>NC_091482.1:45820003-46420003 GCF_036971445.1 Narcine bancroftii
GTTGAAAACCTTCTTCATTATCCACTATTCCACCTATCTTAGTATCGTCTGCATATTTACTAATCCAATTCACCACCCCAACATCTAGATCATTAATGTATATAACGAACAACAATGGGCCCAATACAGATCCTTGAGGCACACCACTGGTCACCGGCCTCCAACCTGACAGACAATTATCCACTACCACTCTCTGGCCTCTCCCTTTCAGCCAATGTTCAATCCATTTGACTATCTTAAAATTTATACCTAAAGACTGCACCTTCCTAACTAACCTTCCATGTGGTACCTTATCGAAGGCCTTACTGAAGTCCATATAGACAACATCCACTGCGCTACCCTCATCCACATTCCTAGTCACATCTTCAAAAAATTCAATCAGATTGGTCAAACATGACCTTCCTCCCACAAATCCATGTTGAGTGCTCCTGATCAGACCCTGTCTATCCAGATGTTTATAACTACTATCTCTAAGAATTTTCTCCATTAATTTACCTACCACAGATGTCAAACTTACAGGCCGATAGTTGCCAGGGTTCCTCCTTGAACCCTTTTTAAATAACGGAACCACATGCGCAATGCGCCAATCCTCCGGCACTATCCCCATATCTAATGACATTTGGAAAATTACCACCAGAGCCTCTGCTATTTCCTCCTTCACTTCTCTCAATGTCCTGGGGAAGATCCCGTCTGGTCCCGGAGACTTATCCACCTTTATATTCTTCAAAAGCCTTAAAACTACACCTTTTGTAATCTCTATATTCCCCATATTTACCCAATTTGCTTTTTTTATCTCACATCTCCCAATATCCTTCTCCTTAGTGAATACCGAAGAAAAGAAACTGTTCAATATCTCCCCCATTTCTCTAGGCTCCACACACAGTTTTCCGCTCTGATTTTCTAAGGGACCAATTTTGTCTCTAGCTTTTCTCTTACCATTAACATATTTGTAGAACTCTTTTGGATTAGTTTTCACCCTGCTTGCCATAGTTTTCTCGTACCTTCTTTTAGCTTTCCTAATTCCTCTCTTAAGATTCCTCTTACATTCAATGTATCTTTCAAACATCTCTTTAACTCCATGCTTCTTATATCTAATGTACGCCTCCCTTTTTCTTCGAACCAAGTTTCCAATATTCCTTGAAAACCACGGCTCTCTCAAACCTTTTGCCCCTCCTTTTAACCTAACAGGAACATAAAGCTTTTGCACTCTCAAAATCTGATCTTTAAAAGACTTCCATCTCTCTACTACATCCTGCCCATAAAACAAATTGTCCCAATGCACACCCTGCAAGTCCTTTCGCATCTCCTCAAATCTAGCTTTTCCCCAATCAAAAACCTCAATCCTTGGCCCTGATTTCTCTCTTTCCATAATGACATTGAAGCTGATGGCATTATGATCACTGGACCCGAAGTGCTCGCCAACACTAACCGTCACTTGACCCATCCCATTTGCCAACAGTAGATCTAACACTGCTCCTTCTCTGGTTGGCACCTCTACATATTGTTGTAAAAAACTATCTTGCACACATTTCACAAACTCTAACCCATCCAGTCCTTTCACAGAATGTGTTTCCCAATCTATATGTGGAAAATTAAAATCTCCCATAATTACAACCCTGTGCTTATCACAAATATCTACTATCTCCCTACAGATTTGCTCCTCTAGGTCTCGGTCCCCTCCGGGTGGTCTATAATACACCCCTACAAGTGTAACCTCTCCTTTCCTACTCCTCAGTTCCACCCAAATAGCCTCTAATCTATCCTTCCTAGGCACCGCTGTAATATTTTCCCTGACAAGCAATGCAACCCCACCTCCTCTTGCCCCTCCGACTCTATCACACCTAAAACAACGAAACCCAGGGATATTCAGTTGCCAATCACGTCCCTCCTGCAACCATGTCTCACTAATCGCTACCACATCATACTTCCAAGTATCAATCCACACCTTCAGCTCATCCACCTTTTTTACAATACTCCTGGCATTAAAATATATGAATTTCAGAGATTTCCCAATTTTTAATCCCTGTTTTCCCTCATCTTTAATAACAACATTATTTACTTTTCCTGCCAATTGCCCTTCATCTTCTTCCAGAGCATTTCCCTTCTCTATCACCTGCCCATCCCTATTCAAATACTTACTACATCCTTCCTATAATGAGGTGACCAGAATGTTCTGTGTTCATACAATTGATTTTCAAGATTTTAAGGGGGAACTCTTGGAGCAAAACCTGCTTGGGAAGTTTAAGGGTCATAAACTAAACCAGCCAATCTCAACTTTATTTTGACTGTGCTTCCCCCCCTCCCCTGCTCAGTTTATGGGCTTCTTCCCTGTGAAGCAGTCATTTTGGTTTCTTCCGTACTTCTCTGCTTGCAACTACATAAAAACATCAAAAATATTTGTTATGTGAGGTGAAAAGAAAACAAGGCTTTTATTTAAATGTGTTGTGGCCCCCGGAGATAGGGAGGGCGGGGAGGGGACGTGAATAGGCTGGGCTAAGTGTTAGTGAGGAAACTTCAGTCACTGTAGAGAACAAGAAGGTTGGAGTTCTCTTAGAAAAACGATGGTGTTGCTGGTGTCATTGTTCATTTTGATAAAAATAATTAAAATTTTAAAAATAAGCAGTTAGTTGAAAGTTGGAATATGGACGTTACTGGCATTTCCAACCACCCTCACTGGGGAAGGGCCTCTGGTACCCATGTCCCACCTACATGCAGTCAAGCACGCCTTCCATTTGTTAGAATCTGCCTCAGACTCAAAGTGCTACTTCCGGCCCCCCTCGAGGAAGCACAATCTGAACCATCCTGACCACGGATCAGCTGACATGACTGGAAGGTGGGTTCTGGCCTGGAAGGAAGCTTCTGTGGGAAAATAACTGTAATCGACCTACAACCCCCGGTACGTTTCGAACGGTGGGAGGAAACTGGATCCCCATGGAAGACCCACACAGACGCAGGGTGTAGTGTGAATAAAAGCTCTCATGACCATGCCAACTCCTTACAGAGAGAGCAGGATTCGAGCCCTGGTCCTGGCCGCTGGCACTGCGTTGCACTAACAACCACTCTAACCGTGCAGACCATCTCTACCACAAATCCTCTCGTCAACTTTCCCTTGTTAATCTCCATTCCTTTGACAAGACGCAGGAGGATACAATGGATTTTACAGTATGAGTGTCAAGGTGTATCTGTGTCTCAGAGAGTCAGACAATGCCCCTGAATGACATGATTATTCTCAACAAAACTGAACTGAACTTACCATAAAGAGTTTGCAGCCACAAAGCAAGTTACAGGACAGCTGCAAGGAGCAGTCAGAAAAAAATCCAACAACTTTCCACAAACGCAAGCACAATCAGTTGCTAAGAGATACAATAACAACAAGACAATCTTAATGAAGCTAACAGGCCTCCAATCACCATCTGTTTTACATTGTTCATGCCTCCTGAATGCAAAGTTGGAAGGACTCAACTGAGATCGAGCTGAAGCATTGTCCCAGTGGTGAGGTCATGCTCCAAGTCTTTCGAAGCACTCAGCACGTGCTGACCCCCCAGGTCCAGGTGCCCACTGATAAGGAGAGCTGGTGATCGACGCTCAGCTGCTCCGGATCTCTGCCAACGAACGCACGACTTTTATTGGCAGCATGCTAAGACTAACGCTATCACAGCACCAGTGACCCAGGTTCAAGACCCAAGCTCAAGATCCCTTTATTATTATGTAATAAAGACAGTGCAAAATTACACAGAATTTGCTTTCATCTGCAGAAATGACCAGAAGCACCTCTTACAGTCAGAGAAAGAGAAGCAAAAGAGAGTGTTTCCCCCCACCCCCACACCAATCACCTCCACAGCCTCTGTAGCCACACAGACTCCAGCCCAAACCATCAGCAGCCCAAGGTCCAGATATGAACCTCCAAAACGGTCAGGAGACCAGGTTCAAATCCACTGCTGTCTGCGAAGAGTTTGTGACCTATGTGGGTTTCCTCCGAGTGCCTCTTCCACCCTCCAAATTCGGGGTTGGCAAGTTAATTGGGTTCAATTGGGCATTGTGGGTTTCATGGGTTGAAAGGGCCTTCTACTGCGTGGCATTAGTTAAAATTAAAATGTAAATATTTATTGCCTTTTCGGAAAGGCATGACTGAATCAGGAGCGGTTGGCACAGATTTGGAAAGAAAATCAATGTGCAGAAATGTGCAGAACGTGGTTTTCCTGCAGTTTCATCAAAAACTTGATGCATTTCTGTTCAAGAGAGTTGAAGCACCAATGAAAATGTTAGTGAAAAGAGTGTCACTGTTCAGATGGTGAGAGCGAGGCATGCCTGTCTCCTTAGGAACATAGGAACATAGGAAGTAGGAACAGGAGTAGGCCAAAAATGGCCCATCAAGCCTGCTCCGCCATTCAATACGATCATTGCTGATCTAATTTATGACCTAACTCCACCTACCTGCCTTCTCCCCATATCCCCTAATTCCTCTATCATGTAAAAATTTATCTAACTGAATTTTAAATATGTTTAATGAGGCAGCCTCAACCACTTCCCTGGTTAGAGAATTCCAAACATTCACTACTCTCTGGTAAAAACTATTTTTCCTCATCTCTGACCTAAATCTACTCCCCCGAATCTTGGGACTGTGTCCTCTCGTTTTAGTTTCCCCGGGCAGCTCAAAAAACCTTCCTACATCTATCCTATCCATACCCTCCATAATCCTATATGTTTCTATAAGATCTCCTCTCATTCTTCTGAACTCGAGCGAATACAATCCTAGATGATTTAATCTTTCATCATAAGTCAACCCCTTCATCCCAGGGATCAACCTAGTAAACCTCCTCTGGACCGTCTCCAAAGCCAGTATATCCTTCCTCAAATATGGAGACCAGAACTGGACACAGTACTCCAGGTGTGGTCTCACCAGTACCTTATACAGTTGCAACATTACCTCCCTACTCCTGAATTCAATTCCTCTAGCGATGAAGGCTAACATTCCATTTGCCTTCTTAATAACCTGCTGCACCTGCAACCTAACTTTTTGCGATTCATGCACAAGCACTCCCAAGTCCCTCTGCACAACAGCATGCTGTAGTTTTTCACCCTTTAAATAATATTCAGCTCTTTTATTTTTCTTGCCAAAGTGGGTAACCTCACACTTACTAACATTGTACTCCATCTGCCAGACCTTTGCCCACTCATCCAGCTTAACTATATCCCTCTGCAGACTCTCCACATCCTCATTACAATTTGCTCTTCCACTCAATTTGGTGTCATCCGCAAACTTGGCTACACCACATTTTGTCCCCTCCTCCAAGTCATCAATGTAAATGATGAACAGTTGTGAACCTAACACTGACCCCTGCAGCACCCCACTTACCACTCTCTGCCAACCTGAAAAACTCCCATTTATCCCGACTCTCTGCCTCCTGTCAGACAACCAATTTTCAATCCAGGCCAATATATTTCCCCAGACTCCTGTAACTTACTGATAAGTCTCTTGTGCGGCACCTTATCAAACGCTTTCTAGAAATCCAAAAATACAACATCAACCTGTTCCCCTCTATCCACCGCACCCATTATATCCTCAAAGAATCCTAACAAGTTTGTCAAACAAGACAAACTTGTCTAGATCTGCCTGATTGAACCCTTACGTTCCAAAAGTTTCACTATTTCATCTCTAATGACGGCTTCAAGCATTTTTCCAACTACAGACGTCAAGCTAATTGGCCGATAATTTCCAGTCTTCTGCCTACATCCCTTCTTAAAAAGTGGCGTGACATTTGCTGTCCTCCAGTCTGCCGGGACCTGCCCAGAATCCAAGGAATTTTGGTGTATGACCACCAATGCATCAACTATAACTTCTGCCATTTCCTTCAGAACCCTTGGATGCATATCATCAGGACCAGGTGATTTGTCTGGCTTTAGTCCCATTGGTTTCTCCATCACTACTTCCTTTGTAACAACTATTTTATCAAGGCCCTCCCCAACATTCGCATCCTTAACTCCGGACTTGGGCATGCTGGTCGTGTCTTCCACTGTGAAGACTGACACAAAATATTTGTTTAATGCCTTGGCCATTTCCTCATTTTTTGCTACCAGTTTTCCTTTCTCATCCTCCAAGGGTCCTATGTTAACTCTGGCCACCCTCTTTCGTTTTATATATTTATAAAATTTTTTGCTTTCTGTTTTTATATTTTGTGCCAATTTACTTTCATAATCCTTTTTCCCATTTCTTATTACCCGCTTTGTAACCCCTTGTTGTCTCTTAAAGTTTTCCCAGTCTTCCAGTTTCCCACTGCTCTTTGCAGCTTTGTACACCTGCGCCTTCAATTTTATTCTCTCCTTTATTTCCTTTGTAAACCACGGTTGATTTTTCCCTCCCTTGCTGCCCTTTTTCCTGACCAGAATATATTTTTGTTGAGCATTACAAAATATTTCTTTGAAAATCTTATACTGTTCCTCAACTGTTTCATCAATTAGCCTGTGCTCCCAGTCCACTCTGCCCAATTCCTCCCTCATCCTATGGTAGTCACCCCTGGTTAAGCAGAACATATTAGTTTTAGATCTAACTATTGCCCCTTCCATCTGAATGAGAAATTCAATCATACTATGATCGCTATTTCCCAGATGGTCTCTGACTATTACATCATTTACTCTACCTATCTCATTGCACAACACTAGATCCAGGAGAGCATTTTCTCTTGTGGGTTCCTTAACATGCTGCTCAAGAAAGCTATCGCGGATGCATTCTATGAAGTCCTCTTCCAGACTCCCATGACCAACTTGATTTTCCCAATCTATGTGGAAGTTAAAGTCCCCCATGACAACTGCCATATCATTATTACATGCCTCACTTATCTCTCTATTTATTTCCTGTGCCACTAAACTATTGTTATTTGGTGGGCGATAGATAACATCCACCAATAATTTTTTTGCCTTTGTTATTCTTTATCTCTACCCAAATGGACTCAACATTATGCTCTTTAGATCTTATATCATCCCTCACTACTGCCTGGAGCTCATCTCTGATTAAGAGTGCAACTCCACCTCCCTTACCATCCTGTCTATCTCTTTGCACCACCTGATACCCTTGAAAGTTTAATTCCCATTTAGGATCACCTTGTAGCCATGTTTCCGTGATGGCTACCAAATCATAGGCATGGGTACCGATTTGCGCCTCAAGTTCACTAACCATATTTCTAATACTGTGGGCATTCAGATAAAGTGCCCTAATGCTCTTTGTCCTTTTAATATCTAATGACTTCTGTAACCTTTTCTTTTGATTTTTCTGCCCACTATTTTTCTTTGTAATTTTTTTAACACTCTCATTGACCCGAAAACTCACTGCACCATCTGATTTTTTACTTTCTCCTCCCAACATTACTTTTCCTATTTTACTTTTCCTGGCCATTACTTTATCTTCCCTTCCCTTTTTCCTATCACTCTGGTTCCCATACCCCTGCCAAATTAGTTTAAACCTTGCCCCACTGCTGTACCTAACATACTTGACAAGACATGGATGACGATGAGATTTCTTGCTTCCCATTTATGTACGCGATTTGAGCACACACAGCAAAGAAAGGAGATTGATATGTAAGGAGAGGAGCAGATCGTGAGAGGGAGTGTCAGCATGGACACAAGGGGTAGACACAATCCATGCCGAGCAGAGACGAGGAGTATGGGGAAGAGTGGTTGACTAGACTGAGATCCCCTGGTATCCAGCTCTTTTGGGACATGGTTAGACCTTTTATCCACTGTTTGTTTACTGTGAAATTTTAAATTCAAAGCAGCATTGGAGAGTGATGTTTTTTGGATAACATGCAAAATGAAGCTTTTCTCCGCAGCTCTGTATGTGACAATAAGCTACATTCAACTAAACATGCAAATCACACGTTAAAGTCTTTTATTTCATGGATTAGATCACTCTGGTGATTATTCCCAGGAGAAATTGTAATAATGGCCACTGCTGGGCTCTATTCACCTTTTAAAATTATTTACATTTTAATTTTTTTTTAACTTTTAGACATTTTAAAACTTTTTTTTAACTTTTGGCCCGTGCCGCCCAAATATCCCAATGAAGTTATAACCCCAGTACTTTTTGAAGGGCGAGAGGAAACTGGAGCATTTGAAGGAAACCCGTGCAAACCCCTTACAGACAGCACTGGATTTGGACCTCAGGTGCTGGCGTTGTAACAGCATTGTGCTCACTTCTATGCTATCTGTGCTGCCCATGACACTAACTGTGGTGCCCACGGCACTAATCATGTTGTCCACGACACTAACTGTGTTGCCCACAACACTAGCCGTGCAGCCCATGACACTAACTGTGTAATCCACTCTGCCAATCATTCTGCCTTAACACTAACTTGTTATGATATATGTACAACAAATCTATCTCAAATTACTGCAGAACAAACACTAATTAGACAGCATCTCTATTGCAATCTTCCTATCCTTATGCCAGATGCAATATCCACCCTGTGGCACACAACATTCCAGGAACCCCTTCATGGTTCCCATGGGAGCGTCATTCACAGTTCACTGTCTTCAACCTGCGCTCGAATTGCATCTCGAAACATTAACCCCATACAACCTTAGGATAGACCAGGTGCTGCAAGCCTGGATGCACAATCACACATGACAAGGAAAGGGCAAGATCAAGATTCCTTTGTTCTCGTGTACCAATACATAAAATTTGTTGACTTTTGCCTGCCGTAAAGACACTCAAATAGATGCCATTAAAATAGCCCGATATCCCCACTGATAAGAGAAAGAGAAGCAAAAGAGAGTCTGTGATGTGCTGCAGGGCAAACAAACAAGCTCAAACTACCTCAGGCTTTAATTAGCTTAAAACTGGCCCACAAGGTTTAGTCTCCCTTCTGGCTCCATGTGCTCTACTCCTACCCAAGGGCCGACGTGAGTCTTTATATGGGGCTGGTGATTGGCAGGGAGTAGGTGGAGCCAGTCTCCCTGGTTAGTCCCTGCAGGTACAGTGGATCGCCCCCTGCAGTAGGCAGGTAGGAATGCAGGTAGTCACAGACAGTTTGGTGATTGTATGTATCACCACAGAGTCCTAGTAAACCTACTCCATGGACAAAGAATTAAAAATATTCTGCCAATAACTTCGTAATTTAGGACATTCCCAAAGCCTATGAATCAGTGAAGCTTCAAAAATTTTACACTTTTCAGAAAATGGTTCAACACCCACATAGAAACGGGATAATTTAAGTTTAGACCTGTTCATTCTGTGTTTCACCTTGAATTGTAATGAACAGTGTCTAGCACAAAATGAAGGTTAATTGATGAAACCAATCCTCATCTGAAAAAGTTATATTAAAATCATGTTCCCAATAATTTTAAATCTTAGCCATTGGAGCTAATCTTACATCCAACAGATCACTATAAATACATGATATCTGTCCACTATGAACAAATTGTAAATCATAAAGTAAGTACAGAATATTTGAATCTGCGATTCGAGGAAAAGTGTCCCATTTAAATCGAACAAAATTCCTCACTTGCAAATATCAAAAAAATGTCTATCAGAAAGCTTGAATTTAACAGACAATTGCTCAAAAGGATAAGTTATTTCAAAAAAATAAATTATTTTTAAGATTAAATTAGATTCTTGCCCTTTAACTGCGCTGTTTGGTTTTTCACGTGAACCAGATTCATTTTTATCAGCTTCTCAAGAGAAAAGTTTTAATGCATTGATACCTGACGGCCAATTTTAATGAAATGGAAAGCTGAACTCTCACCGACTCATGCACAGTGGCTGCAGGATGTAATGTCATATCTAAGTTTAGAGAAAATTAGGCATAACATTAAAGATAAAGTTTCAGTTTGATGAGGTTTGGGGCCCATTTATTGAATATTATCACAATTGTCCATTTTGAATGATTTGGGTGATCTAGTGCTGACCCGTCTATCTTCTGGAGGTCGCAACTTAATCCATTTTTGCAACCTTGATTTGGAAGGAGGGGGTAGATTAGTATTAGTTTTAGGTTTTTCTTTTAGATAAGTGGATTTGTCAGTTAAATTATAATCTTGCATAATATCTCTTTTATAGATCTTAGTAAGATATGTGATTTGTTGTAATAGTATTTAATTAATTTAATGTATAATTACATTAACAGATGATGACAATTAATATTAAGGGATGGAATGTCTACGTTATTATTTTGCATTGTTTTAATATTTTGTATATGGATGGTTATGTTAAACTCAATGAAAATGTTTTGATAAGAAAGTAAACCTACTCCACATCCTAAAACCTCAACCTAATCCAATCCTTCTATATCTCTCTACTTCTCTTACAACCATATGTCAAACGAAGAGTCTTTGGAATGCCACCCCCACCCCCAGCCATGTATTCTACTCTGAGTAAAAAAACTTACCTCAAACATCTACCCCAAACTTTCCTCCACTCACCTTAAACAGATTTCCCCTGCTCTTTTGATGCCTGGGAAATACCTTGAAGGGGTCACAGATAGATAGGATGGTCAAAGTGAATTCATCTTTGGTCTTCTTCACTCAGACCACAGAGTATGAAAGTTGGGATGTCATGTTGCAGTTATATGAGATGTTGGCGAGGCCCCCCATTTGGAGGATGGTGTTCTGCTTTGGTCACCGCGCTGCAGGAAAGATGTTGTCGAGCTGGAGAGGGCGCAGAGAAGATTGATGAGGGTGTTCCCAGGACTTAGGGAGAGGTTGAGCAGGCTGGGGCTTTATTCCTTGGAGCGCAGGAGGATGAGGGAGTGATCTCATGGTGTGTACAAAATCATGAGAGGGTGTACACAAAGAGTGTTTTGCCCAGAGTTGGGGAATTGTTAACTGGAGGACATGGATTTAAGATCCATGAGGAATTAGGAAATGGCTTTGGGATCATGACTGTGGATTCATCATCTAAGTCATATCTTGAGTCAGAAATGTTTACAAAGGCATGGTATGATGTGAGATCACGTGCAGGGGCCCATTGGCTTGTAATTCTGTTGGGGAGAACTTTGGATGTGGCATTAGCTTCAGAACATAGGAGAACAGTACAGGCCCTTCAGCTTACAATGTTGTGCCGACCACACAAACCCACTCCACAACAATTTAATCTTCTAATTTAACCTTTCCCCACCTCATACCCATAACCCTCTATTTTTCGAACATCTATGTGACTGCCTAAGAGTCTTTTGAAAGCCCTCCGGCAACACATTTCAGGCACCTGCCACTCTTTGTGTAAAAAAATAATGCCGTCTCCCCAGACCTTAAGCAAATGTCCTCTGGCATGTGCTATAGCTGCACTCCTGATCCACTCTACCAGCACCGCTCGTGATTTTATCAACTTGCTTAACCTTTCGTTGTTAGACGTACTCTCCAGTCTTGGTAAATCTCCTCTGCTCCCTCTCCAAAGTTTTTGCAAGAAGTCATGGTTTCTCAAATTGAAATGTTGCTACAATGTTCAAAGCTTGGTTTGGATCTGGTTGCTAGAACTTCTCATTTGCATGAGTTACATCTGTTGGTTATGGTCAACAGCCAAAATGTGGTTCCACTGATTTAAATTAAGCCAAATATGTAGACGGGAGTACAGCTGGCAGCTCGAACATTCAGTGCTGACAACTGAAGTGCTTGGAGTACCACAGGATGAATACGTCTGTAAATCTAATACTGACAGCACAGACAAATAACTGAGGAAATGATCTTGCCACAGGAACATTCACCAAGTACCAAGCCAAGAATTAATTATTTTACTTTGGTTTCTGTCGACCAGGCTTCCTTTTGTGAATGGTGATTGCACATCTCAGAACTTCTAAAATTCTGAATTGGGGTTTACACTCGGCAGAGACCGGGCAGCTCCGGGTCAGCTCCCTGATGTCTTTGACCGAGTAAGGGAGATTGCGGGTGCTAATTAAGTGGAAGAGCATGGTTGTTGTGGAGGACTTGGAGGTGGTCCAACTGCGCATTGGCGCATGTCCCCCAGGTCAGGGCAGTGGGAGGCTCTGAGATCCCCAGGCCGATACAAGATCTTGTAGTTGTAGGCAGATAGCCCAATTCTTCACCTCAGGAGCTTGTCATTCTTTATTTTTCCCTGCTGTGTTATTGAACATAAAGTCGATTGCACATTGGTCAGTCAGCATGGTGTACGGTTTTCGGCCAGGCAAGGCCTCCAATGGCGCATAGCTTCAACTATGGCCTGGGCCATCTTCTCAATGGCTGAGTGCTGGAGATCGGGGCCCTGGAGGGTCCAGGAAAAGAATGTCACAGGGCTGCCCACCTGGTTGAGCGTGGCAGCCAGGGTGAAGTCAGATGCATCCCTCTCCACCTGGAAGAGGCTGGATTCATCCACAGCATGCATGATGTGTGAACAACTTCTGCTGATGAGAAAGGTGGTAGATTTCATGAGGGGTTAGGCTTTGTCCATGTAATTCAGGATCCACTGGGTGTAATACAAAAAGAAACCCAAGTACCTTTACAGGGCCTTAAGTGTATGGGGCAATGGGAGATCCAACAGGGGGCGCATGCGATCAGGGTCGGGCCCAATGATGCCATTCTCCAACACGCAGCCCAGGATGGCCAGCTGTGAAGTGCTGAACACTCACTTCTTTCGGTTGTATGTGAGGATGAGGCTTTTGGCCATCGGAGAAATTTCTGCAGGTTAATGTCATGTGGTCACGGCCTCAGATGGTCACATTGTTCAGGTAGGGAAAGTGGTCTTTAGCCCGTAGTCATCCACTATCCGGTCTATCTCCTTCTGGAAGAAAGAGATGCCATTGGTAACCCTAAAAAGGACTCGGAGGAAGTGGTAGAGGCAGTGTATGGGCTGCCCTCTGGGCAGATCTGGAGTTGGTGGTATGCTGACTTGAGGTCAATGGTTGAGAACACCCGAAACTGGACGATCTTGTTCACCATATTGGCGATGCGGGGGAGTGGGTAGGCATCCATCTGGGTAAAACAGTTTATGGTCTGACTGTAGTCGATAACCATATGGTGTTTCTCTCCACTCCTGTGCCCTCCAGGGGATGTGTTTGGTTCTATGATCCCTTTTGCCAGAAGCCATTTGACTTCGCTTTAATGAAGGCTGTATCGCCTGCTCTTGCAGTCAGGGGTGAGGGTCTCGAACAGGGGGTGGGACCCAGAGGGTAGAGAGACCACAGGTCATGTTCGAAGGGGAGGTCAGATGGTTTAAAAATTGGCAGTTGCAGACTGTGAGGGGTGGGTGTGGGCCATCAAACTGTGTTTGGACGCTGTTGAGCTGGCTCTGGGAGTTCAGTCCCAGTATGACTGGTGCGCAGAGCTGTGGCACGATAAGGAGTTTAAAGTTCTTGTTCTTAGTTAATGTCTTGGTGCAGCTGCTGTGGATCTCAGCTGAGTGAGATTTGGAGGATAGAGAGACTTTGTACTTTGCCGGGGTAACCCCAAGGTAGGAGCGCTGCATGAAGCCTCTCCATGCTCCCTGCATTAAATAGGCAGTTCTTGATGCAACTGTTTACCTTGATATCTATCGTGGCCCTGGCCATTTGATGTGGGCTGTCCTGATCCAGGGTAATCAAAGCCAACTGGTCGCTGTCTGAATCGCTGCTGTAGAGTTGGCTCAGGGCACAATCCAAGATGGCTGCTCCTCATCACCAGAAGTGATCCCATTCTATTTTGATGCCCCCATGGTCCCACCGAGCCATTTCCCATGACTGAAGTGAAGCAGAGATGAAGCCAGAAGTGGTGCGGTCCAAGATGGCGGTGGCTGCCAGCTGCATGTGGCACTGCTGGAAGGAGATTGGGACCTACAAACCTTCCCATAGTGTCGCTTCTTCCCACAGATGGAGCATGTGGCGTTTTGGGCCAGGCAGCTCTTTCCGGGATATTTTGGATGACTGCAGAAGTAACACTTCAGGTGCTCGATGGCGGCACCGGTGACCTGTGATCCAACATCCCAAGATGGTGGTGCCCATGATCCCCACATGGTGGCTGCATTTCCTGAGAAGACCTCCGTATTCAGCTGCGCTCTTGAGCTACTTCCAGCAACCTTCAATCGCCCTTTTCCAGAAGTCTCTGACTAATCTGATCAGACTTGAACCCACCGCACATGCATCGTGTATCAGTTCTTCTAAGTGGACAGCAGCAGAGATCTCCATGCAGCCGCAGGCTTGCCCCAGGACCCGCACGTACTTATTTACCGATTCACCAGGTGCTTGCTACGACTGCCAAGATGGCACCTGGAGTAGATAACATTCGTCAGGTCTGACACTTGGCTCGATTGCAGCAAAGTAAGTGGTGCAGTTCCTGATCATCTGAAAAATGTGGTGGCCGACCTGAGCGAAGAGTAGATCTCATTTGTCTTCCTCCCTCTACACGTCATTGCGCCCCATGGAAGCGTTGAGGCAGGGCAGCCATTGATCGAATTTGACTGAAGCCTCTGGATCTTTAGAATCGGTGTCCAGTTTATCTGCTTATGTTGCCTTGAACATGACCCATAAATTTAAGATGATTAAATTGGAGCTCTATCAATCAACCACATTATGCAGAGTTGTGATTAATAGGCTTTAATCACCTTAAGACATCAACACATCTCCCATGTTGCTGGCCCAGTTCCAAGGCACGTACTATATAACCATATATCAATTACAGTATGGAAACAGACCATATTGGCCCTTCTAGTCCACACTGATTTAAGTTAAACGTCATTAGTTCCACCTACCTGCTCCCTGCCCATAACCCTCCAACCCTCTCACATCCATGTACTTATCCAACCTCCTCTTAAATAACAAAATTGAAGGACCTGAGGGAGGAATTTGGGTGTAACAGCGTTAATGAGGATTTTCGTGGTGGGGGAGTAAAAGGTGTGGGGGGGGCAGCTCATACAATACATAAATACAGACAGTGCTAATAGCGATACAGTGGTTGCACCACATACACAAGTGAGCTGGAGAAACTAGGAAGCTAAGGGTAACCAATTCTTCAGGTCTGAGGCCTTAGACAAGCCCTCCACCCTTATCAGTAATTCCAAGTGAAGCAACATTTCACTTGTGAAGCTACAGGGGTCGGCTACTGTATCCGATGCTCCCGACGTGGCCTCCTTTATGCCAGAGAGACTGGACCTAGATTACGAGATTGGTTCGTTGAGCACCTTTGGTCTGTCCGCTGCCAAAGCAAGGACCTCCCAGTGGCCAACCATTTTAATCCCACCCACCATTCCCACACTGATGTATCTATCCATGGACTCATGTGCTGCCAAACAGAGCTACCCACAATTTGGAGGAACAACACCTTTTATTCTGTATGCACACACTCCAACCAGACGACATTAACATCAATTTCTCCAGTTTCCATTGAACCCCACCCCATATCTCTTTCCCCATCCCTCTGTTTCCTTTCCTCCCATTCTCTTCCCTGTCCTATCAGAGAGCTACCATCTGTCCCATCACTTCTCAGCATTTCTTCTGATCTCCCCTCCCACCTACATCCTCCTGTGACCTCTTATCTGTCAGCCTATGCTCCATCCCTTGCTCCTTCCTCCCTTCTTCCCCCCACCCCCACCTTTTTATTCAGGCACCCGCCTGTTTTCGCTCAGACCTTGACGAAGCCCCTGTGTCTAAAATGTTGGCGACCCTGTGTTTCCTCTAAATGCAGCATCACCTGGTGAGTTTGCCCAGCACTTTAGTGCATTGCAAAAAAAAAGGAAAGACAGTTATCAAGTTTTAGAAAACTCTGGTCAAACAACACCATGAATTTTGCACCCATGAAGAGCTCATGAACTTTATCCACTTTGCAGCTAACGTTCACCCTGACATCAGGTTCATTAGGTCCATCTCTTGCAATGCTCTCCCCTTTCATGATCTCTCAGATTCCATCTTGGGAGAAAAAATTTTCTACAGACATCTTCTACAAACCTACTCACCCCCTACAATTACCTTGACTTCTTCCACCCTGCAAGGATTCTACTCCTTTCTCTCTATCTCCGTGGCATCTACTCCCAAGACAAGATCTTCCAGTCTAGATCATCCGAGCTGTCCTTCTTCTTCAAAAACAACATGGCTTCCCCTCAGCCCCTGCCCGCATCTCCTCCATTTCCCGCCCATCTGCCCTGGCCCCCTCTGCCTCCAGACACAACAAAAGCTGGATTCTCCTTGTCCTCACCTACCACCCCACCGGTCTCTGCATCCAACATTTTCTGTCACTGACACATCTTTCTCTCTCCTCCCCTCTCTGCTTTCCACAGGGACCACTCCCTCTGTGACTCTCTTGTCCACTCATCCCCATTAATCATCCCCTTGGCATCTACCCCTGCAACTGCAGGAAATGCCACACTTGTGCCCACCCCTCTCACCATAATTCGGGGCCTCAAATAGTCCTTCCAAGTGAAACAATGTTTGACGTGAATCTGCAGGAGTCATCTACTACATCGGAGAGACTGGACACAGACTGGGAGATCGCTGAGTTGAGCACCTTCGCTCTGTCCGCATCGATGACAGGGAACTCCCGGAGGCCAACCATTTTAATTCTGCGTCTCACTCCCATGCTGACATGTCTGTGCGAGGCCTCGTACACAGCCAAACCAAGGCCACCCGTAAATTGGAGGAGCAAAACTAAATGCTCCATCTGGGCCCTCTCCAACCGGATGGCGTTAAAGTCGACTTCTCTGATTTCTGCTAGACCACTAACCGTTCCCCCTCCCTTCCCTTTCCATTTGTCTCCTTTACTCCAGCTCTCCACCCTTTCCCTCTATTCAGAGAGCAATCCACCTCTTTCCCCAATTTACTCTTATGTCCTTCCTCACTTATTACCTCCTCCCCCTAACCCTCCTCATCACCATTTTATACAGGCACCTGCCTACATTTTGCTCACACCCCAATGAAGAGCTCAAGCCCAAAATGTTGGTTCTTCATCTTTATCTTTTCTCCATAATGTCCACTGTTTGACCTGCTGGGTTTTTCGAGGGTCGTGTTTTAACTTCAACCATGGGGTCTGCAGACGCTTGTGCTTTTAATTCTCCATCACGAATTTTGCATTCCTTTGAGAACCAAGGGGGATATTTGAATTCTGCGGGCTGTGTAAAGGAAGGAGAAGGAGGTCTCCGGTTCAGATCTTCAGCTACTGCCTTGTCTGAATTATGAAAAAGCAAGGAGTGACGTGACCAGAAATTCATTCAAGCTCAACACCCATTCACAAAGTGGGGTGCACAGAGTGCAATCTTCTACGACTCGAATCTCTAACGCGTGTCTACAGAATGCATTAGATCGCTGGGATAAAGCAAGCTCAGGAACTTAATTTAAATGGTGGTGCATAGGTGGAACAGGCACTTTTACCATGTTAATTCTTAACGCAGAATAAATTATGTGATATAAACCAGCACAGTATGGAGGAAGTGGAGGCTCTGGCAGTATTTAACAAATAGTTGGATGCATCTACAAAGGCATTCTCTGGATGGGTGAATTAAGATGGAATGAAACATCTTTCCGGTTCACAATAACTCAAGTGGGGGGGCCATAGGCCTCTGCTTGACAAAATGAAGCATATTTAGGTTTCTGTTGACATGTCGTCCCTACATCTGATATCCAAACAGGCTGAATGGACTCAAAGATTTTCTATTCACAACTCATTAAAAAAAACAATAACTGATCACAGGCATCTTAACAAAATGAAACCTTTATTAGCTGGAGAAAGAATTGCTAAAATGTTAAGTTTTATCTCTGGGTATATTCAAATCACCAGATATTTATGCAGCCTCTCTGTACTTGCTTTGCTTGAATTTTAATTCTTGTGTGAAAAAGTTGAGATATTGAACAGTTCGTGGAGCTTCATACATTGTTAAGGAAAACATTGGGAATATTTACTCGAAGGATCCATCCCTGATAAATGGTGTGTGTGGATTTAACTGGTGACAGAGGATTGGAGCTGGGTATTCAGGTGCGCAGTTGAACTTTGGTGCCCTCATTACCCTGTCCCCCAATGGTTGTTTTGGGGAAGGAGAGGTTTGTTGGGTTCCAACCGTGAAATTCTGCATGTGATCGGCAAATAGTGAAGAGTTAGATGTCGGTCTCTGCGTCCAAAGCTCCTGCCTTCCTCCAATGCACAGAGCTTGGGAATAACGACCAAGAGGGGACGCCATATATCAGTCAAGTCACAACCAACACAGCATAACCGATTTTCTGTTCTAAAGTATCAGTGGATTTTGAGTCAAGTTGCTTTCACATCATTTTAACACTCCGATACCAAATGTATCTTGTTTTTAATGAAAAACAGCATAGAAAATAACTTTATATATTCATAGTACATAATTTGTATATACATGATTTCAAAACTGCAATACAGTTAACAAGAAAGTTGCAGTCATTCAATCAGTGTATAAAAGTTCACGGATTTACATATTATTGCTTTTTTTGTGACATCAACCACAGGTGACTCAAAACAGAGAATCTAAAAGGCAGCACCAAAGGTGAAACTTTGCAGAATTAATGCTGTGATTTCAAATGTGGAGTGGAAAGTATGAATTAAAGGAAGAATAGATGAACATATCTTAAAGCGTAACAACAAAATATGTCAAAAGCGCAAAAGTCCTTAAATGACAGATTTATTAACAGATGAAATGCTTATGAATGTACATGAATTTCCCCTCCTCATGGTTATGATGGGCATGTTACCTGTTTATTAACATATGCGTTCTCTGAAGTAAAGAAGATGAAAGGTGATCTCACTGAGGGTTTCGCAAGGGGTTTTGGAGAGAGTTGGAGTGCCTCAAACTGAAGGTCAGAACATCAGGAGAAGGCTTTGCCCATTGAGAAATCCTCCGCTCCTGCTGGCAGCGGACAGTTAATACATTTGATCATTAGGTCTGGGGCCACTGAGAGAATCAGTGGACATGGACTTAGGCTGGGAACTTGGAAATGACGTATAAGGATCTATTGAACGGCGGATCAGGTATCAAGGAACAGATGGCTGACTCCTGTCCAGATTCTTCGTCTTTTGATAAAATAGTGAATGAAGCAAATTCCTCTGACCACACAGTTCATTATGATGAAATCTCCAATTACAAAATGGATCTACTTAAAGGGAGAGCAGGTTCCTAAGTACTTTGCTATCCACCTATTTCGAACCGCATATATTGTTTACATTTTTGCCTCCCATTTTAGATTCTGCAGTTGTATACAAAATCGTGAGAGGAATAGATCGGGTGAACATGGAGACGTCTTTTGCCTTGAGCAGGGGAATCGGTAACCAGAGGACATAGGTTTAAGATGGGGGAGATTTAACAGGAACCTGAGGGGTCATATTTTTACACAGACGATGATGGGTGTATGAAATGATCTGCCGGGGTGGTTGAGGCAGGTAGTACTGAAAAGTTTTAGTAAAAAATTGGACAGAAACATGGGTAAGATGGGTTTAAAGCCGTGGTTCTCAACTTTTTCTTTCCACTCACATATCATTTTAAGTGATCCCTATGGCATCGGTGCCCTGTGTAAGGGATTGCTTAAGGTGGGATATGAGTGGGAAGGGAAGTTTGAGAACTATTGCCCTAGACTCAATTGTTACTGAAATATTTTGCTTTGGAGTTGTGAAACCGTGCACATAACGAGTCAATGAGGTACGATAAAACTAGTGGTTTTCAACCTTTTTCTTTCCACCCATTACCCTTGTCATAGGGATTGCTTAAAGTGAGATGTGAGTGGAGAGAAAATGGTTGAAAACCACTGGTTTAAAGGGATATGGGCCATACGCACATGGGACTAACTTTTTAAGAAAATTTAGACAGACAGAACGGTAACAGGTCATTTCAGCCCACAAGTCTGTGCCGTCCAATTACACCTAATTAACCTACAACCCCTGGTAAATTTCAATTAGTGTGGATGGGAGATTTGGGTTGGCATGGGCAGGTTGAGCTGAGGGGCCTATTTCCCTGCTGAGTGACTCCGTTGTTGCCTCTTTTCTAAATCCACGTTGTTAAGCAACCCAGTGGCAGAAATTAAACTTCAAAAGCAGAATACAGCCACACAGCCGGGATTCCATCACACATCAAGAACAAACTCCGCAGGAAATATTCATATGCTATAATAATTCAGAAGAATTGTCATAATGATTACAATAAAACTAGAGGGGCATAGATTTAATGTGAGAAGGGGGAAGATTTCAGAGGATCCGAGCAGCAAACCTTTCTCTCTGAGGTTGGCGCATACGAGGAACGAACTGCCGGAGAAAGTGGTGGAGCTGGATATATCACATCATTAAAAAAAAAATCCCGACAGGAATGGGTTCGAGGGATATGGGTCAGACATAGGCAACTTGGTCAGTAAGGATGAGATGGGCTGAAGGACTTGTTTCCCTGCTGTGCGACTCGAAGAAAGGTTTCTATAAATTGCTAAGCCCTGGTCAAAGTTGTCCAACTGATCTAATTAATCTAACACGGAATTGACTGACTGAGTTACATTATGTTGTTTAGACTGCATCGCTCGATGACTTGGAGCTTTCCAAAGATCTGAGGCCCACATGTTTCTCCACACGGAAAAGCAATGTTTAACCACCCATGTGACAATATCCCAGGCAACTCTGAAAGAGGACGTGCCACGTTTCTGAAAAATATCGACTTTGTGAAATAACATTTCCCAACCTTATTTACCGTGGTCTTGGAGAATCCCAAGAGGAAGCATGCTCTAATTTCACTGGAAAGCAGTTAAAAATCTTTTTTTTAATCTCAGGGCAGCAATAGCCAACACCAGAGGACATCCGTTTAAGGTGAGTGGAGGATAGTTTAGAGGAGACGTCAAAGGTCAGTTTCTTTTACACAGAGTGTGCTGGATGCTTGGAATGTGTTGGGGGTGGGGGTTGATGATGGTGGAGGCTAAGTACAATGGGGACATTTAAAAAACTTAGAAAGGCACATGGATTTAAGAAAAATGGAGAGTTATGGGCTGTGAGGGAGGGAAGAGTTAGATTGATCATGGAGTAGGTTCATTTTGCTGTACTGTTCCACCCAAATGCTGGCAGGTGTAAAAACACAGTGCTGGAGAAACTCAGCAGGTCACCCAGTGTCCTTTCTACTGTAAAGATACATCACCGACGTTTCGGGCTTGAGCCCTTTGTCAAGATAGGTATCTTTATCTTTTGCTCAGACCTTGACAAAGGGCTCAAGCCCGAAACGTCGGTGTTGTATCTTTACAGTAGAAAGGACACTGGGTGACCTGCTGAGTTTCTCCAGCACTTGCATTTACTTCAACCACGGGGTCTGCACACTTTCACTGGGAGGAGGTGATTTATTAGCATTTTAGCCACCTGCTTTTTGAGAGGTGAGGGGAAACAGTCAATTGTCGAACAAATTCACAAGGGGGTGTGTCTTGGTGAGCTATGGACAGGGTTTGGTTGTTTGACCGATGGACATCTCACCAAGACTTGGTATGCAGCTCTGTCAGTCTTACAGGAGAAATTTTGAAGTGTAGTAGAGATCACCCCTGGAAATGAAGCGCCTCAGAGCTTGCCACGGTGTGTAGCTGCTTTCAGGTGCGTTCTCTGCCAAGAATGCGCCTGCAGAAGCGGATGAAGAGCTTTGGCATCATCGTTCAGGTGGCAGCCCCGAAAGCACTGTATTGTCCAGCTGAATGGGAGACGCCTCAGAGTGCATACCAACTCCTGTCCACTGTAGCTTTCAGGCAGCTGCATTCAGGTGCCTAGGGGGCCTTCAGTGCTCTGGCGATGATCCCTCCTGGAGGAGGGTTAGAAAGTGCACTTCGGAGGCACCTCCTGCTCTTTCAGGAGGGTATCCTGAGAGCTGCATAGGGGTAGAATATCAGGGTATTCTGGCCACCTGAAAGTGCCTATAATGAGCACTTCCTGGACTGAGCACAGTGGAATGAGAAGATCTTGGCCAAGGGTATCTCTCCCTGGAACCTTGGCACAACATGCCAGAATGTTCACCATTGTCCACTTGCTACCAGACATGGGAAGATCAGGCCCTAATGCTGAGGAGGGTTGTGTGTGTGTGTGGGTGAGGGGGTGGGGGCGGTGGGAGAGGTGGGAAATAGAATTCTTACCCTGTCATCCACACTGACCCTGAGTTCACCCCAGCAGCAGGATCAGCAGAAACGTTGCCACACAGTGAGTGGGATTCGACCCTGTGCCCACTATGTGACCTGACAAGGATGGAGAGGAATTAGGCCAGGGAACTTGCCCACACCATGGCCAGGGACGGAGGACACCATGGCCACCAGGAATACTTTGAACACCCTGCAGGTAAAGGAGGGGACTCCTCAGAGAGCTGAGAATGTTGGTCAAAGTAGCAGTGGCCAAGGTCAGCAGCTGAGGGGGGCTGGATTCAGCACAGGAATGCGAGTGCCAGGTCGAGGGGGAAGTTGATGGGGCAAAGGGGTCCAAGGTGGGTCAGAGCCCATCCGTGAAGCACCTGCAGGTGCATTTGCAGGCCAATAATTGGACTTAAAACCATCTGGAGTCATAATAGTCTCCAGGGATTGGGGGAGAACAGAACGCTGGGGCTTGCAGCACTGCCCCAAACTCTGAACGCTCCCTCCTGGTCCCAGACCTGCTCAGGTCGCCTTTGCTCTGACCAGCTGATAAGGTATGCGCACGTCTTAAAGGGGAAACCGCTCGGGCGTGGAGTCCCCAGCCTGGGGTAAGGTGTGGAGGCCGCCTTCTAAGGGTCCGGAAACCTTGGCAGCATGGTCGAGTCCACTGAGAAATGACCAGCACACAAACTCCCAAGCAGGCAGCTAAAGATTGACAGCAGGGCTGCCGACCGGCCCGAGTCACAAGGTCCTGGCTTCTCCTCAGCCCTTCTGAAGCCTGACCCGTTCAGCTCGTCCACTCTCTGGCTCTGGGCTGGTCTTTCCTGGCCTTGTTTTTGTGTGCGAAACCAGCATTTTTGTTTTCCCTCCGCGGCAAGTCTCAAACTGCTGGAAGTAAGAATTAGTCGGACACTTGCAATGGCACCATTTGGGCCTGTGGTATAGCAAGGCTCCGCACTTTACAGAATACACAAGAGTGAGAAGGATTGAAGGGGAATCGTGTAATGATTGGCTGAGATTATTGTATTTTCTCCAAATACACAGTATTTGTGGTACAGATACATTCACTAGTATCGTTTCTTTTACATTTTATAAGATAAAGCTTCCACCATATGCTGCACAACCATTGTTGGGTGTGAGTTTCTTGCAAGTAAATGAGGGTTTCCACTGTCTCCACGGATAAAACACCCAGATGGCAGCCCGCTTAAGAATTCTTCTGCTGAATTTTGACAGTCACCGTTTTGATTTCAGTGTATTCCTTCAGTCCATATTCTCCCCTGAAGATACAAAATCATATTTGTCACTTTCGGTGTTTTGAACATCACTATTGTAAATTTTTCCAAAGCTGGGGTGGGTGGGGGGGGGAAGGTTTAATTTGCACATTTAACGGAGGACGTGTCTGCAGAAATTCAACAGCACACTTTGGTGAGAAACACAGCGTTCTGAAATGCGAGTCAATCAACTTACATCTCTCGGCCATTGCCAGACATCTTAAATCCCCCAAAGGGACTCTGGACGTTTAAGGCATTGTAACAATTAATCCTGCAATAAAGAAAGAAGGAATTTAATTTGATTTCAATTGCTGTTCGGGGAAATGTTTGCAGCTACAAACCGCTTGCCCTGGGATGAGTTGTAACGGGATTGGCGGCAGGGAAGTGTTGCAGACAAGGCAAAGCTGGACACGGGGACACAGGGAAGGGGGAAACACAAGCAATGAGGAGCAGAATAAACCCGAACGAATCAGGGCAGATTAAACTTAAATAACGCCACGTTTCAGTCCTCTTCCAAAACCTTAATGAAAAGTTGCCCTGTGTCAGTAATTATAGTACAGTGCAAAGGATTCAGGTCTTGGACTAATTCCTGCTCTTTACATTCTTTGGTGCCGAGCCAAGATTTCTAAAATATGAGTCAATTTGGAGCACGCTTTAAATGAGTTGGTGATTTGATGTTATCAGTCCAACAAAATCTGATTTTATGTATGTAAAGCTCACACACATTCATGGTCAATCAAACAAAAATATGTCCTGCATTTTAGCATTTGTCCATTAAAAAAAATACACGTTCTGCATTAAATTGTTTCCAAAAACATGTCTCCGTTGGATAGCAGATGATATGATGTAATAAATGGGATTAAGACTCATTGTAATTCAATGAGAAGTGATGGAGTTGCTGCATTTGAACGGGTCCAGCCACAGTGGTGTCACATCAGGTAGAAAATGCATCCATACAAACTTAGGTGACTATCTGCCTCAGCACAACGGAGCACTTCTGAGTTCAAATCGAATTGCTTTCCACCGAGCTCATTTCAAAGTTGGCTCCTCACTCGTGTTAAGTGGTGGGATCAGTGCCGTCTCTGGACGTGCGTGTGAGAAGGCAATGTTTTTCTGCATACATTTCAATGCTTTTATTGGTACACTCATTCGCAGTCGGAGTGTTAACCCCTGAATAATAATAAAATAGGTTCAAATTGACTTCGAGTCCCCCCCCCCACCACATAGCTATTATGCACATTATTAACCTTGCAATATTCAAATTCCCAAAGGAAGTAAAGGGTAAAAGGTAAGGGGTCACTA
This sequence comes from Narcine bancroftii, assembly GCF_036971445.1. NCBI lineage: Eukaryota > Metazoa > Chordata > Chondrichthyes > Torpediniformes > Narcinidae > Narcine > Narcine bancroftii. The sequence continues at coordinate 45,844,545 of NC_091482.1, forward strand.
GGGTTGGTGTCACCCACAGAGGTAACTCATGGTGTCACCCCCTACCCCATGGACCTCCTCCCATACCAGACCACCCAGAATTCTTAAATGTGTTTTGTACTAAATTTTACTCATAAACCAGAATTCCCTACATCACTGAACATAACGGCAATAGTCATGAGATAAACAACTAACAAAATTAAAATTGCATCTTGAAATACGCATGGCAGCAAAGAAAACAACAGCGTGTGCTGGTAGCGACGAAACCACGTGATTCGAAGCGTCCATTGTCATTGGGTAATAATGGCAACTCTGACCGGAGCACATTAGAAGGTAAATGAATTTCAGCCTTGTAGGTGTATTGATACATGGAAGCTTACGAAAAATATTTTTGTTGTTATAACTAACTACAGGGATATTTTTTTATAAAAAAGTAATATATTTCTGCTGAAACATTGGCCAGAAATTTTATAGACACTCATTATGGTGTCACCCCACCCCCTCAGATGGTGTCACCCGGTGTGGTCCGCACCCCCGCATGACTTTCACTTCCTGAGAATGCTGCGTGACCTGTTAAGTTTCTCCAGGGCGTTTGTGTGTTGCGTTCGACCCCAGCATCTGCAGACATTCTTGTTTAACAACATTAATTTAAGTTTGGATCTGAGCAAGAGATAACCTGAAATTGTATCTGGAAGCAGATACAATTGAGCTTGTATCTAATCATTTCCGATCTGCAGATTTCCAGTCCCTACCTCAAAGACCCATTCCATTGGGTAGGCCTGGATCTCTGGGGGAGGTGGCTGGATGGAATTGGCTGCAGCTGCCTTCTGACCCAAAACCAAGACCAAATTCAGGACAGGAAGGGTCTGCAAAATTTTGGCTCAAGCGTACTCCATGCCCCACCCCTATTAGCAAGTTAGACCAATGAGTAACCTGGTCTTTATCCCTCTTACACACATTACATTTCCCACTCAATCACCAAGACAGCAGGAGATATAGACTTTTTTTTCACTCCACAGCAAAAGCCCAAAATACAGAAGATATGCACAATTCCAACCACACTACAGGCAAAGAAAACAACTCAAAGATCAAAAGAATTCTGGACATGCAGAAAATCATTGAGCTCTCTAACTTATAAACGATATTCTCACATGATGTTTCATGTCTTGGAATTTGTTCATCCTGACGACAACACAAGACATCAGATGAGGTAAGTGAGATGGGCCCAGAGAAGGAAGTTGGAAACCATTTAAAACAGGAGGTTGGGCAGTAACTTGTGCCAACAAGAGCTTGAGCTGCAGTCTGTACTGTAACGGGATTGCCAAGTTTCTAAAGTAGAGTGATTCAGAAACACACCAACTGATTTAAACAACCCAAATCTATTGTTTAGAGACTGCTCCCCTCACACAGTATTAGAATGAGACTTAATTCACAAGGTGCCAGAGAGGCAACAACCAATCTCAGTTGACCCCTAAAACACATGAGAGATATTGTCTGCAGATTTACTAAAATGTTGCTTGGATTGCAGTATCTTGAATACAGAGAAAGATTGAGTAGACTGGGTCTTTATTCATTGGAGTGTAGAAGGTTGAGGGGGGATTTGATAGAGGTATATAAAATTATGAGGTAAATGTGAATAGGGTCTTCCCCTTGAGGGTTGGGGAGGTTGGAATGAGGGGTCATAAGTTAAGGGTCAGGGGGCAAAAGTTTAGAAGTAACGTAAGAGGAAGCTTCTTCACTCAGAGAGTGGTGGCTGAGTGGATGACCTTCCAGAAGAGGTGGTTGCAGCAGGGTCAATTCTGCCATTTAAGAAAAGGTTGGATGAGTACATGGATGTGAGGGGGTTGGAGGGTTATGGCCAGGGGAGCAGGTAGGTGGAACTAGTGGAGTTTCACGTAAATCGGTGCAGACTAGAAGGGCCGAGATGGCCTGTTTCCATACTGTAATTGTTATATGGTTATATAAGTGTGAAATAACACATTTTTACAATGAAGAATGAGGGAGTGCATCGCAGAACACCCTGAGAAGGCAGAAAGGCGATTGTTAGGGCCATGACAGACATTTTTAACTCATTACTGCAGGGCAGGAGAAGTTCCAGAGGATTGGAGGATGGCAGATGTGGTGTCGTTGTTTAAAAAGTGCTGCAAGGATAATTCGGGTAACTACAGCCCTGTCAGCCTGTTGTCAGTGGTGGGGAAACTGCTGGAGAGGATGGTCTCCAACAAACATTTGGATGGTCAAGTGAAATTTGGGGAGAGCCAATATGGAAATCAGGTCCCAAAAACCTCAAAGATGACAGCACAGGTAGACAGATTAGTGAACAGAATGCTTTCATTGGTTGGGGTATTGGATACAAGTGCTAGGGCATCATGTAGAAATTATATAAGATATTGTTGAAACCACACCTGGAATATTGTAGCAGTTTTGATCTCCTTGTTGTAGGACGGATATTATACATTCCTATAGTAAGGTGACCAAAATGACACACAATTTTCCAAGTGTGGCTTCACCAATATCTTACAAGGTTAGAAAGGGTACAGGAGAGGTTTGCAAAGGTGTTGCCAGGATTGGGGAAGTTGCATTAGCATGAGAGACTCGAAAAACCAGGTCTGTTCTCCTTGGAGCACAGGAGATAGAAAGCGGATCCTGTTGAGATCTACAATATCACGAGGGGCATTGATACAGTGAAAAATGATAATGTTTCCTAGATTGGGAGAATCTAAGACAAGTGGGCCTAACTGTAGGTAAGGGAATAGCATTTAGAAGGTGGTGGGTACAAGGAACGAGCTCCCAGACAGAGTGGTGGAGGCAGGTACATTAATTAGCCTCCTTTAAAAAAGCATGGATAACTGCAAGGATAGGAGGGGATTGGAGGGGTGTTGAACCAACATGGACGAAAGCAGGATGGAAATATTGTTCAGCGTGGATAAGGTGGGCCTGTGAGCTTGTATCCATTGTAAGAGGAGGAGACAATAGAGGTCTACAAGATTATGAGAGACAGAGGTGGACTGCCAGCACTTGTTTTCCAAGGTAGTGTGATGTTTCTTTTTTATTGTAATAAAGAAACCTGGGTTATTTTTAAACAACTATCTTTATCAGCTATCAACTCAAGACTGTGTGGAGGCATCCATCTTGAATCCAACCCAAGCTGGCACAAACTAGTCTCCAATCCCCTCTAGTGGCCAGGAAGATCACTAGCACTATATCTTTCAGGCAGGAATGGCAAACACCAGAGGACATAGGCACAAAGTTAGGGGAACATCAGGGGTAAGGTTTTTATACTGGGAATTGTGGGTGCCTGGAGTACCTTCCCTGGGATGGTGGTGATGGAGTCTGGAATATTAGGGACATTTAAGACACTCTTAGACAGGCACATGGATGAAGAAAAAATAGAGGGTTATGGGGTAGGGAGGGTTCAATACTTTTTTTTAAGGATATATGTGTCGGCGCAACAGTGAGGGCTGTTGTGTTCTATGTTCTATCAATCTGGATGAGTCATTAAGTGGTGTCATGGGGACAGAAAACAGAAAGACTTAGGCACCCACAAAAAGACCCCTTAAAGTGATAGAGTAAGTTGGAAACTGTCTCCATAGCAGACTTCATGGCTCTATAAATAGAGTGTGATATCTTGGTGACCTGGTAAATATGAACACATCCCTGGATAAAGGCAGTTTTGGGGCATCACCCTATCAAGGCCAGACCCTGATGAAGGGCTCAAGCCTGAAACATGGGTTATATATCTATCTTTGTTACATAAAGGAAATCGTTTGACCTGCTGGGTTTCTCCAGGGTTGTGTTTTTACTTCAAACACGATGTCTGCAGACAGGATGGTGATTTATTGGAATAGAACACAGAGCCATACAGCATAGAGACAGGAACTTTGGCCCCCCGTGTCTGCGCTGAACATGACGTCCAAATCAAACACGCTGATAGATATCCGTTCATCCCCTTCATAGTGATCTGTCGATCTGGAAACCTCTTCAATGCTACTGTTGAATTTGGTTCCAATATTAAGAATGAGTGAGCAGATGTAGATAAAGGGAAATTTAATACATTCAGTATTAGGGGAGAAACTGTTTCCATTGTCAAGAGGTTTGGTGTGACACGTCTTCTAAATTCCCCAATAAAAATAATTCAGGTGCGTGAAGATATCGAATTCCAGTATTTTTTTTTCCCAGGAGATTACCCAAATCTTCCCAGAAAGGCCTCACTTTAGGGCATGACCAGGCTGAATGCAAGAAAGTAATTCTTTTTAGACATTTGAGTGAACCCGCTGCTTTTGCAAATGTCTAACCAAAACTAGAAATCCTCAGCAGCAAAGCTTTGCTTTCCTGGTGGGGAAAGCATTGATTCAATATGGATATCGAGAACCAGGCTCCTCTCTCAGAAGCTGACTTCTGATCTCATTTTAGACAGCTATGTTTCCACCATACCAATGGAACTGCATATGACCTTACCAGACTGTTCCGGCCTGCATGGCTGAAGACACTGTCAATGCCTTATCAATATCCTTCGTGAAGACAGCAGCTACCAGCCCAAACTGAGAATTATTGGCCCTTTTCACCACCTCTTCCATGGTCTTAAACTTAATGATGAGTTGAACTGGGCCAAAAATCTGAAATAAGAGAAAGAAAGGCTCAGAATGATAATTGGCAGCATGAATAGGAAGACAGAATGTATAAACAGGGAAGATTTGGTGGTTTAGCCTCTTGTACCTCTTCCTTTGCTATCTGCATATCATCAGTCACGTTTGAAAACACAGTCGGCTCAATGAAGAACCCTTTCTTTCCCAATGATTTGCCACCGCACTCCAGCTTTGCTCCTTCAGCAATGCCACTGAGTACAAGTTCAAGGACTTTGTCGCATTGCAGTTTGTCAATCTGAAATCAGAGCATGAAACCCATCACTGCCAGCTAAAGGGTTCTGCACTTGGCAGAATTCTGCTTCATCAGGCACGCAGAAAAGAATATAACAAACAGGAGAAAAATACATGTTTGCGATGTACTGTAGAGCTCTTTTGTACTGTTAAATAAAACAATCTTGCATCAAACTCTAAAGGATCCAATGTCATCATGTCCCAAGACCAGCCCCATTGAAAATAAACTTTGATATGGTGCTGTGAAAGGTGCATCAGGATAGCGTAGTGGCTAGTTGAACTGTGACAGAGTAGTATATAGATATGTTTTTGGGAGATAAATTGGGGCAGGTTTGTTAGAGTAGGTCACATATAAACACTTTAAAACAGATCTTATTTGAAATACTGGAGCTCTGCTAATGCTAGACATATCAGCTCCACAGCTTTTGCAAGAGCTTTGGAGAGTGCCCAAGAGACTTCACTAATGAATTGTTGATACAAAAAGGCAACAGATGAAAGATCTTGTTGGAGCCACAGATTGTCTGGAAGAGAACTTGCTGTTCTAAGAGGGTCATGTGCTTTTTCAAGCAGAGAAAGTCAAACATGCTTTCTCTCTAAGAGAGAGAGAAAGAGATCACTTCTTCAGTGTTACAGCCAGCAGAAGCAGATGCGACTGGAACAAGACAAGCTGGGAAGCTTGTGGAAACCCCCATTTGGAAGACAGGCTGGTCAAGGCCCTTGTGGTTCATGAAAGAGGAGAGGACTGGCTGTTTAATGTTTCATTTGGAATAAAAGAAACAAAAAAGAACTCTGTGGTGACCTGAAAGAAAGAGGTTATCACATGGAGAACCCTGAAAGGAGCAAGTTTTGTCAGCAAGATACTGGAGGGCCTGATTAAAAAGAAATCAGTTGTGGATGTACTGGAACAACAAATCGACAAGAACCTTCCTGAGCAGTAACCATTTACCTTTCAAGCACCAAAGCCTGGTGAACTTTATCAATGTTAAATTCTGTGCACAGTCTAAGAATTGCCTGCAACCAGTGAACTTGGAGGAGTGAGAAGTGAGATTGGACTGTGAACCAAAGAACTTTTCTAAACTTACATACACGTGTGCTTATGTTTAAAGATAATTAAAAGCAACTTTTGTTTAAATAACCATTGTCTTGGTGAGTATCTATTGCTGCTGGGTTTTGGGGTCCTCTGGGCTCTAAACAAAACACCTTTCCAGTGCCTGTCAGGAGTTTCCACATTGTGTCTGCGTGGGTTACCTCCGGGGCCTCTGGCTTCCTCCCACCGTTAAAAAATGTACTGGGGGTTGTAGGTTGATTGAGTGTAATTGGGTGGTATGAGCCTGTGGGCCAAAAGGGCCCGCTAGTGTGTTACATGGCTAAAAAAAACCATGCAGAGCGGAAGGAACGTTATCCCAAGAAGTACAAACATTGGAAGTTTTCTGTCTCTGGAATGCAATGCTAATATGTGCACGGTTTATGAAGATTAACGTTAACTGTTTCCTTCAGATGCTTGTAATCTGATGGGTAAGACAGGATGAACATTGTGTTTTCATTCTCTGAACAAAGACTCGGAGCTCCTAAGAAACTGAGATACAGCGTGATATGAAATCTCCACTAATCATAAAAGTGGATGAATATTGACACAGCAATATTTTTGTTTGCTTTACTCGACAAAATCTTACTTGAGGCCCTTGCTCAGTGGCAGGATCAAAAGGGTTTCCCACTGTTCTTCTCTGTGCACGCTCTGTACTCTTTTGGACAAACTCCTCATAGATTGGCTCCTCCACGTAGATCCGGGATCCTGCTGTGCAGCACTGGCCTTGGTTGAAGAACACTCCCTGATGAGCCTGCTCCACTGCATAGTCCACTGTGAGAACATGACAAGAACCAGGCAAAAGGGTTAGTACTTCTGCATCATTAACAGCCTTGACAATAAATTGTAAAATGTTCCCAAGCAAATGTTTACAACATCAGTAAACTACATATTTCTAAAGTAAATATCACAAAAAAATTAGGATAATGCAGTACAGCTTTTTATTTTCATCATGAACATCTGTGGGCTGAGAGGATAGTGTTCCCCTAGGGTATGAATAGGTCTGAGACTTTTCTCTGACATTTGAATGCTTGGCCACGAGGAACTAGCCAGTTCTTCCTTTATAAGTTCTCGTTGGTCAGTGTCTGTCAGACCCGCTGTTTCTGTGTTTACTTTTCTCTTGTCGTGTCAACTCTCGCCAGGAAGACAAGAGGCAAAACGGCTCAATGTGGCGGTTTCATCTTATTCGTTCCCTGCCGCACGTCCCAGGAGGAGAGGGTTCCTCACGCTCACTCAGTGGGCTCTTGGAAAGCAGGAATGAGTTGCAAAACATCAGCACCAGGCGACACAACTCTGATCAGAACTTTAAACAACAGGCAGTGTTCAACAAGCAGCACGAGGATTGGCTTGTGTCCATTCAACCCAGACAAAGTTTTGTGTGTGTGTGTGAATGTCCTTGTGTGTGCGTGCATGTGCATGTGTGTGTGTGCACGCGCATGTGTGAATGTCTGTGTGTGTGTATGTGTGTGTGTGTGTGTGTGTGTGTGTGTGTGTGTGTGTGTGTGTGTGTTTTTATCTATGTGTGTACATGTATTTAATAGGCCTGGCACGTGTTTGTGTGTGTGTGTGTGTGTGTGTGTGTGTGTGTTTTTATCTATGTGTGTACATGTATTTAATAGGCCTGGCACGTGTGTGTGTGTGTGTGTGTGTGTGTGTGTGTGTGTGTGTGTGTGTGTGTGTGTGTGTGTGTGTGTGTGTGTGTGTGTGTGTGCTCTCACCTCCATGTGTAGATGTGCTGGTGCGCCTTAATTATACACAATATTGTATATTTTAAGATAAACCTACAATCAGCATCTGCAAAGATAATGTTTGGGCTCTTTCCGCCCAGCTCCAGTGTAACTCTCTTCAAATTGCTTTTCCCAGCTGCTTCCTGGATCAGTTTGCCAACCTAACAGGAAATGCAAAATGCAAACGTTAGTATATATAGATGTCAAAACAGCCTGTGACCAAAGTCAATAAAGGCAAAGTAATAAATCTTAGATAGAGAGAAATATCTTGAATATTCTTCAGAAATGTTCTGTTAATTTGTATTGAAACAGATTGGTTGAGGTAAATGTTAACCAGGGACATGGGCACCTTTGGTTTGACACCAGTCATAACTTGCCACCAGTGTGATATATGTGAGAGGAGAGGTGGCTTCACACTGTCACAGCTGCTGCCCATTCACAGACCCCATTCCATGGGCAGTCAGAGACTTTAATGCTTTTTCTTTTTAAAGCAGCTCACACTCAAGGCCCACTGGAAGCCCTGCCGAGTGACGGATGGGTTTTGTAGTTAATGCAGCTGTTATCTCAGAGAGTTGGGTGGGTGGGATTTTCACTCCTTCTATTTACTTTGATGGTCGTCCACATCCAACTCACGTGAGAGTGTGGACGCATGTCGGGCATTCAGATGAGGAGCTGATTACTTCACCAGGCGAAGAGCGCCTTCATGTGCAGGAGAGTCCGAGGGATCGGTTTAAATGGTTGCCCACTTGTGGTGGTGTGGTCAGCGTAATACTAATACAGCGCCAGCGACCCCAGGTTCAAATCTGGCGCTGTTCATAAGGTGTTGGTACATTTTCCCACATTCCAAAGGCATATAGGGTTAGTAGGTTAATTAGTCATATGGATGAACTTGAGCACCACGGGGTCATGGGCTGAAAGGGCCTGTTATTAAATTTTTAATTTAGACAGACAGTACGGTTACAGACCCTTTCGGCCCACAAGCCCGAGCCGCCCAATTACACCCATGTACCCCTGGTACATTTTTGGATGGTGGGAGGAAGCCATAGACCCCGAGGAAAACCCACGTGGACTCAGGGAGAACATACAAACACCTTACAGACCGTGTGGAATTTGAATCCTGGACCCAGTGGCTGGTGTTGTAAAGGTGTTGTGGTGTCCAAAGTGGGCAGCCCATTTAAATCAATCCATCTGACTCTTTTGGCCAAGTGCACAGCGACAGGGTTGGAAACGCTCCAGGAGGTGTAGGTGAATTGGGACTAAATTGGGTGGCACAGAATTGTGGGCCAAAATGGCCTGTTACTGCGCTGTACGTCTAAAAATAAATAAATAACTAAACTGCTACGCCAACCGTGCCTCCCTCTATCGTGCTGTACGCCTTAATTTTTTTTTAAAAAGGCACCTATAAATAGCAATTACACTGGCAAAGGTAATGAAATTACAAAAATCACTGAGCGTCCTGGCTCATTTGCTTGTGGTTTTTGTACAAGGAACAGATGGCAGAACTTGGCAATACTTAAAGACACAATCAGCGTGAACACTCGCTCTGCTTTCTGTACAGATCTAACTGTGTCTCAGCTTCTTAGGCAGTGACCCCCTGCTACATTCCCATCCAATTTCCACCTGGAGGAGACCATGACTGCTTTCTAAAGGAATGCTGTGGGATCAGGCCCCTTTCCGGAGAGGGGCTTCAGACCCGGCTCTTCAGAGCATCAATAAGAGGGTACTGAACTGCCAGACGTATCGCCTTTTGAAGAGATGTTAAGCTGTAGAGCCTCAAGATATTAGAGAGTGCAAGGGAGATTTACAAGGATATTGCCAGGCCTTGAAGAAAGGAGTGCCAGAGAATGAGGGAAAATTTGAAAAAGGTATCCAAAATTATGAGGGTCATAGATTGATAAAATGCAAGCAGGATTTTTCCACTGAGGGGAGGTGAGACAGGATGTAAAGCAGTGGTTCTCAACTTTTTTCCTTTCCACTCTCACACCACTTTAAGTAATCCCTATGCCATCAGTGCTCTGTGATTAGAAAGGGATTGCTTAAGGTGGTACATGAGTGGAAAGGGAAGGTTGAGAATCACTGCTCTAGACCCAATTGTTACTGAAATATTTTGCTTGAGAAAAATTGTCACTGGCCCATTTCCTTTGGAGTTATGAAACCGTGCACATATCGAGTCAATTAGGGATGATTCAAACTTCTTCTTTCCACCCATATACCACCTTAAGCCATCCCTTATTAATCACAGAGCACCTATGGCATAGAGAATACTTAAAGTGGCATGTGAGTATTTCACTTTTTCTTTCAAGGTTGAGAACCACTGAACTAGAGGATATGGGTTAAAGGTGAAAGGTGAAATATTTAAAGGGGACATTAGGGGAAACCAGTCAAAGAGTGGTGAGAGCATGGAACGAGCTACCAGCTGAAATGGTGAATGCAGGGTCTATTTTGATATTTAGGAAAATTTTGATGGGTACATCAATGGGATGGGAATGGAGGGCTAAGGTCTGGTTGCAGGCCAATTGGACTGGGCAGAATAATAGATTGGCACAGACTAGACAGGCCAAAGAGCCTGTTCCTGTCCTGCAGAGTTCTATGGTTCCATGTAAAAGATATTGGTCTTAAAATGCACAAGTTCCTTGCTCATTTTACAAGTAGAAAATGTTCATCTGAGCTTTCAGGGTGTGGTGCTGTGGATATGGGGACTCACTGCATTGGGAATAGTGCCAATATATACAGAAAATTTCTGATAATCCATGGTCTTTGGGTCTGGCAGATTTTCATGGTGATTGGAAGCTACTCGTACTGACACCCCAGTGCATTTATATTTCACAGTTTTGTCACATTTCACATCTCCATCCCTTGATGAAGGCCTCAAGCCTGAAATGTCACCTCTGTATCTTTATCTTTGCTACATAACGTACACTGTTTGACCTGCTGAGTTTTTTCAGCGTTGTATTTTTACTTTATCACATCCTCTATCACCCTGGTAACAACGTCTTTGCACTGCCACCTTTGGCCTGAACACCAACACCTCCTCCCCCTCCCCATTCTTCCCCCTTTTCTCTCCCCAGTCTTTAATTCAGACCCCTTACACCTTGAGGACTGGCTCAGACCCAAGACGTCAGTAATATATCTTTACCTCCTATGGATGCTGTGAGATGGGCTGAGTTCATCCAGCATTTCTGTGTTTGTTTTACCTCAAGGATCAAGAACAGTTCAGGGCTTTTGTACTTCCCCTTGTAACACTAATCACGGACTGCTTCAACACCACTGAAGGATGAACTGCACTATTGCAAAGTTGTTTTCTTTTAATTAGGATTTCTGCAAATATTTGTTATCTATCCATCTTATGCAATTATTGTATCTTTTAATTTAATTTAATTAGTTTACTATTGATAGTTTTTCATTACAAAGGATCTGTTCAGCTGCAGTCCACGTGTACATTACACAGTATGTAGGACAATAAATATTTTAATTTTACTTCCATTAAGTAAGGCTAGTTTTTGCAGATTTTCTTTTTAATAAGTACCAGTTCGGCTGCAGCAAGTAAGAATTTTAATGCACAATGTGTAATAAACTCATCCTCATTAGCATAATATACGGCTCAGTAAACCTGGAAAAGGGAGTAATTTAGAGAACTTGTGAGTTATTAGTTCATATGAAGTCAAGTTTATTGTCATCTGATGGTACAAGTACAACCTGATGAGTCAGCGTTCTCCAGTCCTCAGTGCAAAACACGCAGACACACAACCAGACATAACACACATACAGACGAACAATACATATGCAGGACAAGTATTCATCTATACAAATATTGTTTTGTACATATTAGAGCCTCGCAGGGTCAGTGTGAGCAGTTCCTTTGGTCATTCAGCATTCTCCCTCCCCGTGGGTAGAAGGTGTTCCTCAGCCTGGTGGTGCTGGCTCTGATCCTCCTGCATCTCTTCCCTGATGGGAACAGCTGAGAGATGCTGTGTGCAGGATGGAAGGGGTCCTCACTGATTTTGCGCACCCTCTTCAGACAACCATTCTGCAGCAACCGTACCACACTGTGATGCAGCTGGCCAGGATGCTCCTGTAGAAGGCTGACATGATGGTGGCCAGTAGCCTTGCCCACTTCAATCTGCTCAGTGTTCATGCTTCACTATGTGGAAACCAGCTGAAATATACAAGTCCCTATGGACATTGCTATTGGCTGCAAGCCTCCGCTGTTCAATACTTTCTGGACACACAAACCAAGCCCACATTCCAGCCCCGACTGTGGCTCTTGTCCTTCTTGCACACTACTGTGTGAGACAGTCACTGAAACCTAAGGATGTCTGAACAATCGGATCCTGGATTCTCTGAGTTTTGTTGGGCCTGCTCCCAAAAGAGATTGAAAGGCCACTTCAGACCACTCCACCACCGCACTCCTGCACCTCATATGATCGGGAAGTTGGTAAAGATACCACCTTGATGTTGTCCCACAGAAAGCAGCAAACCTCGCCAAGCCCATCAAGTGTGTCAACCTCCGATCCATTGAAAAGATTTGTACGAGTTGCTGCCTCAAGAAGGCGGCCAACATTGTAAAAGACCCCCACCCCCCCCACCCCTCCCCCCGGTCTGCAATCTTCTCTGGCTGCTCCATTCGGCCTGAAATCCAGCCCCTCCAGGTTCCAGAACCATTGTCCCCAACACCTATTCGTTTCTTGAACCTCCCCATATTACTCTAACCATACATGACTCCACAACCACCCACTGAAACATCACATTTTTGTGCATTAACTGCAACAATGAATATTTATCTACCTTTTCATATTTATTATCTTTTTCCACATTATGGCATATTCTGGTATTTTTAATTTAAGTAGACATACAACATAGTAACAGGTCCTTCCAGCCCATAAGTTCATGCTGCCCAATTAACCTATACCCCGGTATGTTTTGAACGCTGGGAGGAAACTGGAGTCCCCAGAGGAAACCCACGCAGACACAAGGAGAACATACAAACTCCTTACAGACAGAGCCGGATTCGAACTTGGGTTTACTGGCACTGTATGTGGTGATTGTTACGCTAACTGTGATGCAACAATTAATACTAAGGTTGATCATGTATCCTATGTACCAGCAGGTAAGAATTTTGGAACATTGTACATATGCTAAGACAATAAATTCCAATCTCATCATCTCAAGCTTCTGGGGCACATTTCACTTCCCCTGAACTGAACCTGTGGCCCAAGGCTGTGCATTATTCTCAGCCCCTTCTCTGCCCTGCCTCAGCCCCTCTCACCCACGAGCAGGCTAAAGTCCACCTTCTCCCCAGGCATGGCCAGATCCTTGACCATCCAAATGAGACCGGCGAAGCCATGGTCCCACCACCAGGGCCAGTGAACTCGGTGGTCCCACAACCAGGGCCAGTGAACGCAGTGGTCCTATGACCAGTGCTGGCAAATCCAATGGTCCCACCACCAGGGCCAGTGAACCCAGTGGTCCTATGACCAATGCTGGCAAACCCAATGGCCCCACCACCAGGGCCAGTGAACCCAGTGGTCCTATGACCAGTGCTGGCAAATTCAATGGTCCCACCACCAGGGCCAGTGAACCCAGTGGTCCTATGACCAATGCTGGCAAACCCAATGGCCCCACCACCAGGGCCAGTGAACCCAGTGGTCCTATGACCAGTGCTGGCAAATTCAATGGTCCCACCACCAGGGCCAGTGAACCCATTCGTCCTAAGATCAGTGCTGGTGAACCTAGTGGTTTCAAACTTTTACTTCTACTTGTACTCACTTCCTGAACAAAAATGATGGCTGCACTTGCTTATGTGGCTCCAGCTGAGTGGTAAGTCTTGTTGCTGTGGCCCTACCATGGTGAAGTAGTCCACAAACAGTGACCAGGGCTCACTGATGCCACATCCCCACCCTCCTCTGATGGCCTTTCAGACAGCTCCTGGTCAGCAGATCCTTCCGCAGGAATCGTCTCCCTATGTGACTCCCTTGTCCACTCATCCCTTCCCACTAAGCGCCCCCGTGGCATCTACCCTTCTGCACGCACCCATACTGCCTCCATCACCATCATTCAGGGCCCCAAACGGCCTCAAACAGACCTGACAACTTCACTTGTGTGTTTGCAGGTGTCCTCTCCCCTATCCGGTGTTCCCGTTGTGATTCCTCTACATCGGAGAGACTGGGCGCAGAGTGGGAGATCTCTTCATTGAGCTCTCTCTGCTGTGGATCTCCCAGTAACCACCCATTTAAATTTCCAGCCCCATTCCTTTCCTAATATACCTGTCCATGCTTTTGGAGGAATAACACCTCATATTCTATCTCGGCACCCTCTGACCGAATGGCATTAACATTGACTTCTCTGATTTCGTTTAGCCCCCACATCTATCCCTCTATCTCCTTTAGTGCTCTGACTCTCTGTACAGGTTTTCAACTCCAAACTCATGGCATTTGAAAACACGCACCAATGGAAAATGGGGCTAGTCTGGGAGATCAAAAGTGTTCAAGAAAGAGTCATTATTACGTGCTCCCAGTTCATTTTGATTTGACTGGGACTTTCACTTTAAGGGAATGAATCAAGCTGCAAGCCCTGCAAGCTTTGGAGGTTGACTGTGGGCTGACCGGCTGGGGACAGCGTGTACTCAAATTCACTACTTCTGAAGAGAGAGGAAGGCCCTGGAACCCAGGTGCAGAGACCAAGTGACCAACATATTGAAGAAACAGTAAACTGTTAAGGAAACAGCACTTGGAGAGCATCTCTGTGAAGGGATACTGTGCTGAAGTGGCCTCATGTGGTAATAGTCAATTTGTCTGATTTCTCTCTGTAAGGAGAATGAGTATACCCCACCGTAACCAAAGGAACAGTCACTTTTGACGGGGGATTAGTGTACCCCACCTTGACCAAAGGGAAGGTAATTTTTGAAAGGGGATTAGTATACCCTACCTTGACCAAAGGGAAGGTCACTTTGAATGGCTGACCCACAAAAGTGTTCTGAAAGCAGAGGAATACTGCATTTGAATCGTGACCATTGTGAGGACCATTTCAGCTGATCCATGAAAGAGTTCTGGAAACTTTGTGAAAATCACTTGCCTGATAAGGACATTCCTTTGGAAGCACCTCAACAAGGATTTCATAAGTTTACAACCGTCTGTCACCCCGGTCTCTCCCACCTACTCAATAATTGATCAATTTAAGAGTCTTCATGTCAACAGTGGATTTCTGAGTCTGGATTTCAAACTGATGTTCCAGAATTGGCCCTGAACTGTAATGGTTTGGAATATTTTCCACACACAGACACACACACATAAGCATAGTTGGGGGTTAATTTTATATAAAGTGTTATATAATTTGGTGATTAATAAATTAAAATATTATTTTAAATACAACACTGTCTGGGCTAATTTCTATTGCTGTTGTTTGAGTAAATAGCAGGTCATCAAATATGTCAGATGGACTCCTGGATTCACTCCCTCTCCAGTAGTCAAGAGGATGTGCGATTTCAGTAGGTGCTCACTAGGCTTCAGCACTAACCGAGTTTGCACTGTGGCGTTGAGCAGGTGCTTTGCTTAAAAGGACATTCACTGGGAGTGTTGCTTAAATAAGGATCACAGAATTACTGAGGATCCCGACCATCCATCACACAGAATCTTTGACCCATTACCATCAGGAAGGAAGTACAGGAGCATCAAAATCAGGACGGCTAGGCTGAGAAATACCTTCTTCCCACAGGGTGCAAGATAGATGAATGTAATCTTGTAATCTTGCAAATTATTCAGAATGTTTTACATATTTATTTTATATTATATTTTTATGTATGGATGTTATTATTATGTGCTGTGTGAGAAATATAGTGTGTGTGTGTGTGTGTGTGTGTGTGTGTGTGTGTGTGTGTGTGTGTGTGTGTGTGTGTGTATGTTTCTGTCCTTCAGCTGCAGACCCCTCGCTGGTGTGTGTGTGTGTGTGTGTGTGTGTGTGTGTGTGTGTGTGTGTGTGTGTGTGTGTGTGTGTGTTTCTGTCCTTCAGCCGCAGACCCCCTCGCTGATGTGTGAGTATGTGTGTGTGTGTGTGTGTGTGTGTGTGTGTGTGTGAGAGTGTGTATGCATATGAGTGACTGAGTGTGTGTGTGATGTGTGTGTGTGTGTGTGTGTGTGTGTGTGTGTGTGTGTGTGTGTGTATGTGGAGAAACACAGTTTTGTCTGATCGTAAATTTACAGTCAGTTGATTATAGTCTTGAACTGGAATCCAAGTCACATTGAATAATTTATCTCATAAAAATCCAACCAGCGTTTCCAATGTTTTCAGTGTTTTTACTGAATGATCTCATTAAACATCCTTCTGAGAGTTGTGATGATTGCAGGGTTCGATTTACAACTTCCATATAAATTAAAACAATAAGTGGAGCACTTCAGGACTTGCCAGTTAATCACATGTGAAATGACATTGTGTCCTTATCCCTTAATATATGAGCAAATAGGCAGAAGGCAAACTCTCTGCAAATAAGATTGATTTCCAGTCAATCTGCTTGATGTTGCTCAATAGTTTGACTTTGGCCAAGAGACTGGGCAACTCCCTTGTACTTTTTTTCTGAAAACTGCTGTTGAA
The DNA here is from genome assembly GCF_036971445.1 of Narcine bancroftii. Taxonomy (NCBI): domain Eukaryota; kingdom Metazoa; phylum Chordata; class Chondrichthyes; order Torpediniformes; family Narcinidae; genus Narcine; species Narcine bancroftii. Next base: position 45,860,795 of record NC_091482.1, read on the forward strand.
AAATTCTCTTCCCCTGCACCAACCAGATTGAACCTCAATTCCCGTCTTTTTCTTGGCAAATTGATCTTTCATAAAGTTGCTTTTCTCAGCAAAATTATGATGTTTTGAACTTCTCTTAATTGCTCTCTCATTCCTTGCCCTCATGTCCCATTCACCTATCTCCTTACCTGTCCAAGCACCCACCCCTAACAAAACCCCAAACATAATTCTAATTTTAATTTAGAGATACTGCATTGTAAAAGGTCCTTCCACCCTGCAAACCCTCACCGCCCAAATTCACCCACGTGACCAATTCTCCTCCTACGGCTTCGGAACTTAGGTGGGAACTGGAGGACCTGGAGGAAGCCCATAGAGAATGTACAAACTCCCTGGCACTGCAATAGGATTGTGCTAACTGCTCCACTAACCGTTCCACCCTATTCTGTCCACTATCACCCTGCTGTACCTCCTCTTCAATTTGTTCACGTGTTCAACCCTCCCCCAAATCGTCTCCTGAGCTATGATATTTCTCTCCTACTACTTCCCTGCCCAGCCAACAAACCTCACTCACATTTTGGCCACCTGCATCCCTTCCCACCAACCTTGTGAGCAAGTTCTTTCCTCCAAGAAACTCACTTCCCTGTATCCATGGGGTGATTAGAGACATCCCTCTTTGACTTTCTCTTCCCTTGACAGTTCCCTGCCTGAAGAGCTGATCTTCGACTCAGTTTCCACTTTGAACAACTTTTAAACTGTCCAAATTGCAGTAAGTTCCGACTTCAGCAAGTTTGTGTTAATGTTTACAAGGAGCACTCTACTGGAAGTTAAATGTTCAGCCCCGGCATTTGGAAGGAACAGTCCATGCCCTTTCACACTGTAGACTCAGAACACATACGGTATGTGGTTTCCCTTTATGGGAAGACTGATGCTCAAACCAAAGGAGACTCCAGCACTGAAACAGGCCATATGGCCCATATAGTCCATACCAAATTCTTATTCTGCCACTGACCTGCACCCAGTCCATATCCCTCCATACCCCTCCCATCCATGTACCTATCCAAAGTTTTTCTTAAAGGTCAAAATCTAGCCCTCATTCACCACTTTAGGTGGCAGCTTGTTTCACACTCTCATCACTCTGTGTGAAGAAGTTCAGCCCAATGTTCTCTTTCAGCTTTTCACCCTTAACTTACGGTCCTCTGGTTTGTATCTCATCTAACCTCAGTGCATTTACAATATTTACATCCCTCAGAATTTTGTGTACTTCTATCAGATCTCCCCCTTTCTCCCACGCTCCAGGGAATAAAGTCCTGACCCTGTGGTTCTCAACCTTTTTCTTTCCACTCACATACCACTTTAAGAATTCCCTATGCCATCGGTGCTCTGTGATTGCTTAAGTGATTTGTGGGTGAAAAGAAAAAGGTTGAAAACCACTGTTTTAATCGTCCGTCATTGACTCGTTATGTGCACAGTGTCAGAACTCCAAAGGAAATGGGCCAATGACAATTTTTCTCAAGCAAATTATTTCAGTAACAATTGGGTCTAGAGCAGTGATTCTCAACCTTCCAACTCACATCCCACCTTAAGCAACCCCTTACTAATCATAAAGCACTGACGGTATAGGGATTGCTTAAAGTGGGATGTGAGTGGAAAGATAAAGGTTGAGAACCACTGTCCTAACCCATTTAACTTTCCCCTGTAACTCAATTCCGCAAGACTCAGCAACATTCCTGTAGATCCTACTCTATCGAAATGTACAGACAATACTCCAACCTTGAGTGCTTCTCCACATGTCACTGATGGAGATTAACCTTCCTCCAATTTAACCTCACTCTGCTTCAATTAAAGTGAATCAATACAGGACCCACTTTACTCTTCAGTTTGGGCTAGTTCAGTCTCCCAGCCACCTCACAAAGACCACACAAACTTGCAAATCTTGACTGTTTCCCCATTTTCTCTTGGGCTCTTGTCAGATCTCAACAGAGCAATGCATAACAAAAATTAAGAATGCAAGAAATCTGTAGAAGGAATGGAACAGCAAAAAAAAAGCTTTGAGAATTGCAGAAACAAAACTCCCACACACCTAAAGCTTTAAGAGCCCAGCTGGGACGTGGGATTTGTGGTCAGCTCTTCTCAATTTGGTGATCTCTATCTATCAGTGTGATGGTACAGATTCTATCACCAATGTGTATATGTACAGATTGTAGTGTAGGATGACTGTGATTGGCTGAGAACGTCGCCATGCATACTGGCAGGTCTTAAAGGGTTGCTCCAAGCCAGACCAGGTCATTCTGGACTGGTCGACTTACTTGTGATACGCTCCAGTCTTCTAGTTAATAAAAGCCTTGGTTTGGATCAACAAGCCTTTGATTCTTTCGACGCGCTCTACAATCAGCATCCACAGGAAGTAAAGGGGTAACCAACATTTCAGGCCTGGGACCTTAGGACGAAGGGCCCAGGCTCAAGACTGGTTACCCGTCACTTCCTGGAGATGTTGCATGACCTGCTGAGTGTCTTCAGCATGTTTGAGCATTTCACTCAACCAGCATGTGCAGACTTTCTTATTTAACTTTGGTCTCTATCACTGTGGTCAGAAATTCAGGCCATAGACCTTGGCAACATGAGGATCGGCATCAGGCCAGTTAGATCTTGGGCCACTGAATTAAACTATGGCTAATTATCTCCATTCCTCTCAAAACTCTTTTCTCATTAAAAAGCAAAATCATTCAGAATTAAATGGGTGGCAAGCTTAGCATAGCAGTTTGTGCTACAGTGACAACGACATGGGTTCGAATCCTGCGCTCTCTATTAGGAGTTTGTATGTTCTCAACATGACCTGAGTGGGGTTTCCCCGAGTGCTCTGGATTTCTCCCACCCTCAAAACAAGTATGTAGCTTAATGGGGGTGTATTTGGGGCAGGATAGGTTAGTGGGCCAGAAGGGTAATTCTAAATTAAAAAAAAAACAGTGAGTTACCCTTAACTTGGCGTGCGCAATCTTTGGAGAGGGGTGGGGGGGGAAATCAAACTTCTTTCCTATAATTCCTTTGTGCTAAAAGATGCTTCCTACCTTTTCTTGTTGGATGTGCTGGCTTTAAGTTCCCATGTTCTTGAGCTCCCCTATGTGCCTGCAGATTTTGCTTAAAACCATTTGAAAGGGGCTAAGGTGAGTGGGGAATTTTGGTTGGCATGGGCAAGTTGGGCCTTAGGACCTGTTTCCATGCTGTGTGACTTTACACTGTCTCGTGTTCCAGTTTCACCACCTCCCCCACCCGAAGACCAAGACCAGTGATGGTTTTGGCACTCCGAGTCTGATTTATTGACTACCCCACTTGGATCCTTCACTCTCTAATTGGTCACTGTCAAGAAAGAACTCAGCTTTGACTCTGAGGCTGCAAAATTTAATGAGCAGGTCTGTCTACATAAGCCAGCGCCAGGGCCGTTTATTATGAATGCCAGTTTGGTTTGGGTGGCAGAGTTAATGTGGCGGTTAACGCAATGCCTCAACCACACCAGCAACCCGGGTTCAAATCTGCTGCTGTCTGCAAGGAGTCTATGTGTTCTCCCCATGTTTGCATGGTGTTCTGGTTTCCTCCCACATTCCAAAAACTTAGAGGGGTAGGATAATTTGGATGGTGCGGTGTCATGGCCTGGTGAGGCCTTTTAGCATGTTATATTGCTGAATTTAAACTATCTTCACATCCATGTCGGGGGGTGCGGACAGAGTTGGTCAATGAACCAGATTCACCAGATTTCAGGTCACTCTCCTGAGCTCCACCTTCAGCCTCCAGCACTCTTCCCTGTGTGTAAAGCCTGTATTTACCCTCAGGCCCCCATGTCAAGTCAAGTCAAGTTTATTGTCATCTGATTGCACAAGTACAACCCAATGAAACAGTATTCTCCGGTCCTCAGTGCAAAAAACGCAGACACACAACCAGATACAGACATATAGACAAAAAATACCCATTCAGGACAAGGATTTTCTCCATACAAATAAATAAATAATAGTGTCTTGTACAAATGAGAGTCTCAGATAATTAGTGGGAGCAGATCCTTTGGTCGGTTACCATCCTCATAGTTGATGCAATCGTGAAGCGGGCTTGCCAGTGGTTATAGTTCGTGAGGGTTTTGAGAGGATTTGGTACATCACCAAAGACTTGAAAACCTCTGGAGGAAGTACTGTGGAGACCATTCTGACTGGTTGCATCACTATCTGGTATGGAGGTATCAATGAACAGGACAGGAAAAGAAAAGTTGTGAATCATGGGCACCAGACTTCACTTCATCGAGGACCTCTACAAGAGGGGGTGTCTTAAAAAAGCAGCCTCTATCCTCAAGGACCCTCACCACCCAGGCCCTGCTCTCTTTGCTCTGCTACCATCGGGAAAGAGGTACAGGTGCCTGTAGACGATCACCTAACGGTACAAAATCAGCTTCCTCCCCTCTGCCATCAGATTTTAAATGGACAATAAATCAGAGACACGACCTCACTTTTTCTTCTTTTGCATTAATGCATCTTTTTTAAAATGTAATTTATAGCAATATTTGCAGCCGAACTGTTGCCATAAAACAACGAATTTCGTGACGTTCATGGCGATAAATTCCAATTCCGATTCACTTCTGTCTTACATGATGCTGGAGAAACTCAGCAGGTACAACAGCGTACTTTGTATAGCACAGATACATCGCCAACATTTCGGGCTTGAATCCTTCATCAACACAACGTCTTCTGAAGTTTCGGGAGCTCTGTTGAGCGGGCGGCCAGGACCCAGGCTGGAGTTAGCGATCGAAGCAGCGGGAGGTCCAGGGCCCAGCGGTAGAGGCGTGGGGAGCTCTGGATGGCAGGCAGCCGAGTCCAAGATGGTTGGGGGGGGGGGTGGTGTCGCAGAGGCTGCAGTCTCTATGGAGGCAAGAATACAATCCTCAAGCCCAAAACGTTGCTTATGCATCTTTATCTTTTGTTATATAAAGTGCACTGTTTGATCTGCTGAGTTTCTCTGCTTTGTCTTTTCACTTTAACCATGGAGTCTGCAGACTTTTGCGTTTTACTACTCAGCTCAGTCTTCTCAGCTCTTTTCTTCTTTGTCAGTACAGATAATGTTATTTCTCAAATGTAAAAGCAGAATTTACTTTATTGCAGTGAAATATAAGCTTTGGAGCTGGCCAGATATGCTGAAACATGACATCAAGCTCAGCCGGTTTCCATTTAAGCTTTTAATGGTTTGAAAGTCAATGGGAGTAATTTCTGCACTGTCTCTTGAAGCCTTGCAGCTGGTTACTGCAGGCAACTTAGGTAGAACATAGAACCACTAATCACAGAAGCAGGCAGCACAGGTGGAGACCATTCAGCCCATAGTGTGCTGACTCACCCTTTGGCTTCATCGGTATAGAACTCCTGATCTGCCCTCACATCCTGTCCTGCCATGAGGTGAAAGAAGGGAGTCTGCAGGCACTGTGATTGTGGTGAAGGCACAGAAGAGCGAGAGAAATTCGCCCATAGGAGGCAAAGGTATATAATCGAAGTTTTGGGCCTGAGCCCTTCCTCAGGGTATGTCCGTCCTGTTTCAGCTGCTCCCGAGGTAAAAAAAAAAGTACCAAAATGCAGCTGCTCCCTGTTTGACATATTTCCCCTTCTGATGGTTCTTTGACCCTTGAAGCCCATCAAGGACTTTTCGGACCATGAGCTCATGCAGCCCAATTAAACCCAATTGACCTACATCCCCCTGTACATTTTGAAGGATGAGAGGAAACGGGAGCACCAAGAGGAAATCCACGCAGACAGATTCCCGACAGATAGCACCAGATCTGAACCACGGTTATTGGTGCTATAACAGCGTTGCGCTAACTGCTGCCCTAGTGAACAAACATCTTCTATAATTCTAAAATCTCTTCTCAGCCTTTTCTCTGCTCCAGTAGCAATAACCTGTGACCAGAAACTCCTTTGGAGCACCTCTTGTGTTTGGGCACAGTGCAGAACTTGACCAGGAACCCAGAGGGTGGCGTGCGTTTCGCGATCTTTGACGCATTTTACACACAGATGGCTGGAGCCCACTGAGCATGCTCAGTGACATCACACAACACACGACAGCTCTACTGTGAACAGGATGCCTGCAAATGGAGACAGGCTCTAAGCAAAGGACTGAAGCTTGACACAGTGTGAAAGCCATAACCCGTAAACAGTAGCGACTGAGGGGTCCTTCCCTGGGAACCTTGGTTAATATTTCGTTGTTATTGGTTACTTCCAGCATTCTATCCTCTCCTCTCTCCTTACTTGACCTGACCATCTCCCCATCATCCTTCTGAGCTCCCCAATGGCCCCTTATCCTGGATTAGCTTCCTGACGACAATGTCCCCAAACACAGAAAACAGGTCCTTCGGCCCTGCTAGCCTGTGCTCTGCCTACCGATGGGCACCAAAGCCGCCCATATCCGTTCCATCGATGTCCCTGTCCAAATTCTTCTTAAATGTTAAAAATGAGCCTGCATTCACCACTGCAGCTGCTAACTTGTTCCACATTCCCACCACTCTCTGTGTGAAGATGTTTCCCCCTAAACTTTTCCCTGTCCACCCTTAACCCATGTTCTCTGGTTTGTATCTCACCTATGCTCATTGGGAAAGCCTAGTTCCATTTACTCTGTCTTCTTTGGCTTGGCTTCGCGGACGAAGATTTATGGAGGGGGTAAAAAGTCCACGTCAGCTGCAGGCTCGTTTGTGGCTGACAAGTCCGATGCGGGACAGGCAGACATGATTGCAGCGGTTGCAAGGGAAAATTGGTTGGTTGGGGTTGGGTGTTGGGTTTTTCCTCCTTTGCCTTTTGTCAGTGAGGTGGGCTCTGCGGTCTTCTTCAAAGGAGGTTGCTGCCCGCCAAACTGTGAGGCGCCAAGATGCACGGTTTGAGGCGTTATCAGCCCACTGGCGGTGGTCAATGTGGCAGGCACCAAGAGATTTCTTTAGGCAGTCCTTGTACCTTTTCTTTGGTGCACCTCTGTCACGGTGGCCAGTGGAGAGCTCGCCATATAACACGATCTTGGGAAGGCGATGGTCCTCCATTCTGGAGACGTGACCCATCCAGCGCAGCTGGATCTTCAGCAGCGTGGACTCGATGCTGTCGACCTCTGCCATCTCGAGTACCTCGACGTTAGGGGTGTGAGCGCTCCAATGGATGTTGAGGATGGAGCGGAGACAACGCTGGTGGAAGCGTTCTAGGAGCCGTAGGTGATGCCAGTAGAGGACCCATGATTCGGAGCCGAACAGGAGTGTGGGTATGACAACGGCTCTGTATACGCTTATCTTTGTGAGGTTTTTGTGAGGTCTGTCTATACCCCTCATAATTTTGTAAACCTCGATTAAATCTCCCCTCATTCTTCTACGCTCCAAAGAATAAAGCCCTAACTTGTTTAATCTTTTCCTGTAATCAGTTCCTGAAGTCCATAGTACATCTTTTCTGCATTCTTTCTATCTTATTGATATCTGTCCTGTGGTTAGGTGACCAAAACTTCACACAATACTCCAAATTTGGCCTCACCAATGTCTTATACAACTTTACCATAACATCCCAACTCCTATACTCAATTCATTGATTTATGAAGGCCAATGTACCAAACCCTTTCCAAATATTCTCTGGCCCTTTCCTATCCAAATCGTCCCTAGAAGTAAAAACATAACGCTGGAGAAACTCAGCGGGTGAAACAGTGAACTTTATGTAGCAAAGATAAAGATACAGGACCGACGTTTCAGGCTTGAGCCCTTCATCGAGGTATGAGCAAAATGTAGGCAGGCGCCTGACCTGTAAAAATGCAGTTTGTTTAATATGACTCCACTTTTAAAATGTGTTGTGGGAGAACTTGCGCTTAATTCTACCATCATGTTTATTTTATTGGTCAAAGATGATTGAACCAGACATTTAATGTTTTTTTTAATTTGGAGATAAAGCACGGTAACAGGCCCTTCCAATCTACTAGTCCATGCTGCCCAATTACACCCACGTGACCAACTAAACCTACTAACCTTGTACATCATTGGAATGTGTGGGGAAACCAGAGCCCCCGAAGGATCTCCACGCAGACATGGGGAGAAAGTACGAACTCCCCACAGGCAGCGCCAGGTTTGAACCTGGGTCGTTGACGGTGTAACTGTGTTGTGCAATTAAAAAATGCATTAAAAATAAAAACAGAAAATGCTCAAAACACAGGGACAGGCAGTATCTGTGGAAAGAGAGACAGGGTTAATGTTTCGGAATGAATTGGGTTTGCACCCAAAACAGTAACTCTGTCTCTCCCTCTCTCTCTCTACAGATGCTGTCCGACCTGCTGTGTGTTCTGGCATTTTCTATTTTTACTCCAGATTCCCACCATCTACAGTTTAACTTTTAAAAAACTTATTGATAGAATCTGCCTGCTTTTCAGGTTAAAATTGTGATTTTAGTTTTATTAGCGATTGACACTGATTTATAGGAGTGGGCAGAAGTGTGAGAGATGAAGGTAAGATTGGAAGGTAATCATTGAATGACTTTAGTTTTAATCAAAGCTGGATGTTAGAAGAAGGGAGGGGAGAACAGCAGGGAAAGGAACTCTGGAAGTGAGCTGGAAACAAAGAATGTTTTTGAGTGTTGTCTCGATTAGAGAAAGAACCCACAGTAATGCTGGAGGAACTCAGCCTGTCTCACAGCATCCATAAGTGGTAAAGATACATAACTGACATTTCACGACTGAGCCCTTCATCAAGTTAAGAGCAAAAATCAGACAAGCACCTGGGGGAGAAAGGGTCTGAAGAACACAGTGGTATTAGTAGCATGAATGGCAAAGGGTTGGCTGTTATGGTGCCAACGACCCAAGTTTGAATCCCACGCTGTCTGTAAGGAGTTCATACGTCATCCCTGTGTCTGCCCGGGGTTTCCTCAGGGGGTTCCACCTTTCTCCCATGTTCCAAAAACGTACCGGGGGTGGGGGGGGGCTGTAGCTTAATTGGGTGTAATTGGGCAGCACAGACTCATGGGCCGAAAGGGCCTGCTAAATTTAAAGATGTCATCAGGTGGCAATGTTTCTGTGTGCAGAAGTGTGGAGGAGGTGCTGGACAAGCTTCTCCAAAGGGGTCAGCAACCCTTGCATTGATTTCAGCTTTCCAGTGGTGGTGAAGTAAGAGCCAGCTTTGTGATTAATAAATGAAAATGCCCCAGGCAACTTGAGCAACACAGGGGACTCACAGTTACTGAGACCAAGAATAAAAAAGGATTAGGGTGAGGCCACCAGATGTTTCAGGCAATAATCCATGAAGAGGTTGCCACATCATCTTTATTTATAGCGTTGGTCGAACTCAATCAAAACTTTCACAATATTCCTCAATCTCTTTCCATACAAAAATAACATGTCTTTCTCTTGATATCTGACCGGACCACCTCGGGATCACACAGAAAGATGAAAATAAGCGAGAGTTTACAGCTCATCTATTTAACCCCCTATCATAGAACGCTTCCACCAGCGTTGTCTCCGCTCCATCCTCAACATCCATTGGAGCGCTCACACCCCTAACGTCGAGGTACTCGAGATGGCAGAGGTCGACAGCATCGAGTCCACGCTGCTGAAGATCCAGCTGCGCTGGATGGGTCACGTCTCCAGAATGGAGGACCATCGCCTTCCCAAGATCGTATTATATGGCGAGCTCTCCACTGGCCACCGTGACAGAGGTGCACCAAAGAAAAGGTACAAGGACTGCCTAAAGAAATCTCTTGGTGCCTGCCACATTGACCACCGCCAGTGGGCTGATAACGCCTCAAACCGTGCATCTTGGCGCCTCACAGTTTGGCGGGCAGCAGCCTCCTTTGAAGAAGACCGCAGAGCCCACCTCACTGACAAAAGGCAAAGGAGGAAAAACCCAACACCCAACCCCAACCAACCAATTTTCCCTTGCAACCGCTGCAATCGTGTCTGCCTGTCCCGCATCGGACTGGTCAGCCACAAACGAGCCTGCAGCTGACGTGGACTTTTTACCCCCTCCATAAATCTTCGTCCGCGAAGCCAAGCCAAAGATAGCAGCTAAAAGGATTGCAGAGTTTTCCCATCACCAGGTTGTGAGCAAGCCATGAGCAAAGAATCTTTATTGGGCTTGTTGCAATTGGACAGGTCTTTGGTGAGATTGTGCCTGGAGTGTTAGTTACAGTTTTGAAAGAAATGAATTTGCCATAATGGGAGAAGGCAGGAGAATGGGATTGAAAAAATAGTAAATCAGCTATGACTCAATGGGCCAAATAGCCTCATTCCAATTCTATGTCTTATGGTGTGAGGAATGTAGGCCATAGAACATTACAGCACAGTACAGGCTCTTCAGCCCACAATGTTGTACTGACCCATGTAAATCTACTCCACAATCATCTAAACTTTCCCTCCCTCACACACATAACCCTCTATTTTTCATACATGCATTTGCCAATCTAGAGTCTTTTGAATATCCCTATTATTCCAACCCCAGAAATGCATTCCAGGCACCCATCATTCTCTGTGTAAAATAATTTACCTCTGACACCTCCCTTAAACTTTCCTCCATTCACATTCTCAGGTATCTGGTTTGCAACTAATGAAGTCCAGCAGACCATACACCTTCTTAACCACCCTGTCAACTTGTGTGGCGACCTTGAGGGACCTATGGACCAGGATACCAAGATCTCACTGTTATTCACACTGCTAATAATCCTGTCAGTTCATCTTCACAAAAAATTTGAGGAAGCTTCCTGAGACAGAATCTTGACATGAGATTGAGTATTCATTAGATGTGGTCTCATCAAAATGCTTAATGATTTGACATGCTAGAAGCAGGGAGAAGTCAGTATTGATGACGTCTTGTTGCAAATGGCTGAGACAGAATACAAGGCATTGATCTTCTTCTACCCTCCCACCTACTTTCTCATCTACATTTACCTGACACTCCTTCCCATTCCTACCCTCCTTTCCCCACCTCAGGCCCGAAGCCTCCACTGCCTTTTACTTCCTATGGCTTATTTTAAAATCTCATCATCGCGGGGTCTGGGCAACACCTGTGGTCGGCAGCAGCCTCAAGGGATTGCAGACCTTCCTGTGAGGCAGAGGATTGCTGCAGGGCCACCAGAAAACGAGGAGACCACCACTCATTTGAGAAGGAGAAGCAGAGGAGATGACCCACAGGATGGCGACCAAGGTGGTGGACCAGTGAGGGGTTCTGCGGCTGAAGAACTCACGCTGTTGGTGACTTGAGGCAGGGAAGCCATGCAGGATGCTGGCCACTGGGGACAGGCTGGAGACCGGCTGAAGAGATGGCAGGTATGGGGACCGCGATGCGAGAGGGTGCTGAGGGAGCTGAAGGTTTCCTGATCGTGCCAGAGATTTGGAACTGGAACTTGGGTTGCCAATGGTTTGGACTGAAGGCTGTGGGAGCGCTGGAGGCGAATCTACGAACACCTGACATCTCTGAAGGGAGTCTCTTTTGCTTCTCTTTCTCTGACTGTAAGGGGCACTGGGCAATTTCTGCTGATGCCCTACGGTAGATTAAAGGGAATCTCATGTACATTCTCTGTGTTATTATTTGGCAATAAAAGAATCTTGAATCTTGAATGCTGCGTAACCCAAGATGAGCCCTGACCCTAACAAACAGGCCTGATCTTGTTTCCTTTGTTCTTCCGCTTGCTAACGGCGAGGTGGACAAAGTTGACAGATGATCAGTGGATTCTGGCTCAGATTAAACAAGGAAGCACTTTTGTCATCATTGACTAGAACAAAAAAGAAAAAAAAACTAGTAGAAGATGCGGAGACAGTCTTGAGGAAGCTTGTGGAGTGGTGGGGGGTGGGGGATGGATGGATTGAAGCACGACGTGATGGAGTAGGCAGTTAGCTGGCAGGCTGTCATGAGACCCTACTGGGCTGCATGCTGCAGATTCTTATTGGAGAGTGGATGAGCTTCTCTGTGGTATTTGTACCAACTCAAATGTCAATTCTGTGCAAAGCAGCTGCTTTCAGATATTCGGATCAAAACAGGAAATCAAAAGCTAATACGGACAAAGTTTACAATGGCTGTAAGTCACAGTAACCATCTGGTTTTTGTTTGTCTTCATGAGAAGGGGCTTTAGATTTACAATCACTTTAGAACCATAAAACACTACAGCACAGGGACAGGTCCTTTGGCCCATCTAGTCAGTGGCAAACTTTATTCCACCTAGTCACGTCGACGTGCACCTGAACCATAGCCCTCCAGACCTTTCCCATCTTTGTACCTATCCGTAATCTTTTCTTAAATGTTGGAATCAAACCCACCTCCGCTGGCAGCTCGTTCCACACTCCCACCACTCTCTGAATGGAGACGTTTCTCCCAATGATCTCCTTAAGCATTTCACCTTTCACCCTTATCCCTCTAGTTCTGGTCTCTGCCAACCTCAGTCAAAAAATGCCTTTAACTGTACCCCTCACAATTTTATATACCTCTGTCAACCCTCTCTCAATCTCTGATGCTGCAGGGAATAAAGTCCTAACCTAATATACCTCTCCATACAATGTAGCTCTTCCATTGCAGCCTCACATCTTGGTGTCACCTGCAAATAAGCTGATCTAATTCATCACATTATTACCCAGATTGCTGAAACAGCAACATTTAAAAGAGGAAAACTAATATTAAACTGATAAGAACAGATACTACACTTGATCTTAGCCAAAAGGCCGAGAAGCGATGAGGAAAACTAATATTGATGTAAACGGCGCAACATAAATCCAAGCAAGTCCAATACTTTGGGAAAACAGAACTCTTTACTACTACTAAAATCTTCTTGGCTCCAGAGTTATTCCCAGTGCTTTTATAGCTCAAAAGGACAAGGAATAAAACACTTTGAACCTCCCTTTGACAGTAAAAATGGAGAAAAAATAAATCTATCAAAGTGTTTGTTTCTGGAAGGATTAAGACATTTGATTTTGCCTTTTATATTGCCGGCAGCTGTTGCATGAACATACTGTGCTGGATGAGAAACACAGTTTAGACAGATTGTCTGTCCAAAGACGCATCTGTCCCGAATAAATGATGATGGTTAATAGATTCCTCTGACTGCTACAATTCTTCATACCCTGCTCCACCCTGTATAAAGCTCAGAATTTACAAAGGTCTCTGCCCTGATACTCATTCCACTGCATTCATTTCACTTTACTCCACTCTTTCATTTGCTGTCCATGTAAATTTAGTTCAAAATTTCAATTTTATTTATAAACCCTCCCACAAGAGCCCCTGCTCCCCCGATTTTGCTGTTAATTTTAATTTAATTTAGACTTGCAGGCCCTTTCGGCCCACGTGCCCGGACCACCCAATTACACCCGATTGAGCCACAAACCCTGGTGCATTTGGAAGGGTGGAGGAAGCCGGGGCACACGGAGGAAACCCTCACAGCCGCAGGGAGGATGTCCAAACTCAGTGCAGACAGCGACCAGTTCGGACCCCGGATGCTAGTGCTGTAACAGCGTTGCGCTAACTGTGCCAATTATCGCACAACAATATTAAATCATGAGAGAAATAGATTGGGTGAATGTACAGCCTTTTGCCCAAAATAGGGTCATCAGTAACCAGAGACATAGGTTCGGGGGGGGGGGGGGTGGGGGAGAGAGGGGGAAGAGATTTAGCAGGAACCTGAAGGGCAACTACGGTGTGTGGGACGGGCAACTGGAGAAAGTGGTTGGGGCAGGTGCTATTGCAATGTTTAAGAAACAAATTGAACGGATACATGGATTGGATGTGTTTAGAGAGATTTGGGCCAAGCGCAGGCATGTGGGACTCGTTTGGGTGGGACATTTTGGTAGGTGTGAATAATTTAGGCCAATCTATGTATTGTTCCAATTTTTTTTCTTAGAAGATGTAATAGTACCCATCTCAACCACCTTGTCCAGCAGCCCATCGTGTAAAAACGTTCAGGTCAATTTTATTGTCATCTGATTGTATAAGTACTACCCGACTGAAGTGTTCTCCGGTCCTCAGTGTGAAACACACAGACTCACACACACAGGCAAACAATACATATGCAGGACAAGTATTTCACCATTACAAATAAATAAATAAATATGATTTTGTGCATATGATGTGAGCAGTTCTTTTGGTCGTTGCATATACCTACCGCTCTCTGTGTAAAAAACGTACCCTCGATCATGTTAAATCTCCCTCCACCTCACTTTAATCCAATGGTTACTGATTCTCCTACTCTAGGCAAAAGACTCTGTGCGTTCATTAATCTATTCCTCTTGCATGAAGCCTTCAAAGTCAAATCCAGAAATCTTCTGTAGATTTTACTCTGGGCTTTGTACCATAACCTGGTATTATGAACTACTGCAGGTCATTTTACCCATGCTGGTTTGAACTGTGAAACAGATGACCACAAAATCCCTTGAAACACCTCAAGGGTGGCCCAGTTGGCGTAGGATTTAGCGCAAACGCCTTTACAGTGCCAGCAATTGGTTCGAATCCTGTGCTCTCCGTAAGAAGTTTGTATGTTCTCCCCATGCCTGTGTGGGTTTTCCCTGGGGGGCTCCAGTTTCTTCCCTCCATTTAAAACATACCAGGAGTGCAGGTTAATTGAGTGTAATAGGGCGGCATGAACTCGTGGGCCAAATGGCCTGTTACCCTGCTGTATGTCTACATTTAAAAATAAGATAAGACTAACAGGATTACACCATTGAGTTTGCTGGGCCATGGCTGATGTATTTTTCCATTCCACCCCATTCTCCTCCTCATAACATTGGACGCCCTTATTGATCAATGTGCAGGTGATACCAAAATAGGTGGTGGGGAGGTGGTTCGGGAATACCGAAAGGCGGCAGAGAGACTTGGATAGATTGGGAGAATGGGCAGAGGTGGCAGATGAACACAATGAATTCCACAGATTCACTACTCTACTCTCTGGCTGAAGAAGTTTCTCCCTATCTCTGATCTAAAGGGACATCCTTTTATTCTGAGGCTATGCCTCTGGACTCAGACTCTCCCATTGCTTGGAACATCTTCTGACACCAATACCATCAGCTTGATCCTATACCATTACGGCTTGTGACAAACAGATCCTGTTTGAGGGCAATGATTACTGAACTGAACAGAAACGTAGCTGAGCTGTTCCTCAGTGATTCACCACATGTCCACAACTGGATCAGTCAACGTGAGCAAAGTAGAGGACACTGTGTTTGTCAATGCCTCGTAAAAGATCGTTAAGACTGAAACCATTCAGCATTCCACAGCTGGACAAGTCAAATCAAACAGCAAAAATTTCATTTCAAGTCAGACAGAGCATTACAGGATTCAGGGATGTAGTGGAATAGTTTGGCAAGAGGACAAAGCAGTGGTTGTCTGCGGCAGCGCTGTAGACTCTGTTAGCGCCTCTATTGATGAGAGGGGACAAGGAAGTGAAAGCTGGGAAAGGAAAAATGAACATCTCAGCAAATCTTGTTAAATGAAAAAATCAAGGAGCAGTGGGCCCATTGCCCCATCGAGTGCTCTGCCATTCTATCCATGAGCTGATCCATCCACTCACTCAGCCCCACTCCCTGGCTTTTTCCCATAACCCCTGATGCCCTGAATAATCAAATACCTTCAATCTCTGCCTTAACTACACCCAATGACCTTGCTTCCACAGCCTCCTATGGCAACAAATTCCACAGACTCGTGACCCTCTGGCCAAAGAGTTTTTTTCCACATCTCTTTTTTTTAAATTGACAACCTTTTTTCCTGAAGTTGTGCCCTCTTGTCCTAGAAACTTCCACCATGGGGAAATATCCTTGCAAATCTACTCTGTCCAGGCCTTTCAGCTTTCGAAATGCCTCTATGAAGTCCCCCCTCATCCTTCTGTACTCCAATGAGTGCAAACCAAGAGCGGACAATCGTCTCTCATATACTTGCCCTCTCATTCCTGGTTTCATTTTAGTAAACTCTCTCTGAACCGTATCCAACGCCAGCACATCTTTTCTCAAATAAGGTACCCAAAACTGTACATAGTGCTCCAAGTGAGGTCTTACCAGTACTTTATAGAGTCTCAACATTACCTTCTTGTATGATGTTCCTCTGTAAATGAATACCAACATTGCATTCACCTTCACCACCAACTCAACCTGGAGGTTAACCTTTAGGGTATTCTGCACGAGGACTCTCAAATCCCTTTTCACCTCTGAATTTTGAATTTTCTCCCCATCATAAATAATAGTCTGCCCATCTATTTCTTCTACCAAAGAGAGAGTGGATGGTTATGGCTGTACACTTTTCAACATTGTGTTCATTTGCCACCTCCGCCCATTCTCCCAATCTATCCAAGTCTCTCTGTCGCCTTTCGGTATCCCCAACTCCACCTCCCCACCACCTATTTTGGTATCAGCTGCACATTTACCCACAAAGCCATCTATTCCATAATTCAAATCATTTAGACACAACGTAAAGAGAAGAGAGCCCTGCAGAACACCACTGGGAACAGGTAACCACCCAGAATAGGATCCCTTTATTCCCAACCTGCCATTGCCCTAGCCATGCTGGTAACCTTCTTGTAATTCCATGGGCTCTCATCTTGTTTAGTATATGTGTGGATAAGTTTGGATCCATGAGGGGCGTGTTTCCTCAGCCGTGGCAGCTGGTGTGTAATGGTCCAGAGGGAAAATTGATCAGTTACCAATGCCTCCCCTCAGTAACCCCCAATTTTCTGTGATTTCTGAGAGTAATTGAACATTCACTCCCACTGGGGTTACACAGGACTGAACATTCACACCCACTAGGGTTTGTCTGCAGCAAGTAAGAATTTTGCCACATATTTCCATTTCACACCTGGTATCCTGTTTGATCTAACTTCTAGAGTAGCCCACTGCACAGATCCTTAACGAATGCCCTGCTCCAATCCACATATACAACATCTACAGCTCAGCTCTTGACAACCTTCTTGGTCACATCTTCACAGCCAGTCTCCACAGTCACTCTTTGTGCAACCGTGCTGCATGTTTTATTTAATGTCCAAAATGACATCCGTCTCATTGATTGATCAAAGCAACATTTTGGACGAGGTGCAATAAAAAAATCAACCATTGGGATTATCTTTCAATTATCGGCCCGCCTAAGGGATTATACTCCTCACCTCACTGAATCGAAAAGCTGTGGGAAGGCTGAGTAATGAAATCACCTGGAATGATGCAGATGGAATTCATCCACAGGAAAATGACGGTCATCATGAGAAACGTCCCCTGTGGGATTAGACTTAATGCAAGAGTATCCATACAATTAGAGTTAACTGATCCACAAGAGATACAGTGTAAACCATAATTTTGTGCAAAATCCAGGCACCACATCTCCAGCAGCATAAAAATTCACAGTAATGGTGGTTAAAGCAAAGTAAGAAAATGAATTGTGATTATGGGTCCAACAGGATTTTTAATACAACAGGCAAATCAAATTTACTCACAGCAACTTTTTGCTTTTCAATCAGCTTCCCTACGTTTACAAAAATATAGAATTCACCACCACGAGAGCTGACCGTACACAATGCTGAGAATTACACAATGACTAAATATTCCCGTACTTCCACACTTCCATACAAAATAGAAAGCCAGTCGTCCCTTTGAGTCAATGCTAGTTCACATTCCCCACAACTTTTCTCTATCACCTATGGTCACCAGGCTCCCATCAACCCCTCTCAGACATATTACCCACCACTGACACTCCAGGGGCAATTAATGCATGAGCCTATCACCTTTGGGATGCGGGAAGAGCATTCAAGAGGAACCCATGCGGACAAGGGGAGAATGTGTAAACTTCACACAGCACCTGAGGGCAGGATCAGCCTGCACACCGAGAGCTGCGAGGCATTACCTCTAACAGCTGCCCCCCAGTTCACCCCAATTGTCTGCAATTTCTGAGAGTGACAGAACATTCACACCCACTGGGGTTAAACACAGGACTAAACATTCACACCCACTGGGGTTAAACACAGGACTAAACATTCACACCCACTGGGGTTAAACACAGGACTGAACATTCGCACCCACTGGGATTAAACGCAGGACTGAACATTCACACCCACTGGGGTTAAACACAGGACTGAACATTCGCACCCACTGGGATTAAACGCAGGACTGAACATTCACACCCACTGAGGTTAAACACAGGACTAAACATTCACACCCACTGGGATTAAACGCAGGACTGAACATTCACACCCACTGAGGTTAAACACAGGACTAAACATTCACACCCACTGGGGTTAAACACAGGACTGAACATTCGCACCCACTGGGATTAAACGCAGGACTGAACATTAACACCCTCTGGGGTTAAACACAGGATTGAACATTCGCACCCACTGGGGTTAAACGCAGGACTAAACATTCACACCCACTAGGGTTAAACACAGGACTGAACATTCACACCCACTGGGGTTAAACGCAGGACTGAACATTAACACCCACTGGGGTTAAACAGGATTGAACATTCACACCCACTGAGATTAAATGCAGGACTGAACATTCACAGCCACTGGGGTTAAACACAGGACTGAACATTCACACCCACTGGGATTAAACGCAGGACTGAACATTCACACCCACTGGGGTTAAACACAGGACTAAACATTCACACTCACTGGGGTTAAACACAGGACTAAACATTCACACCCACTAGGGTTAAACACAGGACTGAACATTCACACCCACTGGGATTATACGCAGGACTGAACATTCACACCCACTGGGATTAAACGCAGGACTGAACATTCACACCCACTGGGGTTAAACACAGGACTGAACATTCACACCCACTGGGATTAAACGCAGGACTGAACATTCACACCCACTGGGGTTATAGTTAATGCCTCATTCTTATTCTAGATCCACCATTGATGGGAATACGCCCAATTATTCATTCATGCCACCTCAGGATTTGTAGCTAATGTCAGGCCCTGGATTGTGCAAATGGATGAGCGTTCACAGTCTCTGGGATGACCCTCAGTCTCAGAGCATCCACGGTCTGTGGGAGACCATGGTCCAAGCATTCAGCCTGTTCTGGGAATGTACTCTACAAGCTTCATCATGCACATGCTCAGTGGTTTGAATCAATGACTGAATGTCCAGGGCCTCTGGATTTGGGAACTGTTTTCTTTCAATGATCGTCCAGAACTATTGATTTTATATCGTCTGTTAACTCACATATCTTGGGAAATAATTCTCTGGGGTTACCCTCAATGTCCGATCTTCCACAGAATCAAGGTTCATGCTCAAGGAATGAGTGTCCACAACTACACAGCCCTTGAGGATCAATGTCCATAGTCCTTGTGTTTAGTCCCAATCATCCACAAGGGTTAGTGCCCACGTTACTCAAGGTTTAGTGCTCAATGTCCTTGCATAATACAGAATACTACTGAGCAGGGTCGGCACCAGAATGAATGTTAGAGGGTGGTCATTAGCGTGTTGTGGGGGGGCGGGGGTTGCACAGGGGAACACATAAACTCACTCAGTGGGGGGGCGGGAGGCAGGACATACCTGTCGACAGGGATAGGGCATGTTGTTGGATGCTGGGACCTACCTGTCGACACCATCCGCCCATTCCGATGTAGGAGATGAGGGCACTGCTTTTATTGCCTCAAGCGTCACTAGACGCTATTGATGTTTGGCGCACGCTAGTGACGTGGCCAGGGGGAGGCGGAGAGTCACTAGCATGCGCCAAGCTAGACACTAGTGATCCAGAAGGGGGCTGGTTTGACAATGAGTGATGGCCATGACTGTATGGGCGGGCACAGAACATCATTTGGGTAGGGCAACGCTCACTGATATTCCTTTTGGCGCCAACCCTGCTACTGAGTACTACCACATACCATCAAATACCACAGAATACCAGGGTACCACAGAGTATCACCACCATCTAATGAGTACCACCATGTACCACCGATTACCACCAAGTACCACCGTGTACCAAGTACCACCATGTACCACTGATTACCACCATGTACTGAGTACCACTGTGTTGTACCAAATACCACCGTGTTGTATGAAGTACCACCAAGTACCCTCAATTATCACCGTGTACTGAGTACCACCATGTTGTACCGAGTGCCACAGTGTTTAATCGTGTGTACTATTGGGATGCCTCAATTTGTAAATATTCCCTGTAAAACCATCAACAATTTGGAATGTTGATGAATTTGTGAATGTATTTTTATGGGAGGATTAAACCCTTCCAAAATATCTATAACTCACATCACCCAGCTTTTTCGATTGAAGAAATGTTGCCTCATGACATCTTGCAGAAGTGTTTCCCTTTCACTCATGAAGGAATAAACTTCATTTTCATTGTCATCGAATGGCACCATCAGTGCCCCCCACCAAGGCAGTCCCACATTGGTATCAGGTCTCAAACAAGGTGTTAAACTGATACCCTGTCTGCTTGTTAAATAGCTTAGTGACAGGATTGAAAGGATTGGTGTCCTGGTCGATGCTCATCCATCAAAACCATCAACACAAAACTGATCAAGAGAAACCCAAGAGTTGCAGCTTCTGTGATCATGAGCCAACAAACATAGCTGGATGGTGTAGCAGTTAGCGCAGAGCCTTTACAGCCCTGATTGCGATCAAGACTGGGGTTTGAATCCCAAGCTGTCTGCAAAGAGCTTGTACATTCTCCCTATTTCTGTGTGGGTTTTTCCCAGGGACTCCTGTTACCTTTCATGATTCAAAATGTACTGGGGGCTACTCGGGGGCCGAAATGGCCTGTTACCGTGCTGTATGCCTAAATTTAAAGGATTCAGGTCAGGCAGCATCCATGGAGAGAAATGGCCAGTCAATGTTTTGTGTTGGGAGCCTTTCCCCAGCTCAATCTGCTGCATCCTGCAAGCTTCTCATTATGAGCACGACTGAGCATTTGCCTCAGTAAAATCACGATGCTGGAGAAACTCAGCAAGTCCAACGGTGTATATTATGTAGCAAAGATAAAGATGCACAACCAACGTGTCGGGCTGGAGCCCTTCCTCCATCAAGGTATGGTTAAAATATAGGCACGTGCCCGAACAAAATGATGGGAGCGATGGACAGGGGGAGGAGCACAGGTCCACAGGAAGGAGGTAATAGGTGGATAAAGTGAGGGAAGGTATAGCAGCAAACAGGGGTTGGGGGGATGGCTCTGTGAAAGGAGACTAAAGGGGTGGAGAGCTGGAGGAAAGAAGACAGAGGGGTGGGGAAGAGATGGAGAATGGGGAGTGGGCTCGGTGAAACTGGAGGTCTACATTAATGTCATTAATATAGGGGTAGCCTTGGTTTGGGAGTGTACGAGTACATGGACAGACTGAAATAGTTGGCCACTGGGAGATCCTCATTTACCTCACTGTATGCTTATTGGTTCACGCTGTGCACAAATTAGCTGTCCTGTTTGCCTTCAAAACAATAGTGAAAACACTTCAAAAATCCCTGGTCTCTGAAAGGAAAGAACCACTTGAAATAAACGTTGGCTGCAGTTGATAATTTCTACATCAACATAAATGTCTTTCAACATACAACCAATGTGAATGGTATATCAATGAATGTGTACCTCCGTAGATCCAGTAAAGGCAACCTTGTCAATGTCCATGTGGGAAGCAATGGCTGCACCAGCTGTCACACCAAATCCAGGTAAAATATTGACCACCCCTGGTGGAAATCCCGCCTGGGGAAAGAGGATTACATCAAGGAGGCTCAGTTAACGGCAGCTCGCACTTCTCACATTAGCCAAGACGGTGAAATACAAAGCTGAGAGGACCAACCTCTTTAATGAGAGAGCCCATGTAGAGGGCGGTGAGCGGTGTTTGCTCTGCTGGTTTGATGACCACTGTGTTTCCGCAGCACAGCGCTGGAACTATCTTCCAGGCAAACATCAGCAGGGGGAAGTTCCACTAGAAGAACAGGAAGAAGATTAAAACAGGTAAAATAATCACATCCTGTAATAGGACTATAAATTCTACACCAGAGTTTAATCGCATTGTGATGCACCATCAGTTACCACAAAAGACTAAGGTTGTGAAACTGATTGGCTTTTATTGACTCTAGATTTGAGCAGCAACCAACCTCATGGCAGAAAGAGTGGGAAGCACGCAAAGGGGTAATGGGTAGGATTGGCCTTGGGATGCGTGTCCAGCCGGCAGTAGCCAATCACAGCATAACAGTGGTTGATGGGTAGTACAGTTAGCGTAGTGGTTAGTGCAACGCTGTTACGGCGCCAGCAATCCGGGTCTGAATCCGCTGAGGTCTGTAAGGACGTGCATGGGTTTTCCCTGGGTGCTCCAGTTTCCTCCCACCCTCCAAAACGTACAAGGATGATAGGTTAATTGGGTGCAATTGGACGGCATGGGCTTCATGGGCCGGAAGAGCCTTCCACCATGTTTTAAGTTTAAAAAGAAATAAAATACGAACCATTTCCTCCAATTTACTGCTAATCCCCATGATATCCCTCTGCCTATTTCAAACAATTTAATCCTTCCACTTAAAGGACAAAGGAATGTTTATTTTTGATCCATCAATAATCTCCATTCTTAGTTTGGAGAATGAAACAATGTGATACCATGTCAAGAATAATATTTGCAATGTTCTCTTTGGCCCTGAAATGCTTCCTTGGATTAACTACATGGTATTTTACTTTAGATTTTATGTTATAATTGTATTATATTTTATTTTCACTCTAGTTTATTTTAATGTTTACAATTCCCATGAGAAGAGGCTGGGAAACGACATTAAAAATTGTCCGTTGTGTTTGGGTTTGTTTACATTTTTGGGTAGATGGATCATTTTGTGAATTCTGGGCACAAGCTGAAGGCTTTTTGCCACGTCGATGTAGATGGAGGTTCCCACAGGATCTGTGTTTGTGATTTGCTCCTGACCTGGCCAAGGGGTAGCATCCCCGAAACCTTGTCTGCTTTGCTTCCCACAGACCCTGCCTGACCCTCGGAGTGCTCCTAGTCATTTTTCCTTTTGGTTTTTATTTTAGCTTTTCCATCATCTGCAGTTTTTGGTTTGATTTTCATTCTGCTATCACCTTGTGGCTTCCCTCTAGCCTCAATGTCTGATTAGCCATCACCCACTTGCTTCTTCATCAAGAAGTAGGAGGAATGTGTTACCTTGGTATAACCTGCTCCCTGTCTTTCTCTCCTTTCCACTGTTGTCCGCTAACTTCCTGTGGGAATTTCCAAGATTTTATGCCAACAGTGTGGTTCCAAGAGCAGACTCAATAATACAAAATATGGCCTGACTTCACTGATGAAGTATTGAGTCTACCCATGTAACTCGCTGACAACTTACGTGGAACCCTCTTGGCTGCAGGCATAAGATTTCTCATGCTTTATAAATGCCCTTGTCATTGATTTCAACTCTGTAAATATATATTTTTAAAAGTATCAAAACCGGACAGAGAGGGATTGAGATTTAAACCAGCAAAGCTTGGGAGATAAACAGTAAAAGAAGATTTCACCATCTCATTCACTCTCAACGAAGCAAGGTGAAGATAAGCCTAGTTCTTGCTTTCACATATTTGAATTATTTTAAAGCTCATCACTTTAGTGTGGGCGGTACGGTTAGTGCAAAGCCAATACAACACCAGCGACCCAGGATCGAATCTGGCGCTGTGTGTAAGGAGTTTGTACATTCTCCCCATGTCTGCACAGGTTTTCACCAGAGACTCCGGTTTCCTCCCACTGTTCAGAATGTGCCAGGGGTTGTAGGTTAATTGGGCAGTACAGGCCAGTGGGCTGGAAGGGCCAATTACCGTGCTGTATGTCAAAATTTAAGTTCAGATTTTATCTGAAAGAAGCTGACAGAAGGCATGAGGTTCTGACATGTTAACTCTGAAGTCCTGACTCCATACAATGGGACAGTTTGCAATCTACTTAACAAGTATATTTAGCTTGATATACCTATTTGTAGAGAATATCTAGCACTGTATTACCCCTAGTATATCTACCACTATACAATACCTAGTATATCTACCACTCTACTACCCCTAGTATATCTACCACTATACTACCCTTAGTATATTTACCACTATACGATACCTAGAAAATCTACCACTATACTACACCTAGTATATCTACCACTATACTACCCTTAGAGTATCTACCACTGTACTACCCCTAGTATGTCTACCTCTATACTACCCCTAGTATATCTACCAGTGTATTACCCCTAGTATATCTACCACTGTACTACCCCTAGTATATCTACCACTATTCGACACCTAGTATATTACTACTATATTACCCCTAGTATACTGCCAAGCAACAGGGCATAAAGGAATGCCTTAGAATATTTGGGGTATTTAATTGTACAAAGTAAATCAAAGGATTTATTTGAGTTACAAGAACACAAGATACATATTTTCCCCTTACAGTAAAATTCAACCAAATTTGAAATTAATGGTTACATGTAAATTTTAATTGTAGATGTTCAGCCCGGTAACAGGCCCATGAGTCTGTGCAGTCCAAATTAACCTACAAGGGTGGGAGGAAACCAAAGTAAACCCATGCACGCAGACACGGGGAGAACGTACAAACTCCTCATGGACAGCTCCAGATTTGACCCCGGGTCACTGGCGCTGTTACAGCGCTATGCTAACCACTAAGGTAACCGTGCCATTTTATTTAAGAATCATTTACCTTATGGCAGACAAAACTTGAAGTGTGTGTCAATAAAAGAAACCTTGAATCATGAACAAGAAACTACTTTCATGTCGGGATCAAACAATGATGACATTTAAAAACACTTGCAATTTGCGGCATTTTGTACAACATAAACACTTTCCGCTGATGATTAATACTCACAGGGATGATCTGTCCACACACCCCAATTGGCTCATGTCTTGTAAATGTGAAATAATCTCCATCTGAAACAGAGGTTTGTAATTACTGATCATTCTCATTTGAGTTTGGCTGCATGAGAATAGCATTAAAAACTCTTGAGCTTCCATATAACCATATAACCATATAACCACTTACAGCACAGAACAGGCCAGTTCAGCCCTACTAGTCCATGCCGTAGCAAATCCCCACCCTCCTAGTCCCACTGACCAGCACCTGGTCCATACCCCTCTAGTCCCCTCCTATTCATGTAACGATCCAGTCTTTCCTTAAATGTAACCAATAATCCCGCCTTGACTACGTCTGCCGGAAGCTCATTCCACATCCCCACCACCCTTTGCATAAAGAAATTTCCCCTCATGTTCCCCTTATAATTTTCCCCCTTCAATCTTAAACCATGTCCTCTAGTTTGAATCTCCCCCTTTCTTAATTGAAAAAGCCTATCCACATTTACTCTGTCCCTTTTAAAATCTTAAACACCTCGATCAAGTCCCCTCTCAATCTTCTACGCTCCAGAGAAAAAAGCCCCAGTCTGCACAACCTTTCTCTGTAACTCAGACCCTGAAATCCTGTCAACATTCTCGTGAACCTTCTCTGCACTCTCTCTATTTTGTTTATATCTTTCCTATAATTTGGTGACCTAAACTGTACACAGTACTCCAAATTTGGCCTCACCAATGCCTTGTACAATTTCAATGTGAATGAAAATTCTGAAGGCCATTCCTGATCTTTCCAACATGGATAAATAAATGGAAACCCCTTTTAATTCAGATCCCGGCATGCTGTTTTGCTCAGACCTTGAAGAAGGGATCAGGCCTGAAAGTCAGTGTTCTATCTTTACCACCTCTTCCTCCTGGGTTCCTCCAGCAGTTCTGTGCTTTTACGACAATTTGCAGATTTTTGGGTTTCACTGCATAAAAGTTCACAACACGGTACAGGCTCTTCAGCCGCCTGGGCCCTTCCCCCACCCCCCCCCCCCCCCCCCCATTTCATTGAATAGAATAAAGTGACGTTGTAATGTTAATTAACAGATTATGGGTCCCCAAGGGGTCAAAAATGCCAGGGGGTTGATAAACGCTGAGGGAGTGGGGGGGGGGGGGGGGGTCCAGTGAACCTTTGGGGTCAAAAGAATT
Organism: Narcine bancroftii; assembly: GCF_036971445.1. NCBI lineage: Eukaryota > Metazoa > Chordata > Chondrichthyes > Torpediniformes > Narcinidae > Narcine > Narcine bancroftii. The sequence goes on from NC_091482.1 coordinate 45,886,710, forward strand.
GTAGAGCTCAAGATCCCTGCTCCTGCCGGCAGCCCGAGGTCCCCGCTCGTGCTGGCCCCCCCTCCTATCGGGCCCCTAGGCTTAAGCCTCGTGGATAATCTGCCTCTGTCTTCTGCCCACAGTGTAGTGTTGACCCAAAACCTACTCTAACTACGGCCTAGAATTTCTCGACTGCATAACCCTTCATTTTTCTCAATTCCATGTACCTATCTAATAGTCTCATAAACAACTAATTAAGGTTAGTTGTAAGGGAAGGTTGTGTGTGTCTTAAAATGCATTGAAAGTATTGGCTGGAACTTTTAAAATTTGTTTCAACATTCTGATTGTTAATATATGACGGGCACTAGTTACATATTTTAAAAATTCCTTTTTACCCAAACTACTTCCCATTTTTGCAGCTGTTCGTAATTGATGACTTCTTCCATCCACTTGGACCAGAAGTGAGTTAAGCACTAAGATCCCAGATCCAGGCCAAGACTGAAGCTGCAGCTGGTCTGCTCATTCTTCGATGTATGGGGTACCTATCCTCTCCAATAATTTTGTCATGACAAACATTTGCTGAGTGGGCACATTCATCTCATTTTGTTCACAGTCAAGGGATTTTTAACAAGAGTGAGTGCTGTTTTGAACCCAAATGTTTACCTTTGTCTCAGAGTCAAAAATCAGTCCAACATTGTGATGTAAACAGCACGAACTTTCCTTCGGAATGGATAAGTTCTTAGAATATTTCTGTTGGGAACGTATAGATATAGGCACAGTGTCTTGGACTTCAACGCAATCCTAATATAGCTGAAATGACATTTTAAAATTTAGACATACAGCACAGTAACAGGCCTTTCTAGTCCACGAGCCCATACTGCCCAATTCCACCCAATTGACCAATGACCCTGTGCATTATGAATGGTGGAAGTAAACTGGAGCACCCAGAGGAAACTCACGCAGACACGAGGAGCACGTACAAACTCCTTACGGATTTGAACCCGGGTCACTAGCGCTGTAATAGTGTTGCGCTGACCGCTATACTGACTGTGCTGCCCTGTTGCGCGACCTACAAGGGAAGTTACTTCTGGCCAGTCAAACTCAATGAAGCCACAAAAGCAGAGGTGTAAGGGTAAGTGCAGAGGTATAGGGAGAATCTGAGGAGGAATGTGTTCATCCAGAAGGTGGATGGAATCCAGAGCACACTGCCCGAGGGGGTGGCGGACACAGAGACTCTCACACCACTCCATGAATATTGGGCAAGGGCTTGAATCACCAATACTCGAAATCAATGCTGATCAGTTGAACTTCTACAGATGGGCACTTTATCGTCCATCTGGACATCATGGGCCATTTCTGCACCGTCTGATTCTACGGCACTGAACTAAAACATTGACATTTATTTCATTAGGATGTTTCCACTTTAACTAAAGAGCTGCAGAGGGAACACTTAATTGTTATTTTAAGAAGAGTTTAAAAAATGGAGCAGAAAATGATCAGATTGTTTAAGTGCGTTCCTGCACCCTCACCTCCTTCCAATGGTCCTTTGTCCTGCCTTCCTATTTCCTGCATGGGCCTGGACAGTGGACACTGAAACCCTACCCAACTACGTTGGCTCAAGGACAGGGTGAGGGTTAGATGTTCGGCATCCTGGATGCCACCGATTTCTTGACCAATAGCCATACACTTGCCCTTTTCACATGGTACTTGCTGTGCATATTCCAACATTTCTAATCTCATATTAGCAACTCCCAAAATTCCTCATTGCTTGTAAGAACTTTGTGACATCTGGTGGTTAAAAAGGAACTATATGAATGCAAGGATTTTATCCCTTCTGCCCCGAAGTCCACACTTCCATCATTGCTATAGGTAGTTGTGCTATAAACTACCCCAGGACCACCAAAGGATCTGTCTATGCCATTGAAACATCACTTTTGTTATTGCACATTTATTAATCTTCCCTTTGATATTTATGATCCCTTATTCATTTGTGGCAAACTAAATTAAATTTGCTGCATCTCTGAACCTGGCATCTGCAGCAAGAAATTGTACCTAAGTGTATGACAATAAACCCAGTCAGAACATTAACCACAGTTTGCAACAGAGCTGCTGGGTTTCTGACATTAACTGGTGCACCCCCCCCCCAACCCCCACTCCAAATTTCTGTGAGGCATTTTAAGTATTCACTGTCTTGTGACCCGCCTTATTGGTGAGTTCACCAATCTACTGCCACACATTGAAGATAAAAGATGGATCCGTCTGCTCAGCTGCTCATAATTTAAACGTATTACTGCAATTTGGTGGACTAATTTTGAAAATCTATGTTGAAATTTCCAAGAGATTTCCTATGGAATACGATGGAAGTTGGGTCTTTTACTAATTCAACAAAGGATTTTGCTTTTCTCAAGTGGGCACAGAGGAACAATTTATAGAGCCATGCAACAAGACATAATCAAAGTCTACAAGATTCTGAGAGGCATAGATAAAATAGACAGCCAGCATGGGCTTTAGCAAATCTCTGGGGGCATTTGTAAAAAGTGAGGGGAGGAAAGCTTAGGGGAGGCATCAGGGGTAAGTTTTTTTTACATAGAGAGTAGGTGTCTTGAATGCCTTGCCAGGGGTGGTGGTGGAGGCTGGTACAATGCGGGCATTTAAGAGACTCTTAGACAGGCAAATGGATGAAGAGAAAAATAGAGGTTACAGGGTAAGGAGGGTTTAGATATTTATTTTTTGGTAGAAATATATAGGTTGGCACAACATCGAGAGCTGAAGGGCCTTTTCTGTGTTGCAATGTTCTATATTCTATAATAGAACAATAGCACAGAAACAGGACTTTCAGCCTATCTAGGCCATGCCAAATTATTCCACCTAGTCCCTCTGTCCTGCCCCTGGAATCTACCCCTCCATACCCATCCCAATCTTCTCTTAAACGTCAAAATCTAACTCGCATCCACCACCTCTGCAGGCAGCTTGTTCTACACTCTCACTACTCTCTGCATGAAGAGGATCCCCCAATATTCCCTTAAATGTATCACCTTTCAACCTTAACCCCGCCCCCCACCATCCTCCTCCCAAACTTAGTGAGAAAACCCTGTTTACACTTACCCTATCTACACCTGTATATCGAATCTACCCTCATTCTCCTACATTCCACGGAATAAAGTCCTAGCCTATTCTACCTTTCCCTATAACTCAGCTCTTCAAATCCAGGCAACATCCTTGTAAATTTTCTTTGCACCCTCTCAATCCTTACTTCAGAGGCACAAGAGTGAAATGCCATTTCCGCCAACAAATCCGCCAACGGGAGTCCACTTGCTCTTGACTTACATACTTAAACGCTTGCACACAGAAACTTAAATCAGAGTCACTGCTGAACACCCAGAACTCTGTACTAGTGCTCAACCCACACCAGCTCTTGACACTTGGGTGTCTGGAATATGTTGAGGGAGGCACAGTGGCCAATTGGCCAAAACTCAATGCTTTGCCACCTGCCAGAGTTTCTTGCTGTGGCACCTTCAAACTTGTAAATTAATTGGAAAAGCGAATGCATAAATCAGTTGCATAAATTAGTCACCAGCTGAAGTAATTCTAAAAAAATAATTTCAACATAAAAGACACTGAGTGAAGGAATACTGCGCCATTAGAGCATTTCCAAAATATGTTTAATGCCTCACTGCTGACACTATCAGGTGTCACTATTAATAAGGGTAAACAAACAATAATATTCCGTCACTCTCAGGACACAGAATCATCTCCAGCCATGTGGTCATTAAGTCGATGTCATTTTGATGAACTAGCCAGGAGAAATATTTAATGTAGAGGTGCAGCAATAGTAACAAGTCCATGCCATCGAAATATACCAGTGTGACCATTCAACCCACTAACCCCGTTATGCCTTTGGAACTTGGGACCCGAAGAGAACTCAAGCAGACACAAGGAGAATGTACAAACTCCTTACAGACAGCGCGGGATTCAAATCTGGATCCCTGGCGCTCCAATAGAAGTGTGCTATTGGCCACGCTAACCATGCCGACCAAATATTATTGGACGTTTCTATTTTATTTTGCGTCAGCATCAGGATAAAAGATCCAAGAGAAATTATCATTTTATTTTCAGACTGATTTACTGTGCATATTTAAGACTGCCTGAGGCTTTTTTTTCCACCAATGTTACTTCTTTGGGGTATTGAGATAAGAATCTCCTCCTGGACCACTTTCCTTCTCGCTGACAACAGCTCAAACCACTTAAATAATTTTGTTTTTTGAAACAACAGAAACAGGCGAAAAATAACTGGAAAGATGTTAAAGTTCAGCATGGTTCTTTGGTATTTTAATAGGCACCCATTGATGGTAAGTTCTTCCCTGTAAATGAATTGATAAACAAACCCATTCTCACGCTCAGAATGTCAGGGCTAGCAGAAAGAATTATAAATCACGGACTCAGAAAGGATTGTCTAAACACCAGGGGGAATACACACATCACATGTACTTCAGATTAGAACTGAAATCCAAAAGTGGGCTCGTTTTGAATTATCTACCAGTGGTTTGAAAATGACTAAACATCATTTTCTGAGCAGTTTTAGACAGGGAGAGGTTAGGGAATTAATGAAGAAGTGGTGCAAGAAGGTCTAAAATTACACCAGAGATTTACTTCAAAATGACAGAGGAGAGTCTGACTCACATCGAAGCAGTGATAGTTTTATTATCAAAGAATTTAAGATTAGTTGTGCTTGAAAGTGGTGATTTCAAAAGCCCTTTAAATACCCACCTACTTTCAAATATTTTTTGGAGACCGTAATTATTTCAGCTGGTCATGGATTATTCGAAGATTTATCATTGATCATAACTCAGAGCGTTTATCAGACGTCTGCCCTGCCTTCACAGACTCATGGCATGTGCGTTTTACAAAGTAGAGCTGCTTCACCTCTCCCACATGCCAAAACATCATAAACCAGGAAGACATCTGGCCCTGACTCTGTCATCATTTCTGCCAATTCTTTCATGTGTTACCACTGTACACAGCCACATCAAAAAGGCAAAACTTCGTCATTGCAACCCTGAAATTCACTGTGATTAAACACTTTAATTAAGCACTGCTTTTTAAATTGCCTCAACTAAAAGGGATTCCTTTTTAAAAAAAAACTTCTGTTAAACAATTGATTAAGTGAAGAAAAACTCGAGGGGCTGTGTCTCTACAGGCGTTATGGGAGTGCAGGAGGGAAAGGCTACGAAGGAGATGGTGAGATCCACTGACACAAGATAGAACATAGAACATACAGAACATTACAGCACACAGTGCACAATGATGTGCTGACCTACGTAACCCTACTTCACAACAATCTAATCCTTATCTCACACCCATAATGCTCGAAAGTATGTTGTACCAGCCTCCACCACCATCCCTGGCAATGTATTCCAGGCACCCACCATTACATGTAAAAAAAAACTACCTCTGACATCTCCCCCAAAACTTTCCTCCACTCACCATAAACAGATGACCTCAGTATTTGCTATTGCCTCGCAGGGAAAAGATGCTGGCTGTCCACCCTATCTAAATCCTTCATAATCCTATATACCAAGTCACTTCTCATCTTCTGTTTCTCCAAAGTGTAAAGCCCCAGTCAGTTAACCTTGCTCCATTAGACATGTTCTCCAATCCAGGCAATATCCTGTCTCTGAAGGTTCTGCCTTCTGATTCTCTCCTTTTGGTGGGGGCCCAGGAATGCATCTTTCTTTGTCTTTTCGGGGCAAACACGGGAAAACAAATGATGTGCACGTTGTGTATGTGACGATAAAGGAAGTTTGAACTTGAACCTTTTCTTTTTGATATGTCCAAGTTACCTTTTATAACTAACTAACAAGGATGCACACAGTGGCCAGAAACACACTTCCCTTTAGCTGGCCATGCAGTAGGGAATTGCTGAGAAAATGTTCTTTGTTGGACAGCTTACCTGTTCTGCTAAGTTCTGCACCTGCACATTGTGGTAATGTGTCTCAGCATCGTCACCGACATGGTTAGCGTAGTGGTCAGTGCGTCAGCGATCTGGGTTCAAATCTGCCGTTGTTTATAAGGAGTTTGTACGTTTTCAGTATGACCGCATGGGTGTCCTCCCACGTTTCCCAAAATGTATGGGATTGGTTATTCACATGGGTGTATTTAGGCAACATGGACTCCTGGGCTGGAAGGTCCTGCTGCTGTGATCTGTCTCTAAATTAAAATTAAACCCACCATTGACTTTATCACTGAGTCAGCAGGCCAAGCATGAGCTTTTATCTGGCCCACAATGTGTGGTGTAACCTCAATCGTTTGAATTGTATAAGTAAGTACTTTCATTTTTATTTGATCCAATTTAATCCCTTAAATGTTTTTGTCACTTTATTATTCTGTAACATTTTTGTTTATGGAGCCATACAGACCCTTCAGCCCGACTCGCCCATGCCAATCAAAAGGTTCCACCCACACTAGCCCCACCTGCCATAATTTGGCCCATATCCCTCTCAACAGCAGTTTTCAACCTTCTTTTTCCAGTCACATAACTACAGAGTACCGATGCCAACCTCGGGTCAGTAAGGGATTACTTAAGGCGCTGGGTGGGTCACGTCTCCAGAATGGAGGACCATCGCCTTCCCAAGATCGTGTTATATGGAGAGCTCTCCACTGGCCACTGTGACAGAGGTGCATCAAAGAAGAGGTACAAGGACTGCCTAAAGAAATCTCTTGGTGCCTGCCACATTGACCACCGCCAGTGGGCTGATATCGCCTCCAACCGTGCATCTTGGCGCCTCACAGTTCGGCGGGCAGCAACCTCCTTTGAAGAAGACCGCAGAGCCCACCTCACTGACAAAAGACAAAGGAGGAAAAACTCAACACCCAACCCCAACCCACCAATTTTCCCTTGCAACCGCTGCAACCGTGCCTGCCTGTCCAGCATCGGACTTGTCAGTCACCAACAAGCCTGCAGCAGACGTGGATATACCCCTCCATAAATCTTCGTCCGCGAAGCCAAGCCAAAGAAAGAAAGGTGAGTGAAAAAAAGATGATGAGAACTGCTGCTCTAACCTCATCCTGTCTATGGATCCATCCAATTTTTCTTAAATGTTTCAATAGTACTTGCCTCACCTCCTCCGGCAGCCCGTTCCATACACTCTGGGCATAAACCGCCCTCTGTGTGAAATAGTAACCCCTCAGCTTCCTGTTAAATTTCTTCCCCCTCACCTTAAACCAGTGGATCGCAATCATTTTTTTCTCACTCACATACCATTCTATGCCATAGATGTTCTGTGGTGAGTAAGGGATTATGTGAGTGGGGGTAAAAGATGGAGAACCACTGCCTTGAACCTCTGTCCTCTGGTGACTGATTCCCCTACACTGGGCAAAAGACATTCTGCATTCACCCAATCTATTCCTCTTCTGATTTTGTAGACTTCTACGAGATCATGTAAGAGAACAACATTGAGGGACAAAGGGCCTGTACTTTGGTGTAGTGTTCTATGTTCTATCACCTCTCATTCTCCGGTGCTCTAAGGATTAAAGATGCTGTTTCCCTGTATCTCTTGATTATTCTCAAATAATATTTTCTTTTTTATATATTTTTAAATCCTTTTGCTGTTCTAAAATGCACCTGAACAAAGTAGTGCCTTTCATGGCAACAGACCATTACAAGGAAATGAGAGTGGTTTGGAGGCAGTCCTGGGCTCATCTGCCTGAATCCGAGTTCCTCCACCTCAGGGGATGGCCACAGGAGAGAAACGTGGAGCTTACTGGGACCGCCAAATGTTGGTATGGCCAGGGGATTAGAGAAAGGGGCCATGCCGAATGGAATACAATCCAGCCCAACAATATGGAGTGGGTTTACATGGACGGGCACAACATCATGAGCTGAAGGACATGTACCACACACGAACATGCAGGAGAAACTCAGCAGGTCATGCAGCATCCATAGGCTGCAGAGGGTAGCAGAGGGTATCTAAGGTTTCGGGCCTAGCCCCTTTGTCAGGATACAAGCACAAACAGGAGGGAGGTGGGGGTGGGGGGGGAATGGATGGTGGAGGAGAGGACGGAGGAAGGGGCAGGGAGAGGAGCACAGGCTAACAGGTGGATGCAGATGGAAGAGAAAGAAGGTGAGAAGTGATGGATGAATCCAACGGAAGTAAAGGGTCACCAATGTTTCGGGTCTAGGATGGGAGAATAGAGGGGGGAACGTAAATATAATATATTTACTCTCAACTTTACTAAGGGAATGTAAGCAGCAGTGATCATTAAATTGTCCACAATGTAAAAGGTTCCATTATTGTTAAGTACAATTACATTTAGATTTATCATACATGAAACTCTTTAACTTTGTCTACTGTAAGGAAGTCAAGGAGTCGCCACTTTGTCCAGCCCCCCTCATAGAAATGAGGCCCCAGCGAGGAATGAACTTACGACACCTGATTTACAAGACCAGTGCTCTAACCACTGCGCTATTGGAGCCAATGTGACATTCAAGCATGGGGCTTGACCAGGATGCTCATTTTGGAAGCTGGTCAGCACAAAATCGATTCCCAATATCCTCTGAGGGCACAAAACTGTGTCACTGTTGCCCATGAGTTATAATGACATTTAAATACTCCAATACACATAAGCCAAGAACTTCCTCAGAGCCATCCAATGGATTACCGTCGAGGTATCGAGCAAACAGTGAGAAACTCAGCAGGTAAGGGGGAGAAACATTTCAGGTCGGGACCCTGTATCGAGACTAAGATATAAAAGGTGGAATGACTAATCTTCACTGTGAGGTGTGGTTTGGGTGGCATGTTGTTCACAGTTCCACTCTGACTGCAGCCTGAGCCTCCACAGCCCCAACCGATACATAACCACGGGCCTGGCCTTCCCGTACCCGTGGTCCTGTGGCACATGAAGGACAGGCAGGCAAGGGTCACTGGAGCAGAGCATGGGGGCACGGGCTTGGGAGTAGTGTTGGCCATGAACATTGAGACGAGAATGAGAGGACATGGGTTAAGGGTGAAGGGTGACATGTTTAAAAGGAGTGTGGAATGAGCTGCCAGATGAAGTGGTAAATACAGGCTCCACTTGCGTGGTTAGCGTAGCAGTTTGCGCAACGCTGTTACAGTGCCAGCGATCGGGACTGGGGTTCAAATCCCGTGCTGTCTGTAAGGAGTTTGTATGTTTTCCCTGTGTCTGTGTGGGTTTTCCCAAGGGCTCTGGTTTCCTCCCACCGTTCGAAATGTACCAGGGAGTGTTGGTTAATTGGGTGGCATGGGCTTGCGGGGCAAAATGAACTGTTACCATGCCCGATGAATAAATGTTTGAAAAATTTGAATAGGTACATAGGTAAGATATACATAGATTAGATCTGTTTCTTCAGTATAAGGGTATTAAAGGTTACGGAGAGAAGGCGGGGACGGGGTACTGAACTTTAAGATCAGCCATGATCTCGTTGAATGGCGGAGCAGGCTCGAAGGGTCAAATGACCTACTCCTGCTCCTATCTTCTATGTTTCTATGTTTCTAAGACAAGTATGTGTGGCTATGGTCCGGACATAGATCAATGGGACTATGCAGAGTAATAAATATGGAATGAAACGCGAAAGTCTGCAGAGGCTGTGATTGTAGTAAAAGTGCTGGAGGAGCTCAGGCCCAAACCGTTGGTTATATATCTTTATCTCCTATGGAAGCTGCGAGACCGGCTGAGTTCCTCCAGCATTTCTGTGTGGATTGATTAGAGTAATAGTTTGGCACAGACTAGATGGGCTGAAGGGCCCGCTTATGCGCTGCAGTGTTCTATGGCCCAATGGAAAGTTGAAGAGTTGGACAGCAGCAGGAGGGGAGCGGAGATCAGAGGAAAGGGGTGGGATCAGAACGTGAGGGGGCATGGATCGGGGGCAAAAGCCAGTGGGGTGAGGGGTTCGTTCAGTGTCGGGGCAGCCACTGATATAGGAACATTTCTCACATGCCCACAGCAGCCCATCCCAGGTCAATGCATGGGAGTGAAGCCGTGTTCCCCTGGGAATACTCCGTCACTGGGTCAATGTTGGCCGGGTTCCTATTTACATGGGGAATGGATATCATTGTTTGCGAATTTCACATCAGAGCTGAAATAATAACTCGACACTGGAAGTGCCAGGCAGAAGCTCTCACTTGGCTAGTTGTGGCCAGGAAATGAGATGCTCTGTGGGCTCACACACCTGGTGCTGAATGTTAGGACTCGGGCCTGAGCTGCAGGGAGAGGTTGAGCAGGCTGGGACTTTATGCCTTGGAGCACAGGAGGACGAGGGGCAATCTCACAGAGGTGGACAAAATCATCAGGGGCATAGATCGGGTGAACGCAGAGTCTTTCGCCCAGAGCAGGGGAGTCGTGAACCAGAGGTTTAAGGTGAGGAGGGTGGGGGGAGGTTTACCAGGAGCCTGAGGGGTAACTTTTACACACAGAGGATGAGTGTGTGGAACGGGCTGCTGGAGCAGGTGGTTGAGGCAGGAGCTATTGCAATGCTTGAGAAATTTGAATAGATAAGATGGGTTTAAATTTTTTTAATTTAGACATACAGCATGGTAACAGGTCCTTCTGACACATGAGCCTGTGCCACCCAATTATACCCAATTAAACTACATCCTCTATACATTTTTCAAGGGTGGGGGGAATTTGGAGCCCCCAGGAAAGAAAAACCCATGTGAACATGGGGAAAACTCCTTATCAACAGCTCCGGATTCAAACGTCAGTTACTGGCACTGTAACAGCATTACACTAACACCATTAGAAGTTTAGAGGGTTCTGGGTCAAATGCAGGCGGGTGGGACTAGTGTGGGTGGGAGAATTTAGTCGGGGTGACGGGCCTGTTTCCACACTGTGTGACTCTATGAGAGGGAGTGCAATGAAATCTCTGGGGGAAAGCCAAACAGGCTGAGCTTTTGGCCTGGCCAGTTACTGGCATCCACCAAATGGACACTCACTAGGACACATGTAGGGCATTCGGCCTGAAAATGCAGGTACCAAAATCACCCTCCAAAATGCCTGAGTGCATGGCTCAGCTGACCCATGTACTCAGCTGGGAGCACATGGAAATGTCTCAACAAAAGCTCTGCCCTCTAATATTTTTTCCATCTACTGAAGACTGAGATGGTCATTGTTTTTCCTTCTCTGCAATCAGTATCCAAATTAAATTAGGTTGGGTAGTTTTCATATAGGATAGAGAATGTGGAGCCCAAACCCAGAGTTGGCAAAGCGAAGTTGTCTCGTGCATGCCCCAGAGGTACTCCAGTCAGAGATTCATCGGAGACCAAATCGAATGGCTGCAACATGAAATGTCAACCCTCTTTCTTCTAGACACTGCGTGATTCTCTTGTCTTAGTACCCAGTCAATGCCAACAAGCACAACCAGGTGGCACGGTTGTCATGGTGGTTAGCGCAATGCTGCTACAGTGCCAGCCCCAGGTTCATATCCCATGCTGTCCGTAAGGAGTTTGCATGTTCTCCCTGGGTCTGCATGGGTTTTCCCCAGGGGGCTCCAGTTTCCTCCCACCCTTCAAAACATACGGGAGGTTGTAGGTTAATTGGATGCAACAGGCTTGTGGGCTGAAAGGGCCTGTTGCTCTTTGTCTATATTAAAAAAAAATTAAATTTAAATTTGAAGTCCAAAGTTATTTTTATTTACAACATGGTAGAATTCGATTCCTGGCTACAAAACCTGTGCTGCCTAATTCACCTATCAAATACTCTACTTTTTTTTAAGAGGGCAGGATGAAACCAGAGCACTTGGAGAAAACCTATGCATGTCATGGGGAGAACATCCTAACTCCTTACAGACAGCGCTTGATTCGAACCCAGATCGCTGACGCTGTAATTACGTGGCGCTAACTGTGCCTCTGCAGGTTGGGACCTGCATTCTACCCAATAGAAGTGAGATATAATTCTGAGTCATTTTCATATTTAAAATGAGGAGAATATGCCAATGGAGTTGGCTTTCTCATTAAGAAAAAACTCAGGGGACATTGCATATAATATTGACACATTAATATAAAACGGTTATAAACTTGGATCAAAGTGAAACTGCAAAATCAGTGAACTGGGTAGGTCTAAAATCTAAAGTGCATCTGACATCTTTTTGGAAATAGTCTGATGCGCAATGGTAAAGGCTCCAAAGTTAAACTTATTTTGCCAACTTCCTGTCAATTTGAAGTGATTTCAGATGTTCAACACAAAATGTGGCAAACATAATCCAGGAATCAAATCAAGGACAGACAACTGTGTGCAGTGAAGCCAAGGATTTGGATTGTCCAGCTAATTAGACAAAGAAAGTAAGGCTTCCTTTTCATGTCGCTTTTGGAATGTCCCCAAATGCTTTGTAACCAGTGAAGTATTCCCGAAGCAAAGGCGCTGATGTGATGCAGGAAACACAGAAACCAATTTGCACACAGCAAGCTCTCACACAAGCACATCTATTTATCGCTGGGGCATCTCGGTGAAATCCCTGCTCTCCTTCCAGTTAGTCCCCTGGTGGGTTCACATCCATCAGAGGGAGAGAGAGAGAGAGAGAGAAAGAGAGAGGGGGGAGGGGGAGCTCATGCTAGAATGAAAATGCAGACTGAAAACTAGACTGAAAAGTTCTGCATCCTTCTCTACATTGGAGTGAATGGACACAGATTGGGAGATCGCTTCTCCAAGCACCTTCATTCTGTCCGCACCAGTGACCAACCATTTCAGTTCCGTGTCTCATACTCACATGAATGTCCATGGCCTCATGTACTATCCCACCAAGACCACCCGTAAATTAGAGGAACAACATCTGATTTTCTGACTGGACACTCTCCAGCCAGAAGGATTTAACATAAACTTCTCCAGTTTCTGCTAACTTGTTCTCATTTTCCCCTTTCTCCCCTTCCCTTTGTCTTCTTTCCCTCAGCTCTCCACCCCCTTCACTCTCCATTCACAGAGCCATCCCCCCCTCCCCATGTTTGCTGCACTGCCCTCCCTCCCTTAACCTCCTGCCTGTGGGACCGTGCTCCTCCCCCATCCCACCTCTTTACCTTTTTATTCCTGCGCCTGCCGACATTTTTCTAAACCTTGATGAAGGGCTCAAGCCCGAAACACAGGTATTATCTTTGCTATGTAAAGGACATTGTTTGACCTGCTTTTTACCGAGAAGTAAAGCTATGCAGTTTCCAGGCAAATTGACTTCATTCAATAAGATCTCATTGCAGTGCACGAGAGCACTGGCAAATCTCAGCAGCAAACATAGGAAGTAAAGGGCAGTGAACATTCCCGAGAGACAGCTCAGGTCTGAATGTTTTATGGACATACATACAGGATGGTAACAGGCCCATGAGCCCGTGCCACCCAATTGACCTACAATCCCCAGTATGTTTTGAATGGTGGGAGGAAACTGGAGCACCTGGAGGAAACCCACACAGACATGGGGAGAATGTACAAACTTCTTACAGACGGTGTGGGATTCGAACCCTGGTCCCGATCACTGGAGCTGTAGCAGTGTTGCACTAACCACTGCTAATTGTGCTGCCCTTGTTGGTTATCGTTTGCTTCCTGTGGGTGTTGCATGATCTGCTGAGTTTCTCCAACATGTTTGTGCACTCATCCCCAGCACCTGCAGACTTTCTTGTTTAGCTCCATGATGTGTGTCAACAGATTATTCGAATCAACCTGTGTCTGCAACAGCAGACTGACCCACCCTTGATTATTGGAAATTACTCCTCAGTGATCAGAAAGACTTTATTCTTTGCCTTACCCATGTCTTCAGATCCTGGCGCCTCTAAACCATATTCCAAGCATCGCCAAGTAATAACCCTTGACAGCAGAGGGAAGTAACAATCAATTGAATGAACTCCCAGAGAACATGCCCTTCCTTTAACTGTGATGCACTCTGGCCCCGGGACCAGGTTGTAGATGTAGACTGGCAGTGGATCCAACAGAGGCCGGAAACATCATTCATGTGCCAGGAGGCTTTGATCAGAGTGGATTCACTGCTCAGGTTAAGGTAGAAGGGAGCAACTGTCTTGTAAAACTCTGGATTTGTTTGGGAAGCTCTTGCAACTGTTGAATCATTCTCCACCAGTGTTGTCTGTGTACAGCAGTCCTGCCCTATTGAGAGATTCCATCCCCAAACTCCACCTTGGGAAGCCAGACCAGCATATAAATAGGAACAATCATCTGTCAAAGGCCTTCTCCTGGTCCATATTAACCAGGCAGATCTCTATCCCGCATTTAGGCAGTCTGGAGTATTGCAAAGCCTGGGCGAGTCTTTCCCACCACTCACAGTGATTACTATAACATCCCTACTCCTGTGCTCAATACTTCAATTTATGAAGGCCAATGTGCCAAAAGACCTCTTTATGATCCTATCCACCTGTCATTTTCAGGAAATGATGTATCTGTAGTCCCAGTTCCCTCTGTTCTATCACACTCTCCAGTGCCTAACGTTTACCAAGTATGTCTGACATCGAGGTTTGTCCTTCCAAGATGCAACACCTCACACCTGTCCACCAAATTCCACCTGCCCATTTTTCCAGCAGGTCCAGGTCCATCTGCAAGCTTTGAAAGTCTTTCTCACTGTCCACAACACCTCCAAACTTGCTGATCCAATTTACCACATTATCATCTAGAGGTTTCAACTTGTGCAGAAAGAATGGGCTAACCTTGCCAATGTGACCAATGTGGTGTAATAGAAGTAAATGAAATTATGAAAGGGTTGACAGTCAACCTCGATTTCCCATGATAGGGATATCTATAACTAGAGGCTGAACATTTCACACACAAGAGTAGTTGGTGTCTGGGATAAATGGCCAGAGGTGATGACAGGAATGGCAACAGCATTTAAGAAGCATCCGGTCAGGGGATGAATGACCAGGGGATGGAGGGAGGGGGAATGGACACAAGGAGGTGGAATTGGTATGTTAATCAGTATTGACATGGTGGGCCGAAGGTTCTGATTCTACACTTTACAACTCCAGGACTGAACCATCTTCCTTAAGACTGCTGATCTCAGAAGAAGAGGGGAATCGGGATTGGAATATGATATTGGAAGACTCAAAGACTGAGGATTGAAGGCTCTTTCCCTCTTGGAACTGCTTCTTCATCGACTTCAACAGGAGCAGATGCTACTGCTGCTACTTTACTGGAGTTACCATGCCTCCGGGTGGCTTTCTGACCATTCTCGAGGATGACAAATATTTTGTTATTCACATCCATCACTTCCACCAAAGAAGGCCTTCATGATTCTCTCATCAACCCTTGAGATTTTCGGTGTTTTCTGGGATTTGCCGTTTCACATTTAGTTTCCAGGTCCCACAGGTTTGTATCTTCCACCATTTCAGTTTGGACGTAGCATTGAGTTTGCTGAGATCTCTCTTAGGCCAGCGAAGCATCCTGGTGGATGCAGCTGATGCTAATAACAGACATGTTGTGGGCCCTGACCCCTCACCGGGACTGATAGAGTGGAGGAGAAAGAGTACGTAGGTCAATGGCGGGGATTGGAGGACCGGGGAGAGGTGAAGGGTGATGGACAGGGGCAGTTGACTGAGAGAGAAGCAAAAGGGTGGGGTGGAGGAAGATGAGTCATGTAGATGAGGTGAGTGATAGGCAGGGACAAAGGCCACCAGAATTCCCCTCCACACTCATACTCCTCACGAAGGGTTCCTACCAGCAACGTTGACCATTCATCTATTCTACCTGCTCGACCCACAGAGCTTTTCCTGCAGATTGTGCATTACTCCAGGCTCTCGTGTAGGTCAACAGGTGATGTGCCTGCCCAGAAAGTGGCTGAGAGCTGTCACCTGCAGGGGACAACCTTTCACCTTCTCTCCAACCTCACAGATGCTGAGGTGGCTTCTCCACACAGGCCAGAGGAATGGCTGCTATGGCCTCCTGACCCGGATTGATTAGCCTGTGGGACCACTATTGTGGCCACTGCCCATGGTTGTCGAAGAGCACTGTGCTGCCCTCCCAGCGAGGCAATTTAAAGACGCTTCACAACCCAAAGCTGTGGCCCTGCACATCTTTTAACATTAAACACACAGTCTCTGGTCACATCACCATCAGTCCCTTTGCCCCGATTGACCACAGGATGTGCAAACAGCTGCCTTTACCCGGCAAGTTCCAGGAATCAGTTGCATCCACAGAGCTGAGTTGCATTTGAATAGTTCCTGAGCCATCCACTGGAGTGTGACTGAATTTGCTAATTGCCCACCACATTCCACAGACTGAGATTTTCACCCTCGTTGCTAAACTACAAACACATTTAAAGATTTAACATACATCCAAGCTTATATTGTATAATCAAAGGTATTTTAATTATGGAAGTAGTCTGGACTCCAACCCCAAAATTGTCCACATGCCACACATGAATTTAAATAAGTTTTACACTTGAGAATAGTTCGAATCTGGTGCTGTCTGTAAGGAGTTTGTACGCTCTCCCCGTGTCTGCGTGGGATTCCTCCGGGTGCTCCGGTTTCCTTCAAAACATACGGGGGCTGTAGGTTAATTGGATGGCATGAACTCGTGGGCCAGATGGTCTGTAACCGTGCTGCATGTCTAAATTTAATTTTAAAGTCACTGTCAGTAAATCTCAGCCCAGTACAGAATGTGCCGGTGAATGACCATCACAAACACCAATGATTTACTGACCAACTTCAACCTCATTTATGTGCTGTTCACAAGGTAACATTGTTGAAAGTGTTAAAGACTGTAATTCAAACTTTGAAGTGTTGATATAACCAGCACTGATCATCCTCTTTAACCGTGAAAAGTGATTTAAAAAGCCGACTGCCATTCCTCCATTGCAGAATAAAAGAAGGGAGGGATTTTCCAACAATAACTTTGAATTTTAATTTTTTTCTTCTGAAGTGTGTGGATGCTATTTAAGCTACATTTTAACCCTAATTCTAGAAGAGGGTGCGCAAAATCATTGAGTCCCCCTACCATCCCTCAGCTGCTCCCGTCGGGGTAGAGATACAGGAGGATCAGAGCCAGCATCACCAGGATGAGGAACAGCTTCTTCCCACGGGCAGTGAGGACACTGAATGACCACAGGAACGGCTCACACTGACCCTCCGAGACTCTCATATGCACGAAACATTTGTATAGATGGATACTTGTCTGGCATATGCATTGTGTGTCTTGTCTGGTTGTATGTCTGCGTGTTTTGCACCAAGGACCAAGAGAACGCTGTTTTGTCAGGTTGTGTCCTTGTACAATAAACCTGACCTGACTTGTGAAAGTCCCATCCTTGTCTAGCTTTCTGAATCAAATGTTAACTATTATCCAAACTTTTAATTTCCTGTACTTCAATCTAATTGGCTACTTAGCCCACTGATGTCTTCAGTGCTCCACAAGTCTGGAATTCAATGCAACAGTCAGGTCAGTCTTAGGGGAATCTGTGCCACAGACTGGGCTAATTCCTCATGGGAATTTATCTGAGATCAATAACCCCCTGCTCCACAAACTTCAAAATCCAGAACATAATATTTATGCTAGTTTTGTTGGTTTTTAATACATTGCTCTAATTTCAAGCAAGGAATGAAGTACAAAAATCTGCAGGCATTCTGGATGTAGTAAAAATGCCCAGAAATGCTGCAAGACCAGCTGATTGCCTCCAATATTTCAGTGTGCTTTTACGAATTTCAAACAAAACAATCAACCTACCAACTGGAATTGTCTTCCCGTGAATCTTGTCAGTCCATCCAGCGAAGTATCTCAGCGTTTTTATCACTCCCTGCAGGTCAACGTAATAAGCCTGGAGAAATGGTTTTCCCCCATCTAGAGATTCAAGTGTCTGCACAGAACATAAAGCAATTCAGTGAGAGGATAAATCAAGCCCTAGACAGAATGTGAGATTACAGCCATACCTTTCACAATATTAATCACTGGATTGACAAAGCGATGAGTGTGTTATTGTGATTAGGATCGTAAACCTGATTATTCCTATATCCCAGGGAAGGCTGACATTTAGGGGTTTCATTTCCTCCAGTGGGACGCCGGTTAATGCATTCACAGGACATACTCCAGTACATTA
This sequence comes from Narcine bancroftii, assembly GCF_036971445.1. Taxonomy (NCBI): domain Eukaryota; kingdom Metazoa; phylum Chordata; class Chondrichthyes; order Torpediniformes; family Narcinidae; genus Narcine; species Narcine bancroftii. The sequence continues at coordinate 45,904,708 of NC_091482.1, forward strand.
AAGCAAGGCAGAAGGAAACCCTGGCTGAATGCATTCCCAGATTACTACCAGAGGAAATGAAGCCCTCACTAGGTTTGTAGCAGGTGCATTATTATTTGGAGTATTAAGAGAATAATTTACTAAACTGGAGAAATAAGCAGTATGGGCTGATATCAGTTCATCACAGGAGGAATGGCCCTCTGGGTGGGGTAGTGGAAGCGAACACTCTGACATCAGGCAAGAAGCAGCTGGATACGAGAATGCAAAGGGCTAGGGGAGTAGATAAGCTGGTATGGACCATCTGGCCTTCCCAGAGGCATCTGCAGGGATTTAAACATGACTGCTTTGAGAAGGGTACATAAACATGTGTCTTTAACGTGCCAAATGATTAGTTGTAAGCTGTGCTGCCCAACTTCATTCTGCTAGCCCCTCCCTGCTGCACATGCCTTTGCGACTTCCTCATCAGGATCTATCTTACAATTTAAAGGAATAGCGCAGATCTATTTCAAGGAAGATTTACGGACAAAATATAAGTTAAAGCAGCATTATCCCCTAACTGCATTTATATTGTCAGTGTGGATACTTCACCCACATTTTCATCTGTCACGTCAATCAATTCATGAACCTTTGTGCTACGGGCAAACAAGCCAAGGAATGTCACAAACTTTGTAAAAAATATTCTTTTGCCAATTCATGAGTATGTTGTTTTACTGCCCAGAATTTTAAAAAACTTTTTCTCAAAAATATATAGAATCCTGCTTCTAGAGTCAGTAGACCAGACCGTTTGAATTTTTGAATTAATTGACATGAATATGTCACAAAATTTGTTCTTTTTGCAATAGCCCTTATGGGTGCGAGTATCGCAAACGAAGAGACATTTAAAAAAAAAACTAGTGCAAAGGAAGAGAAAGGGAGGTCGTGTCTGGGGTTCATTGTCTGTTCAGAAATCTGCTGGCGGAGGAAAAGAACCTGTTTTTGTGCCCGCTGGGTGCTCGTCTTCAGGCTCTGGTACCTCCTTCCCGATGGTAGCAGAGTGAAGAGGGCCTGGGCTGGGTGGTGGGGGTCCTTGGGGCTGCTTCTTTGAGACACCGCCTGTTGCAGATGTCCTTGATGGAGTGAAGATTGATGCCCATGATGAGCTATTGACCTAGTTTTATGGAAATGACCCTATTTCAATGCTCAGACCACCAGTGAGAGAGCTGGGGAACTGAAATCATTTGGTATTAGTTTTGTCCGATGCATGTTCTGTGATATATAACTATGTTTCTTGCACCATGGCAAACTGTTAATCTTTTAGGAATGAGCTGGTGATATTTTGCTTGAGAAAAGTTATTGAATGTTAAAAGAGAGTCACAGTTAAGGAGCTCAGCTGAGGTACCCTACCTTAAGTGTGCTCATGTTCATGTTGAAAGGTGCATGTTATTAAGGTCCTGATGAATGGTCATTGACTTCAAAAATTAGATCTGTTTCTCTCTCAACAGATGCGGTCTGATCTGTGAAGTGTTTCCAACAGCTTCTGTTTGAATTTCGGACTTTCTGGATTTGCACCACTTGGATTAAATGCTCTTCCCTTCGTTGGGATCTTGTCATGAAAGATTGGCTTTGATTTTAAACTTTTTCTTTTGCTCACTTTGTCAGTGGGAAAGACAAGCTTTCTGTGTTCCTCCGCACCAGAGCAAGTAGGTGATAAACCACCTCGGAGATGGTGTGACCCTCTGCACCAGAGCAAAGACATAGCACTGTTCTGCAAGGTCCTATCGCCCAGTCATGATGCTGATGGCTCCATACAGGATTTAAACAGCCAATTAAAGGAGCCATCAGTGATTTTTTTTAAACATCCTGCAAGCATAGAGGTCTGTAATCAAGATGGAGGTGCTGGGTAGCATACCATGAGGGTCCTGCAGATCTGCTCAGGGCACCAGAACCGAGGAGAACATCTCCTTTTGAGAAGGAGAAGCAGAATAGATGACCCCACAGGGAAGTTGACCATGGCAGTGGACCGGCAAGGGGCTCAGTGGCTGAAGAACTATACAGGCTGTGGGCTGCGTAGTCGAAGGACTCACAGCAGGCTGCGGGCCAGTGGACTGGCTTATGGGAACTAGATATCAGATAAAGCACCCCAGAGATGGTGTATCCCACCACAGCAGAGTGAGTGGGTGATAAACCACCTTGGACATGCACCTGGACACTCACAGCAAGCTGAGGTCGATCCCGTTCCACTAGATCTGCCAGTCTGTCAATTAATCGGCCCCTCTCTGACGCATCCATCCTCCTCCACACGGATCCTGGGCAGAAGGCCTGTCGTGCAGCCTGAACAGCCTTATCCACATCAGCCTGTACAAACAGTGTAAAGTATCATACATATGCTGTGTATACAACCACGGATTCAGTACTGTTCATGGAACTTCTTGTGACCAGAATGACTTCAAATCTCCATTCCCAGTTCACAATACGTACCTGTATTTGGGACAGAAATTACTCATCTGCAAGCAGTAATAATTACACTTTTCATTTCTCTGTTTAAATACAATGACGCAGATCATTTTAGGGGATTTGAAACTCCTGGGCAGAGGCTAAATTGCACCGCTTTCCCAACACTTCATTCCCAAGTTCACTGCAATAAGAATGCTCACAAACAGATGTGGAACTGCACGCTCATTTTGGTTTTAAATTTAATGCATTTGCATTTATTTGTTTCTCATTGCTTCCTCGATAATTTTTTTTTACATTTTCTTTTCAAAATAACTTAAATTTTTATACTTATTTTTAAATTTAGAGATACAGCATGCCATTTGAATACACCAACAAGGTCTAGGAGCGGGAGTGGGCCCACTGGACCATCGAGTCTGCTCCGCCATTCAAATCATGAGCTGATCCATCCCCGCCACTCAGCCCCACTACCCGCCCTTCTCCCCATAACCCTGTCAATCTCTGCCTTCAATGCACTCAACGACCTCACTTCCGCAGCTGCCTGTAGCAACAGTTGCACAGACTCACGACCCTCTGACGAAAGAAAATTTTCCGCATCTCTGCTTTAAATTGATGTCCTTTTATCCTGAAGTTGTGCCCTCTTGTCCTGGACTTCCCTACCATGGGGAAACATCCTTGCCACATCTACTCTGTCCAGGCCTTTCAGCCTTCGAAATGCCTCCTTGAGGTCCCCTTTCATCCCTCTGTACTCCAAAGAGTAACTTCTTTCAACCTTCTCCAACGCCAGCATGATTTTTCTCAAATAAGGTGCCAAAAACTGTACATAGTGCTCCAAGTGAGATCTCACCAGCTCTTTAGAGAGTCTCAACATTACATCCCTATTCTTGTACGCTGTTCCTCTGGAGATGAATGCATTCGCCTTCTTCAACCTAGAGGTCAACCTTTAGGCTATCCTGCACGAGGACTCCCTTTGCACCTGCAAATTTGAAAGTTTCTCCCCATCTAATAATAATCTACCAACCTATTTCTTCCTCCAAAGTGCATGAACATTCACTTTCCAACATTGTATTTCATCTGCCAACTCTTTCCCCGTTCTTCTAATCTATCTAAGTCTCTCTGCCACCTTTCGGTATCCTCAGCACCATCTCCCCTACCATCTATTTCGGTATCATCTGCAAATTTAGCCATCTATTCCATAATCCAAATTATTATTATACAATGTAAAGAGAGATGGTCCCAACCACTGGTGACTGATAACCAACCCATGTGACCAATTAACCCACCAATCCTTTACATCTTCGAAACGTGGGTGGAAACCTGAGCACCTGGGGGAAATTCATGAGGTCACAGGAAGAATGTACAAACTCCTTACAGACAGCACTGGATTCGAACCCAGGTCATTCGCGCTGTAATCGCTTTGTGCTAAGCGAACCATCCAAATTTAATTCTTAATTTGTTAGTGTTTTTGAATGTTTGTAACTGTCAGAGGCATTCATATATCTTGATAGCACTGGCAACTGGTATATGGGTCAGCACAACATCGAGGGCCGAGGAGCCAGTACTATTCTGTATGCAATGTGAGGAGTAGAATGAACAATCTCACAAAGTCAGTCTGGTGCTGAGGTTAGCCAGTTTCAGTTTGAAAGTATCTGTACCATTCTCGCCCCCATCTTGTAGTGTGTCTCCATTGATTTATCGTTCCTTTCTTAAGTTGTAAATTTTGTGTGCTAACAACATCTCGAGGAAGAGTTTTGGCTCAAAAAGTCGACCTCTCTTTGTCTCTCACAGATGCTACTCGCCCTGCTGAGTTCCTCCAGCAGCTTTGTTTAGCTTCAGATTTTGGCATCTGCACTCTCCTGTGTGCCTCCCGAGATCCCTACGATGGGGGTTACTAGCCTCAAGCAACTGAAAACTCCAGTTTAATTCACATGAGCAGAAGCATTTAATTCAGCGAAGATGCTTTCATCAAGATCTCTGTGATTCCTGTGCTGCCAAGATTGCCACAGAGCTGTGATGCAAGAGAATGCCAATGCCACAAGGCTTCATGCAAAAAACACAAACAATTCCAGAAGCAACAGATTTCCCAGGTGCTCCGAGCGAATCAATCCACATCATCTCTTCCACATCATCAGCTCTAAAGTACATCAGATCCGAACAGAGTTTGCAGTGTAAATTCACCAATAATGTTCCAGCAAGTGGAACATGGCAGGGAGGAGTTTGTACACTCTCCCCGTGTCTGTGTGGGTTTTCCCCAGGGGCTCTGCTTTCCTCCCACCATTCAAAACGTACAGTGGTTGTAGGTTGTTTGGGTGTAATTGGGCGGGACGGACTTGTGGGCCGGAAGGGTCTGTTACCGTACTATAGGTCTAAAATGAAAATTTTAAAATATGAATTAAACTTTCACCCTTTTTGCACAAAGATTGCACATTGTCTTTCCATAAGTCATGATACAGCATGCACAAAAAATAAGTTACCTCTGTACAACATTACCCAAGTATGAGCAAGAACTCCAGCTTTACTAATTATTACAAATCCCATTGGCCTGAATTTTAGCAGAGCAATTTATTGTCTAATGCTTTTCAAATATTATTGGCTATGTGTTCACAAATTAATGGGGTGATGTTGGAACAATTGTTGGTGCTGTGAGAGTCGAGTTTACCTTGTCAGCCTCTTGAACATCACAGATTTTCTCTCCAGTAGATGGGTTGTAGGTTGACAAAGTCTTTCCACTTGCTGAATGATGCCACTCGTTGTTGATGAAAAGCTGGTGAGACAAGCAGCGTGAAAAGCCCGTCAGGAGTCTGTTGGCTCAGGGGAGCTAAACATTGTTATTTTTACTGTCTTCAGACATGTACCAAATAGTTTCCTATGCTCCTGTGGCTCATTGGCTTGTTTGTGGCTGCCACCTTGAAAATAGCTGATTACTGCCAATTAAGTTCATCCGTGAGTGAACCACGGAATGATGCAGAGGAACAGCAGGCTTCATTGTAGGTGCGTTCGCCCCTTCAAAGAGTTGCATATTTTTTCCTGCATCTCTGCTGTACAGTAAAGCACAGAATTCTGCAGACGGCGTGAACGCTGGAGAAACTCAGCAGGTCAAACAGTGTACTTTATATAGCAACGATAAAGGTACATAGCCATTGTGATAGTTCAGGATACTATCACCAATGTATATATTTGTATATATTTACATATAGTAATAGTGATTGGCTGAGAGCTGTAGCCACGCCTACTGGCAGGTCATAAAGGGCTACTCCTAACCAGACCCAGGTCAGTCTGGACTGGTCGACCTTGATGTACTACATTCCAGTCTATTGCTAATAAAAGCCTTGGTTTGAGTCAACAAGTCTTTGAGTCATTCGACGTGCTACAGCCAATGTTTTTGGCTTGAAGGCTTCATCAAGGTCTGAGCAAAATGTAGGCAGGTGCCAGGCACCAGGTAATGCTAGTTAACATTGAACAGCAGATCAAGCTGGAGGGTCCAGGAGCCACCTCCTGCTTCTATTGAGTGTTTATACTTTATCAATTGACAATTAATTTTATCCCAGACTAATTTCTCCAAAGAAACCACTGGTGAGACCTCACAGAGTATTGTGAACAATTTTGGGCTCCTCATTTAAGAAAGGTTGTGCTGACATTGGAAAGGGTTCAGAGGAGGTTCACAAGGTTGATTCCAGGAATATGAGGGGCGTTTGATAGCTCATTGAAATTTAGGAGAATGAGGGGTGATTTCATTGAAACATTTTGAACATTGAAAGGCATGGACAGAGTAGGTGTAGAAAGGTTGTATCCCATGGTGAGAGAGTTTAGGGCAAGAGGGTACAACTTCAGGATTGAAGGGCGTCCACTTAAAACAGAGATGCGGAGGAATTCTTTTCAGCCAGAGGGTGGTGAATCTGCGTAATTTGTTGCCACAGGTGATTCTGGAGATATGGTCATTGGGTGTATATAAGGCAGAGATTGATAGGTTCTTGATTATCCAGGGCATCAAAAGTCATGGGGAGAAGGTCAGGCAGGGGGCTGAGTGGGGAAAATAGATCAGTTCATGATTAAGTGGCAGGCAGACTCGATGGGCTGAATAGCCTGTGATTTTGCCATCAGCTCTGTGAAGCAAACTGGCCCCATCTAGAGTGGTCAAATCAGTTGTATCCTAGTTATGACAACTTACCAGGAATCCCCAGGGGGATTGCACTTTCTATGGAGTACTGCACCATTGATGAGAACCGGAAACATGGGAGGTTGGTTTGATGGCCTCTTGTTTCAAGCTGCAACCACTGGGAGTGCTGGGTCTGCTGGGTGCTTTTGACATGTAGGGAAAGGGAGTACTGGTTTGGGGTGGGATCAAGGTGACAGCAACCGAAAGCCTGTGCTCAGAGAAGTCAGGCTGGTGTTGATCGACCCCTGAAACCCATCAATTGAATGGTTGGGAGGGCGAATCTTCTGAACAAGATGATAATGAGTGCTTAATGTCATATACATAAATACAATGTGCAGATGCAAGGAAATTCTTGCTTTCCACAGCCCAGCGCACAGTTATATTAAGGCCAACCTGGACCATAGGTGTGAAACAACTAGACCAATGGTTCTCAACCTTTTTTTTTCCCCATTCACATACCACTTTAAGTAATCCCTTACTAACCACAGAGCACCTATGGCATAGGTTTGCAAGGGTTTGCTATGTAAGGGTTTACTTCAGGTAGTATCTGAGTGGAAAAAAAGATTGAGAACCACTGACCAGCAGCCAGTCCATAGTCCTCCATACCTCTCCCACCTGTGTGCCTGTGCAAATTTTAATTAAATGTTAAAACTGAGCCCACATTCACCACCTCAGCTGGCAGCTCATTCCACGCTCCCACCACTCTCTGTGTGAAGAAGTTCCCCCTAACCCTAATGAGACTAAAGTAAAATGGGGACAATATTTTGATTGTGAAAGGGGAAAGAAGCTGTGGAGGGGGCAAGAGTTGAAAGGATATTTGTCAGAAGGTGGGGGAGTGCAGAGTGGCAGGTGGATAGTGAAGAGGAGGGAGGAGATGAGTCTGGGAGTAAGAAAGAGATGGACCAGATGAAGTGAGTGACCTAAAATGAGAAAATCCCTCTGCACTATAGGTGTTTGGGTTGTTTAAAGCTTCACCAACAATAAAAACCACCCCCCCTCCCCCAGTGTCTATTGTGAATTAGTAAACGGCAGCATGACATACAGATGCTCTGCCCACAACAACTTGGAGCCCCCTGAAAGGTGCAGGCTTCGGACCACTGTCCACCAGTTTAAAACCCTGCCCTCTCACTTGCATTTCTATAACACCTTTCCCATCCCTCCTCCACCCCTCAACCCCCACCCCCAGCAATGAGAGGCACAAGGTATCAATTATGCACTGTTCACGAACACAGGGATAGCCCCGTGATCAGGGTTTTCCAAGCTCCAATTCCCAAAGAGGTGAAAGTCACAAAATTGCGGTCAATGTCGCCTCTCCTGGCTAGGACACTGGGGTTGGGGGCCGAGGAGAGAATGGGGCAGAGGGGGTTGCTCTCATCCACTTAACATTGGTGGAACTGACCTTGGTGGAGGGGTGTAGTATTTTACTGACAGAATGCTAACAGCACAGTACAGGCCCTTCAGCCCACAATGCTGTGCCCACCCCACCCATAAATACCCATCCCAGACTCTATTATGTACTAAACAATATTTATTTATTTGTAGAGATGAAATAATTGTCCTGTATATACATTGTTTGTCTGTGTGTGATGTCTGGTTGTGTGTCTGCATGTTTTGCACTGAGGACCAGAGAACGCAGTTTCATCAGTTTGTACTTGTACAATACACTTGAGGTGCATGTCTAAAAGTCTCTTAAATGCCCCTATTGTTCAACCTCCTCCAATGGAAATATATTCCAGACACCCACCCCTCTCTGTGTAAACCCCCCCCCCCCCAGTGCTGAACGTCTCCCTTGAACCTTCCTTCCTTCACTTTGTACAGACTTCCTGAGCCCCCAGAAGACTCCTCCTTCCCGCCTGAGCTGAACCTGGGGTGAGCTGGTCCCCACACCAGTCCTCCCCTGTGTTGCCTTATCCCGTCCAACCCGCACCAACCGTGCCATTTGGGGCCCCGTGAGCTCCCGTGGAGTTGGAGGGGGGGGGGTTGCAACCTTATCCCGGCGCCCTTTGAAATGGGTCCATCTCTCACCTTGAGAGAATCTCAACATTCCTCGGCGCAACCATTGCTGAAACTGCACTTAATCTCCACGAAGATCATCTGCACATGAGAATCGACGGTTTAATGCAGAATTAAACTCTTTTGTGACAAACAGCACAGACTCTCTCTGAGTTTGGACATGAACTGAAATCGACACCTTTTGCTTTGAGTGTCTTCGGTATCAGGCAGGCAAGGAACACGGCCAGTATAAGCCAACCTTTAAACAAATCCCACTGAGAGCCCCTTCTAATGGGGTAAAGTGATCCCATGGATACTTTTGTTTTACTTTTGACATCTTATCGAAGTCATTAAGATCTCCCCTTTATATTCTGTTTAAGTCTGCACAAGAACAGTATTTATAATACTCCCCTGTGAGCCGCAGATGGATGGATAACAGTCTCTAAATATTTATATAATAGAATTGTGATTAATGGAACTCAGGTACGTAAATTTAATCAGTCTGCGAAATGGGGATTAGCCACTTCCAAGGATAAAAAATAGCAAGAGCTGGTCACTGGATATAAATTAGGGGAGAGCTGGACAATGGATATAAAATAAGGGAGAGCCGTTCACTGGATATAAAGTAGGGGTGAGCTGGTTCCTGGATATAAAACAACAGAGACCTGGTCCGTGGATATAAAAAAGCGGAGAGCTGGTCCCTCGATACAAAATAGGTGAAAACTTCTCACTGGATATAAAATAGTGGAGAGCTAGGCCCTGGATATAATATAGGGGAGAGCTGGTCACTGCATGTAAAGTAGCGCATATAAAATAGCAGAGTGCTGGTCCCTGGAAAAATATAGAGGAGAGAGGTCCCTGAATATAAAATATGGGAGATGTGGTCCCTGGATAGAAAACAAGGGAGAGCTGGTCCCTGGTTATTAAATATCGGAGAGATGGTCCCTGGACATAAAATAGTGGATAGCTGGTCCCTGGATATAAAATAAGGGAGAGCTGGTCCCTGGATATAAAATAGTGGATAGCTGGTCCCTGGATATAAATTAGGGTGCACCTGTTCCCTGGATTTAAAATGGGGCAGAGCTAGTCCCTGGATATAAATAGGGGAGAGTTGGTCCCTGGATATAAAATGGGGCTGAGCTGGTCTCTACAAACAAAATAGGGGAATGATGGTCCCTGATAATAAAATATGGTAGATCTGGTCCCTGGATATAAAATAGCAGAGCGCTGGTCCCTGGATATAATATAGAGGGGAGATGGTCCATGAATATAAAATATGGGAGATGTGGTCCCTGGATAGAAAACAGAGGAGAACTGGTCCCTGGCTATTAAATAGTGAAGAGCTGGTCCCTGGATATGAAATAGGGGAGAGCCTGTGCCTGGATATAAAATAGTTGAGAAATGCTCAGATATAAAATATGGGACAGCTGGTCCCTGGATATAAAATAGCAGCGAGCTTGTCCCTGAATATACAATATGGTAGAGCTGATCCCTGTTTATTAAATTGGGAGAGCTTTTCCCTGGATATAAAGTAGGAGAGAACTGGTCCCAGGAAATAAAATAGTGGAGAGATGATGGTCCATCGATACAAAATAGGTGAGAAATTCTCACTGGATATAATAATGGAGAGCTTGTCCCTGGATATAAACTAGGGGAGAGATGGTCCCTGATAATAAAATAGGGGAGATCTGTTCCCTGGTATAAAAATAGCGGACAGCTGGTCCCTGGCTATAAAATAGTGAGAGCTAGTCCATGGATATAAAGTAGCAAGGAGCTGGTCTCTGGATAGAAAATAGTGCGAGCTGGTCCCTGGATATAAAGTACCAGACAGCTGGTCCCTGGATATAAAATAGGGGAGAGCTGGTCCCTGAAATTAAAATAGCGGAGAACTGATGCCATGATAATTAATAAGGGAGATCTGGTCCATGATATAAAATAGCAGAGAGCTGGTCTCTGGATAGAAAATAGCGAGAGCTGGTCCCTGGATATAAAGTAGCAGACAGCTGGTAGATCTACCAGTATGGTAGATCTGGTCCCTGGATATAAAATTGGGGGGAGATGGTCCATGATATAAAATAGAAGAGAGCTGGTCCCTGCATATAGAATAGCAGAGAGCTGGTCCCTGTTTTAAAAAGAGGGGAGTTCTGGTCCCTGGATATAAATAAGAAGAGATCTGGTTCCTGGATATAAAATATCAGAGAGCTGGTCCCTAGATATAAAATATTGCAGAGCTAGTCCCTGAATATAATATAGGGGAGAAATGGTCACTGGATATAAAGTAGCGGAGATCTGGTCCCTGGATATAAAATAGCGGATAGCTGGTTCCTGGATATAAAATAGGAAGGAGCTGGTCCCTGGATATAAAATGGGGCAGAGCTGGTCCCTGGATATAAAATAGGGCAGAGCTGGTCATATTTTATATGACTGTATAGAGGAGAGATGGTCTCTGGATATAAAATAGCAGAGAACTACTCCATGTATATAAAATATGGGACAGCTGGTCCTTGGATAAAAAATAGCAGCAAGCTTCTCCCTTGATATACAATATGGTTGAGCTGATCCCTGGTTATTAAATAGGAAGAGATTTTCCCTGGATATAAAATAGGAGGGAACAGGTCTCAGCAAATAAAATAGGGGAGACTTAGTCCATGGATATAAAAGAGGGTGGATCTTGTCCCTGGACAAGCGTGATTTGGTCCCTGGATATAATATAGCAGATAGCTTGTCACTGGATACAATATAGGAGTGAGATAGTCTATGAATCTAAAATAAGGGAGTGTTGGTCCCTGTATAGACTATAGCGGAGAGCTGGACCATGGATATAAAATAGCGGAGAACTTTTACCTGGATATAAAATAGGGGAGAGCTGGTCCCTGGATATAAAATAAGGGAGGTCTTGTCCCTGGATGTAAAATAGGGGAGAGCTAGTCCCTGGATATAAAATAAGGGAGGTCTTGTCCCTGGATGTAAAATAGCAGAGAGATGGTCATGTATATAAAATTGTGGAGAGCTTGTGCCTGGATATAAAATAGGGGAGAGCTGGTCCCTGGATATAAAATGGGGCAGAGTTGGTCCCTGGATATAAAATGGGGCTGAGCTGGTCTCTAGATATAAAATAGGGGAGTGATGGCCCCTGATAATAAAATATGGTAGATCTGGTCTCTGAATATAAAATAGCGGAGTGCTGATCCCTGGATATAATATAGAGGAGAGATGGTCCATGAATATAAAATATGGCAGATGCGATCCTGGATAGAAAACAGAGGAGAGCTGGTCCCCGGTTATTTAAGAGGGGAGAGCTGGTCCCTGGATATAAAATAGGAGAGAACTAGTCCCAGGAAATAAAATAGAGGAGACTTAGACCATGGATATAAAAGAGGGGTGATCTTGTACTTGGAGATAATATAGCGAGATTTGGTCCCTGGATAAAATATCGCAGATAGCTTGTCACTGGATATAATATAGGAGTGAGATGGTCTCTGAATATAAAATAAGGGAGTGTTGGTCCCTGGATAGACTATAGCGAAGAGGTGGACCATGAATATAAAATAGCGGTAAGCTTGACCCTGGATATAAAATATGGTAGAGCAGATCCCTGGTTATAAATAGTGGAGATCTTTTACCTGGATATAAATTAAGGGAGGTCTTGTCCCTGGATGTAAAATAGCAGAGAGCTGGTTGTGTATATAAAATTGCGGAGAGCTTGTGCCTCGATATAAAATAGGGGAGAGCTAGTTCCTGGATACAAAAATAGGAGAGAGCTGCTCACTGAATATAAAATAGTGGAGAGCTGGACTGGCTATAAAATAGGGTAGAGCTGGTCCCTGGATTATATAATATGGGAGAGCATATCCTTGGATATTAAATAGCGGGGAGTTGGTCAATGGATATAAAATAGCGAGAGCTGGTCCCTGGATATAAAATAGTGCAGAGTTGGTCCCTGGAGATAAAATAGGGCCGATCTGATCCATTGATGCAAAATACCGAGATCTGGTCCAAGAATAGAAAATAGCAGAGAGCTGGTCCCTGGATATAAACTAGTGAGAGCTGGTCCCTAGATGTAAAATAACAGAGAGCTGGTCCTGGCTATAAAACAACAGAGAGCTGGTGCCTGGATATAAAATAGAGGAGATCTGGTCCATTGATACAAAATACCAAGATCTGGTCCAAGGATATAAAATAGCGGAGAGTTCAACGCTGGATAAAAAATAGGGGACATCTGTTCCATGGATATAATATGGCAGAGAGCTGGACCCTGCATATAAAAGAGCGGAGAGCTAGTCCTGGAATATAAAATAGCAGAGAGCTCATCCCTGGATATCAAATAGCGGAGAGACTATCACTGGATATAAAATAAGGGAGAGCTAGTCCCTGCGCACAAAATACGGGAGATCTGGTCCCTGGATATAAAACAGTGGAGAGCTCGTCCTTGGATGTAAATTAGGGGAGAGATGGTACCTGGATATAAAATATTGAGAGCTGGTCCCTGGATATAAAATAGGGGAGAATTTATCCCAGGATACAAAATAGGTGAGGTTCTGTCCATGGGTATAAAATATCAAGATCTGGTCCCTGGATATTAAATGGCGGAGAGCTGGTCGCTGGATATAAAATGATGGAGAGATGGTCCCTGGATATAATATAGGGGAGAGCTGGACCCTCGATATAAAAGAGCGGAGACTGGTCCCTGGTTATAAAATAGCAGAAAGCTCATCCATGGATATCAAATAGCGGAGAGACTGTCAGTAGATATAAAATAGCAGAGAGCTTGACCATGGATAAAAAATAGAGGAGATCTGGACCTTGGATATAAAATAGGGGACATCTGGTCCATTGATATAAAAAAACAGAGAGTTGGACCATGGATATAAATGAATTGAGAGCTGGTCCCTTGTTATAAAGTATGGGAATGCTGTTCTCTGCATTTAATATATGGGAGATCTGGTTCCTGAATATAAAAAAGATGACGCCTGGTCCCTGGATATAATATAGTGGAGATCTGGTCCATCAATATAAAATAGAGGAGATCTGGTCCCTGGTTATACAATATGGTAGAGCAGATCTCTGGATATAAAATAGGGGTGAGCTGGTCCCTGGATATAAAATATGAGAGAGTTGGTCCCTCGATATACAATATGGGAGAGGTGATCCATGGTTTTAAAATAGGGGAGACCTGGTCCCTGGATATAATATAGTGGAGATCTGGTCCGTCAATATAAAATAGAGGAGAGCTGGTCCCTGGATATACAATATGGTAGAGCAGATCTCTGGATATAAAATAGGGGTGAGCTGGTCTCTGGATATAAAATAACAGAGAGCTGGTCCCTGTGCATAATTTAGTGAGAAATGTTCTGTGGCGTTTCAATAGTGGAGAGTTGGTCCATGGATGTAACATATGGGAGTCCTGCTCCCTGGATATTAAATAGGTAAGAAATGTTCATTGGATTAAAATGGCGAAGAGCTGGTCCCTAGATATATAATAAGGGAGAGATGGACACTGGATATAAATTAGGGGAGAGCTAGTCCCTGGATATAAAATAAGGGAGGTCTTGTCCCTGGATGTAAAAGAGCAGAGAGCTGGTCGTGGATATAAAATTGCAGAGAGCTTGTACCTATATATAAGATTACAGAGAGTTGGTCCCAGGAAATAATAGAGCAGGAGCTGGTCCCTGGATATAAAATAGGGGAGATCTGGTTTCTGGATATACAACATGGGATAGCTGATCCCTAGATATAAAATAGGAGAGAGGTGGTGCCTGGATATAAAATAGGGTAGAGCTGATTCCAGGATACAAAAATAGGGGAGAGTTGGTCCCTGGATATAAAATATAAGAGAGTTGGACCCTCGATATTTGATACAAAATACCAAGATCTGGTCGAAGGATATAAAATAGCAGAGAGCTGGTTCCTGGATACTGGACAGCGAGTGCTAGTCCCTTGATGTAAAATAGCTGGGAGCTGGTCCCTGGATATAAAAGAGGAGAGATCCGGACCATTTATACAAAATACCAAGATCTGGTCCCAGGATATAAAATAGCAGAGAGTCCGATGCTGGATAAAAAATGGGGGACATCTGTTCCATAATATGGCAGAGAGCTGGAACCTGGATAGTAAAGAGCGGAGAGCTGGTCCTTCATCATAAAGTATGGGAGAGTTGGTCCCTGGATTTAATATAGGGGAGAACCGGTTCCTGGATATTAAAAAGATGACAGCTGGTCGCTGGATATAGTATAGGGGAGATCTGGTCCGTGGATGTAAAATAGAGGAGAGCTGATCCCTGGACATATGATATGTGAGAGTTGCTTACTGCTTACTGGATATAAAATAGTGGTGAGCTGGTCCCTAGATATATAATATGGGATAGCTGATCCCTAGATATAACATTTGGGAGAGCTGGTGACTGTATATAATATAGCGGAAAGCTGGATGCTGTATATATAATAGGAGAGAGCTGGTTCAAGATATATAATATGTGAGATCTGCTCACCGGATATAAAATAGGTAAGAACTGCTCACTGGATATAAAATGGCGACTATCTGGTCCCTGTATATAAATTAGGGGAGAGCTGGTTCCTGGAAACAAAAATAGGGGAGAGCTGCTCACTGAATATTATATTGTGGAGATCTGGTCCGTGGATATAAAACAGAGGAGAGCTATCCCTGGACAGTTAATATGTGAGAGCTGCACACTGGATACAAAATAGTGGAGAGCTGGTACCTGGATATAAAATATTGAGAGCTGGTTCCTGGATATAATATAGTGGAGGTTTAGTCCCTGGATTTAAAATAGGGGAGATCTGGTCCATGGATGTAAAATAGGGGAGAGCTAGTACCTGGATATAAAATTGAGAGCTGGTCCTTGGATATAAAATATTGGAGAGTTGGTTTCTACATATATAATAGGGGAGAAAGGTCCCTGGATATAAAATATCAAAGAGCGTGTGCCTGTAAATTAATTATCAGTGAGCAAGTCCCTGGATATAAGGTAGGGGAGTGCTGGTCCCTGGATTAAAAATAGTGGAGAGCTGGGCCCTGGATATAAAATAGGGGAGATTGTTCCATGGATATAATATGGCAGAGAGCTGGAACCTGGATATAAAAGAGCAGAGAGCTGGACCCTGGTTTTAAAATATGGGAGAGCTGGTTCCTGCATTTAATAAAGGGAAGATCTACTCCCTGGATATAAAATAGTGGCAAGCTGGTCCTGGCTATAAAACATCAGAGAGCTGGTCGCTGGATATAAAATAGCAGAAAGTTGGTCCCTAGATATAAAATAGAGGAGATCTGGTCCCTAGATGTAAAATAGGGAAGAGCTGGTACATGGATATAAAATATAGAGAGCTGGTCCCTGGATATAAAATTGCGGATGTTTGGTCCCTATCTATAAAGTAAAGGCAAGCAGGTCCCTGGATATAAAATAGTGGAGTGCTGCACCCTGGATATAAAAAAGGGGAGAACTGGTCCCTGGATATAAAATAGGGGAGAGCTGATCCCTGGATATTGAACAGCGAGTGCTAGACCCCAGATATAAAATAGCTGGGAGCTGGTCCCTAGATTTAAAATACGAGAGATCTGGTCCCCAGATGTAAAATAGGGGAGAGCTAGTACCTGGATATAAATAATGGAGAGCTGATCCCTGGATATAAAATAGGGGAGATCCAGTCCCTGGATATAAGATAGCAGAGAGCTGGTCCCTGGATATCAACTATCGGAGAGCCAGTCACGGGATATAAAGTAGGCGTTATCTGGTCCTGGATATAAGATAGTGAAAGCAGATACCTGAATATAAAATAAGGGAGATCTGGTCCCTGGATATAAAATAGCAGACAGCTGGTCCCTGGATATAAAACAGGGGAGAGCTGGTCGCTGGATATATAATAGCAGAGAGCTGGTCCCTGGGTATAAATTAGGGGAGAGCTGGTCGCTGGATATATAATAGCAGAGAGCTGGTCCCTGGGTATAAATTAGGGGAGAGCTGGTCTCAGGATATAAAATAATAGGGGAGTGCAGATCACTGGTTTAAAAATAGCAGAGAACTGACTGGACCCTGAATATAAAGTAGGGAACATCTGGTCCGTAGATAAAAAATAGCAGAGAGATAAAAAAGAGCTGGTCCCTGGTTATAAAATATGGAAGTGCCTGTCCCTGCATTTAATATAGGGGAGATCTGGTTCCTGGATATAAAATAGATGACAGCTGGTCCCTGGATATTATATAAGGAAGATCAAGTCTGTGGATTTAAAATAGTGGAGGGTTGATCCCTGGATATAAAATATGGGAGATCCGGTTCTTTTAAATAAAATAGCAAGATCTGATCCCTGGATAGGAAATATCAAAGAGCTGGTCCCTGAAAATAAAACAGTGGAGAGCAGGTCACTGGATATAAAGTAGTGGAGTGCTGGTCACTGGTTTAAAAATAGCGGAGAGCTGGTCCCTGGTTATAAAATAGGGGACATCTGGTCCGTGGATATGAAATAGCAAAGAACTGGACCTTGGATAAAAAAAGAGCAGAGAGCTGGTACCTGACTATAAAATATGGGAGAGCTGGTCCCTGCATTTAATATAGGTATGATCTGGTTCCTGGATATAAAATAGATGACAGCTGGTCCCTGGATATATAGGGGAGACCTAGTCCGTGGATTTAAAATAGAGCAGGGTTAGTCCCTGTATATAAAATATGAGAGATCCGGTTCATTGAAATAAAATAGCAAGATCTGCGTCCTGCATATAAAATAGCAGAGAACTGGGCCTGGATATAAACTAGCGGGAGCTGGTCCCTGGATATAAATTAGGGGAGTGATGTTACCTGGCTATATTAAAGCGGAGATCTGATCCCTGGACATAATATATTGAGAGCTGGTCCCTGGATATAAAATAGTGGAGGACTGATCCCTGAATATAAAATAGGAGATTTCCGGTTCATTGATAAAAAATAGCAAGATTTGGTCCCTGCATTTAAAATAGGGAAGAGATGTTCCCTTGATATAAAAAAGTAGAGATATGGTTCTTGGATGTAAAATAGTGGAGAACTGGTACCTGGATATAAAATAGGCGAGGTTCAGTCCATTAGTATAAAATATTGAGATCTGGTGCCTGGATATAAAAAGGTGGTTGCTGGATTTAAAATAATGGAGAGCTGGTCCCTGAGTATAATATAGGGAGAGCTGGTCCCTCGATATAAAAGAGCGGAGAACTGGTCCCTGGATATAAATTAGCAGAGAGCTTGTCCCTGGTATCAAATAGCGGAGAAACTGTCACTGGATATAAAATAAGAGAGATCTGGTCCCTGGATATAAAATAACAGAGAGCTGGTCCTTGCTATAAAACAGAAGAGAGCTGGTCACTGGATATAAAATGGTGAGAGCTGGTCCCTGGATATAAAATAGGGAAGATCTAGTCCCTGGATGTAAAATAGCAGAGCTCATCCCTGTATAAAAAAAAGTACCGAGATCTGGTCCCTGGATATAAAATAGCAGAGAGCTGGTCCCTGGGTATAAATTAGGGAAGAGCTGCTTTCAGGGTATTAAATAATGGAGAGCTGCACCCACGATATAAAATATGGGTGAGCTGGCCCCTGCATTGAAAACAGCAGAGAGCTAGTTCCTGGCAATAAAAATAGCCTAGAGCTGGCCCCTGTGTATATAATACAGGGGAGCTTCTCGTAGGATATAAAATAGTGGAGATCCGATTCATTGATATAAAATAGCAGGATATGGTCCCTGGATATAAAATAGCAGAGATCTGGTCCTTGAAATAAACTAGCGAGAGCTGATTCCTGGATATAAAATAGCTGAGAGCAGGTCACTGCATACAAAGTACTGGTGAGCTAGTCACTTAATATAAAGTAGGGGTGCCTGGATCCCTGGATATAAAATAGCAGAGAGCTGGTCACTGGATATAAAATATTGAGAGGTGGTCCCTGGATATAAAATAGTGGAGGGTTGGTCCCTGGATATAAAATAGAAGAATGCTGGTACCTCAATATAAAATAGTGAGAGCAGGTCCCTTCATATAAAATACGGCAGCAATGTTCCCTGGATATATAAAAGGGGAGATCTGGTCCTGGATATACAATAGCGAAGAGCAGGATCCTCTATATATAATAGGGGAGAGCTGTTCCTGGTTATATAATATGGTAGAGCTAGTCCCTGGATATAAGATAACAGAGAGCTGGTCCCTGGATATAAACTTGCATGAGAGCCAGTCACTGGATAAAAAGTAGGAATTATCTGCTCCCTGGATATAATATAGCAAAAGCAGATACCTGGATATAAAATAAGGGAGATCTGGTCCCTGAATATAAAATAGCAGAGATCTGGTTCCTGGGTTTAAAATAGGGGAGCGCTTGTCCCTGTATATAAAATAATGAGAGCTGGACCCTGGATATAAAATGGGTGAGGTCCGGTCCATGGATATAAAATAGCAAGATCTGGTCCCTGGATATAAAAGTGCGGAGAATTGGTCCCTGGATATAAATTATCAGAGAGCTCGTCCCTTGTTTCAAATAGCAGAGAGATGGTCACTGGATATAAAATAGTGAGAGATGGTCCCTGGATATAAAATAGGGGAGATCTAGTCCCTGGATATAAAATAGCAGAGAGCTGGACCCTGCATACACGATACCGGAGATATGATTCCTGGATTTAAAATAGCAGAGAGATGGTCCCAAAATATAAAATAGCAGAGTGCTGTCCCCTGGATATAAAATTGTGAAAGCTTGTCCCTGTACATAAAATACTGAGAGCTGTTCCATGGCTTTTAAATTGTGTTGAGTTTGTCCATGGATATAACATAGGAGAGATCTCTCCATGGATATATTATTGCGGCAAGCTGGTCCTAGTTATAAAACATCAGAGAGCAGGTCACTGGATATAAAATAATGGAGAGCAGGTCCTTGGGTATAATATAGGGAGAGCTGGTCCCTCGATATAAAAGAGCAAAGAACTGGTCCCTGGATATAAAATAGCAGAGAGCTGGTCCTGGCTATAAAATAGTAGATAGCTGGTCGCTTGATATGAAATAGTAAGAGTTGGTCAGAGCTCATCCCTGGATAAACAAAATACCATGATTGGTCCCTGGATAAAAAATAGCAGAGAGCTAGTCCCTCAATATAAAAGAACGGAGAACTGGTCGCTGGATATATAAAAGCAGAGAGCTGGTCCCTGGATGTAAATTAGGGGAGAGCTGATCTCAAGATATAAAATAGTAGGGGAGTGCTGGTCACTGGTTTAAAAATATCGGAGAACTTGACCCTAGATATAAAATAGGGGACATCTGGTCCGTGGATATAAAATAGCAGAGAGCTGGACCTTGGATAAAAAAGAGCAGAGAGCAGGTTCCTGCATTTAATATAGGGGAGGTCTGGTTCCTGGATATAAAATAGATGACAGCTGGTCCCTGGATATTATGTAAGGGAGATCTAGTCCGTGGATTTAAAATAGTGGTGGGTTGGTCCCTGGATATAAAATATGGGAAATCCGGTTCATTGAAATAAAATAGCAAGATCTGGTCCATGGATATAAAATAGAAAAGAGTTGGTCCCTGGATATAAATTAGGGGGGATTTGGTCCTTGGTTATAAAATAGAGGAAAGCTGGTCCCTAGATATAAAATTGTGAGAGCAGGTCCCTGGATATAAAATAGGGGAGAGATGTTCCCTTGATATATAAAAGAGTAGATCTGGTCCCTGGATATAAAATAGGGTAGAGTAGGACCCTGGATATAAAATAGGAGAGAACTAGGCCTGGATATAAACTAGCGAGAGCTGGTCCCTGGATATAAATTAGGGGAGATTTGGTCCCTGGTTATAAATTGCGAGATCTGGTCCAGATTATAAAAGAGGGGATTGCTTGTCCCTGGATATAAATTATGGGAGATCTGGTCCAAGTATATAAAATATCAGAGAGCTCGTCCTGGCTAAAACAGCAGAGAGATGGTCGCTGGATAAAAAATATCAGAAAACCAGTCCCTAGATATAAAATAGTGAGAGCAGGTCCCTGGATATAAAATAGGGGAGAGCTGGTCCCTGGATATAAAATAGAGAAGAGCTGGTGCCAGGATATTAAACAACGATTGCTAGTCCCTTGATATAAAATAGCTGGGAACCAGACGTGGATATAAAATAGTGGTGAGCTAGTCACTTAATATAAAGTAGGAGAGAGTTGCATCCCTGGATATAAATTAGACAGAGCTCGTAACTTGATATAAAATATTGAGAGCTGGTCCCTGGATACAAAATGGTGGGGGGTTGGTCCCTGGATACAAAACAGGTGAGATCCGGTTCATTGATATAAAATAGCAAGATCTGGTCCCTGGATATGAAATATCAAGGAGCTGGTTCCTGAAAATAAAAGAGCGGAGAGCAGGTCCCTGGATATAAAGTTGTGGAGTGCTGGTCACTGGTTTAAAAATAGCGGAGAGCAGGACCCTGGATATAAAATAAGGTACATCTGGTCCGTGGATATAAAATAGTAGAGAGCTGGACCATAGATAAAAAAGAGAGGAGAGCTGGTCCCTGGTTATAAGATATGGGAGAGCTGGTCCCTGCATTTTATATAGAGTAGATCTGGTTGCTGGATATAAAATAGCTGGTCACTTGATATTATATCGGGGAGATCTAGTCCGTGGATTTAAAATAGTGGAGGGTTGGTCCATGGATATAAAATGTGGGAGATCCGGTTCATTGAAATAAAATAGCAAGATCTGGGTCCTGGATATAAAATAGCAGGGAACTGGGCCTGGATATAAACAAGCGAGAGCAGGTCCCTGGATATAAATTAGGTGAGATTTGGTCCCAGGATAATATCAGACAGCTGATCCTGGCTAAAACAGCAGAGAGCTGGTCGCTGGATATAATAAATTGAGAGCTGGTCCCTGGATATTAAATAGTGGAGTGTTTGTCCCTGGATATAAAATAGGGGAGTTCTGGTCATTGATAAAAATAGCAAGATCTGGTCCCTGCATTTAAAATAGGGAAGAGATGTTCCCTGGATATAAAAAAGGCAATATCTGGTTCCTGGATGTAAAATAGTGGAGAGCTGGAACCTGGATATAAAATAGGTGAGGTCCAGTCCATGGATATAAAAAAGCAAGATCTGGTCCCTGGATATAAAAAGATGGAGAGCTGGTTGCTGAATATAAAGTAATGGAGAGCTGGTCACTGGATTAAATATAGGGGAGAGCTGATCTCGCGATATAAAAGTGCAGAGAATTGGTCCCGTGATATAAATTATCAGAGAGCTTGTCCTTTGTATCAAATAGCAGAGAGACTGACACTGGATATAAAATAAGGGAGAACTGGTCCCTGGATTTAAAATAGCAGAGAGGTGGTCGCTGGATATAAAATAGTGAGAGCAGGTCCCTGGATATAAATTATTGAGATCTGGTCCCAGGATATAAACTATTAGAGAGCTGGTCCTGGCTAAAACAGCAGAGAGCTGGTTCCTGGATAAAAAAATAGCAGAAAGCCTGTCCCTAGATATAATATATTGAGAGCTGGTCCCTGGATATAAAATAGTGGAGGATTGGTCCCTGGATATAGAATAGTGGAATTCCGGTTCATTAATAAAAAATAGCAAGATCTGGTCCCTGCATTTAAAATAGGGAGAAACCTGGATATAAAATAGGGGAGATTTAGTCCATGGATATAAAATAGGCAAGGTTCAGTCCATTGGTATAAAATATTGAGATCTGGTGCCTGGATATTATAAGAAGGAGAGCTGGTTGCTGGATATAAAATAATGGAGAGCTGGTCCCTGGGTATAATATAGGGAGAGCTGGTCCCTCGATATAAAAGAGCGGAGAACTGGTCTCTGGATATAAATTAGCAGAGAGCTCGTCCCTGGTTCAAATAGTGGAGAGACTGTCACTGGATATAAAATAAGGTAGATCTGATCCCTGGATATAACATAGCAAAGAGATGGTCTCAAAATATAAAATAGCAGAGTGCTGTGTCCTGGATATAAAATTGTGAAAGCTTGTCTCTTGAAATAATATAGTGAGAGCTGTTCCGTGGCTTTTAAATAGTGCATGAGTTGGTCCATGGATATAACATAGGGGAGATCTACTCCATGGATATATGATTGCAGCAAGCTGGTCCTGGCTATAAAACATCAGAGAGCTGGTGGCTGGATATAAAATAGTGGAGATCTGGTCCATAGATGTAAAATAGGGGAGATCTGGTACCTGGATAAAAAAAAATAGCAGACAGGTGGTCCCTCAATATAAAAGAGCAGAGAACTGGTCCCTGGATATTTAATAGTGGGGAGACTGTCACTGGATATAAAATATCAGAGAGCTGGTCCTGGCTAAAACAGCAGAGAGCTGGACGCTGGATAAAAAATATCAGAAAGCCGGTCTCTAGATATAAAATAGTGAGAGCAGGTCCCTGGATAAAAAATAGGGGAGAGATATTCCCTGGATATATAAAAGCGGAGGTCTGATCCCTGGATATAATATATTGAGAGCTGGTCCCTGGATATAAAATAGTGGAGTGTTGGTCCCTGGATATAAAATAGGGGAGTTCCAGTTCATTGATTAAAAAAATAGCAAGATGTGGTCCTTGCATTTAAAATAGGGAAGAGATGTTCCCTGGATATAAAAAAAGCGAGGTCTGGTTCCTGGATGTAAAATAGTGGAGAGCTGGTACCTGGATATAAAATATTGAGAGCTGGAACCTGGATATAAAATAGAGGAGAGCTGGACCCTGGATATAAAATAGGCAAGGTTCAGTCCATTGGTCTAATATATTTAGATCTGGTGCCTGGATATAAAAAGGTGGGGAGCTGGTTGCTGGATATAAAACAATGGAGAGCTGATTCCTGGGTATAATATAGGGAGAGCTGGTCCCTCGATATAAAAGAGTGGAGAACTGGTCCCTGTATATAAATTAGCAGAGAGCCTGTCCCTGGTTCAAATAGCGGAGAGACTGTCACTGGATATAAAATAAGGGAGATCTGGTCCTTGGATATAAAATAGCAGAGAGGTGGTCCTGGCTATAAAACAGAAGAGAGCTGGTCATGAGATATAAAATAGGGAGAGCGGGTCCCTGGATATAAAATAGCAGAGAGCTAGTCCCTGGAAAAAAATAGCAGAGGAGGTCCCTCGATATAAAAGAGTGGAGAACTGGTCGCTGGAGACATAATAGTAGAGAGCTGGTCCCTGGGTATAAATTAGAGGAGAGCTGCTCTCAGGATATAAAATAGTAGGGGAGTGCGGGTCACTGGTTTAAAAATAGCGGAGAGCTGGACCCTGGATATAAAATATGGAACATCTGTTCTGTGGATATAAAATAGCAGAGAGCTGGTTCTTGGATAAAAAAAGAGTGGAGATTTGGTCCCTGTTTATAAGATATGGGAGGGCTGGTCCCTGCATTTAATATAGGTGAGATCTGGTTCCTCGATACAAAATAGATGACAGCTGATTCCAGGATATTATATAGGGGAGATCTAGTCTGTGAATTTAAAAGAGTGGAAGGTTGTTCCCTGGATATAAAATATGGGAGATCTGGTTCATTGTAATAAAATAGCAAGATCTGGTGCCTGGATATAAAATATCAAAGAGCTGGTCCCTGAAAGTAAAAGAGAGGAGAGGAGGTCCTTGGATATAAAGTAGTGGTGTGCTGGTCACTGCTTTAAAAATAGTGGAGAGCTGGATCGTGGATATAAAATAGTGGAGACATGGACCTTGGATAAAAAGAGCAGAGAGCTGGTCCCTGGTTATAAGATATTGGAGAGCTGGTACCTGCATTTATTATAGGTGAGATCTGGTTCCTGGATATAAAATAGATGACAGCTTGTCCCTGGATATTATATAGGTGAGATCTAGTCCGTGGATGTAAAATAGTGGAGGGTTGGTCCCTGGATTTAAAATATGAGAGATCTGGTTCATTGAAATAAAATAGCAAGATCTGAGTCCTGAATATAAAATAGCAGAGAACTGGGCCTGGATATAAACTAGCGAGAGCTGGTCCCTGGATATAAATTAGGGGAGATTTGGTCCCTGGTTATAAATTGCGAGATCTGGTCCAGATTATAAAAGAGGGGATTGCTTGTCCCTGGATATGAATTAGGGTAGATCTGGTCCCAGGATATAAACTATTAGAGAGCTGGTCCTGGCTAAAACAGCAGAGAGCTGGTCGCTGGATAACAAATAAGAGAAAGCCGGTCCCTAGATATAAACTAGTGAGAGCAGGTCCCTGTATATAAAATATGGGAGAGATGTTCCCTGGATATATAAAAGCGGAAATCTGATCCCTGGATATAATATATTGAGAGCTGGTCCCTGGATATAAAATAATGGAGGCTTGGTCCCTGGATATAGAATAGGGGAGTTCCGGTTCATTGATAAAAAATAGCAAGATGTTGTCCATGCATTTAAAATAGGAAAGAGATGTTACCTGCATATAAAAAATGTGAGATCTGGTTCATGGGTGTAAAATAGTGGAGAGCTGGTACCTGGATAGAAAATATTGAGAGCTGGAACCTGGATATAAAATAGGGGAGAGCTGGTCCATGGATATAAAATAGGCAAGGTTCGGTCCATTGGTATAAAATATTTAGATCTGGTGCCTGGATATAAAAAGACGGGGCGCTGGTTGCTGGATATAAATTAATGGAGAGCTGGTCCCTGGGTATAATATAGGGAGAGCTGGTCCCTCGTTATAAAAGAGCGGAGAAATGGTCCCTGGATATAAATAAGCAGAGAACTCGTCCCTGGTTCAAATAGCGGAGAGACTGTCACTGGATATAAAATAAGGGAGATCTGGTTCCTGGATATAAAATAGCATAGAGATGGTCCCAAAATATAAAATAGCAGAGTGCTATTTCCTGGATATAAAATTGTGAAAGCTTGTCCCTGGACATAAAATTGTGAGAGCTGTTCTGTGGCTTTTAAATAGTGTAGAGTTGGTCCATTGTTATAAGATAGGGGAGAGCTACTCCATGGATATATAATTGTGTCAAGCTGGTCCTAGCTATAAAACATCAGAGAGCTGGTCGCTGGATATAAAATAGCAGACAGCTGGTCCCTGGATATAAAATAGGGGGGAGATCTGGTCCCTAGAAGTAAAATATGGGAGATCTGGTACCTGGATATAAAATATTGAGAGCTGGACCCTGGATATAAAATTGCAGAGATTTGGTCCCAAAATATAAAATAGGGGAGAGCAGGTCCCTGGATATAAAATAGCAGAGGGTTGGTCCCTAGATATAAAATAGGTGAGATCCACTTCATTGATATTAAATAGCAAGATCTGGTCCCTGGATATAAATTAGGGGAGATTTGGTACCTGGTTATAAATTGCGAGATCTGGTCCAGATTTTAAAAGTGGGGATTGCTTGTCCCTGGATATGAATTATCTCCCTAAAATATGGGAGAGCTGGTAACTATATAAGTAATAAAGGAGATGAGCACCCTGGATATAAATTAGTGGAGAGCTGGCCCCTGGATATAACATAGCTGAGTGCGTGATCCTGTATATAAATAGCGAGATCTGGTCCAGAATATAAAATAGCGAGAGCTGGTCCCTCCATATGACATAGGGGAGAGCTCGTCCTTGGATATAAAATATGGGAGATCTTATCCCTCGATATAACATAGCGGAAAGATGGTTCCTGTTTATAAATAGTGGAGAGCTGGTCTGTGAATATAAAATAGGGATGAGCTGGTCCCTGAATATAAAATAGCGAAATCTGGTCCATTGGTATAAAATAGCGGAGATCTGGCCACTGCATACAAAATAGGTGAGAGCTGTTTCCTGGATATACAATAGGGGAGAGATGGTCCCTGGATATTAAATAATGGAGAGCTGGTTCCTGGATATAAAATTGCGGAGCAGGTCTTTGTATATAAAATATTGGCGAGCTGGTACCTGCCTATAAAAGAGCGCAGACCTGGTTCCTGGATAGGAAATTGGTGAGAGCTGGTCGCTGGTTATAAAATAGGGGACAGCTTGACCCTGGATATAAAATAGTGGAGAACTGGTCCTTTGATATAAAATAGGGGAGATCTGCTGCCTTGATTTAAAATAGGGGAGAGCTGTTCCCTGGATATAAAGTAGCGGATAAATGGTTCCTGAATTTAAAATAAATGAGAGCTGGTCCCTAAATATAAATTGGGGGTGAACTGGTGGCTGTTTATAAAATAGTGGAGTGCTGGTCCTCGGATATAAAATAGTCGAGTGCTGCTCCCTTGATATGAAATAACTGAGAGCTGGTCGCTTGATATAAAATTGCGCAGAGCTGCTCTCTGGATATAAAGTAGGGGAGAGCTGGTACCTGTTTATACTATAGGGTAGAGTTGGTCCCAGGATATAAAATAGCGGAAAACTCTTCACTGAATAGAAAATAGGGGAAAGCTTGTCCCTGGATATAAAATAGCGTAGAGCTGGTCCCTTGATATAAAGTAGCGGAGAGCTGGTCCCTGGATATAAAATAGCGGAGATATCGTCACTGGATAGAAAATAAGGGAGAGCTGGTACATGGAAACAAAATAGCGATATCTGGTCCTTGGATATAAAATAGGGGACAACTTGTCCCTGGATATAAAATAACGGAGAGTTGGTCCCTTCATTTAATTATGGGAAAACTGTTTGCTGGATATAAAATAGCTGAGACCTGGTCCTTGGATATGAAATAGTGGAGTGCTGGTCCCTCTATATAAAATTGCGGTGAGTTGGTTCTTGGATATAAAATATTGTAGAGCCGGTACCTGGATATTAAATAGAGGAGAGCAGGTACCTGGATATAAAATAGTGACGAGCTGGGGCCTGGATTTAAAATAGGGGAGAACTGGTACCTGGATATAAAGTAGAGGAGAGCTGGTACCTGGATATAAAATAGCGTACAGATGGTTCCTGAGTATAAAATCGCGGAAATCTGGTCTCTGGATATGAAATAGGTGAGAGTTAATCCCTGGATGTAAAATAGAGATCTAGTTCCTTGATATGAAATAGAGAGCTGGTCCCTCTATATAAAATAACGGAGAGCTGGTCCCTGGATATAAAATAGGGTTGAGCTGGTGCTCGTAATATAAATTATCGAGAGCTTGTCTCTGGACTTTTGAAAAGGGGAGAGCTGGTGCCTAGACAAAATAGCGAGATCTGGTCCTGATTATAAATTATCTAGAGCTGTTCCCTGCACATAGAAAAGGCGAACGCTGGACCCTGAAAAATAAAATAGTTGAGAGCTAGTCCATGAATATAAAATAGTGGAGAGTGGGACCTTGGATATAAAATAGCAGAGAGCTTATACCTGTATATAAAATAGCGGAGACCAGATCCCTGGATATAAAATTGACGAGAACTGGTCCCTGGATATAAAATAGTGGAGTCTTTGAGTCTGGATATAAAATAACTCTATCTGGTCCCTGGTTATAAAATTACTGGTATCTGGTCCCTAGATATAAATTAGTGGAGATCTGGTCCCTAGATAGGCATCATTGGAGAGTTGGCTGCTGGACATGAAATATCGGAAATCTGGTCCCAGAATATAAAATAGGAGAGTGATGGTCCCTGAATATAAATTAGCGAGAGCTAGTCTCTGGAAATAAAATAGCGAGAGTTGGTCCCTGGATATAAAATAGGGGAGAGCTGGTCCTTGGATATAAAATGCTGTGAGCTGGTCATTGGATGTAACATTTTGGAGATCTGGCCCAGGGTATAAAATAGGGGAGAGCACGTACCTAGATATGAAATAGTGGAGAGCTGGTGCCTGGACAAAATAGCGAGATCTGGTCCAGATTATAAACTATCGAGAGCTGTTCCCTGCACATAAAATAGGGGAGCGCTGGTCCCTGAAAATAATATAGGGGCCAGTTAGTCCATGGATATGAAATAGTGGAGAGTGGTCCTTGGATATAAAATAGCGGAGACCGGGATCTTGGATATTAAATAGGGGAAAACTTGTCCCTGGATATAAAATAGTGGAGACTTTGTGTCTGGATATAAAATAGCGAGATCTGGAACCTGGATATAAAATTAGCGAGATCTGGTCCAGAATATAAAATAGGTAGAGTTGGTGCCTGGATATAAAACTACGGGCAGCTGGTCCATGGATATACATTAGTGGAGATCTGCTCCCTGGATATGAAACATTTGAAAGCTAGCTGCTGGACATAAAATAGGGGAGAGCTGGTAGTTATATATATGTAATAAAGGAGAGCTGCACCCTGGATAAAAAATAGTGGAGAGCTTGTTGCTGGATAAAAGATAGCGGAGTGTGGTCGCTGGACAGAAAATAGTTGAGAGCTGATCATTGGATATAAAATAGGGGGAGGCTGGTCCTTGGTATATAACAGAGTAGATCTGGTTCCTGGATAAAAAATAGCGGAGAGTTGGTCCCTGGATATTAAATAGCCGAGAGCTGGTCCCTTGATTTAAAATAGGGGAGATCTGGTCCATGAATATAAAATAGCAGAGAGTTGGTCTTTGTATATCAAATAGGTGAGAGCTGGTCCCTCTACATAAAAGAGCGGAGAGCTGATAATGTGTATATAAAATAGGGGAGAGCTAGTGCCTGAATTTAAAATAGCGGAGAGCTGGCCCCTGGTTTAAATAGAGGACAGCGGGTCGCTGGATATCAAATAGCGGAGAGCTACTCCATGGATATAATTAGCGAGATCTGGTCCAGTTTGTAAAATAGTGAGAACTGGTCCCTGCATATGAAATAGGGGAGAGCTGGTCCCTCGATATAAATTAGCGGCGAGCTGTTCCTTCGATATGATATAGCGCAGAGCTTCTCACTCGATATAAAATCGCTGAGAGCATCTCTCTGGATATAAAATACCGTATAGTTGGACCCTGGATATCAAATATACGAGAGCCTGTCCATGGATATAAAATAGCACAGAGCTGGACCCTGGATATAAAATAGCGGAGAGCTAGTCCATGGAATTAATATAGGGGAGAGCTGGTCCCTGGATATAAAAGAGAGGATAGTTGGTCTTTGATATATAATAGGGGAGAGCTGGTCCCTGGATATAAAAGAGAGGAGAGTTGGTCTTTGATATATAATAGGGGAGAGCTGGTCCCTGGATATAAAATACCGGATACCTGCTCCCTGAATATAAAATAGGGGACAACTGGTCCCTGGATTAAAAAAAAAGCAGAGAGCTGGTCCCTGGATATAAAATAGTGGAGAGCTCGTTGCTGGATCAAAAATAGCGGAGAGTTGGTCGTTGGATATAAAATAGTTGAGAGCTGGTCATTGGATATAAAATAGGGAAGGCTGGTCCTTGGATATAAAACAGAGTAGATCTGGATCCTGGATACAAAATAGCGGAGAGTTGGTCCCTGGATATAATAGAGCGCAGAGCTGGTGCATGGAATTAAAATAGGGGCGAGCTGGTCCCTGGGTATAACGTAGCGGAGAGATGGTCCCTGGATTTAAAATAGGGGAGATCTGGTCCATGGATATAAAAGTGCGGAGAATTGGTCTTTGGATATCAAATAGGGGAGAGCTGGTCCCTCCATATAAAAGTGCGGAGAGCTGATAAGGTGTATATAAAATATGGGAGAGCTAGTGCCTGAATTTAAAATGGCGGAGAGCTGGGCCCTGGTTTAAATAGAGGACAGCTGGTCGCTGGATATCAAATAGGGGAGAGCTGGTTCCTGGATATAAAATAGCGAGATCTGGGTCCAGGATAAAATATCGTCGAGAGCTGGTCTCTGGATATAAAATAGTGGAGAGCAGTTCTCTTTGAATACAATAGCGAGAGTTGATTCCTGGATTTAATACAACGGAGAGCTGGTGCATGGATATGTAATCTGGAGAGCTGGTCCCCGGGTATAAAATAGGGGAGAGCTGTTTCCTGGATATCAAATTGTGGAGAGCTGGTCGCTGGATATGAAGTAAAGGAGATCTGGTTCCTGTATATAAAATAGCGGAGATCTGCTCCCTGGATATAAAATAGCGGAGAACTGAACCCTGGTTATAAAATAGGGAGGAGCTGGTCCATGGATATAAAATAGCGGAGAATTGGTGTTTGGATATCAAATTAGGGAGAGCTAGTGCCTGAATTTAAAATAACGCGAAGCTTGTCCCTGGTTATAATATAGAGGAGAGCTGGTCCATGGATATAAATTAGTGCCTGGATTGAAAATAGAGGAGAGCTGGTTCCTGGATATAAAATAGCGGAGATCTGGTGTCTGTATATAAAATAGGGGAGAGCTTGTCCCAGGATGTAAAATAGCGGAGAACTGGTCCATGAATATTAAATAGGGGACAGCAGGTACCTGGATATAAAATAGTGGAGAGCTTAACCAAGGCTACAAGATAGTGGAGAGCAGTTCCCAGGAGATAAAATAGTGGAGAGTTAGTCCATGGATATAAAACAGTGGGGAGCTGGTCCCTGGATCTAAAATATGTGAGAGCTTGTCTCTGGATATAAAATAGCGGTGAACTGGTCCCTGAACATAAAATAGTGGACAACTGGTCCCTGGATATAAAATAGTGGAGAGCTCGTTGTTGGATAAAAGATAGCGGAGAGTTGGTCGCTGGATAGAAAATAGTTGAGAGCTGATCATTGGATATAAAATAGGGGAAAACTGGTCCTTGGATATAAAACAGAGTAGATCTGGTTCCTGGATACAAAATAGCGGAGAGTTGGTCCCTGGATATTAAATAACGCAGAGCGCGTCTATGGATATAAAATAGTCGAGAGCTGGTCACTGGATTTAAAATAGGGGAGGTCTGGTCCATGGATATAAAATAGCAGATAGTTGGTCTTTGTATATCAAATAGGGTAGAGCTGGTCCCTGTATATAAAAGAGCGGAGAGCTGATAATGTGTATTTAAAATAGGGGAGAGCTAGTGCCTGAATTTAAAATAGCGGAGACCTGGGACCTGGTTAAAATAGAAGACAGCTGGTCGCTGCATATCAAATAGGGGAGAGCTACTCCATGGATATAAATAGCAAGATCTGGTCCAGATTGTAAAATAGTGAGAATTGGTCCCTGCATATGAAATAGGGGAGAGCTGATCCCTCGATATAAATTAGCGGAGAGCTGTTCCTTCGATTTGACATAGCGCAGAGCATCTCACTCGATATAAAATTGTTGAGAGCTGGTACCTGGATATAAAATATGGGAGAGCTTCTCTCTGGATATAAAATAACGTATAACTGGACCCAGGATATCAAATATGGGAAAGCCTGTCCATGGATATAAAATAGCACAGAGTTGGACCATGGATATAAAATAGCGGAGAGCTAGTCCATGGAATTAAAATAGGGGAGAGCTGGTCCCTGGATATAAAGTAGAGGAGAGATGGTTCCTGGATATAAAAGAGAGGAGAGTTGGTCTTTCATATATAATAGGGGAGAGCTGGTACCTGGATATAAAATAGTGGAGAGCTGGTCCCTAGATATAAAATAGGGTACAGCTGGTGCCTGTAATATAAAATGGCGAGAGCTTGTCCCTGGATTTTAAAAATGGCAGAGCAGGTGCCTGGACAAAATAGCGAGATCTAGTCCTGATTATAAATTATCTAGAGCTGTTCCCTGCAAATAGAATGGGGGAGGGCTGGACCCTGAAAAATAAAAGAGTGGAGAGCTAGTCCATGAATATAAAATATTGGAGAGCTGGTAGCTGGCTATAAAATAGCGCAGATCTTGTCCCTGGATATGAAATTGGTGAAACCTGGTCGCTGGTTATAAAATAGGGGAGAACTGGTCCATGGATATAAAATAGCAGAGAGTTGGTCTTTGTATATAAATTAGGGGAGATCTGTTCCCTCGATATAAAATAGCGGAAAGCTGGTCCCTGGATATAAAATAGCGAGAGCTGGTCCCTGGATAAAATATCGTCGAGAGCCTGGTCTCTTGATATATAATAGTGGAGAGCAGTTCCCTTGGTATAAAATAGCGAGAGCTGATTCCTGGATATAATACAAGGGAGAGCTGGTGCATGGATTTGTAATCTGGAGAGTTGGTCCCCGGGTATAAAATCGGGGAGAGCTGGTCCCTTGATACAAAATAGGGGAGAGTTGGCCCTTTGATATAAATTAGTGGAGAGCTCTTTCATGGATATCAAATTGTGGAGAGCTGGTCGCTGGATATAAGGTAGTGCAGAGATGCACACTGAACATAAAACAGGGGAGAGCTGTTCCTTGGAAGACAACTGGACGCAGGATAAAGGATAAAGGAGTGATTGACCCTGAATATAAAATATAGGAGAGCTCATCCCTGGATATTTATTATTAGAGAGCTGGTCGCTGGATATAAAGTAGAGGAGAGATGGTTCCTGGATATAAAATAGAGGAGAGTTTGTCTTGGATAATAGGGGAGAGCTGGTACCTGGATATAAAATAGCGGAGAGCTGGTTCCTGAATATAAAATAGCGGAAATCTGGTCCCTGGATACGAAAGAGGTGAGAGCTAATCCCTGGATATAAAATAGAGGAGATCTGGTTCCTTTGATATAAAATAGAGAGCTGGTCCCTCTATATAAAATTACGGAGAGCTGGCCCCTGGATTTAAAATAGGGTTGAGCTGGTGCCCGTAATATAAAATAGCGAGATCCTGTCCCTTGATTATAAAAAGGGGAGAGCTGGTTCTTGGACAAAAGTGCGAGATCTAGTACACATTATAAATTATATAGAGCTGTTCCCTGCACATAGAATAGGAGAGCGCTGAACCTTGAAAAATAAAATAGTGGAGAGCTAGTCCATGAATATAAATTAGTGGAAAGTGGGACCTTGGATATAAATTAGCTGAGAGCTTATACCTGTATATAAAATAGCGGAGACCAGTCCCTGGGTATAAAATTGGCGAGAACTGGTCCCTGAATATAAAATAGTGCAGACTTTGTGTCTTTATATAAAATAACTATATCTGGATCCTGGATATAACATTTGCGAGATCTTGTCCAGAATATAAAATAATGAGTGCAGGTCCATGGATATAAAATTACTGGTAGCTGGTCCCTAGAGATAAATTAGTGGAGATCTGGTCCTAGGATATGCAACATTGCAGAACTGGCTGCTGGATATAAAATAGGGGAGTGGTGGTCCTTGGACATAAATTAGCGAGAGCTAGCCCCTGGAACTAAAATAGCGAGAGTTAGTCCCTGGATATTAAATAGGGGAGTGCTCGTCCCTGAGTATAAAATAGCAGAAAGTTGGTCCCTGGATATAAAATAGGGTAGAGCTGTTCCCTGGATATTAAATAGCGGACAGCTGGTTCCTGGATATATCATTACGGGGAGCTGGTACCTGGATATAAAATAGCGCAGATCTGGTCCCTGGATTTGAAATCAATGAGAGCTGGTTCTCGGATATAAAATAGGGGAGACCTGGTGCCTGGATATAAATAGCGAATTCTGGCCCAGATTATAAAATATCGAGATCTGGTTCCTGGATATAAATTAGGGGAGAGCTGGTGCCTGGATATAAAATAGCGAGAGCTGGTCCCTGAATATAAAATAGCGGAAAGCTGTTTCCTGGATATAAAATAACGGAGATCAGTTTCCTCGATATAAAATAGCGGAAAGCTGGTCTCTGCATATAAAATAGCGGAGAGGTGGTCCCTGGATATAAAATAGGGAGGAGCTGGTCCATGGATATAAAATAGCGAGAGCTGGTCCCTGGATAGAAAATAGGGGAGAGTTGGTGCCTGGATAAAATAACGCAGAGCTGTTCCCTGGATATAAAATAGCGGACATCTGTTCCCTCGATATAAAATAGCGGAAAGCTGGAACCTGGATATAAAATAATGGAGTGCTTGTTCCTGAGAGCTATCCCTGAATAAAAATAAAGCGGAGAGCTATCCCTGGATATAAAATATGGGAGTGCTGGTGTCTGTAAATAAAATAGTGGAGACGTGGTACCTGGATATCAATTATGGTTAGGTGGTCCCTGGATATGAAATAGCGGAGACCTGGTGTCTGTACATAAAATAGGGGAGAGCTTGTCTCAGGATATAAAATAGCGGAGAACTGGTCCCTGGATATAAAATAGGGGGGAGCTGCTCCATGGATATAAAATAGCGAATGCTGGTCCCTGGATAAAATAGCGGAGAGCTGGTTCCTGGATAGGAAATAGGGGAGAGCTGGTTCCTGGATATAAAATAGCGCAGAACTGGTCCCTGAATATAAAATAGGGGACAGCTGGTACCTGGATATTTAATAGTGGAGAGCAAGACCAAGGCTACGAAATAGTGCAGTGCAGTTCCCGCGAGATAAAATAGTAGAGAGCTGGTCCCTGGATATAAAATATGTGAGAGCTGGTCTCTGGATATAAAATAGCGGGAAACTGGTCCCTGAATATAAAATAGGGGACAACAGGTCCCTGGATTTAAAAAATAGCAGCGAACTGGTCCCTGGATATAAAATAGTGGAGAGCTCATAGCTGGATTAAAGATAGCGGAGAGTTGGTCGCTGGATAGAAAATAGTTGAGAGCTGATCATTGGATATAAAATAGGGGGAAACTGGTCCTTGGATATAAAACAGAGTAGCCTGTCCATGGATATAAAATAGCACAGAGTTGGACCATGGATATAAAATAGCGGAGAGCTAGTCCATGGAATTAAATTAGGGGAGAGCTGGTCCCTGGATATAAAGTAGAGGAGAGATGGTTCCTGGATATAAAAGAGAAGAGAGTTGGTCTTTCATATATAATAGGGGAGAGCTGGTACATGGATATAAAATAGCGGAATTCTGGTCCCTGGATATAAAATAGGTGAGATCTAATCCCTGGATATAAAATAGAGATCAGGTTCCTAGATAAAAAATAGAGAGCTTGTGCTTCTATATAAAATAACGGAGAGCTGGTCCCTGGATATCAAATAGGGTCAGCTGGTGCCCGTAATATAAAATGGCGAGAGTTTGTCCCTGGATTTTTAAAATGGGAGAGCAGGTGCCTGGACAAAATACTGAGATCTGGTCCTGATTGTAATTATCTAGAGCTGTTCCCTGCAAATAGTATACGGGAGGGCTGGACCCTGAGAAATAAAAGAATGTAGAGCTAGTCCATGCATGTAAAATATTGGAGAGCTGGTTCCGGGCTATAAAATTGCGCAGATCTGGTCCCTGAATATGCAATTAGTGAGAGCTGGTCGCTGGTTATAAAATAGGAGAGATCTGGTCCCTGGATATAAAGTAGCGGAGAAATGGTCGCTAAATTTAAAATAAATGAGATCTGGTCCCTGGATGTAAATTGGGGGTGTATCCAGCTGTTCACTGGATATAAAATTGCGTAGAACTACTCTCTGGATGTAAAGTAGGGGATTGTTCCTGGTTATATAGGGTAGGGTTGGTCCCTGGATATATAATAGCGGAGAGCTCTTCACTGAATAGAAAATAGGGGAGATCTGGTCCATGGATATAAAATAGGGGAGATCTGGTCCATGGATATAAAATAGCAGAGAGTATGTCTTTGGATAGCAATTAGGGGAGAGCTGGTCCCAAGATATAAAATAACGAAGAGCTAGACGCTGGATATAAATTAGGGGAGAGTTGGTCCCTGGATGTAAAATAGCGGAGATCTGGACCCTGGATATAAAATAGGGAGGAGCTGGTCCATGGATACGAAATAGCGAGAGCTGGTTCCTGTATAGAATGTAGGGGAGCGTTGGTGCCTGGATATAAAGTAACGCAGAGCTGATCCCTGGATATAAAATAGAGGAAAGCTGGTCCCTTGATACAAAATAGCGGAGAGCGAATTCCTGCATGTAAAATAGGGAGGAGCTCATCCCTGGATATAAAATAGCGAGAGCTGGTACTTGGATAGAAAATAGCGGAGACCTGGTCCCTGAATATAAAATAGGGGAGAGCTGGTACCTGGATAGATAACAGTGGAGAGCTTGGCCAAGGCTACGAAATAGTGGAGAGCAGTTCCTAGGAGATAAAATAGTGGAGAGCTAGTCGATGGATATAAAACAGTGGAGAGCTGGTCCCTGGATATAAAATATGTGAGAGCTGGTCTCTGGATATAAAATAGCGGGAAACTGGTCCCTGAATATAAAATAGGGTACAACTAGTCCCTGGATAAAAAAAAATTGAAGAAAACTGGTCCCTGGATATAAAATAGTGGAGAGCTGGTTGCTGGATTAAAGATAGCGGAGAGTTGGTCGCTGGATAGAAAATAGTTGAGAGCTGATCATTGGATATAATATAGGGGGAAACTGGTCCTTGGATATAAAACAGAGTAAATCTGGTTCCTGGATACAAAATAGCGGAGAGTTGGTTCCTGGATAGAACATAGAGGAGAGTTGATCCCTGGATATAAAATAGGGTTGAGCTGGTGCCCGTAATATAAAATAGCGAGAGCTTGTCCCTGGATTTTAAAAAGGAGAGGGCTGGTTCCTGGACAAAAGAGCGAGATATGGTCCAGATTATAAATTATATAGAGCTGTTCCCTGCACACAGAATAGGGGAGCGCTGGTCCCTGAAAAATAAAATAGTGGAGAGCTGGTCCATGAATATAAAATAGTGGAGAGTGGGACCTTGGATATAAAATAGCAGAGAGCTTATACCTGTATACAAAATAGCGGAGACCAGATCCCTGGATATAAAATTGGCGAGAACTGGTCCCTGTATATATAACAGTAGAGACTTTGAGTCTGTATATAAAATAACTATATCTGGACCCTGGATATAAAATTAGCGAGATCTGGTCCAGAATATAAAATAATGAGAACTGCTCCCTGGATATAAAATAGTAGAGACTTTGAGACTGTATATAAAATAACTATATCTGGTCCATGGATATACAATTATTGGTATCTGGTCCCTAGATATAAATTAGTGGAGATCTGGTCCCAGGATATGAAGCATTAGAGAACTGGCTGCTGGACATAAAATAGGGGAGATCTGGTCCAGAATATAAAATAGGAGAGTTGTGGTCCCTGGATATAAATTAACGAGAGCTAGCCCTTGGAACTAAAATAGCGAGAGTTAGTTCCTGGATATTAAATAGGGGAGTGCTGGTCCCTGAGTATAAAATAGCAAGAGCTGATGCCTGGATATAAAATAGGGTAGAGCTGTTCCCTGATATTAAATAGCGGAGAGCTGGTTCCTGGATATAAAATTACGGGGAGCTGGTCCTGGAATATAAAATATTGGAGAGCTGGTACCTGGATATAAAATAGCGCAGATCTGGTCCCTGGATATGAAATCGGTGAGAGCTGGTCCTCGGATATAAAATAGGGGAAAGCTAGTGGCTAGATATAAATAGCGAGATAAGGTCGAGATTATAAAATATCGAGAGCTGGTCGCTGCATATGAAATAGGAGAGCGTTGGTCCCTGGAAATAAAATAGTGTTGAGTTGGACCTTGGATATAAAATAGCGGAGAGGTTGTCCCTTGATATAAAATAGCGGAGAGCTGGTCCATGGATATATAATTTGGAGAGCTGGTGCCTGGATATAAATAGCGAATTCTGGCCCAGATTATAAAATATCGTGATCTGGTTCCTGGATATCAATTAGGGGAGAGCTGGTCCCTGGATATAAAATAGCGGGAGCTGGTCCCTGGATAGAAAATAGGGGAGAGTTGGTGCCTGGATATGAAATAACGCAGAGCTGGTCCAAGAATATAAAATAGCGGAGAGCTGGTTCCTGTATATAAAATAACGGAGATCTGTTCCCTCCATATAAAATAGCGGAATGCTGGAACCTGGATATAAAATAATGGAGTGCTTGTCCCTGAGAGCTATCCCTGAATGTAAATAAAGTGGAGAGCTATCCCTGGATATAAAATATGGGAGTGCTGGTGTCTGTATATAAAATAGTGGTGAGGTGGTACCTGAATATCGGTTATGGTTAGGTGGTCCCTGCATATAAAATTGCGGAGAACTGGTGTCTGTATATAAAATAGGGGAGAGCTTGTCCCAGGATATAAAATAGCGGAGAACTGGTCCCTGAATATAAAATAGGGGACAGCTGGTACCTGGATATCAAATAGTGGAGAGCTAGACCAAGGCTACGAGATAGTGGAGAGCAGTTCCCAGGTGATAAAATAGTGGACAGCTAGTCCATGCATGTAAAATATTGGAGAGCTGGTTCCGGGCTATAAAATAGCGCAGATCTGGTCCCTGGATATGCAATTATAGAGAGCTGGTCACTGGTTATAAAATAGGGGAGATCTGGTGCCTGGATTTAAAATAGGAGAGATCTGGTCCATGGATATAAAATAGCGGAGAAATAGTCGCTAAATTTAAAATAAATGAGATCTGGTCCCTGGATGTAAATTGGGGGTGAAGTGGTAGCTGGATATGAAATATTGGACAGCTGTTCACTGGATATAAAATTGCGTAGAACTACTCTTTGGATATAAAGTAGGGGAGAGCTTATCCCTGGTTATTTTGGGTAAGGTTGGTCCCAGGATATATAATAGCGGAGAGCTCTTCACTGAATAGAAAATAGGGGCAAGCTGGTCCATGGATATAAAATAGGGGAGATCTGGTCCATGAATATAAAATAGGGGAGATCTGGTCCATGGATATAAAATAGCAGAGAGTAGGTCTTTGGATAGCAATTAGGGGAGAGCTGGTCCCAAGATATAAAATAACGAAGAGCTAGACGCTGGATATAAATTAGGGGAGAGCTGGTCCCTCGATATAAAATAGCGGAGATCAGGTCCCTGGATATAAAATAGGGAGGAGCTGGTCCATGGATATGAAATAGCGAGAGCTGGTTCCTGTATAGAAAATAGGGGAGCGTTGGTGCCTGGATATAAAGTAACACAGAGCTGATCCCTGGATATAAAATAGCGGAAAGCTGGTCCCTTGATATAAAATAGCGGAGAGCTGATCCTTGCATGTAAAATAGGGAGGAGCTCGTCCCTGGATATAAAATAGCGAGAGCTGGTTCTTGGATAGAAAATAGCGGAGAACTGGTCCCTGAATATAAAATAGGGGACAGCTGGTACCTGGATAGATAACAATGGAGAGCTTGGCCAAGGCTACGAAATAGTGGAGAGCAGTTCCTAGGAGATAAAATAGTGGAGAGCTAGTCGATGGATATAAAATATGTGAGAGCTTGTCCCTGGATTAAAGATAGCAGAGAGTTGGTCGCTGGATAGAAAATAGTTGAGAGCTGATCATTGGATATAATATAGGGGGAAGCTGGTCCTTGGATATAAAACAGAGTAGATCTGGTCCCTGGATATTAAATAACGCAGAGCGGGTCTATGGATATAAAATAGCGGAGAGCTGGTTCCTGGATTGAATATAGCGGAGAGCTGATCCCTGGATATAAAATAGGGAGGAGCTGATCCCTGTATATTAAATAGGGTTGAGCTGGTGCCCGTATTATAAAATAGCGAGAGCTTGTCCCTGGATTTTAAAAAGGGGAGGGCTGGTTCCTGGACAAAAGAGCGAGATATGGTCCAGATTATAAATTATCTAGAGCTGTTCCCTGCACATAGAATAGGGGAGCGCTGGACCCTGAAAAATAAAATAGTGGAGAGCTAGTCCATGCATATAAAATAGTGGAGAGTGGGACCTTGGATATTAAATAGCAGAGAGTTTATACCTGTATAAAAAATAGCGGAGACCAGATCCCTGGATATAAAATTGGCGAGAACTGGTCCCTGGATATAAAACAGTAGAGACTTTGAGTCTGTATATAAAATAACTATATCTGGACCCTGGATATAAAACAGTAGAGACTTTGAGTCTGTATATAAAATAACTATATCTGGACCCTGGATATAAAACAGTAGAGACTTTGAGTCTGTATATAAAATAACTATATCTAGACCCTGGATATAAAATTAGCGAGATCTGGTCCAGAATATAAAATAATGAGAGCTGGTCCCTGGATATAAAATTATTGGTATCTGGTCCCTAGATATAAATTAGTGGAGATCTGGTCCCAGGATATGAAACATTAGAGAATGGCTGCTGGACATAAAATAGGGAAGATCTGGTCCAGAATATAAAATAGGAGAGTTGTGGTCCCTGGATATAAATTAGCGAGAGCTAGCCCCTGGAACTAAAATAGCGAGAGTTAGTTCCTGGATATTAAATAGGGGAGTGCTGGTCCCTGAGTATAAAATAGCAAGAGCTGGTGCCTGGATATAAAATAGGGTAGAGCTGTTCCCTGATATTAAATAGCGGAGAGCTGGTTCCTGGATATAAAATAGGGGAGAGCTGGTCCTGGAATATAAATTATTGGAGAGCTGATACCTGGACATAAAAAAAGCGCAGATCTGGTCGCTGGATATGAAATCGGTGAGAGCTGGTCCCCGGATTTAAAATAGGGGAGAG
Source organism: Narcine bancroftii (assembly GCF_036971445.1). Taxonomy (NCBI): domain Eukaryota; kingdom Metazoa; phylum Chordata; class Chondrichthyes; order Torpediniformes; family Narcinidae; genus Narcine; species Narcine bancroftii. The sequence goes on from NC_091482.1 coordinate 45,945,468, forward strand.
CTAATGGCTGGACATAAATAGCGAGATATGGTCGAGATTATAAAATATCGAGAGCTGGTCGCTGCATATGAAATAAGAGAGAGTTGGTCCCTGGAAATAAAATAGTGTTGAGTTGGACCTTGGATATAAAATAGCGGAGAGGTTGTCCCTTGAATAAAATAGCGGAGAGCTGGTCCATGCATATATAATTTGGAGAGCTGGTGCCTGGATATAAATAGCGAATTCTGGCCCAGATTATAAAATATCGAGATCTTGTTCCTGGATATCATTTAGGTAAGAGCTGGCCCCTAGATATAAAATAACGGAGAGCTGGACCCTGGATATAAATTAGGGGAGAGCTGGTCCCTGGATATAAAATAGCGGAGAGCTGGTCCCTAGCTATAAAATAGGGAGATACTGGTCCCTATATATAAAATAGCGGAGAGCTGGTCCTTGGATATAAAATAGCGGAGACCTGGTCCCTAGATATGAAATAGGGAGATGCTGGTCCCTGGATATAAAATAGCGGAGAGCTGGTCCCTGGATATAAAATAGGGAGGAGCTGGTCGATGGATATAAAATAGGGAGAGCTGGTCCCTGTATAGAAAATAGAGGAGAATTGATGCCTGGATATAAAATAATGCAGAGCTGGTTCCTGGATATAAAATAGCAGAGATCTGTTCCCTCGATATAAAATAGCAGAAAGCTGGAACCTGGATATAAAATAATGAAGTGCTTGTCCCTGAGAGCTATCCCTGAATGTAAATAAAGTGGAGAGCTATCCCTGGATATAAAATATGGGAGTGCTGGTGTCTGTATATAAAATAGTGGTGAGGTGGTACCTGAATATCGGTTATGGTTAGGTGGTCCCTGCATCTGAAATTGCAGAGAACTGGTGTCTGCATATAAAATAGGGGAGAGCTTGACCCAGGATATAAAATAGAGGAGAACTGGTCCCTGAATATAAAATAGGGGACAGCTGGTACCTGGATATAAAATAGTGGATAACCTGGATATAAAATAGTGGATAACTATCTCAGGTGATAAAATTGTGGAGAGCTAGTCCATGGATATAAAACAGTGGAGAGCTGGTCCCTGGATATAAAATAGCGGGGATCCGGTCCCTGAATATAAAATAGGGGACAACTGGTCCCTGGATAAAAAAAATAGAAGAGAGCTGGTCCCTGGATATAAAATAGTGGAGAGCTCGTTGCTGGATAAAAGATAGTGGAGAGTTGGTCGCTGCATAGAAAATAGTTGAGAGCTGGTCATTGGATATAAAATAGGGGAAAGCTGATCCTTGGATATAAAACAGAGTAGATCTGGTTCCTGGATACAAAATAGTGGAGAGTTGGTCCCTGGATATTCAATAACCGATAGCTGGTCCCTGGATGTAAAATAGGGGAGATCTGGTACATGGATATAAAATAGCAGAGAGTTGGTCTTTGTATATCAGATAGGGGAGATCTTCTCCTGCTACGTAAAAGAGCGGAGAGCTGATAATGTGTATATAAAATAGAGGAGAGCTAGTGCCTGAATTTAAAATAGCGGAGAGCTGGGCCCTGGTTGAAATAGAGGACATCTGGTCGCTGGATATCAAATAGGGGAAAGCTACTCCATGGATATAAATAGCGAGATCTGGTCCAGATTGTAAAATAATGAGAACTGGTCCCTGCATATGAAATAGGGGAGAGCTGGTCCCTCGATATAAATTAGTGGAGAGCTGTTCCTTTGAAATGATATAGCGCAGAGCTTCTCTCTTGATATAAAATTGTTGAGAGCTGGTACCTGGATATAAAATAGGGTAGAGCTTCTCCCTGGATATAGAATACCATATAGCTGGACCCAGGATATCAAATATGGGAAAGTTTGTCCATGGATATAAAATAGCACAGAGCTGGACCCTGGATATAAATTAGCGGAGAGCTATTCCATGAATTTTAATATAGGGGAGAGCTGGTCCCTGGAGATAAAGTAGAAGAGAGATGCTTCCTGGATATAAAAGAGAGGAGAGTTGGTCTTGGATATATAATAGGGGAGAGCTGGTACCTGGATATAAAATAGTGGAGAGCTGGTTCCTGAATGTAAGATAGCTGAAATCTGGTCCCTGGGTATGAAATAGGTGAGAACTAATCCATGGATATAAAATAGAGGAGATCTGGTTCCTGGACATAAAATAGAGAGCTGGTCCCTCTATATAAAATAACGGAGAGCTGGTTACTAGATATAAAATAGGGCACAGCTGGTGCCTGTAATATAAAATGGTGAGAGCTTTTTCTTTAGGAGATAATGCTGGACTACGTCTTTGTCCTCTTATATCTGGCAATGATTCAACAAAATTCATTGGTTCACGATCAGTTTCAAAAAACCGAAATTGATAGTCTCCATAAAACACCTTCAACACTGCAGGGTAACAAAAAGTAGACTTATAACCTTTATGCCACAAAACTTCTTTAACTGGATCGAATCGACGTCAATGTTGAATGACCGCTTGTCTCAAATCAGGATAAAAAAAAGCCTGCTATTCTGAATCAATAATGGGGTTTGTCATTGTCTCGCATTTTGTACTGTGTCGAAGTATTGCTTCTCTGTCCAAATAACTCAAACATCGAATTATTACCGGTCTCGGTGGTTGACTAGCTGAGGGTGTTCTTCTTAAAGCTCTATGGGCTCTTTCCAGTACCAATCTCCCAGAGAAAAATTCTTGCCCTAATATTTGTGGTATCTAGTCTTTAAAGAAATGAAGAGGATCTTGTCCTTCTATATCTTCTGGCAAACCAACAATTTTTACATTATTCCTTCTGCATTGATTCTCCAAGTAATCTATTTTTCTTTCTAGCTCCTTCTCACTTTCTCCTAGTTATATGTTTGATTTTCCACCTTCAACACTTTTTCTGTGTTAGAAGTCACTTGTTGTTTACAGGCCAAAAATGCAGTCTGAATTTTTAAAAAATCTTCACAATATGCATCCACACGTGTCGTAACCATATTTAATTCTGAACTTATACCAGCATTCATTTGAATCATTTCATTCATTTGAGATGTCAACAAATCCATTCCAGGTTTTATAACAGCTTGAATAATAGCATTCAATTGCATACACTGTGAATTGGTAAAACTCAGCTCTGCTCTCTGACATAGTGGCAGAACAAGGTTCTGGTTGTTGTGGAAACGGAAGAAATGGCAGAAATGAGAAAAACGGGAATGGAAAGAGTTTACCTCCTTCTGAAATGGGATCTTCGAGATTGAAATCTTCTGGATGAAAAGAAGAATTTTCTTTTTTTTTGTTATTATGATATTTTGATGTTATTGACTGTTTGGCTGGGGAGGGAGGGATTTGCACTAAGTTCTTTACTAGTCATCAGCCACTGGTGGGTGACCCACACTCAATATTTGTTTAGGGGATTACTAACTGTTGGTAGTTTATTTTGGGAGGGAGATTTTCTTTTTTTTAATTATTTTTTTATTTTATTTTCATTTTAATTTGTGATTTATTTTTCGTTATTATTGGTATTTAGTTATAATAGTTGATATGTGAAAGTTGAAGTTTGCTACTTTTAATGTTTGAGGATTAAATAGTCCAATTAAGTGTAAGCGAGACTTGGTGTATATTAAGAAAATGAAAATTGATATGCCTTTTTACAAGAAACACATTTGAATGTGAAGGAAAGCGTGAAATTAAAAAGAGACTGGGTTAGCCATGTATATTCTTCTTCATTTAATTCTAGAACCAAAAGTGTAGCAATTTTGATACATAAAATCTTATCCTTTGAATTACAATCAATGGAGGAAAAGGCAGGATGTATTCTTAAATTGAATTGTAAGATTTTTAGTGAATTTTAGACTTTACTTAATATTTATGCCCCAAATGCAGATGATGAAATATTTATTTCAGATGCATTTTTATGTTTGGGTCAGGCTAATGATAATATTTTAGTTGGTGGTGATTTCAATTGTGTTTTGGAACCTTTATTAGATAAATCTCCGAAGAAAGTTAAAAAATCTAAGATGGCAATTCAGGTCCAAGCATTGATGAAAGATCTTAATTTAGTAGATATTTGGAGACATCTAAATCCAACAGAGAAAGATTTTTCCTTTTATTCATCTAGATATGAATCGTTTTCAAGGATTGACTTTTTTTAGTATTGGCACATTTACAAGGGAAAACACAGCAAGCGGAATATAAAAGTAGGGTGATTTCAGATAATTGTCTGTTATATTTTAGATATGAAACTTTTGAGAAAACTCAAATAGCTTATCGTTGGAGATTTAATATAATGTTGTTAAAAAACTATGGAATTTATTGATTTTTTTAAAAAACAAATTCTTTTTTTGAAAGAAAATTCTAATTCTGTTCAAAGTAAGTTTGTATTATGGGATGCTATGAAAGCCCATTTGAGAGGACAAATAATTAGATATACTTCTAAAATAAAAAAGAATTGATTAAATCAAAGTCTTGAATTAGAGAAACAGATTGATGAGTTAGAAAAGGAATTTCAGAAAGATGTTACAGAAGATCAGAAAATAGAATTATCTAGGCTGAAATTGAAATATAATACTTTGCAATCTTATCAATTCGAATGTGTGATTAATAGGACTAAACAACAGTATTACGAATGGGGAGAGAAAGCACATAAGGTATTGGCGTGGCAATTAAAGAAAGAACAGATATCAAGGATTATTAATGCTGTTAGACAGAATTCTCTTATTACATAAACCTCATGAGATTAATTATGAATTTTATTCATTTTATAAAAAGTTATATACATCTGAAGAAAAACAAGAAACTGGATTGATTGATCTTTTTTTATCACAGTTAAATTTACTGATATTAGAGGATGGAGATACACAGGAGTTAGAAGAACCATTTACTGATTCGGAAATTAAAATGTCTATGTTGGAAATGCCGAATGGTAAATCGCCTGGTGATGATGGATTTTCGGTTGAATTTTATAAAATATTTTATGATGATTTATCTATAGTGTTTGGGGATCTATTATGTCAAGTTGGAGAACATTATGAATTACCTGAGCCTTGTTCTAGTGCTTTAATTACAGTAATTCCTAAAAAAAGATAGAGATCGTTTGAAAGTATCTTCATATAGACCAATTTCGTGGTTAAATATAAATTATAAAATAATAGCTAAAATATTAGCGAATAGATTGGCTAAAATTTTACCAAAGGTGATTCATATTGATCAAACAGGTTTTATAAAGAATAGATATGCTTCAGATAACATTTTGCACATGATTAGTTTGATTAATATATTTTGACAATCTTTAGATCACCCAATGGTGATATCCTTAGATGCAGGAAAAGCATTTGATAGAGTTGAAAGGAATTTTTTGTTTAAGGTTTGATCCTTGTTTTATTGGATGGATTAGGGCTCTATATAGTAAACTGGTAGCTAGAGTATTGATGAATGGTTTGATTTCGGAATCTTTTAAGTTAACTCGATCAATTCGTCAAGGATATCCTTTATCACCAGCTTTGTTTGCGTTAGTGATTGAACCCTTTGCACAGTTGATAAGACAAAATACACAGATACAAGGTATGAAAGTTTTAGATGAGGAGTATAAAATTAATTTATTTGCGGATGATGTATTGGTGTATTTAATAAACCCAGCTCAGTCACTTTTGCATTTGAAGGAATGTTTAATACAATATGGATGTCTTTCTGGATATAAAGTTAATTGGGAAAAAAGTGAAATATTACCGGTAAGTGAAGGAGATTATTCAGTTTATAAGAATATTATTAATTTGAAGTGGACTGATCGAATTAAATATCTGGGTATAATTTTGAATGTTAATTATCAATCTTTATATAAATTAAATTATGCTCCATTAATGAAAAAAAAATAAAACTGATTTGATTAAATGGAAAGATTTACCTATTAATTTAATGCAAAGGATAAATTCAATTAAGATGAATATTTTTCCACGTATACAATATTTGTTTCAATCTATTCTGTATTTATTTGATAAATTTTTTTTCGAGATTTGAATAAAATGGTTAGGGAGTTTTTATGGAGGGGTAAATTTTAGAAAGTAGCTTTGAATAAATTAACTTGCAAATATGAGTTAGGGGGACTATGTTTACCACATTTTCAAAATTATTATGAAACAGCCCAACTTAAATTTATTAGTTCATTGATGGATTTGGTACGGCCTCCTAGTTGGGCTAAAATTGAGATGGCAAGTATTTCTGAATTTGAAATACATCAATTTTTGTTTAGGTGGAATATAAATTTGTTACAACAATATAATGTGCCTATACTAAAACATTTAATGAAATTATGGATAAAGAAAAATAAAATGATAGGCTCTAGGGATAAATTATTGGCCTTGACTCCATTGTATAATAATCAACTTATTTCTTTTTCAATACATAATCAACCTTTATTGCATTGGAGATTTAAAGGTGTGAAAATTTTGGGAGATTGTTTTAAAGAGGGTAAATTTTTATCTTTTAATCAGATGAGGGAAGATTTTGGTATTGATAAGAACTCTTTATTTCTTTATTTTCAAATTCGATCTTTGGTAAAATGTATGTTTGGTAGAGATATGATTTTACCTAAAATGACTAAATTTGAGACTTTTCTTATGAAGGTACCAGAGAAGGTTATATTTCATTTATGTATCAAATATTACAGGATGGTATAGATAGAAAGGGTTGGGATAGATCTAAAATTAAATGGGAAACGGATATTGGTTTTATTTTTTCTCAAGATAATTGGTTAGATATTTGTTATAATAGTGTAACTAGATTGATAAATGCACATTACGCAATGATTAATTACAATTTTTTACATCAATTATATTTGACACCTGAAGAATTAAAAAAAATATGGTTTTAATTAATCAGATTTGTGTTTTAGATGTGGTGATACAGTTGGAACTTTTTTCATGCTGTTTGGTTATGTATACATATACAATCTTTTTGGAAGAAAATTCAATCATTTTTAGAATTCCTGTATAAGATTAAAATAGTTTTAAATCCAACAGTATTCCAACCTCTGAAAGGTTTGGGATTAGATAAGTTCCAGCTTGCTTTTGTATTTTTACCTTTATCCGTAGCAAAAAAATGTATTGCTAGTACGTGGAAAGATACAAATATGATTGATATTAATAGATGACATAATGAGATGAAAAATTGTTTAATAATGGAAAAAAAATTATGTATGTTTCACGTGATAATTGTAATTTTTTTATTAATAAGTGGCTGTTATACTCAGAATTTTACATTTCAATTTATATTGACTAGATTTTAATATGTATATTTTACATTTTCTTTAATATTCTTTCTTTTTTCTTTTTTTATGGCTCTCCTTAGGAGAGTTGGCTGAAGGGGGTGGGGGTTATTTTCTTATATATATAAAAGTTCATGTTCATGTTTAATTGCTGCATATGTCATATATTATTTGTTTTTTTGAACGAATAAATAAAGTTTTTAAAAATAAATAAAATTGTGAGAGCTTGTCCCTGGATTTTAAAAATGGCAGAGCAGGTGCCTGGACAAAATAGCGAGATCTGGTCCTGATTATAAATTATCTAGAACTGTTCCCTGCAAATAGAATGGGGGAGGGCTGGACCCTGAAAAATAAAAGAGTGGAGAGCTAGTCCATAAATATGAAATATTGGAGAGCTGGTACCTGGCTATAAAATAGTGCAGATCTGGTCCCTGGATATGAAATTTGTGAGAGCTGGTCGCTGGTTATAAAATAGGGGACAGCTTGTCGCTAGACACAAAATAGTGGAGAGCTGGTCATTTGATATAAAATAAGGGAGATTTGGTGCCTGGATTTAAAATAGGGGAGAGCTCTTCACTGAATAGAAAATAGGGGAAAGCAGGTCCATTGATATAAAATAGCGGAGACCTCGTCCTTCGATATAAAGTAGGGTACAGCTTGTCCCTGGATATAAAATAGCGCAGACGTGGTCCCTTGATATAAAGCAGCGGAGAGTTGGTCCCTGGATATAAAATAGCGGAGATATCATCAGTGGATAGAAAATAGGGGAGAGCTGGTCCATGGATACAAAATAGCGAGATCTGGTCGCTGGATATAAAATATGGGACAGCTTGTCCCTTGATATAAAATAGCGGAGAGCTGGTCCTTGGCTATAAAATATTGGAGAGCTTTTACCTGGATATAAAATAGAGGAGATCAGGTACCTGGATATAAAATAGTGGAGAGCTGCTCCCTGGACATAAAATAGCTGAGACCTGGTCCCTGGACATAAAATAGTGGAGTGCTGGTCCCTGGATATATAATTGTGGTGAGCTGGTTCTTGGATATAAAATAGAGGAGAGCAGGTACCTGAATATAAAATAGTGGAGAGCTAGTGCCTGGATTTAATATAGGGGAGAGCTGGTGCCTGGATATAAAGTAGAGGAGAGTTGTTCTTGGATATATAATAGGGGAGAGCTGGTACCTGGAAATATAATAGGGGGGAGCTGTTCCATCGATATAAAATAGCGCAAAGCTGCTCCCTTGATATAAAGAGAGATGGTATCTGGATATAAACTAGGGGAGATCTGGTCCCTGGATATAAAATAGGCGAGAGTTGGGGCCTGGATATAAATAGCGAGGTCTGGTTCAGATTATGAAATATCGAGAGCTAGTCCCTGAATATAAAATAGGGGAGCTGGTCCCTGGATATAACGTAGGATAGAACTGGATATAAAATAGTGGCAAGTTGTTCCGTGGATATAAAATAGGGAAGAGATGGCTGCTGGCCATATAATAGGGGACAGTTGGTCCATGGATTGAAAATATGGGAGAGCTGGTCCAAGGATAAAAAATAGCGGAGAGCTGGTCCCTGTATATAAAATAGGAGAGAAGTGGTCGCTGGATAGAAAATAGGGGAGCGCAGTTCCCTGGTTATAAAATAGCGAGATCTGCTCCCTGGATATAAAATAGCAGATACCTGGTGCATGGATATATAATTTGGAGAGCTCGTCCCCGGATATAAAATAGGGGAGAGTTGATGCCTAGATATAAATAGCGAGATATGGTCCAGATTATAAAATATCGAGAGCTGGTCGCTGCATTTAAAAGTGGAATGAGCCCAGGTCCCTGGAAATAAAATATTGGAGAGCGGGACTGTGGACATTAAATAGCCGAGAGGTGATCCATGGATATAAATTAGGGGAGAGCTGGTCCCTGAATATAAATTAGGGGAGAGCTAGTCCTTGGATATAAAATAGCGAGATCTAGTTCCTGGATATAAAGTAGCCGACAGCTGGACTATGGATATGAAATAGGGGAGTGCTAGTGCCTAGATATATAATAACGGAGAGGTGATCCCTGGATATAAATTAGGGGAGAGCTGGTCCCTGGATATAAAATAGGAGAAAGCTGGACCATGGATATATAATTTGGAGAGCTGGTGACTGGATACAAATAGCGAATTCTGGTCCAGAATATAAAATATCGAGATCTGTTCCCTGGATATAAAATAGGGGAGAGCTAATCCCTACATATAAAATAACGGAGAGTTGGTCCCTGGATATAAATTAGGGGAGAGCTGCTCCCTCGATATAAAATAGCGGAAAGCTGGACCCTGGGTTTAAAATAATGGAGTGCTTGTCCCTGGATATAAAATAACGCAAAGCTGGTCCAAGGATATAAAAAAAAGCGGAGAGCTGGTCCTTGTATATCAAATAGGGGAGAGCTGGTCCCTTGAAATCAAATAGTTGAAAGGTAGTCCTGGGATATAAAATAGTGGAGAGCTGGTCCCTAAAGTTACTAAAGCGGAGTTCTGAACTCTGGATATAAAGTAGCGATATCTGGTCGCTGGACATAAAATAGGGGGAGGTGCTCCCTGGATATAAAATAGCGGAGAGCTGGTCGCTGGATATCAATTAGGGGGAGGTGGTTTCTGGAAATAAATGAGCGAGAGCTTGTATCTGTATAGAAAATGGGGGAGAACTTGTCCCTGGCTATAAAATACCGGGGAGTTGGTCCCAGGATATAAAATAGGGAGCGGTGGTCCCTGGATATAAAATAGCAATGAGCAGGTCTGTATATAAAATAGGAGAGAGTTGGTCCCTGGATATAAAGCAATGGAGAGCTGGTCCCTGGACAGAAAAAAGGGGAGAGCTAGTACCTGAATATAAAATAGCGGAAATCTGGTCCCTGGATATGAAATAGAACAGATGCATTACCTGGAAATTAAAATAGAGAAGAGCTGGTTCCTGGGAGAACTAATGACTGGACAAAATAGCGAGATCTGGTCCAGATTATAAAATATCGTGAGCTGTTCCCTGCACATGAAAGAGTGGAGTGCTGGTCCCTAAATATAAAATAGTGGAGATCTGCTCGCTCGATACATATTGCGGAAAGCTAGACACAGGATATAACAAAATAGAGTGGTTGTCCCTGGATATAGAACAACGCAAAGCTGGTGACTGGATATAAAATAGGGGAGAGCTGGTCCCTTTAAATAAAATAGGGGAGAGGTGGTCCCTGAAGTAAAAAAAGGATGAGAGCTGGTCTCACGATACAATGTAGCGAGATCTGGTCACTGGTTATAAAAGAGGGGAAGGAGGTCCCTGGATATAAAATAGGGGAGAGGTGGTCCCTATATATAAAATAATGGAGACCCGGTCACTGGAATAAAATAGGCGAGAGCTGGTCCCTGGATATCAATTAGGGGGATGTGGTCCCTGGATATAAAGTAGCGGAGAGCTCGTCGATGTATATAAATTAGCGGATAGCTGGTCCTTGGATGTAAAGTTTTGGAGAGCTGGTCCCTGGAAATTAAATAGTGGAGAAGTGGTCCCTGGATGTAAAAGAGCGGAGAGGAGGCCCCTGGATATATATTTTGGAGAGCTGATGTCTGGAGATACATATAGCGAAAGATTATAAAATATCGAGATCTTGTCCCTGGATATAAAATAGGAGAGAGCTAGTCTTTAGATATAAAATAATGGAGAGCTGATCCCTTGATAAAAAAAAATAGGGGAGAGCTGGTCCAGGATATCAATTAGCGGGAGCTGGTCCCTGAATATAAAATAGCGGAGAGCTGGTGTCTGTATATAAAATGAGGGAAAGCTGGCCCATGTGTGTAAAGTAACGGAGATCTGAACCCTGGATATAATATAGGGGGCGGAAGTCCATGGATATAAAATAGCGATGAGTTGGTCTGGAGATAAAAGAGGAGAGAGCTGGTCCCTAGACAATATAGCGGAGAGTTGGGCGCTGGATATAAAATGGCGGAGAGCTGGTCCTTGGATATAAAATATTTGAGAGCTGGTCTCTGAAAATAAAATAGGGGAGAGCTGGTCCCTGAATATAAAATAACGAGAGCTAGTCCCTGGATTTTAAATAGGAGAGAGCTGGTAACTGGACAAAATAGCGAGATCTTATCCAGATTATAAAATATCGAGAGCTGTTTCCTGCACATAATATATGGCTGCGCTGGTCCCTGAAAATAAAATAGTGGAGAGCTCGTCCATGGATATGAAATAGTGGAAAGTGTGACTTGGAAATAAAATAGCGGAGAGTTTATCCCTGGATATAAAATAGGGGAGAGCTTGTCCCTGGATATAAAATAGGGGAGAGCTTGTCCCTAGATAAGAAATAGAAGACAGCTGGACGCTGGAAAAATTAGGAGAGATTGTCCATGGATATAAAATATAGGAGACCTTATCCCTGGATATTTATTATTTGAGAGCTGGTCGCTGGATGTAAAATAAAGGAGAGCTGGTACCTGGTTATAAAATAGCGGAAAGCTGGACCCTGAATATAAAATAGGGGAGATTTGGCCTCTTGAAATAAATGAGTGTAGAGGCGGTCCCTTGATATAAAATAGGGGGGAGCTGGTCCCTGAATATAAAATAGCGTAGATCTGGTCCCTAGACATAAAATACCTGAGGGCAGGTGCATGAATACATTATTTGGAGAGCTCGTCCCAGGATATACATTAGGGGAGAGCTGGTGCATGAATATAAATAGCGAGATATGTTCTAGATTATAAAATATCGAGAGCTGGTCACTGCATATAAAATAGGGGAGAGCCGGTCCCTGGATATAAATTAGAGGCGTGCAAGACCATGTATATGAAATAGTTGAGAACTGGTCTATCTATATAAAATAGCGGAGAGCTAGTCCCTGAACCGAAAATAGGGGAGAGCTTGTCCCTCGATATAAAAGAGCGGAGAGCTACTCACTCGTTTTAAAATAGCGGAAAGCTGGACCCTGAATAATGGAGTGTTTGTCCTTCGATATAAAATCACGCAAAGCTGGTCCCTTGATATAAAAAAGAGGAGAGGTGGTCCCTGGATATAAAATAGGGGAGATCTGGTCCACTGAAATAAAATAGTGGAGTGGTGGTCTCTTGATATAAAATAGGGGAGATCTGGTCTCTTGAAATAAAATAGTGGAGAGGTGGTCCCTGGATATAATATGGCGGAGAGCTGGTCACTGAAGTTAAAAAGGGGAGACTTGGTCTCTGGATACAAAGTAGCGAGATATGGTTGGTGGATGTAAAATAGGGGTAGGTTGTCCCTGGATATTGTTAGGTCTGCTTTGTTCATGAATGAGTGAGACAAACACCAGGCTGAGTCGAAATCAGGGTTCTTTGTTCTTTATTACCGGATTGTAACACTTGCGACCAACCAGGTTAGTCGGAGAATGCATTCTGCCGTTATCAGCAAAATGGTGATTTTTTATACCCTTGGATATGTGCTTAGAACATCATCATATCATTACTTGTCCAATGACTAAAACTGTTGCTATCCTTTCCCTGCTAGCTTCCTGCCTCTCAATCCATCAATGTCTCTCTTATCTTGTAAGTACAAGGATGCATTCACATCTTGTTACTGCCCCGTACATTCCCATCTCATGATGTTTTACCTAACAGGAGTACAAGGACACCTCCCCTTCTTGTTACAGCCTTGTACAGGGTAACTCCCTACACATTCCCATCTCATGATGTTTTACCTTACAATATATAAATAGGGGAGAGCTGGTCCCTGGACATCAATTAGCGGGAGTTGATCCCTGGATATAAAATAGCGGAGAGATGGTGTCTGTATATGAAATGAGGGAGAGTTGGTCCATAGGTATAAAGTAACGGAGAGCTGAACCTTGGATATAATATAGGGGGCGGAAGCCCCTGGATGACAAATAGCGATGACCTGATCTGTATATAAAAGAGGAGAGAGGCGGTCCCTGGATATAAAGAGTCGGAGAGCTGATCCCTGGGTATAAAATAGCGGAGAGCTGGTCGATGTATATAAAATAGCAGAGAGCTGGTCCTTGGATACAAAATATTGGAGAGCTGGTCCCTTGATATAAAATAGGGAGACCTGGTTACTGAATATAAAATAGCGGAAATCTGGTCCCTGGATATGAAATAGGTGAGAGCTGTTCCCTGCATATAAAATAGAGGAGAATCGTTTCCTGGATATAAAATAGGGTAGAGGTGGACCCTGAATATAAAATAGCGAGAGCTGGTCCCTGGATTTAAAATAGGGAGAACTGATGACTGGATAAAATAGCAAGATCTGGTCCAGATTATAAAATATCGAGAGCTGCACATAATGTAGGGCAGCGCTGGTCCCTGAAAAAAAAAGTGGAGAGCTAATCCATGGATATGAAATAGTGGAGAGTGTGACTTGGAAATAAAATAGCGGAGAGTTTATCCCTGGATATAAAATAGCGGAGACCTGGTCCCTGGATATAAAATTGCGGAGAGCTGGTCCCTGCATATGAAATAGAAGACAGCTGGACGCTGAAAAAAAATAGGAGAAATTGTTCCTTGATATAAAATATAGGAGACCTCGTCCCGGGATATTTATTATTAGAGAGCTGGTCGCTGGATGTAAAATAAAGGAGAGCTGGTGCCTGTTTATAAATAGAGAGATCTGGTCCAGATTATAAAATATCGAGTACTGGTCCCTGCATATAAAATAGGGGAAAGCTTCTCCCTGAATGTAAATTAGGGGACAGTTGGTTCCTGGATATAAAATAGCGGAGAGCTGATCCCTGGATATCAATTAGGGGGTGGTGGTCCCTGGATGTAAAATAGCAGACTGCTGGTATCTGTATATAAAATGGGGTAGAGCTGGTCCCTAGGTATAAAGTACCGGTGAGATGGTCTCTGGATATAATATAGGGGGTAATGGTCCCTGGATAAAATATAGCGGAGTGCTGGTCCCTGGATATAAAATAGGTGGGAGCTTGTCCCTGGATATTTATTATTAGAGAGCTGGTCGCTGGATGTAAAAGAAGGGAGAGCTGAAGCCTGAATATAAATTAGTGGAGAGCGAGACCATGGATATGAAATAGGTGAGAGTTGGTCTATCTCTATAAAACAGCGGAGAGCAGGTCCCTGAATAGAACATAGGGGAGAGCTTGTCCCTCGATATAAAAGAGCGGAAAGCTGGACCCTGAATATATAATAATGGAGTGTTTGTCCTTCGATATAAAATCACGCAAAGCTGGTACCTGGATATAAAAAAAAAGACCGAGGGGTGGTCCCTGGATATAAAATAGATGAGATATGGTCCCTTGAAATAAAATAATGGAGAGGTGGTCCCTTGATATAAAATAGGGGAGAGCTGGTCTTTGGATATAAAATAGCGTAGATCTGGACCCTGGATATAAGATGGCGGAGAGCTGGTCCCTAAAGTTAAAAAATTGAGAGCTGGTCTCTGGACACAAAGTAGCGAGATATGGTCGCTGGATGTAAAATATGGCTAGGTTGTCCTTGGATATAAAATAGCGGAGAGCTGGTCCTAGGGTATCAATTAGCGGAGAGCTGGTGTCCATTTGAAATGAGGGAGAGCTGGTCCATGGGTATAAAGTAGCGGAGAGCTGAACCCTGGACATAATTTGGGGGGCGAAAGCCCCTGGATATAAAATAGCCATGAGTTGGTCTGTATATAAAAGAGGAGAAAGATGGTCCCTGGATATAATATAGCGGAGGGCTGGTCGATGTATATAAAATAGCGAGATCTGGACCCTGGAAATAAAATTAGTGATATCAGGTTCAGAATATAAAATAGCGGAAAGCTGGTCCCTGTTTAGAAAATAGGGGAGAGCTGATCCCTGAATATAATATAGGGGAGAGCTGGTTCCTGGATATAATATAGGTGAGAGTTGGTGCCTCGATATAAATAGCGAGATCTAGTCCAGATTATAAAATATCGAGAGCTGTTCCCTGCACATCAAAAAGGGGAGCGCTGGTTCCTGAAAATAAAATAAAGGATAACTAGTCCATGGATATAAAATAGCGGAGAACTTATCCCTGTATATAAAATAGGGGAGAGCTAGTCCCTGGATATAAAATACAGGAGATTTGTGTCTGTATATAAAATTGCGTGATCTGGACCCTGGATATAAAATACGGTAGAGCTGGTCCCTGGACATAAAATAGGGGAGAGCAGGTAACTGTATATAAAATAGTGGAGACTTAGTCCCTGGATAAAAAGAATAGCGAAATCTGGTCCAGAATATAAAATAGCGAGAGCTGGTTCCTGGATATAAAATTGCGGAGAGATGGTCGCTGGAAATAAAGTGCACAGCTGGTCCGGGATATAAAAGAGGGAAGAGATGGCCGCTGGTCAAATAATAGTGGAGAGTTGGTCCATGGATATAAAATGTGGGAGAGATTGTGCCAGGATAAACAAAATAGCGGAGACCACGATCCTGAATATAAAATACGGGAGAGCTGGTCGCTGGTTAGATAATAGCGGAAAGCTGGTCCCTGTATTTAAAATAGGAGAGAACAGGTCGCTAGATATAAAATAGGAGAGAGAAGGTCCCTGAAAATAAAATAGTGGAGAATGGGACTGCGGATATTACATAGCGGAGAGGTGGTCCTTGGATATAAAATAGCGGAGAGAAGGCCGATGCATAAATAATTTGCAGAGCTGGAGTCTGGATATAAATTACGAATTCTGGTCCAAATTATAAAATATCGAGATCTGGTCATTGGATATAAATTAGGGGAGAGCTGGTCTGTTGATATAAAATAGCGGAAAGCTGGTCCCTGGATGTAAAATAGGGGAGAGCATGTCCTTCGATATAAATTAGTGGAGTTTTGGTCCTTGGATTTAAAATAGCTTAGAGCTGCTCCCTCGATATAAATTGCGGAAAGCTGGACCCAGGATATAAAATAATGGAGTGCTTGACCCTGGATATAAAATAACGCAAAGCTGGTCCCTGGATATAATATAGGGGAGAGCTGGTCCCTTGAAATAAAATAGTGGAGAGGTGGTCCCTTGATATAAACTAGGGGAGATCTGGTCCCTAAAGTTTAAAAAGCGGAGAGCTGCTCTCTGGGTACAAAGTAGCGAGATATGGTCGCTGGATATAAAATAGGGGGAGGTGGTCCATGGATATAAAATAGCACAGAACTGGACCCTGGATATAAAAGAGCGGAGAGCAGGTACATAGATATAAATAGGTGAGAGCTGGTCACCAAATATAAAATAGAGAACTTGTCCCTGATTATAAAATAGGAGTGAGCTGGTTCCTGAAAATGAAAATAAAGGAGAGCTGGTCCTTGGATATAAAATAGGGAAGAGATTGCCGCTGGTCATATAATAGGGAAGAGTTGTTCAATGGATATAAAATATGTGAGAGATGGTCCCAGGACAAAAAAATAGCGGAGACCTCGTCCCTGGATATAAAATGGGAGAGAACTGGTCCCTGGATATAAAATAGCGAGAGCTGATACCTGGATTTTAAATAGGGTAGAACTGGTCGCTGGATATAAAATAGCGGAAAGCTGGTCCGTGGATAACATTTAGGGGCAGGTGGTCCCTGGATTTAAATAGCGGAGAGCTAATGTCTCTATATAAAATGGGGGCGAGTTGGTCGCTGGTATAAAGTACCGGAGACCTGGTCCCTGGATATAATATAGGGAGCGGTGGTTCCTGGATATAAATTGCAATGAGCTGGTCTGAATATAAAAGAGTAGAGTGCTGGTTCCGGGATATAAAGTAGCGGAGAACTGGTCCCTGCATATAAAATAGTAGAGAGCTAGACCATGGATATCAAATAGGTGAGAGCTGGTACCTGGATATAAAAGAGCGGAGATCCGGTACCTGAATATAAAATAGGGGTGAGCTGGTCGCTGAATATCAAATATGAGAGAGCTTGTCTCAGGATAAAAACAATAGCGGAGACCTCGACCCTGGATATAAAATAGGGGAGATCTGGTTGCTGGTTAGATAATAGCGGAGAGCTGGTACTTGGATATAAAATAGGAGAGAACTGGTCGCTGGATATAAAATAGCAGAGAGCTGGTCCATGGATATATAATTTTGAGACCTAGTCCCTGGATATAATATCGGGGGCGGTGGTCCCTGGATATAAAATAGCGATAAGATGGTGTGTATTAAAAATAGGGGAGAGCTGGTGCCTGGATATAAAGAGCGAGATATGTTCTAGATTATAAGATATCGAGAGCTGGTCACTGCATATAAAATAGGAGAGAGCAGGTCTCTGAAAATAAAATAGTGGAGAATGGGACCGTGGATATTAAATAGCGGAGAGTTGGTCTCAGGATATAAAATAGCGTAGAGCTGGCCCATAGATAAATAATTTGGAGAGCTGGAGACTGGATACAAATTACGAATTCTGGTCCAGATTATAAAATATCGGGATCTGCTGCCTGGATATAAATTAGGGGAGAGCTGGTCCCTTGATATAAAATAGCGGAAAGCTGGACTCTGGATGTAAATTAGGGGAGAGTTGTTCCCTGGATATAAAATAGCTGAGAGCTGCTCCCTCGATATCAATTGCGGAAAGCTGGACCCAGGATATAAAATAATGGAGTACTTGTCCTTGGATATAAAATAACGCAAAGCTGGTCCCTGGATATAATATAGGGGAGAGCTGGTCCCTTAAAATTAAATAGTGGAGAGGTGGTCCCTTGATAAAAAGTAGGGGAGATCTGGTACCTAAATTTTAAAAAGCGGGGAGCTGCTCTCAGGATACAAAGTAGCGAGATATGGTCGCTGGATATAAAATAATTGGTGTGGTCCATGGATATAAAATAGTGGAGAGCTAATCCCTGGATATCAATTAGGGGGAGGTGGTGCCTGGATATAAAATAGCAGAGAGCTGTTTTCTGTATATAAAATAGGGTAGAGCTGGTCCCTGGTATAAAGTAACGGAAAGCTGGTCCCTGGATATAATATTGTGGGGTGGAGGGGGGGGGGCAGTGGTCCCGGGATATAAAATAGCTATGTAGATCTGTATACATCTGCATACAGATTTCTGTATATAAAAGAGGAGAGAGCTGGTCCCTGGATATAAAGTAGCGGAGAACTGGTCGATATACAGAAAATAGCGGAGAGCTGGTCCTTGGATGTAAAATATTGGAGATCTGGTCCCTGGATATTAAATAGTGGAGAGGTGGTCCCTGGATATAAAATAGCTGAGAGCAGGCCCATTAATATTTAATTTGGAGAGCAAGTGCCGGATATATATAGCGAATTCTGGTCCAGATTATAAAATATCGAGATCTGGTCACTGGATATGAAATAGGGAGAGCTGGTCCCTTGATATAACATAACGGAGAGCTGCTCCCGGGATATAAATTAAGGGAGAGCTGGTTCCTTGATAAAAAAATATAGGGGAGAGCTGGTCCCTGGATATAAAATAGGGTAGAACTGGTCGCTGGATATAAAAAAGCGGAGACTTTGTTTCTGGTTATAAAATAGCGAGATCTGGACCCTGGATATAAAATTAGCGAGATCTGGTCCAGAATATAAAATAGCGAGAGCTGGTCCCTGGATATAAAATTACAGGGAGCTGGTCCCTGGATATAAATTAGTGGAGATCTGGTCCTTGGATATGAAACATTGGAGAGCTAGCTGCTGGACTTAAAATAGGGGAGAACTGGTCCTTAGAATTGCAATAAAGGATATCTGCGCCTTGGATATAAAAATGAAGATCTGGTTCCTGGATAAAAAATAGGGGAGAGCTGAATCGTGTATGTAAATAGCGAAATCTGGTCTAGAATATAAAATAGCGAGAGCTGGTCACTCCATAAGATATAGGGGAGAGCAGGTCCCTGGATATAAATTATGGGAGATCTTATCCCTGGATATAAAATAGCGGAAAACTGGACCCTGTTTATAATATAGCGGAGAGCTGGTCGCTGAAAATAAAATAGAGGAGAGCTGGTCCATGGATATGAATTAGCGAGAGCTGTTTCCTGGGTATAAAATAGGGGAGAGTTGGTGCCACTGTATGAATGTCGAGATCCAGTCCAGATTATAAAATATCGAGAGCTGTTCCCTGCACATCAAAAAGCGGAGCGATGGTTCCTGAAAATAAAATAGTGGAGAGCTATTCCATGGATATGAAATGGTGGAGAGTCGGACCTTGGATATAAAATAGTGGAGAGCTTATCCCTGGATATAAAATAGGTGAGAGCTTATCCCTGGATATAAAATAGGGGAGAGCTGGTCCCTGGATATAAAATAGGGGAGAGCTTATCCCTGGATATAAAATAGGGGAGAGCTGGTCCCTGGATATAAAATAGGAGGGAGCAGGTAACTGTATATAAAATAGTGGAGATTTAGTCCCTGGATAAAAAAAATAGCGAAATCTGGTCCAGAATATAAAATAGCGAGAGTTGGTCACTCCATAAGAAATAGGGGAGAGCTGGTCCCTGGATATGAATATCGAGATCTAGTCCAGATTATAAAATATCGAGAGCTGTTCCCTGCACATCAAAGAGGGGAGCACAGGTTCCTGAAATTAAAATAGTGGAGAGCTATTCCATGGATATGAAATGGTGGAGAGCTAGTCCCTGGATATAAAATACGGAGCCTTTGTGTCTGGATATAAAATAGCGTGATCTGGACCCAGCTAAAATAGTGGAAACTTGGTCCCTGAATTTAAAAAAATAGGGAAATTTGGTCCAGAATATAAAATAGCGAGAGCTGGTTCCTGGATATAAAATTGCGGAGAGCTGGTCGCTTGATATAAAAGAGGGGAGATGTGGATGCTGGATATAAATAGCGAGGTCTGGTCCCTGGATACACAATAGCGAAAACTGGACCCTTGATAAAAAATAGCGAGAGCTTGTCGCTGGACATAAAATAGGAGAGATTGTCCCTGGATACAAAATATAGGATATTTCGCCTCTGGATATTTATAATTAGAGAGCTGGTCGCTGGATGTAAAAGGGAGAGCTGGTGCCGGTTATAAATAGCGAGATCTGGTACAGATTTTAAAATATCGAGAACTGGTCCCTGCATATAAAATAGGGGAGAGCTGATCCCAAGATATAAATTAGTGGAGAGCTAGATCATGGATATAAATTAGGTGAGAGCTGGTACCTGGATATAAAAGAGCGGAGATCTGGTCCCTGATTATAAAATAGGGGTGAGCTGGTCGCTGAATATCAAATATGGGAGAGCTTGACCCAGGATGAAAAATAGCGGAGACCTCGACCCTGGATTAAAATAGGGGATAGCAGGTCCCGAGTTAGATAATAGCGGAGAGCTGGTACCTGGATAAAAAATAGGAGAGAACTGGTCGCTGGATATAAAATAATGGAGAGGTGGTCCCTTGATATAAAGCAAGGGAGGATCTCGTCCCTAAAGTCTAAAAAGCGGAGAGCTGCTCTCTGGATACAAAGTAGCGTGGTTTGGTCGCTGGATATAAAATAGGGGAGAGCTGATTTATTGAAAGAAAATAGTGTAGAGGTGGTCCCTTGATATAAAATACGGGAGAACTTGTCATTGAAGTTAAAAGAGCGGAGAGCTAGTCTCCTGATACAAAGTATAGAGATGTGGTCGCTGAATATAAATTAGCGGAGAGCTGATCCCTTGGTATCAATTAAGGGGAGATGGGCCCTGGATATAAAATAGCGGAGAGCTGGTGCATGGATATATAATTTGGAGAGAACTGGTCGCTGGACATAAAATAGCAGAGAGCAGTTTCCTGAATATAAAATAGCGAGATCTGGTCCCTGGATATAAAATAGCAGAGAGCTGGTGCATGAATATATAATTTGGAGAGCTGTTTTCCTGGATATAATATAGGGGGCGGTGATCCCTGGATATAAAATAGCGATGAGCTGGTCTGTATATAAAAGAGGGGAGAGCTGGTGCCTGGGTATAAATAGCGAGATATGATCTAGATTATAAAATATCGAGAGCTGGTCGCTGCATATAAAATAGGAGAGAGCAGGTCCCTGAAAATAAATTAGTGGAGAATGGGACCGTGGATATTAAATAGCGTAGAGGTGGTCCCTGGATATAAAATAGCGGAGAGCAGCCCCATGGATAAATAATTTGGTGATCAGGAGTCTGGATATAAATGACGAATTCTGGTCCAGATTATAAAATATCTACGTCTGGTCCCTAAATATAAATTAAGGGAGTGCTGATCCCTTCATATAAAATAGCGGAAAGCTGGTCCCTGGATGTAAAATAGGAGAGAGCATGTCCTTGGATATAAACTGGTGGAGAGTTGGTCCTTGGATATAAAATAGCTGCGAGCTGCTCCCTCGATATAAATTGCAGAAAGCTGGACCCAGGATATAAAATAATGGAGTGCTTGACCCTGGATATAAAATAACGCAAAGCTGGTACCTGGATATAATATAGGGGAGAGCTGGACCCTTGAAATAAAATAGTGGAGAGGTGGTCCCTTGATATAAAGGTGGGGAGATCTGGTCCCTAATGTTTAAAAAGCGGAGAGCTGCTCTCTGGATACAAGGTAGCGAGATTGTTCGCTGGATATAAAGTAGGGGAGAGCTCGTGCCTTGAAAGAAAATAGTGTAGAGGTGGTCCATTGATATAAAATAGGGGAGAGCTGGTCATTGAAGTTAAAAGAGCGAAGAGCTGGTCTCTTGATACAAAGTAGAGAGATACGGTCGCTGGATATAAAATAGGTGGAGGTGGTCCGTGGATATAAAATAGCTAAGAGCTGGTGTCTGTATATAAATTGGGGAGAGCTGGTCCCTGCATACAAAATAGAGGAGATTCGGTTCCTGGATATAAAATAAGGGAGAGCTAGTCCCGGAATATAAAATATCGTGAGCTGGTCCCTGATTTTTAAATAGGGGAGAGCTGGTGTCTTGACAAAATAGCGAGATCTGCTCCAGATTATAAAATATCGAGTACTGTTTCCTGCACATAAAATAGTGGAGAGCTGGTCCTTGCAGGTAAAAGAGCAGAGAGATGGTCCCTGGAAATATAATAGGGGAGAGCTGTTTCTTGGATATAAAATGCGCACAGCTGCTCCCTCGATATACAATCGCGGAGAGCTGGTACCTGGATATAAAATAGGAGAGAACTGGCCGCTGTATATAAAATAGAGGAGAGCAGTTCCTTGAATATAAAATAGCGAGATCTGGTCCCTGGATAAAAAATAGCGATGAGCTGGTTTGTATATAAAAGAGGGGAGAGCTGGTGTCTGGATATAAAATAGGGTAGAATTGGTCGCTGGGTATAAAATAGCGGCAAGTTGGTCCATGGATATAAAATATAGGAGAGCTGGTCCCAGGACAAAAAATAGCGGACACTTCGTCCCTGAATATAAAATAGGGGAAACCTGGTCCCTGGTTAGATAATAGCGGAGAGATTTTCCCTGGATAAGAGCCAGCTCTTCAGAGCTTGACGTCCTGCTTTGCGGAAACTGCCAAAATGTTTGGCCTGGAAGTCAGCCTGAAGAAAACTGACGTCCTCCATCAGCCAGCTCCCCACCATGACTACCAGCCCCCCCACATCTCCATCGGGCACACAAAACTCAAAACGGTCAACCAGTTTACGTATCTCGGCTGCACCATTTCATCAGATGCAAGGATCGACAACGAGATAGACAACAGACTCGCCAAGGCAAATAGCGCCTTTGGAAGACTACACAAAAGAGTCTGGAAAAACAACCAACTGAAAAACCTCACAAAGATAAGCGTATACAGAGCCGTTGTCATACCCACACTCCTGTTCGGCTCCGAATCATGGGTCCTCTACCGGCATCACCTACGGCTCCTAGAACGCTTCCACCAGCGTTGTCTCCGCTCCATCCTCAACATCAATTGGAGCGCTTTCATCCCTAACGTCGAAGTACTCGAGATGGCAGAGGTCGACAGTATCGAGTCCACGCTGCTGAAGATCCAGCTGCACTGGGTGGGTCACGTCTCCAGAATGGAGGACTATGGCCTTCCCAAGATCGTGTTATATGGCGAGCTCTCCACTGGCCACCGTGACAGAGGTGCACCAAAGAAAAGGTACAAGGACTGCCTAAAGAAATCTCTTGGTGCGTGTTAATTAACCACCGCCAGTGGGCTGATCTCGCCTCAAACCGTGCATCTTGGCGCCTCACAGTTTGGCGGGCAGCAACCTCCTTTGAAGAAGACCGCAGAGCCCACCTCACTGACAAAAGGCAAAGGAGGAAAAACCCAACACCCAACCCCAACCAACCAATTTTCCCCTGCAGCCGCTGCAACCGTGTCTGCCTGTCCCGCATCAGACTTGTCAGCCACAAACGAGCCTGCAGCTGATGTGGACTTTTACCCCCTCCATAAATCTTCGTCCGCGAAGCCAAGCCAAAGAAAGAACATGGGAGAGAACTAGTCACTGGATATAAAATATGGGAGAGCAGTTCCCTGGATATAAAATAGTGAGATCTGGTCCATGGATATGAAAGAGTGGAGACCTGGTCCATTAATATATAATTTGGAGAGCTGGTGCCTGGTTATAAATAGCGAGATCTTGTCCATATTATAAAATATCGGGAAGTGGTCCTTGCATATAAAAGAGGAGAGAGCTGGTCCCTAGATGTAAAGTACCGGAGAGCTGATCACTGAATATAAAATAGCGGAGAGCAGATCCTTGGATATAAAATATAGAGAGCTAGTCACTGGATATAAAATAGGAGAGAGTTGGTAACTGGATAAAAAATAGCGGAGAGCTGGTTCCTAAATATAAAATAGGGTTGAACCGGTGCCTGGATATCAAATATGGGAGAGCTGGTCCATGGATATAAAATATGTGAGAGCTGGTCCCTGAATATAAAATAGCGGAGAACAGGTCCCTGAATATAAAATAAGGTTGAGCTGGTTCCTGGATATAAAAAAGCGGAGTGCTGGTTCATAGATATAAAATAGGGTAGAACTGGTCGCTTGATATAAAATAGCGGCAAACTGGTCGGTGGATATAAAACAGTGAAGAGATGTCCGCTGGTCATATAATAGGGGACAGTTTGTCCATGGATATAAAATATGGGTGAGCTTGTACTAGGACAAAAGAAAATAGCAAAGACCTCGTCCCTGGATATAAAATGAGAGTGAACTGGTGGCGGGATATAAAATAGGGGAGAGCAGTTCCCTCGATATAAAATAGTGAGATCTGGTCCCTGGATATAAAAGAGTGGAGAGCTGATCCATGCATAAATAATTTGGAGAGCTGGTGCCTGAATAAAAAATAGGAGAGAGCTGGTCGCTGGATATAAAATAGGAGAGAACTGGTCGTTGGATATAAAATAGGGGAGAGCAGTTCCCTGGATATAAAATAGCGAGAGCTGGTCACTGGGTATTAAACAGGGGAGAGATGGCGCCTGGATAAAATAGAGGGGAGAGCAGGTAACTGTATATAAAATAGTGGAGATTTAGTCCCTGGTTAAAAGAAATAACGTGATCTGGTCCAGATTATAAAATATCGAGAGCTGTTTCCGCCACGTAAGATAATGGAGAACTGGTCCATGAATATTAAACCGGGGTTAGCTGGTTCCTGGATTAAAAAGAGCGGAGAGCTGGTCCCTGAATGTAAGATATGCGTGAGCTGGTTCCTGCATATAAAACAGCGGAGAGCTAGTCATTTGATAGAAAATAGGGAAGAACTGGTCGCTGGATATAAAATAGGTAATAGATGGACGCTTGTCATATAATAGGGGAGAGTTGGTCCATGGATATAAAAAAAGGAGAGCTGGTCCTAGGAGAAAAATATAGGAGAGATTGTCCATGGAATAAAATATAGGAGACCTAGTCCCTGGATATTTACAATTAGAGAGCGGGTCGCTGGATGTGAAAGAGGAGAGAACAGGTGGCTGGATATGAATAGCGAGATCTGGTCCAGATAATAAAATATCGAGAAGTGGTCGCTGCATATAAAATAGGAGAGAGCTGGTCCCTGGATATCAAATATGGGAGAGCTTGTATCGGGTTATAAAATAGGGAAGAGATGACCGCTGGTTATGTAATAGGGGACAGTTGGTCAATGGATATGGAATATGGGAGAGCTGGTCCCAGGATAATAAAGAGCGGAGACCTCGTCCCTGAATATAAAAAAGGGGAGAGCTGGTCCCTGGTTAGATAATAGCGGAGAGCTGGTCGCTGGATATAAAACAGGAGAGAACAGATCGTTGGTTATAATATAGGGGAGAGCAGTTCCCTGGATATAAAATAGCGAGAGCTGGTCCCTGGATTTTAAACAGGGGATAGATGGTGCCTGGATAAAATAGCGAGATCTGGCTGAGATTATGAAATATTGAGAGCTGTTCCCTGAACATAAGATAATGGAGATCTGGTCCATGAATATTGAATAAGGGTGAGCAGGTTCCTGGATATGAAAGAGCGGAGAGCTGGTCCCTGAATAAAAAATAAGGGTGAGCTGTTTCATGGATATAAAACAGCGGAGAGCTAGTCCTTTGATATAAAATAGGGAAGAACTGGTCGCTGGATATAAAATAGCGGCAAGCTGGTCCGTGGATATAAAATAGGTAATAGATGGACGCTTGTCATATCATAGGGGAGAGTTAATCCATGGATATAAAATATGGGAGAGCTGGTCCGAGGACAAAAATATAGGAGAGATTGTCCATGGATATAAAATATAGGAGAGATGGTCCCTAGATATTTACTATTAGAGAGCGGGTCGCTGGATGTGAAAGAGGAGAGAGCTGGTGGCTGGATATTAATAGCGAGATCTGGTCCAGATAATAAAATATCGATAACTGGTCCCTGCATATAAAATAGGAGAGAGCTGGTCCCTGAATATAAAATAGGGGTGAACTGGTACCTGGATATCAAATATGGGAGAGCTTGTCCCGGGATATAAAATAGGGAAGAGATTACCGCTGGTCATGTAATAGGGGACAGTTGGTCAATGGATATGGAATATGGGAGAGCTGGTCCCAGGATAATAAAGAGCGGAGACCTCGTCCCTGGATATAAAAAAAAGGGAAGAGCTGGTCCCTGGTTAGATAATAGCGGAGAGCTGGTCGCTGGATATAAAATAGGGGAGAACTGGTTCTTGGGTTATAAAATAGGGGAGAGCAGTTCCCTGGATATAAAATAGCGAGAGCTGGTCCCTGGATTTTAAACAGGCGAAAGATGGTCGAGATAAGAAAATATGGAGAGCTCTTTCCTGCACATAAGATAATGGAGATCTGGTCCATGAATATTAAATAGGGGTGAGCTGGTTCCTGGATATAAAACAGCGGAGAGCAGTTCCTTGTATATAAAATAGGGTAGAACAGGTCGCTCGATATACAAAAAAAGCGGCAAGCTGGTCCGTGGCTATAAAATAGGTAATAGATGGCAACTTGTCATATAATAGGGGAGAGTTGGTCCATGGATATAAAATAGGGGAGAGCTGGTCCTAGGACAAAAAATAGCGCAGACCTCGTCCATGGATATAAAATAGGATAGAACTGGTCGCTGGATATTAAATAGGGGTGAGCGGTTCCCTGGATAATAAATTAGCGAGATCTGGTCCCTGGATATTAAAGAGTAGAGAGCTGGTCCATGGATATATAATTTGGAGATCTGGTACCTGGTTATAATTAGCGAGATCTGGTCCAGATTATAACATATGGGGATCTGGTCCCTACATAGAAAAGAGGAGAGAGCTGGTCCCTGGATATAAAGTAGTGGAGAGCTGGTTCCTGAATATAAAATAGCGGAGAGCAGGTCGATGTATATAAAATAGTGGAGAGCTGGTACTTGGATATAAAATATGGAGAGCTAGTCTCTGTATATAAAATAGCGGAAAGCTGGTTCCTGAATAGATAATAGCGGAAATCTGGTCTCTGAATATGAAATAGCGGAGAGCTGGTCTCTGAATATAATATAGTTGTTAGCTTGTCCCTGGATATGAAATATAGGATAGCTGGTCCATGGATATAAAATAGTTGAGAGCTGGTCCCTGAATATAAAAGAGCGGAGAACTGGTCACTGAAAATAAAATAGGGGTGAGCTGATTCCTGGATATAAAACAGCGGAGAGCTGGTCCCTGGATAAAAAATAGGGTAAAACTGGTCGCTGGATATAAAATAGCGGCAGGCTGGTCGGTGAATATACAATAGAGAAGAGATGGCCACTGGTCATGTAAGATGGGAGAGTTGGTCCATGGATATAAAATATGGGAGAGCTGGTCCTAGGGAACAAAATAGCGGAGACCTCGTCCTTGGATATGAAAAAGGTTCCTGGTTAGATAATAGTGGAGAGCTGGTCGCTGGATATAAAATAGGAGAGAGCAGTTCCCTGGATATAAAATAGCGAGAGCCGGTCGAGATTATATATTATCGATAGCTGTTTCCTGAACATAAGCTAATGGAGAGCTGGTCTATGAATATTAAATAGGGGTGAGCTGGTTCCAGGGTATAAAACAGCGGAGAGCTGTGTCATGATAATGAATATGTATGAGATATACCTGAAGTCACGTGGTATGAGAGAGAGATAAGAACACAAGCAGGAGAACAAAGGAAACCGGAGAATAAAAAGACACTAAGAAGTTTACCTGATAAAACTTGTGTTTAATGTTTCATTAACTTCACATTTCGGGCCACAAATGTGACATTGGCGACGAGGATGAAAGAAGCTTGAAGAAAATTAAAGACTATACAAGATTACAGAGGATTGCAGACAACTTCAAGGTGATAAGAATTTTCTCTGTGACTCAGCACTTTTGGGGCTGGAATATTTCCTCATGGCTGGTGCAGACGGTGACTTTCTAACACATAGTGGAATTGCTCATTTTGACCGGACTGGTGATGCAAGCACTGTAAGTGTGAAGTGGAAGGCATGGCTGGAAGAATTTGAATCTTATGCCGACAGTCGTGGCCTATTTCTAGATACTGGTACGGTTGAACAAAAAGCGCAGAGAAGGGCGTTACTTCTTTTCACTGCAGGACCCTCAGTTCGGGAAACATTTAAGACACTTTTGAATACTGGAAGAAAGGATGAGTACCAGAAAGCGGTAGATGCATTAAATGCACACTATGTAGTTACACCAAATGCTACATTTCAATGCCATTTGTTTCAGAGAACGAGACAAGAAGATGGCCAGACAATTGCTCAGTACGTGATGAGACTATGCCAGCTAGCTGTTGGATGCAATTACATGCCAGCTGATTTGGACAACCAATTATTGGATCAAGTCGTATAGCACTGCAGATCAGATAAACGCAGAAGACGTCTACTGGAAAGAGGGAGTGAGTTGGAACTCACCAATGCTTTAACCATTGCTGCTGCATTAGAAGCTGTTAAAGGGCAATTTCATACCATGACCCTGAAAGACAACTCAAGCCAGCAAATTAAGAGGTTCTCACATCGCCATAATCAGCCAAGATATACGCCGACACATGACGTGGAGTGTTATCGATGTGGAAACCGAGGTCACTTTGGAAAAGACCCATATTGCCCGGCCAAAGGCAATGTTTGCAGAAAGTGTGGAGGTAAGGACCACTTTGCAAAGAAGTGCAAAAGCAAGTCCAATGCAGACCAGAAGAGGAAGAGTACAACTTCCAAAGGCAAAGCCTGGGGGAAAGGAAAGTATCCTGGAAAGAAAGATACCATTCGCCAGATAGACAGTGACGATGATGATACCCAGGAGGAACAGAGTTGTTACCAATTTACGTTGAATGAAGTACATCATGAGAAGGTCCCAGTGATCATTGGTGGAGTGACAGTGCAGGTCATTGTAGACTCAGGCAGTGACAGTAATGTGATTGATCGACATTTATGGGAGAAGTTGAAAAGGAAAAAGATCATCTGTACCTCAAAGAAGTGTTCCAAGAAACTGTATCCATACACAGCAACCAAGCCATTGCAGACCATTGGATGTTTTACTGCAACTTTGAAGCTGGAGATAAGTACACCGAAGCAGAGTTTATGGTCATAGAAGAGAGGGGAGAACCATTGCTGAGTAGAAGCACAGCGCAAGACCTGGCAATACTTCATATTGGAGCTTGTATCAATTCAATTCAGTCATACGAGGATATGAAGCAAGAATTCCCCGCAGTCTTCCAAGGAGTAGGAAAGCTGAAAGGTCGACAATTGAAGCTAGCGGTAGATGAAACGGTCAAATCCAAGGCACAACCAATGTGCCAAACTCCGTTTGGACTTCGTGGGAAAGTTGAAGCCAAAATTAAAGAATTGATCGAACAAGACATTATTGAACCGGTGGAACATTCGACACAATGGGTCAGTCCCGTAGTGATAGTGCCCAAACCAAAGGGTGACATAAGACTATGTGTTGACATGAGAATGGCCAATGAAGCTATAATTAGAGAACGACACCCTATACCAACAGTGGAGGAAATACTTCAAGAACTAACTACCAGCAAGGTATTCTCAAAAATTGATCTGAAATGGGGCTATCATCAATTAGAGCTGGATCCAGGTTCCCGAGATGTGACAACATTTGTGACTCACTGTGGATTGTATCATTACAAGAGACTATCATTTGGAATTAATGCAGCTTCAGAGATCTACCAGTATGAAATCCATCGAGTGATTCAAGGCATTCCTGGAGTTGCCAACATTTCTGACGACATCATAGTCCATGCACCAACGAAGGAAGAGCATGACAAACGGTTGAGATGTGTACTATCTAGACTACAGGAAGCAGGCCTTACCGTGAATGGAAATAAGTGTCAGTTCGGTGTATCAGAAATGGACTTCATGGGACACAGACTTACACGGGAAGGACTAAACCCTCCAGAGGTCAAGGTGAAAGCTATTGCAGAGACACGTGCACCTCAGAACGCAACAGAGGAGGGATTGGTCAATTTTTGTGCAAAGTTCATTCCTAATTTTGCTACAGTAGGAGAACCACTAAGGAAACTAGCCAGGAAAGGTGTACCATTTCATTTTGGATCTGAGCAGAAGAAAGCGTTCACAGCGCTGAAGCAAAGCCTGACAGATGCAAAAACTCTTGGATATTACGATCCGGCGGCATCAACCAAAGTCATAGTGGATGCCAGCCCGGTTGGTTTAGGAGCCATGTTGGTCCAGATGCATGATGGAGGACCAAGAATCATTGCCTATGCCAGCAGATCGTTATCAGATGTGGAAAGAAGATACTCTCAGACAGAGAAAGAAGCACTCGGACTTGTATGGGCCTGTGAGAGGTTCCATGCATATTTATATAGCATTGAATTTGAACTCATCACAGATCATAAGCCATTAGAGGTGATCTATGATCCTAGATCCAAACCATGTGCCAGTATAGAGAGATGGGTATTCAGACTACAACCCTACAAATATAAAGTAATCCACATTGCAGGGAAAGCAAACATTGCTGATCCGCTGTCCAGATTGGTGAAGGATGGTGGTCCACAATCCAAGTCAGAATTGGGAACAGAAACAGAGAGCTTTGTACGCTTCATAGCTATTCAGTTGACACTGAAAGCTGTGACTACGAAGGAGGTCGAGAGAGAATCCGAATGTGATCCAGAACTCATGGAAGTAAGAGAATGCATACACAGTGGACAATGGGACAAGTGTACTCACAGGCTTACATTCCCATTAGAGACGAACTTTGTTGCATCGGACAGTGTGTACTGAGAGGTTGCAGATTGGTGATACCACAAAGATTGAGACCGAAGATCGTATCCTTAGCGCATGAAGGACACCTAGGTATTGTTGGTACCAAGCAAAACCTCAGAACCAAGGTATGGTGGCCAAGTTGTGATAAAGACGCAGAGAAATTTGTTAAAACTTGTCATGGATGTCAAATCACAAGTAGGAGTAATCCGCCCGAACCGATCCAGAGTACGCAACTTCCGACAGGACCATGGATCGACATAGCTGTTGATTTTCTTGAACCTTTACCGACGGGTGATTCAATTATGGTAGTGATAGATTACTACAGCAGATACTATGAGTAAGTGGTGTTGAAGTCCACAACCACTGAAAAAACAATACAAGCGTTAGCAGAGATATTCACAAGATATGGATTACCTGTTACATTATACTCTGACACCTTAAGACCACCTGGATGCATCCCCGATCCAAACACTGGCACCTCCTGGACTACATCCTGGTGCGAGAAAGTGACAAACAAGATGTGCTCCACACCAGGGTCATGCCTAGCGCGGAATGCCACACTGACCACCGGCTGGTTCGCTGCAAGCTCAACCTTCACTTCAAGCCAAAGCCCAGGAACAATAAAGCGCCCAGAAAGAGGTTCAATGTTGGAAACCTGCAGTCAGACGAAGCGAGAGGAAACTTCCAGGCAAACCTCAAAGCAAAGCTCGACGTTGCAACCCGCCTCACGGACCCGTCCCCTGAAACCCTCTGGGATCAGTTGAAGACTACCATACTGCAATCAACTGAAGAGGTACTGGGCTTCTCCTCCAGGAAAAACAAGGACTGGTTTGACAAAAACAGCCAGGAAATCCAGGAGCTGCTGGCAAAGAAGCGAGCTGCCCACCAGGCTCACCTTACAAAGCCGTCCTGTCCAGAGAAGAAACAAGCCTTCCGTCGTGCATGCAGCCATCTTCAGCGCAAACTCCGGGAGATCCAAAATGAGTGGTGGACTAGCCTCGCCAAACGAACACAGCTCAGCGCGGACATTGGTGACCAGGGGTTTCTACGAGGCTCTAAAGGCTGTGTATGGCCCCTCACCCCAAGTCCAAAGCCCGTTGCGCAGCTCAGACGGCAAAGTCCTCCTCAGCGACAAGATCTCCATCCTCAACCGATGGTCAGAACACTTCCAATCTCTTTTCAGTGCCAACCGCTCAGTCCAAGATTCCGCCCTGCTCCAGCTCCCTCAACAGCCCCTAAGGCTAGAGCTGGATGAGGTTCCCATCCTGGATGAGACATATAAGGCAATTGAACAACTGAAAAGTGGCAAAGCAGCAGGTATGGATGGAATCCCCCCAGAAGTCTGGAAGGCTGGCGGCAAAACTCTGCATGCCAAACTGCATGAGTTTTTCAAGCTTTGTTGGGACCAAGGTAAACTGCCTCAGGATCTTTGTGATGCCACCATCATCACCCTGTACAAAAACAAAGGCGAGAAATCAGACTGCTCAAACTACAGGGGAATCACGTTGCTCTCCATTGCAGGCAAAATCTTCGCTAGGATTCTACTAAATAGAATAATACCTAGTGTCGCCAAGAATATTCTCCCAGAATCACAGTGCGGCTTTCGCGCAAACAGAGGAACCACTGACATGGTCTTTGCCCTCAGACAGCTCCAAGAAAAGTGCAGAGAACAAAACAAAGGACTCTACATCACCTTTGTTGACCTCACCAAAGCCTTTGACACCGTGAGCAGGAAAGGGCTTTGGCAAATACTAGAGCGCATCGGATGTCCCCCAAAGTTCCTCAACATGATTATCCAACTGCACGAAAACCAACAAGGTCGGGTCAGATACAGCAATGAGCTCTCTGAACCCTTCTCCATTAACAATGGCGTGAAGCAAGGCTGTGTTCTCGCACCAACCCTCTTTTCAATCTTCTTCAGCATGATGCTGAACCAAGCCATGAAAGACCCCAACAATGAAGACGCTGTTTACATCCGGTACCGCATGGATGGCAGTCTCTTCAATCTGAGGCGCCTGCAAGCTCACACCAAGACACAAGAGAAACTTGTCCGTGAACTACTCTTTGCAGATGATGCCGCTTTAGTTGCCCATTCAGAGCCAGCTCTTCAGCGCTTGACGTCCTGCTTTGCGGAAACTGCCAAAATGTTTGGCCTGGAAGTCAGCCTGAAGAAAACTGACGTCCTCCATCAGCCAGCTTCCCACCATGACTACCAGCCCCCCCACATCTCCATCGGGCACACAAAACTCAAAACGGTCAACCAGTTTACCTATCTCGGCTGCACCATTTCATCAGATGCAAGGATCGACAATGAGATAGACAACAGACTCGCCAAGGCAAATAGCGCCTTTGGAAGACTACACAAAAGAGTCTGGAAAAACAACCAACTGAAAAACCTCACAAAGATAAGCGTATACAGAGCCGTTGTCATACCCACACTCCTGTTCGGCTCTGAATCATGGGTCCTCTACCGGCACCACCTACGGCTCCTAGAACGCTTCCACCAGCGTTGTCTCCGCTCCATCCTCAACATCCATTGGAGAGCTTACACCCCTAACGTCGAAGTACTCGAGATGGCAGAGGTCGACAGCATCGAGTCCACGCTGCTGAAGATCCAGCTGCGCTGGATGGGTCACGTCTCCAGAATGGAGGACCATCGCCTTCCCAAGATCGTGTTATATGGCAAGCTCTCCACTGGCCACCGTGACAGAGGTGCACCAAAGAAAAGGTACAAGGACTGCCTAAAGAAATCTCTTGGTGCCTGCCACATTGACCACCGCCAGTGGGCTGATAACGCCTCAAACCGTGCATCTTGGCGCCTCACAGTTTGGCGGGCAGCAACCTCCTTTGAAGAAGACCGCAGAGCCCACCTCACTGACAAAAGGCAAAGGAGGAAAAACCCAACACCCAACCCCAACCAACCAATCTTCCCCTGCAGCCGCTGCAATCGTGTCTGCCTGTCCCGCATCGGACTTGTCAGCCACAAACGAGCCTGCAGCTGACGTGGACTTTTTACCCCCTCCATAAATCTTCGTCCGCGAAGCCAAGCCAAAGAAGAAAGATACTCTGACAATGATCCACAATTCATTTCAGAGACATTTACAGAATACATGAGGACCACAGGTATCCACCATCATAAAGTAACTCCGAAATGGGCGCAAGCCAACGGAGAAGTAGAGAGACAAAATCAGTCCATTGAAAAACGATTGAGGATTGCACACGCAGAAGGACAAAATTGACGAGAAGCATTGCTATCTTATGTGGCTGTCTATCGAGCAACGCCTCATGCAACCACTGGAAAAAGTCCTGCAGAAGCATTTTTTGGGAGAAAAATCCGCACAAAAATGCCAGAAATAACGGAAATCCGAGACGACCAGGAGATGAGGGACCACGATGCTGAAAAGAAAGGTGCAGCAAAGCTGTACACAGATTCGAAACGTGGAGCCAAGTACTCAGACATCATGCCAGGAGATAATGTTCTAGTGAGGCATGAAACTGGTGGTAAGCTAGACACACCTTATTACCATTAACCCTATACTGTTGTATCCAGAAGTGGCAGTATGGTGACAGTCAAGTCTCCAACTGGAGTCCTGTATAAGAGAAATGTATCAGGTGTAAAAAGGTACCAGTCCAGAGATACATCGAGCGAAGAGGTTGAAAGGCCAATACGAGATGCTGAAACTGAGAGACCTGATGATGTTCCAGAGGCAGTTACCAGCACTCCTGATGAAGTGACTAGAGCGCTAGAAACACCCGAAGCTGAGGCAAGCAGTATTTCCGACGCTGAGAGTGAACAACCGAGAAGCGACGACAATATCGCAGGCAGGCCGAAACGAAACCGGAAAGTGCCCAAACGATACGAAGACTTTGTGCCATAGTTTTAATAAGAACTTTGGGACAGTATTTTAATCTTATATCATAAAGTGCATGTATGAGTGCTGTAGGAAGTAAACTTTATGTAGTTGAGTTATAGTATTACCATTAGTTACGATGTTTGTAAGTTTCCGAGGGATATTGGTAAGTGAAGATAAAGTTTATTTCTGATTAAAGGAGGGATGTCATGATAATGAATATGTATGAGATATACCGGAAGTCACGTGGTATGAGAGAAAGAGATAAGAACACAAGCAGGAGAACAAAGGAAACGGAAAATAAAAAGACACTAAGAAGTTTACCTGATAAACTTGTGTTTAATGTTTCATTAACTTCACATTTCGGGCCACAAATGTGACAAGCTGGTCCTTGGATAGAAAATAGGGTATAACTGGTCGCAGGATATAAAATAGTGGCAAGCTGGTCCGTGGATAATAAATAGGTAATGAATGGCCGCTTGTCATATAATAGGGGAGAGTTGCTCCATGGATATAAAATATGGGAGAGCTGGTGCTAAGACAAAAAATAGCGAAGACCTCGTCCATGGATATTAAATGGGAGAGAACTGGTCACTGGATATTAAATAGGGGTGAGCGGTTCCCTGGATATAAAATAGCGAGATCTGGTCCCTGGATATTAGAGTGGAGAGCTGGTCCATGGATATATAATTTGTAGAGCTGGTGCCTGGTTATAAATAGCGAGATCTGGTCCAGATTATTACATATCGGGAACTGGTCCCTGTATAGAAAAGCGGAGAGAGCTGGTCCCTGGATATAAAGTAGCGGAGAGCTGATTCCTGAATATAAAATAGCAGAGAGCAGGTCGATGTATATAAAATAGTGGTGAGCTGGTCCTTGGATATAAAATATGGAGAGCTAGTCCCTATATATAAAATAGCGGAGAGCTGGTTCTTGAATAGATAATAGCGGAAATCTGGTCTCTGAATATGAAATAGCGGCGAGATGGTACTTGCATACAATATAGGTGTTAGCTGGTCCCTGGATATCAAATATGGGATAGCTAGTCCATAGATATAAAATAGCTGAGAGCTGGCCACTAAATATAAAAGAGCGGAGAACTGGTCACTGAATATAAAATAGGGTTGAGCTGGTTCCTGGATGTAAAACAGCGTAGAGCTGGTCCCTGGATAGAAAATAGGGTAGAACTGGTCGATGGATATAAAATAGCGGTAAGCTGGTCCGTGGATATAAAATAGGTGATAGATGGCAGCTTGTCATATAATAGGGGAGAGTTGTTCCATGGATATAAAATGTAGGAGAGCTAGTACTAGGACAAATAAATAGCGAAGACCTCGTCCATGGATATAAAATGGGATACAACTGGTCGCTGGATATAAAATAAGGGTGATCGGTTCCCTGGATAATAAATTAGCGAGATCTGGACCCTGGATATTAAAGAGTGGAGAGCTGGTCCATGGATATATAATTTGGAGAGCTGGTGCCTGGTTATATATAGCGAGATCTGGTCCAGATTATAACATATCGGGAACTGGTCCCTGCATAGAAAAGAGGAGAGAGCTGGTCCCTGGATATAAAGTAGTGGAGAGCTGGTTCCTGAATATATAATAGCGGAGAGTAGGTCGATGTATATAAACTAGTGGAGAGCTGGTCCTTGGATATACAATATGTAGAGCAAGTCTCTGTATATAAAATAGGAGAGAGCTGGTGGCTGGATATAAAATAGAGGAGAGCTGTTTTCTGAATATATAATAGCGGAAATCTGGTCCCTGAATATGAAAAAGCGGAGAGCTGGACCCGGAATACAATATAGGTGTTAGCTGGTCCCTGGATATCAAATATAGGATAACTGGTCCATGGATATAAAATTGCTGAGAGCTGGTCCCTGAATATAAAATAGAGGTGAGCTGGTTCCTGGATATAAAACAGCGGAGAGGTGGTCCCCGCATATAAAATAGGGTAGAACTGGTCACTGGATATAAAATAGCGGCAAGCTGGTCCGTAGATATAAAATAGGAAAGAGATGGCCGCTGGTCATATAAGAGGGGAGAGTTGCTCCATGGATATAAAATGTGGGAGAGCTGGTCCTAGGGAAAAAAAAATAGGGGAGATCTCGACCCTGGAGAAAAAATGGGAGAGAACTGGTCGCTAGATATAAAATAGGGGAGAGCAATTCCAAGGATATAAAACAGCGACATCTGTTCCCTGACCTTAAAATTGCGGAGAGCGAGTCCAGGATATATAATTTGGAAAACTGGTGCCTGGATATAAAAGAGGAGAGAGCAGGCAACTGCATATTAAATAGTGTAGACTTGGCCCCTGGATACAATAATAGGGAAATTCGATCAAGGATATAAAATATCCTTGATATAAAATTGCGGAGAGCTTGTCGCTGGATATGAAAGAGGGGAGAGCTGGATGCAGGCTATAAATAGCGAGGTCTGGACCCTGGATACACAATAACGAAAGTTAGACCCTTGAAAAAAAATAGAGAGAGCTGGTACCTGGATATAAATTAGGGAAGATCTTGTCCCTGCATATAAAATAATGTAGAGCTGGTCCCTGGATATATAATATGGGAGAGGTTTTCCCTGGATATAAAATAGCGGAGATCCAGTTCCTGTATATAAAATAGGGGAGAGCTGGTCCCTATATATAAAATGACGGAGAGCTGGACCCTGGATATAAAATAGGCGAGTGTTGGTCTATTGATAAAAAAATAGCGAGAGCTTGTCTCTGGATTTTAAATAGAGGAGAGCTTGTGCCAGGATAAAATAACGTGATCTGGTCCAGATTATAAAATATCGTGAGGTGTTCCCTGCACATAAAATAGTGGAGAGCTAGTCCATGTACATGAAATAGTGCAGAATGGGACATTCAATATAAAATAGCAGAGAGCTGATCCCTTGAATTAAAATAGCGAAGAACTGGTTCCTGGATATAAAATAGGGGTGAACTGGTTCCAGTATATAAAATACAAAAATCTGGAACCCTGATAGAAAATAGCGAGAGCTGGTACCCTAATATAAATTAGGGGAGATCGTGTCCCTGGATATAAAATAGGGGAGAGCTGGTCCCTGGATAAGAAATAGAAAACTGCTGGATGCTGGATAAAAATAGGAGAGATTGTCCCTGGATATAAAATATAGGAAACCTCGTCCCTGGATATTTACTATTAGAGAATTGGTCGCTGGATGTAAAAGAAGGGAGAGCTGGTGCCTGGATATAAATAGCGAGATCTGGTCCAGATTATAAAATATCGAGAATTGATCGCTGCATATAATATAGGGGAGATTGGCCCCGGATATAAATTAGTGGATAGCTGGTCCTTGGATATCAAATAGGGGTGAGCTGGTCCCTGGATATCAAATATGGAAGATCTTGTCCCTGGATATAAAACAGGGTACAAATGGACGCTCGATATAAAAAAGCAGCAATCTGGTCCATGGATATAAAATAGGGAAGAGATGGCCGCTGGTCATGTAATAGGGGAGAGTTGGTCCATGGATATAAAATATGGGAGAACTGGTCCCAGTATAATAAATAGCGGAGACCTCGTCCCTAGATATAAAAAAGGGGAGAGCTGGTCCCTGGTTAGATAATAGCGGAGAGCTGGTCCCTGGATACAAAATAGGAGAGAACTGGTCGCTGGATATAAAATAGGGGAGAGCAGTTCCCTGGATATTAAATAGCTTGATCTGGTCCCTGGATATAAAATAGGGGAGAGCAAGTCCCTAGATATAAAATAACGGAGAGGTGGTCCCTGGATATAAATTATGGAGAGATGGTCCCTTGAAATAAAATAGTGTAGAGGTGGTCCCTTGATGTAAAATTGGTAAGAGCTGGTCCTTGGATATAAAATAGCGTAGAATTGGTCCCTGGATAGAAAATAGTGGAGATCTTATCCCTGAAGTTAGAAAAGCGGTGAGAAGGTCACTGGATGCAGCGTAGCGAGATCTGGTCGCTGGATATGAAATAGGGGACAGCTGGTGCCTTGAAATAAAATAGTGCAGAGGGAGTCCCTGGGGAGTCTTCCCCAGGAAGACCTGGTCCCTGAAGTTAAAAGACCGGAGAGCTGGTCTCTTGATACAAAGTAGCGAGATCTGTTCGCTGGATATAAAATAGGGGGAGATGGTCCCTGGATATAAAATAGCGGAGAACTGATCCCTGGATATCACTTAGGGAGAGGTGGTCCCTGGATATAAAATAGCGGAGAGCTGGTGTCTGTATATAAAATTTGGGGAGAGCTGGTCCCTGCATATTAAAAAAGAGGAGATCTGGTTCCAGGATAAAATAGGGGAGAACTGGACCATGAATATAAAATAGCGAGAGCTGGTCCCTGGATTTTAAATAGGGGAGAGCTGGTCCAGATTATAAAATATCGAGAACTGTTGACTGCACATAAAATAGTGGAGAGCTGGTCCATGGAAATAAAATAGCGGAAAACTGGTTCCTGAATATAAAACAGCGGAGAGCTGGTCGCTGGATATAAAATAGGGGAGAAAAGGTCCCTGGATATAAAATAGCAATAGCTGGTCCCTGGATTTTAAATAGGGTAGAACTGGTCGTTGGATATAAAATAGCGGAAAGCTGGTCCGTGGATATAAAATAGGGAAGAGATGGCCGGTGGTCATATAATAGGGGAAAGTTGGTCCATTGATATAAAATTGGGAGAGCTGATTCGAGGACAAAATAATAACGGAGATATAAAATGGGAGAAAACTGGTGGCTGGATATAAAAGAGTGGAGAGCAGGTCCATGGATATATAATTTGGAGAGCTGGTGCCTCGATATAAAAGAGGGGAGAGCTGGTGCCAGGTTATAAATAGCGAGATATGGTCCAGATTATAATATATCGGGAACTGCTCCCTGCATATAAAAGAGGAGAGAGTTGTTCCTTGGATATAAATTAGCGGAGAGCCGGTCCCTGAATATAAAATAGCGGAGAGCTGGTCGGTGTATATGAAATAGTGGTGAGCTGGTACTTGGATATAAAATATTGGAGAGTTGGTCCCTGGAAATGAAATAAGGGAGAGCTGGTACCTGGATATAAAATAGCCGAGAGTTGGTTCCTGAATATAAAATAGCGGAAATCTGGTCCCTGGATATGAAATAGGTGAGAACTATTCTCTGCATATAAAATAGAGGAGATCTGATTCCTGGATATTATATATAAAATAATGGAGAGCTGGTCCCCGGATATAAAATAGCGGGAGCTGGTCTCTAGAATTTTAATAGGGTAGAGCTTGAGCCAGGACGAAATAACGTGATCTGGTCCAGATTATAAAATATCGAGCGCTGTTGCGTGCACATGAAATAGGGGAGCGCTTGTCCATGGATCTGAAATAGTGGAGAGTGGGACCTTGGATATCAAATAGCGGAGAGCTTATCCCTGGATATAAAATAGCGGTGACCTGGTCAATGGATATAAAATAGGTGAGAACTGGTTCAAGTATATAAAATACCGATATCGGGACACCTGATTAAAAAAAAAATAATAGCGGAAATATAATAGGGGAGTGCTTATCCTTGGATAGAAAATAGCGCAGAGCTGGTACCTGGATATAAAATAGGGGAGAGCTTGTCCATGGATATAAAATAGGGGTGAGCTGGTTCCTG
Source organism: Narcine bancroftii (assembly GCF_036971445.1). Lineage (NCBI taxonomy): Eukaryota > Metazoa > Chordata > Chondrichthyes > Torpediniformes > Narcinidae > Narcine > Narcine bancroftii. The sequence continues at coordinate 45,985,673 of NC_091482.1, forward strand.
GATATAAAAATCGTCCGTGGATATAAAATAGGGAAGAGCTGGTCCCAGGACAAAAAAAAAATAGCGGAGACCTCGTCCCTGGATATAAAATGGGAGAGAACACGTGGCGGGATATAACATAGCGGAGAGCTTGTCCCTGAAGTTAAAAAAGTGGAGAGCTGCTCTCTAGAAACAAAGTAGCCAGATCTGGTCGCTGGATATAAAAAAGGAGACAGCTGGTGCCTTGAAATAAAATAATATAGAGGTAGTCCCTTGATATAAAATAGGGGACAGCTGGTCCCTGAAGGTAAAAGAGCGGAGAGCTGGTCTCCGGATACAAAGTAGCGAGATCTGATAAATGGAAATAAAATAGGGAGAGGTGGTCCCTGGATATAAAATAGCGGAGATCGGATCCCTGGATATCAATTAGGGGGCGGTGGTCCCTAGATATAAAATAGCGAGAGCTGGTCTCTGGATTTTATATAGGTTAGAACTGGTCGCTGGGTATAAAATAGCGACAAGCTGGTCTGTGGATATAAAGTAGGGAAGAGATGGCCGCTGCTCATATAATAGGGGAGACATGGTCCATGGATATAAAATATGGGAGAGCAGGTCCCAGGACAAAAAATAGCAGAGAGCTCGTCCCTGAATATAAAATAGGGGAGAGCTGGTCTCTCGTTAGATAATAGCGGGGAGCTTGTCCCTGGATATAAAATGGGAGAAAACTGGTCGCTGGATATAAAATAGCACAGAACTGGACAATGGATATAAAATAACGGGGAGCTGATCCCTGGATATAAATTAGGGGGATGTGCTCCCTGGATATAAAATAGCGGAGAGCAGGTGTCTGTATATAAAATGGGGGAGTGCTGGTCCCTGCATATAAAATAGAGGAGATCCGGTTCCTGGATATAAAATAGTGGAGAGCTGGTCCCTGAATATGAAATAGTGGAGTGCTGGTCCCTGGAATTTAAATAGGGGAGAGCTGGTCCCTCGAAATATAATAGGGGAGAGCTTTTCCTTGGATATAAAATATCGCAGAGCTGCTCGATCGATATAAAATCGCGGAGAGTTAGCATCTCTAAATAAAATGGGGAGAGCATGTCCCTGGATATAAAGTAGCGGAGATCTTGTCCCTGGATATAAAATAGCACAGAACTGGAATCTGGATATAAAATAGTGGAGTGCTGGTCCATGGATATAAAATAGGAGAGAGCTGGTTCATGAATATATAATAGCGAAAATCTCGTCCCTGGATATAAAATAGCGGAGAGCAGGTCCGTGTATATAAAATAGTGGTGAGCTGGTCACTGGATATAAAATAAGGGAGAGCTGGTACCAGGATATAAAATAGCCGAGAGTTGGTTCCTGAATATAAATTAACGGAAAACTGGTCCCTGCATATAAAATAGAGGAAATCCGGTTCCTGGATATAAAATAGGGGAGAGGTGGTCCCTGGATTTTAAAGAGTGGAGTGCTTGTGCCTGGACAAAATAACGAGATCTGGTCCAGATTATAAAATGTCGAGAGCTGTTCCCTGTATATCAAATAGGGGAGCGCTTGTCCCTGAAAATAAAAGAATGGAGAGTTAGTCCATGGATATGAAATAGCGGAGAGCTTATCTCTGGATATAAAATAGCGGAGCCTGGTCCCTGGGTATAAAATAAGGGAGAACTGGTTCCTGTATATAAAATACCGAAATCTGGACCCAGGATATAAAATAGGGGAAAGCTTGTCCCTGAAAGAGGGGAGAACAGGTAACTGCATATAAAATAGTAGAAACTTGGTCCCTAGATAAAGAAAATACCGAAATTTGTTCCAGAATATAAAATAGCGTGAATTGGTTCCTGTATATAAAACTGCGGAGAGTTGGTCGCCTAGATATAAAAGAGGGGAGAGCAGGATGCAAGATATAAATAGCGAGGTCTTGTTCCTGGATATACAATAGTGAACACTAGACCTTTGATAAACAATAGCGAGAGCTGGTACCTGGATATAAATTAGGAGAGAGCTTGTCCCTGGATATAAAATAGTGGAAAGCTTGTCCCTGGATATAAAATAGGGGAGAGCTGGTCCTGGATATGAAATAGAAGACAGCTGGACGCTGAATAAAAAAAATAGGAGATTTAATAGGATATAAATTATAGGAGACCTAGTCCCTGGATATTTGCTATTAGAGAGATGGTCGCTGGATATAAATTAGTGGAGAACTGGTCCCTGAATATAAAATAGGGGAGAGCAGTTCCCTGGATATAAAATATCGTGATCTGGTCCCTGGATATAAAATAGGGGAGAGCTAGTCCCTAGGTATAAAATAACGTAGAGCTGGTCCCTGGATATAATATAGGGGAGAGCTAGTCCCTGTATATAAAATAGCGGAGATCTGGTCTCTGGATACAAAGTAGCGAGATCTGGTTGCTGGATATAAAATAGGGGGGGGGGGGGTCCCTGGATATAAAGTAGCGGAGATCTTGACCCTGGATATAAAATAGCACAGATCTGGACTCTGGATATAAAATAGTGGAGTGCTGGTCCATGGATATAAAATAGGAGAGAGCGGAGAGCTTGTCACTGGATATAAAATAAGGGAGAGCTGGTATCTGGATATAAAATAGCCAAGAGTTGTATCCTGAATATAAATTATCAGAAATCTGATCCATGGATATGAAATAGGTGAGAACTATTCTCTGCATATAAAATAGAGGAGATCCGGTTCCTGGATATCAAATCGGGGAGAGCCGATCCCTATATATAAAATAATGGAGAGCTGGTCCCTGGATATAAAATAGGTGAGAGCTGGTCCATGGGTAGAAAATAACGAGAGCTATTCCCTGGATTTTACATAGGGGAGAGCTTGTGACTGGACAAAATAACGAGATCTGGTCCAGATTATAAAATATCGAGAATTGTTTCCTGCACATAAAAAAGTGGAGAGTTGGTCCATGAATATAAAATAGGGGAGAGCTGGTCCCTGGATATGAAATAGAAGACAGCTGGACGCTGGATAAAAAAAAATAGAAGAGATTGTCCATGGATATAAAATATAGGCGACCGATCCCTGGATATTTACTATTAGAGAGCTGGTCGCTGGATGTAAAAGAGGGGAGAGCTGGTGCCTGGATATAAATAGCGAGATCTACTACAGATGATAAAATTTCGAGAACTGGTCCCTGCATATAAAATAGGGGAGAGCTGGCCCCTGGATATAAATTAGTGGAGAGCTTGTCGCCGAATATAAAATAGGGGTGAGCTAGTCCCTGGATATTAAATATGGTAGAACTTGTCCATGGATTAAAAAATAGGGTAGAACTGGTCCCTCGATATAAAAAAGCGGCAATCTGGTCCGTTGATATAAAATAGGGAAGAGATGGCCGCTGGTCATATAATAGGGGAGAATTAGTCCCTGGATATCAAATATGGGAGAGCTGGTCCAAGGATAATAAATAGTGGAGACCTCATCCCTGAATATAAAAATGGTGAGAGCAGTTCCCTGGTTAGATAATAGCGGAGAGCTGGTCCCTGGATATAAAATAGGAGAGACCTGGTCGCTGGATATAAAAAATAGCGGAGAGCTGGTGCATTGATATATAATTTGGAGTGCTGGTCCCATGATATATAATAGGGGAGGGCTGGTGTCTGGATATAAATAGGGAGAATTGGTCTAGTTTATAAAATATCGAGAGCTGGTCGCTACATATAAAATAGTAGTGAGGTGGACCCTAGATATATAATAGTAGAGAGCAGGACCAGGGATATATAATTTGGAGTGCTGGTGTCTGGATATAAATAGCGAATTCAGGTCCAGATTCTAAAATATTGAGATCTGGTCCCTGGATATAAAATAGGGGAGAGCTAGTCCCAAGATAAAAAAAATAACGGAGAACTGGTCCCTGGTTATAAATTATGGAGAGCTGGTCCCTTGATTAAAATAATGCAGAGGTGGTCCCTTGATGTAAAATTAGGGAGAGCTGGTCCTTGGATATAAATTAGTGGAGAGCTGGTCCCTGAATATAAAATAGGGGAGAGTTGGTCCCTGGATATAAAAGAGGAGAGAGCAGGTAACTGTATATAAAATAGTGAAAACCTGCTCCCTGGATAAAACAAATAGCGAAATTTGGTCCAGAATATAAAATAGCGAGAATTAGTTCCTGGATATAAAATTGCGGTGAGAACTAGTCTCTGCATATAAAATCGAAGAGATCCGGTACCTGGATATAAAATAGAGGAGAGCTGGTCCTTATATATATAAAATAACGAGAGCTGGTCCCTGGAATTTAAATAGGTGAGAGCTGGTGCCATGAAAAAATAGCGAGATCTGGTCCAGATTATAAAATATCAAGACCTGGTACCTGCACATAAAATAGTGGAGAGCTGGTCCCTGAAGATAAAATAGTGGAGAGCTAGTCAATGGAATAAAATAGGGGAGAGCTTGACCCTGGATATAAAATAGCGGAGATCATGTCCCTGGATATAAAATAGCACAGAACTGGACTCTGGATACAAAATAGCGGAGAGCTGGACCATGGATATAAAATAGGTGAGAGCTGGTCCCTGAATATAAAATAGGGGTGAGCTGGTTCCTGGATATAAAATAGTTGAGAGCTGGTCCCTGGATATAAAATAGGGTAGAACTCGTCGCTGGATATAAAAGAGCGGCAAGTTGGTCCGTGGATATAAAATAGGGAAGAGATGGCCGCTGGTCATATAATAGGGGAGAGTTGATCCTAGCATATAAAATATGGGAGAGCTGGTCCAGGACAAAGAAATAGGGGAGACCTCGTCCCTGGATAGAAAATGGGAGAGAACTGGTCGCTGGATATAAAATAGGGGAGAGCAGTTCACTTGATATAAAATAGCGATATCTGGTCCCTGGATTTTATATAGGTTAGGTCCAGGATATTTAATTTGGAGAGCTGATATAAAAGAGGTGAGTGCTGGTGCCTGGTTATAAATAGCGAGATCTGGTCCAGATTATAAAATATCGGTAAGTGGTCCCTGCATATAAAATAGGAGAGAGCGAGCTGGCGCCTGGATATAAATTAGTGGTGAGCTAGACCATGGATATCAATTAATGGAGAACAGATCCCAGGTGATAAAAGAGTAGAGAGCTACTCCATGGATATGAAATAGTGGAGAACTGGTCCCTGGATATAAAATATAAGAGAGCTGGTGTGAATATAAAAGAGGAGAGAGCTGGGCCCCGGACATAAAGTAGTGGAGAGCTTGTCCCAGGATTTAAAATAGCGGAGAACTGGTCGATGTATATAAAATAGCAGACATCTGCTACCTGGATATAAAATATTGGAGAGCTGGTCCCTATATATAAAATAACGGAGAGCTGGTCCGTGGATATAAAATAGGTGAGAGCTGGTCCATGGATAGAAAATAGCGAAAGCTCGTTCCTGGATTTTAAATAGGGGAGAGCTTGTGCATGGACAAAATAACGAGATCTGGTCCAGATTATAAAATATCGAGAGCTGTTCCCTGTACATAAAATGGGGGAGCGCTTGTCCCTGAAAATAAAATAGTGGAGAGCTAGTCCATGAATTACTGGAGAGTGGGGGCTTGGATATAAAATAGGGGGAGAGCTTATCCCAGGTTATAAAATAGCGGACCCTGGTCACTGGATATAAAATAGGGGAGAACTGGTTCCTGTATGTAACATAACGAGATCTGGAACCTGGATATAAAATAGGGGAAAGTTTGTCCCTGAAAGAGGGAAGAGGAGGTAACTGTATATAAAATAGTGGAGACTTGGTCCCTGGATTTAAAAAATAGCGAAATTTGGTCCAGAATATAAAATAGCGAGAGCTGGTTCCTGGATATAAAGTTACGGAGAGCTGGATGCAAGATATAAATAGCGAGGTCTGGTCGCTGGATACACAATAGCGAACACTCGACTCTTGATAATAAAATAGCGAGAGCTGGTACCTGGATATAAATTAGGGAGATATTTTCCCTGGATATAAAATAGCGTAAACCTGGACCCTGGATTTATAATATGGGAGAGCATGTCTCTAGATATAAAATAGCGGAAATCTTGTCCCTGGATATAAAATAGCAGAGAGCTGGTCCCTGGATATAAAATAACCGCTGGACGCTGGATAGAAAACAGGAGAGATTGTCCCTGGATATTTACTATTAGAGAGCTGGGGGTCGCTGCATGTAAAAGAGGGGAGAGCTGGTGCCTGGTTAGAAATAGCAAGATTTGGTCCAGATTATAAAATATCGAGAACTGGTCCCTGGATATAAATTGGTGAAGAGCTAGACCATGGATATAAAATTGGTGAAAGCTGGTCCTTTGATATAAAATAGCACAGAATTGGTCCCTGAATTTTAAATAGGTGTGAGCTGGTCCCTGGATATAAAATATCGGAGACCTGTTCCCTGGATATAAAATAGGGGAAAGCTGGTACCTGGATATAAATTAGCGACGGCTAGTTCCTGGATATAAAACAGGGGAGAATTGGGGCCTCGATATAAATAGAGAGATCTAGTCCAGATTATAAAATGTCGAGAGCGGTTCCCTGCACATCAAAAAGGGGAGCGCTGGTTCCTGAAAATAAAATATTAGACAGCTGGTCCCTGGATATAAAAGAGGGGAGAGCAGGTAACTGTATATAAAATAGTGGAAACTTGGTCCCTGGATTAAAAAAAAAATAGCGAAATTTGATCCAGAATATAAATTAGCGAGAATTTGTTCCTGGATATTAAATAACGGAGAGTTGGTCCCTGGATATAAAATAGGTGAGAGCTGGTCCATGGTTAGAAAATAACGAGAGCTGGTCCCTGGAATTTAAATAGGGGAGAGCTGGTGCCATGAAAAAATAGCGAGATCTGGTCCAGATTATAAAATATCAAGATCTGGTTCCTGCACATAAAGTAGTGGAGAGCTGGTCCCTGAAGATAAAATAGAGGAGAGCTAGTCAATGGATGTAAAATAGCGGAGCTCTTGACCCTGGCTATAAAATAGCGGAGATCATGTCCCTGGATATAAAATACCACAGAACTGGACCCTGGATACAAAATAGGGGAGAGGTGGTCCATGGATATAAAATATGGGAGAGCTGGTCCCAGGACAAAAAATAGCGGAGACCTCGTCCCTGGATAAAAAATGGGAGAGAACTGGTCGCTGGATAGATAATAGGCGAGAGCAGTTCACTGGATATAAAATAGCGAGATCTGATCCCTGGATGTAAAATAGCGGAGAGCTAGTCCAGGTTATTTAATTTGGAGATCTGATGCCTGGATATGAAATAGGTGAATGCTGGTGCCTGGTTATAAATAGCGAGATCTGGTCCAGATTATAAAATATCGGTAAGTGGTCCCTGCGTATAAAATAGAGTGAGAGAGCTGGCGCCTGGATATAAATAAGTGGTGAGCTAGACCATGGATATCAATGAATGGAAAACAGATCCCAGGTGATAAAATAGTAGAGAGCTACTCCATAGATATGAAATAGTGGAGAACTGGTCCCTGGATATAAAATATAAGAGAGCTGGTCCCTGGATATAAAATAGAGGGCGACGGTCCCTCGATATAAAATTGCGATGAGCTGGTGTGAATATAAAAGAGAGAGCTCTTATGTCCCCGGACATAAAGTAGCGAAGAGCTTGTCCCAGGATTTAAAATAGCGGACATCTGCTACTTGGATATAAAATATTGGAGAGCTGGTCCCTATATATAAAATAACGGAGAGCTGGTCCATGGATAGAAAATAGCGAGAGCTCCTTCCTGGATTTTAAATAGGGGAGAACTTGTGCCTGGACAAAATAACGAGATCTGGTCCAGATTATAAAATATCGAGAGCTGTTCCCTGTACATAAAATAGGGGAGCGCTTGTCCCTGAAAATAAAATAGTGGAGAGCTAGTCCATGGATATGAAATACTGGAGAGTGGGAGCTTGGATATAAAATAGCGGAGAGCTTATTCCTGGTTATAAAATAGCGGAACCTGGTCACTGGATATAAAATAGGGGAGAACTGGTTCCTGTAAGTAACATAACGAGATCTGGAACCTGGATATAAAATAGGGGAAAGCTTGTCTCTGAAAGAGGGGAGAGGAGGTAACTGTATATAAAATAGTGGAGGCTTGGTCCTTGGATTTAAAAAAAATAGCGAAATTTGGTCCAGAATATAAAATAGCGAGAACTGGTTCTTGGATATAAAATTGCGGAGAGCTGGTGTCTAGACATAAAAGAGGGGAGAGCTGGATGCAGGATATACATAGCGAGGTCTGTTCGCTGGATACACAATAGCGAACACTAGACTCTTGTTTAAAAAAAATAGCGAGAGCTGGTACCTGGATATAAATTAGGGAGATATTTTCCCTGGATATAAAATAGCGTAAAGCTGGACCCTGGATTTATAATATGGGAGAGCATGTCTCTAGATATAAAATAGCGGAAATCTTGTCCCTGGATTTAAAATAGCAGAGAGCTGGTCCCTGGACATAAAATAACCGCTGGACGCTGGATAGAAAACAGGAGAGATTGTCCCTGGATATAAAATATAGGAGACCTCGTCCTTGGATATTTACTCTTAGAGACTGGTCGCTGCATGTAAAAGAGGGGAGAGCTAGACCATGGATATAAAATTGGTGAAAGCTGGTCCTTTGATATAAAATAGCAGAGAGTTGGTCCCTGAATTTTAAATAGGTGTGAGCTGGTCCCTGGATATAAAATATCGGAGACCTGTTCCCTGGATATAAAATAGGGGAGAGCTGGTCCCTTGAAATATAATAGTGGAGAAGTGGTCTCTTGATATTAAATAGCGTAGATCTGTTCCCTGGATATAAAATAGCGGAGAGTTGGTCCCTGAAGTTAAAAAAGTGGAGAGCTGGTCTCTGGATACAAAGTAGCGAGATATGGCCGCTGGATATAAAATAATGGAAGTTGGTCCCTGGATATAAAATAGTGGAGAGCTGTTCCCTGGATATTAATTATGGGGAGGTGGTCTCTGGATATAAAATAGCGATGAGCTGGTCTGTACATAAAAGAGGAGAGAGCTGGTCCATGGATATAAAGCAGCGGAGAGCTGGTACCTGGGTATCAAATAGCGGAGAGCTGGTTCCTGGATATAAAATAACGGATAACTGGTACCTTGAAATAAAATAGTGCAGAGGTGGTCCCTTGATATAAAATTGGGCAGAGCTGGTCCTTAGATATAAAATAGCGTAGAATGGTCCCTGGATATAAAGTAGCGGAGAACTGGTCCCTGAAGTTAAAAAAAAAGCGGAGAGCTGGTCTCTGGAAACAAAGAAGCGAGATCTGGTCGCTGCATAAAATATAGGGGGATCTGGTCCCTGGATATAAAACAGCGGAGAGCTGATGTCTGTTTTTAAAATGGGGGAGAACTGGTCTCTGCATATATAATAGATGAGATCCGGTCCCTGGATATAAAATAGGGAAGAGCTTGTCTCTGAATATAAAATAGCGAGAGCTCGTCCCTGGATTTTAAATAGGGGAGATCTGGTGCATGGACAAAATAGCAAGATCTGATCCAGATGATAAAATATCCAGTTTTTTCCTGCACATAAAATAGTGACGAGCTGGTCATTGAATTTAAAATAGTGGAGAGCTGGTCCTTAGATATAAAATAGCGGAGATCTCGTCCAGGATATTTAATTTGGAGAGCTGGTGCCTTGATATAAAAAAGGTGAGCGCTGATGCCTGGTTATAAATAGCGAGATCTGGTCCAGATCATAAAATATCGGTAAGTGGTCCCTGCATATAAAATAGAAGAGAGCTGGTGCCTGGATATAAATTATTGGTGAGCTAGACCATGGATATCAATTAATGGAGAACAGATCCCAGGTGATAAAATAGTAGAGAGCTACTCCATAGATATGAAATAGTGGAGAACTGGTTCCTGGATATAAAATATGAGAGAGCTGGTCCCTGGATATAAAATAGAGGGCGACGGTCCCTCGATATAAAATTGCGATGAGCTGGTGTGAATATAAAAGAGAACATAGCTGGTCCCTGGATTTATAATATGGGAGAGCATGTCTCTAGATATAAAATAGCGGAAATCTTGTCCCTGGAGAGAAAAGAGAGCTGGTCCCTGGACATAAAATAACCGCTGGACGCTGGATAGAAAACAGGAGAGATTGTCCCTGGATATAAAATATAGGAGACCTCGTCCTTGGATATTTACTATTAGAGACTGGTCGCTGCATGTAAAAGAGGGGAGAGCTGGTGCCTGGTTAGAAATAGCGAGATTTGGTCCAGATTATAAAATATCGAGAACTGGTCCCTGGATATAAATTAGTGGAGAGCTAGACCATGGATATAAAATTGGTGAAAGCTGGTCCTTTGATATAAAATAGCAGAGAGCTGGTCCCTGAATTTTAAATAGGTGTGAGCTGGTCCCTGGATATAAAATAACGGAGACCTGGTCCCTGGATATAAAATAGGGGAGAGCTGGTACCTGGATTTAAATTAGCGACGGCTAGTTGCTGGATATAAAATAGGGAAGAACTGGGGCCTCGATATAAATAGGAAGATCTAGTCCAGATTATAAAATGTCGAGAGCAGTTCCATGCACATCAAAAAGTGGAGCGCTGGTTCCTGAAAATAAAATACTGGAGAGCTAGGCCATGGATATGAAATAGTGGAGTGTGGGACCTTGGGTATAAAATAGAGGAGAGCTTAACCCTTTATATTAAATAGGGGAGTGCGAGTCCCTGGATATAAAATACCGGAGAGGTGGTTCTTGGATATAAAATAGCGGAGAGCAGGACAATGGATATATAAATCGGAGAACTGTTGCCTGGACATAAATATCGAATTCTGGTCCTGATTATAAAATAACTGAGAACATGTCCCTGGATAGAAATTAGGGGAGGGCTGTTCCCTGGATATTATTTAGGGGGAGGTGGTCCCTGGATATAAAATAGCGGAGAGCTGGTGTCTGAATATAAAATGGGGGAGAGCTGGTCCCTGAGTATAAAGTACCGGAGAGCTTATCCCTGGAAATAATATAGAGGGAGGTGGTCCCTGAATATAAAATAGCGATGAGCTGGTCTGTATATAAAAGAGGAGAGAGCTGGACCCTGGATATAAAGAAGCGAAGAGCTAGTTTCTGGATACAAAGTAGGCAGATCTGGTAGCTGGATATAAAATAGCGGAGAACTGGTCCCTGAATATAAAATAGGGGTAAGCTGGTCCCTGGATATCAAATATGGGAGAGCTTGTCCCTGGATATAAAATAGGGGAAAGATGGTTCCCACATAAAAAAAAACGGAGAGCTGGTCCCTGGATAAAATAGGGGTGAGCTGGGCCTAGGATATCAAATATGGGAGAGCTTGTCAATGGATATCAAATATGGTAGAGCTTGTTCCTGGATATAAAATGGCGATAAGCTGTCTGTATATAAAAGAGGAGAGAGTTGGATATACATTAGTGAGACCTGGGTCCTGGATGTAAAATAGGGGACAATTGGTGCCTCGACATAAATAGCGAGATCTCGTCCAGATTATAAAATATCGAGAGCTGTTCCCTACACATCAAAAAGGGGAGCGGTGGTTCCTGAAAATAAAATAGTTGAGAGTTGGACCATGAATATGAAATAGTGGAGGATGGGACCTTGGATATCAAATATAGTAGAACTTATCCCTCTATATAAAATACTGGAGAGCTGGTCCTTGGATGTAAAATAGCGGGGAGCAGGCCCTTGAATATATAAATTGGAGAGCTGTTGCCTGGATATAAATAGCGAATTATGGTGCAGATTATAAAATAACGGAGAACTGGTCCCTGGATAGAAATTAGGGGAGAGCTGGTCCCTTGATATAAAATAGCGGAGAGTTGGTCCCTGCATCTAAAATAAGGGAGATCTTGTGTCTGGATATAAAATAGCGGAGAGCTTAATCCTCGATATAAAATAGCGGAAGTCTGGACCCTGAATATAAAATAATGGAGGGCTTGTCCCTGGATATAAAATAGAGGAGAGCTGGTTCCTTGAAATAAAATAGTGGAGAGGTGGTCTCTTGATACAAAGTAGCGAGATCTGGTCGCTGGATATAAAATAGGGGAAGGTGGTCACTGGATATAAAATAGTGGAGAGCTGTTACCTGGATATTACTTATGGGGAGGTGGTCTCTGGATATAAAATAGTGATGAGTTGGTGTAATGAAAGATTCTAACTGTGTTTTTTTAACTTTTGAAGCCTTTGCTTCTACAAGGCTGAGAACTTGCTTGTGTTTTAGAATCAGCAGACATAAACTAAATTCTACCGAGGGGCCAAAGATGCAGTTATCTGACGAAAAGACATCTGTGTACCAAGAACATTTAATCTTCCTGCTTGTTTTGGTCACAGACTGTCAGAGGCCTAGCCTTGATGCAAAATAACCCATTGTATTCAAAGTGATAAGCTGAAAATTATGTTATTCGATAGAAGCCTAGCATGCTAGCTTGCTCGCTTTTCTTTCTTGCTGTGCTGGGAATAGGTGCTTGGCTAAGCAGTTTATGGGTAATAGAAGCCATGGTCCCGCTGCTGAAGTTTGAGACTCTCCGAGAGGTGGCAACATCTCTCAGCAAGAAGAAGAACTTCTAGAGTCCAGCCAACGTCCCGGTCGGGGGAGGTGGAGAAGCTGCTACCGGCGCCCTGACAACCTATTACAAGTGTGCAGACGTTGCCTCGCTTCGGCAGTTGGGACCAGTCCAGGCGTTGATAAGTATAGTTGAGAAGAGCTTGCATATTGTAGTTTGAAATCAGCTTTTTGAATTTGTCATAAATATTTGTATAAACTGAACTGCTCTCAGAGTGTGCGTCTGTTTTCTTTCGGTAGCTCAAACACTGTGACCAATCTAAGACGAACAAAGTGAGAGGTATAAGTTTACCCAAGACAGCTGGTCTGTACATAAAAGAGGAGAGAGCTGGTCCATGGATACAAAGTAGCGGAGAGCTGGTACCTGGGTATCAAATAGCGGAGAGCTGGTTCCTGAATATAAAATAACGGATAACTGGTCCTGGATATAAAATAGTGGAGAGCAGGTCCCTGGATATAAAATACGGGAGAGCTGGTCCCTTGATATAAAATAGTGCAGAGGTGGTCCCTTGATATAAAATTGGGCAGAGCTGGTCCTTAGATATAAAATAGCGTAGAATTGGTCCCTGGATATAAAGTAGCGGAGAACTGGTACTTGGAGTTAAAAAAGCGGAGAGCTGGTCTCTGGAAACAAAGTAGCGAGATCTGGCCGCTACATAAAAAATAGGGGGAGGTGGTCCCTGGATATAAAACAGCGGAGAGCTGATGTCTGTATATAAAATAGGGGAGAGCTCGTCCCTGCATATATAATAGATGAGATCTGATTCCTGGATATAAAATAGCGAGAGCTCGTCCCTGGATTTTAAATGGGGGAGAGCTGGTGCATGGACAAAATAGCATGATTTGGTCCAGATGATAAAATATCAGAGTTTTATCCTGCAATAAAATAGTGACGAGCTGGTCCCTGAATATAAAATAGGGGTGAGCTGGTTCCTGGATATAAAACAGCGGAGAACTGGTCCTTGGATATAAAATATGGAGAGCTAGTACCTGGATATAAAATAGCGGAGAGCTGATGAATATAAAATAGGGGTGAGCTGGTGACTGGATATCAATTATGGGAGAGCTTGTCCCTGGATATAAAATAGTGATGAACTGGTCCCTAGATATAAATTAGCGAGATCAGGTCGCTGGATATAAAATAGCGGGAGGTGGTCCCAGAATATAAAATAGCGGACGGCTGGTCCCTGGATATCAATTAAGGGGAGGTGGTCCCTGAATACAAAAGAGCAGAGTGCTGGTGTCGTCTACAAAATGGGGGAGAAATGGTCCCTATGTATAAAGAACCGGAGAGCTGATCCCTGGATTTCATATAGGGGGCGGTGTTCCTTGGATATAAAATAGCGATGAACTAGTCTGTATATGAAAGAGGAAAGAGCTGGTCCCTACATATAAAATAGCGGAGAGCTGGACCCCGGATATAAAATAGGGGAGAGCTGGTCCCTACATATAAAATAGCGGAGAGCTGGACCCCGGATATAAAATAGGGGAGAGCTTGTCCCGCGATATAAAATAGCGGACAGCTGCTCCCTCGATATAAATTAGCGGAGGTGTGGACCCTGGATATAAAATAATGCAAAGCTGGTCCCTGGATATAAAAAAGCAGAGAGCTTGTCCCTGGATATAAAATGGGGGAAAGCTGGTCCCTTGAAATAAAATAGTAGAGAGGTGGTCTCTTGATATTAAATAGCGTAGATCTGCCCCCTGGATATAAAATAGCGGAGAGCTGGTCCCTGAAGTTAAGAAACCGGAGAGCTGGTCTCTGGATACAAAGTAGCGAGATCTGGTCACTGGATATCAATTAGGTCTCTGGATATAAAATAGTGGAGAGCTGGAGTCTGTATATAAAATGGGGGGAAGCGGGGAGCTGGTCACTGGATATAAAGAACCGGAGACCTGGTCTCTGGATATAATATAAGGAATGGTTGACCCTGTATATAAAATAGCGATGAGCTGGTCTGTATATAAAAGAGGAGAGAGCTGGTCCTTGGAGATAAAGTAGCGGAGAGCTTGTCCCTGGATTTAAAACAGCGGAGAGCTGATTCTTGAATATAAAATAGCGGAAATCTGGACCCTAGATATGAAATAGGTGAGACCTGGTCCCTGCATAAAATAGAAGAGAGTTGGTCCCTGGATATCGATAAGGGGGAAGTGGTCCCTTGATATGAAATAGCGGGGAGCTGATGTCTGTATATAAAATGGGGGAGAGCTGGTCCCGGAATATAATAGAGGAGATCCGGTTCCTGGATATAAAATAGCGAGAGCTCGTCCTTGGATTTTAAATAGGGGAGAGCTGGTGCCTGGACAAAATAGCGAGAGCTGGTCCAGATTATAAAATATCGAGAGCTGTTTCCTGCACATAAAGTAGGGTAGCGCTTCTCCCTGAAAATAAAATATTGGAGAGCTAGTCCATGGATATCAAATACTGGAGAGTGAGACCTTGGATATAAAATAGCGGAGAGCTTATCCCTGGATAAATAATAGCGGACCCTGGTCCCTGGGTATAAAATAGGGAAGAACTGGTTCCTTTATATAAAATACCGAGGTCTGGACACTGGATATAAAATAGGAGAAAGCTTGTCCCTGAAAGAGGGGAGAGCAGGTAACTGTATATAAAATAATGGAGACTTGGTCCCTGGATAAAAGAAATAGCGATATTTTGTCCAGAATATAAAATAGCGAAAACTGGTTCCTGGATATAAAATTGCGGGAAGCTGGTCCCTGGATATAAAAGAGGGGAGAGCTAGATGCAGGATATAAATAGAGAGGTCTGGTCGCTGGATACACAATAGCGAAAACTAGACCCTTGATTAACATAAAGGAGACCTAGTCCCTAGATATATTCAATTAGAGAGCTGGTCGCTGGATGTAAAAGAAGGGAGATCTGGTGCCTGGTTAGAAATGGCGAGATCTGGTCCAGATCATAAAATATCGAGAACTGGCGTCTGGATATAAAATAGTGGAGAACTGGTCCCTGGATATAAAGTAGCGGAGAACTGGTCCCTGGATATAAAATCGCGATGAGCTGGTCTGTATATAAAAGAGGAGAGAGCTGGTCCATGGGTATAAAATAGCGAGATCTGGTCCCTAGATCTAAAATAGCGGAGAGCTAGTCAAGGATATATGATTTGGAGAGCTGGTGTCTGGATATAAAAGAGGGGAGAGCTGGTGCCTGGTTATAAATAGCGAGATCTGGTCCAGATTATAAAATATCGGGAACTGGTCCTGCATATAAAATAGATGAGAGCTGGTCCGTGGATATAAATTAGGTGCGATCTTTTCCCTGGATATAAAATAGCTTAGAGCTGGACCCTGTTTATAAAATAGGAGAGAGCAGGTCCCTGAAAATAAAATAGTGGAAAATGGGAGCGTGGAAATTAAATAGCGGAGACGTGGTGCCTGGATATAAAAGAGGGGAGAGCTGGTCCCTGAAGTTAAAAAAGGGGAGAGCTCGTCTCTGGGTACAAAGTAGCGAGATCTGGTCGGTGGATATAAAATAGTGGGAGGTGGTCCCTGGATATAAAATAGCGGAGAGCTGGTGTCTGTATATAAAATGGGGGAGTGCTCGTCCCTGCATATTAAATAGAGGAGATCCGGTTACTGGATATAAAATAGGGGAGAGTTGGTCCCTGAATATAAAATAGCGATAGCAGGTCCCTGGATTTTAAATAGGGGAGAGCTGGTTCCTGAATATAAAATAGTGAAGAGCTGGTCCCTGGATATAAAATAGCGAGATCTGGTCCCTGCATATAAAATAGGATATATAATTTGGAGAGTGGGTGCCTGGATATAAAAGAGGGGAAAGCTGGTGCCTGGTTATAAATAACGAGATCTGGTCCAGATTATAAAATATCGGGAACTGGTCCCTGCATATAAAATAGAGGAGATCCGGTTCCTGAATATAAAATAGGGGAGAACTGGTCCCGATATATAAAATAACGGAGACCTGTTCCCTGGATTTTAAATAAGGGAGAGCTGGTGCCTGGACAAAATAGCCAGATCTGGTCCAGATTATAATATATCGAGAGCTGTTCCCTGCACATAAATTAGAGGAATGCTGGTCCCTGACAATAAAATAGTGGAGAGCTCGTTCATGGATATGAAATAGTGGAGACCATGAATATAAAATAGCGGAGAGGTTATCACTGGATATAAAATAGCGGAGACCTGGTCCCTGGATATAAAATAGGGGAGAACGGGTCCCTCTATATAAAATACCGAGATCTGGACCCTGGACATAAAATAGGGGAGAGCTGGTCCCTGGATTTAAATAGAGGAGAGCTTGATGCTGGATATTAATAGCAAGCTCTGCTCCCAGGATAAACAATAGCGAAAACTAGGCCCTTGATAAAAAATACTGAGAGCTAACCCCTGGATATACAATAGTGGAGAGTTCGTCCCTGGATATTAATTATTAGAGAGCTGGTCGCTGGATATAAAATAGGGAACATCTGCTCCCAAGATATAAATAACGAGATCTGGTCAAGATTATAATATAGTGAGAACTGGTACCTGCATATGAAATAAGGGAGAGCTGGACCCTGGATATAAATTAGCGAAGAGCTGGTCCCTGGATAGAAAATAGTGGAGACCTGATCCCTCAATGTAAAATCGCAGAGAGCTGGTACCTGGATATAAAAGAGAGGACAGCTGCTCTTTGGATATAAAATTGCGTAGAGCTGGACCCTGGATATCAAATATGGGAGAACTTCTCCCTGGATATAAAATAGCGAAGATCTTGTCCCTGGATATAAAATAGCACAGAGCTGGACGCTCGATATACAATAGCAGAGAGCTGAACCCTGGATATAAAACAGTGGAGAGCTGGTCCCTTTATGTCTTTATACCTTTAGAGTTTCAAATATTTAAATGATTATTAAACATTGAAAAAGAAACAAGCTGATTGTTACAATCGAGTTAAAATGGATAATTTATCTTTCGACCCTAAAACCCCATATTTTTAACCAAATCTTTAACAAATGCTTCAATATCGGCATATCATATTGCTGTAACAAAATCAAATTCAAACGAAATATAAATTCATGTATTTCAACCCCAGAAACACACACCATCTCCACTTTAGCCCAGCTAGGAGTCTGTTCAATCTATTCATAAATTTCAACTGGGCCGCTTCATAATAATTTCTTTTAATCAATTGAGAGAAAGATTTGATATACCTGTAAACTCTTGGTTTGTGTATTATCAGCTTAGAGCTTTGATAAAAGACAATTATGTTAGAGAGATGATTTTACCTACTTTGTCGAAATTTGAATCCTTGATTTCCTCTATACCGAAAAAGGGTTATATTTCAGTTATGTATAATTTGTTACGTATGGATAAACCAGATTGGGAGAAATCTAAACTAAAATGGGAAGGTGATTTAGTATTTATTTTTCCCGAAGATGATTGGGCGAATATGTGTCAGGCCAATGTAATTAAATTGACTAATGAACGATATGGAATGGTTAATTATAATTTTTTAACATCAATTATATTTGACCCCAGAAATGTTTTTAAAAAAAATGGGTTTAGTCATTCGGATTCTTGTTTTAGATGTGGTTCATGTATTGGAACATTTTTACATACTGTATGGAACTGTGATAAAGTTCAATTATTTTGGCAAGGAATTAAAGTAGTTTTGGAGAAATTATATAATTTTATACTACCGTTAGATCCAACGATTTTCTTGTTGGGAAATTTGTATTCGTTATGGAGAATAGGATTGGATACAATTCAAATTGCTTTTGTCCGTTTGGTGTTATCAGTAGTGCGCAAATGTGTTGCTAGTACTTGGAAAGATGATACTGAGATTAATATAGCACGTGGTATAATGAATTGAAAGTATGTGTTGTTATGGAAAAGTTACGTATAATTTACGTAATCCAGCTGATCCCTGGATTTTAAATAGGGGAGATAATTATTCTTTCTTTGTTAGTAAGTGGTCTCCGTATTTGAAGACTCTGCATTTAGATATACTTTGAAATGTTATTAACATTTACAATTTTTTTATATTATCTTTTTTTTTGCTCCTGCTAAGGGAGCTGGCTGTAGGGGTGGGTGGGGTGTTAATGTAAATTTTTCTTTGATTATTTCTATACTATATGTTATGTTTTTGTAATCTTTTAAATAAACTTTGCAAAAAAAAAAAGACCTGGTCGCTGGATATAAAATAGGGAAGAGATGGCGGCTGGTCATATAATAGGGGAGAGTTGGTCCCTGGCTATAAAATATGAGAGAGTTTGTCCCTGGATATAAATGGGTGCAGCTGCTCCCTGGATAAAAAAAGATAGCAGAGAGCAGGTCCCTGATTATAAAATATGGAAGAGCTGCAAGCAGGATATAAAATAGCGGAGTGCTCGTCGCTGGATATGAAATTGGGGAGTGCTGGTACCTGGTTAGATAATAGCATAGAGCTGGTCCCTGGATATAAAATAGGGGAGAGCTGGTCATTGGATATAAAACAGAGTCGATCTGGTCCTTGTATACAAAATAGCAGAGAGATGGTCCCTGGATATTAATTAGGGGGAGGTGATATCTGGATATAAATTAGCAGAGAGATGGTCCCTGGATATAAAAGAGCGCAGAGCTGGTGCGTGAAATTAAAATAGGGGAGAGCTGGTCCCTGGGTATAACGTAGCGGAAAGATGGTCCCTGGATATTAAATAGCCGAGAGCTATCCCTGGATTTAAATAGGGGAGATCTCGTCCCTGGATATAAAATAGGGGAGATCTGGTCCCTGGGTTTAAAATAATGGAGAGCTGTGCCCTGGATGAAATAGCAGACAACTGGTCACTGGATATAAAATAGGGGAGATCTGGTCCATGGATATAAAATAGCGGAGAGTTGGTGTTTGGATATCAAATAGGGGAGAGCTGGTTCCTGAATATCAAATAGCGAGATCTGGGTCCTGGATAAATATAGTCGAGAGCTGGTACCTGGATATAAAATAGTGGAGAGCTGGTCCCCGGATATAAAATAGGGGCGAGCTGGTGCCTGGATATATATAGCGAGATATGGTCTAGATTATAAAATATGGAGAGCTGGTCGCTGCATATAAAATAGGCGAGAGCAGGTCCCTTGAGATAAAATAGTGGTGAGTGGGACCCTAGATATAAAATAGCGGAGAGGTGGTCCCTGGATATAACTTAATGGAGAGCTGGTCCTTGTATATAAAATAGCGGAGAAGTGCTTCCTCGATATAAAATAGCGGAAAGCTGGAACCTGAATATAAAATAAAGGAGTGCTTGTCCCTGGATATAAAATAGTGCAAAGCTGGTCCCTGGATATAAAATAGGGGAGATCTGGTCCCTGGATATAAATAGCGCGATCTGGTCCAGATTATAAAATAGGGGAGAGCTAGTCCTTGGATATAAAATAGGGCAGAGCAGGTCCCTTGAGATAAAATAGTGGTGAGTGGGACCCTAGATATAAAATAGCGGAGAGGTGGTCCCTGGATATAACTTAATGGAGAGCTGGTCCTTGTATATAAAATAGCGGAGAAGTGCTTCCTCGATATAAAATAGCGGAAAGCTGGAACCTGAATATAAAATAAAGGAGTGCTTGTCCCTGGATATAAAATAGTGCAAAGCTGGTCCCTGGATATAAAATAGGGGAGATCTGGTCCCTGGATATAAATAGCGCGATCTGGTCCAGATTATAAAATAGGGGAGAGCTAGTCCTTGGATATAAAATAGGGCAGAGCTGGTCCCTGGATATAAAATAGGGGAAAGGTGGTCCCTGGATATAAAATAGCGGAGAACTGGTCCCTGGATTAATCATTTACATGGCGAGTTGCGTCCCCCTCTCCCCACCCCCCACCCCCCACCCCAGAAATTCCTACCCGCTGGCTGCCTGGAGGCATTTGGTACCGCGCCGCAGTTCATCCACAGTGGGAAGTGGGATCTCCTCCACTCCATCTGTCATCGACACCCACCCTTCTGAACACCCTGGTTTCAACAGCTGGGGAGTAACTGGGGCGCCCGCGGGTATGAAGATACGGCAGTGGGATTTGAGCAGAGCCAAAGCGCGCAGCCCGCAGATAACATCTGGTTAGTGACACAGCGACCTCGTTTTCTCAACCCTCCCTCTTCCCACCCCGTTATCCCCAAGCCGTCCGAGGGATGGCTGGTGGGATACATTTCATTTTCAGCGGTGGGTTCGGGTCTGCGCCTTCCACTGACATCAGTGGCGTTTGCCGGGACTCGCTCTCAATAACGACATTGGCTTGCAAGAAATCGAAGTTATACAGAACAAGATAAGACGATGCTGCGTCCATTTCACGTTCAACCCTGATTCAGAAACCAGTCCTGAACTCGGCGAGTTCACTGTGTTTGGGAAAGAGGATATTTAACCGTCACACAACTCACTCTGAACCACCTCTTCTATTCACCGAATGACCCAGTGGAAATTTCAATTGCTGTGTTTGTATTTTTTGAGGTCCCTCCCATTGAAATAACTGCCCCCCTGCGTGTGAGAAGGTGAGGTTTATTTGCCATTTGAAACGAACACGGTCCAATATCCATGACATTTATCCAGAATCAGAATTCATTGTCGTGAACGTCACGAAATTCGTTGTTTTGCGACCGCATCGCAGGGCAGATATTGCTATAAATTACATTTCAAGAATAAATAAGTTGTGCAAGATAGTAGGAGAAAGTGGGGTTCTGCCTGTGGTTCATTGTCCATTCAGGAATCTGATGGCGGAGGGGAAAAAGTTGTCCTTGTGCTGTTGGGAGTTGGTCTTCAGGCTCTTGCACCTCCTTCCTAATGTAAAGAGGGCATGACCTAGGCAGTGAGGGTCCTTGAGGATAGAGGCTACTGTATTAAGACACCTTCTCGTGTAGGGGTCCTTGATGGAGAGAAGTCTAGGGCTTGTGATGTCAGAGGCAGAGTTGATAACTCTGAGGATTTTTTTTTCCTGACAGTGGTGCAACCAGACAGAATGATCTCCACAGTACACCCGTAGACATTTTTGAGAGTCGACATTTTTGAGAGTCTTTGGGCACAAACCAAATCTTCTCTTGAACTACAGCCACTGGCAAGCCTTCTT
Organism: Narcine bancroftii; assembly: GCF_036971445.1. Lineage (NCBI taxonomy): Eukaryota > Metazoa > Chordata > Chondrichthyes > Torpediniformes > Narcinidae > Narcine > Narcine bancroftii. Next base: position 46,007,253 of record NC_091482.1, read on the forward strand.
CATGATTGCATTGACATCGAAGCCCCCCCCCCCCCCCCCCAGAGAGATCCTCGGAGATATTGACAACCAGGAATTTCTTGATCCTTCCGCTGCTGACCCCTTGAAGAGGACAGGTTCTCCTGCTTTCCCTCCTCCTGAAGTCCATAATCAGCTTCTTCATTTTGCTTATATTGAGTGCACTCAACAAGCTGATCCATCTCAGTCCTGTACGCTTCTCATTGCCATCTGCGATTCTGTCGATGAAGCTAATGAATACTTCTGTTCTTGTGGTGCATTCCCCATCTTTTATTAAGTATGTTGGCAGGTGTCATTTTACTGTAAAAGGTAACCAACCTGATGCTGAGCCATCCACGTCACCACTCTTTGGAAACCCCTCTGAATTACACTTCACTGCAGTGAATAGTTTGCTGCTAAACTTAGAGTGTTTTAAATCCATAATTTAAACCATGTCTCATTGTCCAGAGATGAGGACCATCAGTGTTTTCTATGACTAGTTGTGTGGGCCAAATGGGTCTCAAGGCCAAGTCCATCTTTGCTACAGACACAAGGTTTCTTCCTAAACAAAGATATTCTTGTCAATTTTTAACTGAGCTAACTAACCAAAGAAGTTCTGGATTATGTTGAATTAACCTTGCTCTGACAGAGGCTCTAAGTGGCCTTAAGTCCCAGAAAGGAAAACTGATCCAAAATCTTGCTCCAATTCCAATTCCAAGTCTTGATCCTGATCATGAATGAACAGAACATCAGCAAGCAAAGAATTGCTGGAGGAAGTCAGCAGATTAGAGAGTATCCATGGGTAGATATGGTCAATCAATGTTTTAGGATGGGACCATTTATCAAGACTGAACATCAGACCCAAAACATTCTTCCTATGGCTGCTTTCGGACCAGCTGAGTTCCTTCAGCAATTCTTTGTCCGCTCCAGATCCTGGAATCTGCATGTTCTGTGTTTCTCTACATCACTGAGCTCAGATACATTGCTTCTCACCCTGACTGATCTCCATAAACCTGTTGACACTCACTCCCCAAGGCTACATGAGTAACACGTTGAGTGATAGTCTACAGAAATTGATTGATCTCTGTGGAACAATACTGTAACACATGACCAGCACTTCAAGAATCAAGATATATAATGGTTTGAAATCAATAAAGTCCAGAAAAATTTAAACAGTCTTATTTCTGGCATTCAACATTCATTATTTTAGTAATTGCTATTTTAGTATTTCTTTGATGAATGTAAGAACATTATGCAATCAGCAACTTTCTTTTATCCATTGTTCAGATATAAAACTAAACACACACACCATACACCCTCACACACACCCGCCCACACCATACACACACCCGCCCACACCATACACACACACCCACCCACCCTCACTATACACACAAACCCACCCCCACACAGTTCCTGCTAGTGTAAGAAATTCATTCTAAGCACTACATAGTACATGACAATATATATTGGGCCAATGAAAAAGATAAGGAGAAATAAAATTTCATGGAGACACAGGAGACTGCAGATGCCTGGGTATAGAGCAAAAGCCATTGGCTGGAGGAACTCAGCAGGCAGAACATTACTTATGGGAGAGAAAGAACATGAACTGAACCCCGATGGGGGTTCCAACCCAAAACATCAACCATTCTTTTTTCTCCCATGGATGCTGCTTGACCTACTGAGTTTTTGCTTTGCATAAAATGCAGTGGCCAATCAGCACCTAAACCCATTCCTCCGTACAATTAGATCATGGCTGATCCACATTTTAGCCCCTACAGCTTGATTAATTGTGCTTTGGGGACCCAGACCAAAGTCAGTAGAGACATGGAGGAATAGTGAACAGGATTTGGTGCTCGATACAAATAAAGATTATCAGTCGTATCCATTTTCAGGAACTGTTAATGTAGATTACGATTTCAGATTTATTGTCAGAGTACATTCACAACATCACATACAACTGAGATTCTGCGGGGGCAGCGGAATTACCACTAATTGGTAGTGCAAAAATAAACTGTACACAACGCATTCATGTAAAAAAGAACAAAGAACTTTAAACAGATAATGAATGTAAACAAACTGACTGTACAATAGGAAATAAAATCATTAAAGTGCACAAGTAAGAGTCCTTAATTGAGTTTGTCATTGAGGAGTCTGATGGTGGAGGGATAGCAGCTGTTCCTGAACTTGGTGTGTGAGTCTTGTGACCTCTTTCCTGATGGCAGCAGTGTGAACAGAGCATGTGCTGGGTGGTGAGGGTCTTTGATGATTGCTGCTTTCCTCCAACGACAGCATTCCCTGTCGATGTTCTCAATAGTGGGGAGGGTTTTGCCTGTGATGTCCTGGGCTGTGTCCACTACCTTTTGGAAGGCTTTATGCTCAAGGGAATTGGTGTCCTCACACCAGGCCATGATGCAGCAGTCAGCATACTTTCCACCTCACCTCTATAGAAATTTGCCAGATCATCACACATGTTCAGTTGTAATCCCTCACCCTAACATCATTCAAGTTGCTCATGTATGGTACAAGAGCTGAAAACCAGTATCTGATGTGAAATGACAGTAAGATGTCAAATCGTCAATGTAAATGAAATTAATTCAGGGATAAGGCATCTCCATCTCAAGCTGACAATACAAGCCCAGTTTTCACAATTGGTTATTCTATCTCAACTCTAAAAATGGTCGTATCATTGCCACATATTCCAGGCTTTGAGTTACTCCGTGAAAAATGGGGAAATGCCATCAATGTAATAATTCTTTTTTTAAATCACAAAGAATTTCAACAAAGCCGTAAAATATGGAAAATATTAGAAAAAGGAATCGTCGACTGTTTCTCTTTCAACAGTCACAGATCTGCTGAATATTTCCAGGATGACCTGCTTTCATATCAGATTTCCAAAATCTGCCTTAATTTCACTTTTATTTGTTATACAAATATAACTTCTACACATTTTAATAGAAATGAAAATACATTTTCCTTTAATTCACAGTGGAATCTGGCAAATATCACTGGTGGCTGGGTAGAGCCTTGTGACTTCATAACATATGGTTTTGGATATTTATTGTACCAGATTTACATACAGAATATAGATTTTAAGACTTTATTCCCCCTCTGTGAATTACATGACATGATGTCAAAACAGCTTCCAAAATTACAATTAATGTAATTTCAGCTCTATTTTAAATAGCTTCAGAATTAAAAAAATTTAATTGTGGCAATGGCATGTTTTAAAATTATAGATTACATAGAACAATTATTAGCCATAATTTTACTTTGGATTCAGAAAATCCTGTGATAAATTTACATTTTACTCTCAAATTTAATGACATAACTTAAGCAATTAAATTATAGCTTTTATTATTTAGTCCCAACATCCCAGCCTACATGATTCCAGAATGTACTTAGTGAACATTTACTGCATAGAAATGTTAAAGTTGGTTCTAGTCCTGATCAGTTGCAAAGGGATGACCTATCTTGAGGCACAATCCTTCGAATTCACAACGAAGAGCATCAGATTTATCAGATTATATTTCAAAAGCAAAAAAAATTGAGCAAGTATGGCAAAACATTTACATATCAGAATTATTAGGCACATTAAAATGATTTAGAAGTTTTAATTACTCCAAATGCTGAAATGAGCTGGAACACTGTCCATTCACTTACAGGCAGTAAAGGCTGCCACGATGTTGTACCGACCCACTCCTCAACAATCGAATCCAGGGATGGCCAACCTTCTAATTATTAATTTAGACATTATAATGGTATGGATTGTATATAGTCATTGGCCGGTAAAGGCATGGGCTGGCCCACCTCCCTGATGACTCCTCCTCTGTGGCCTAGGCCATAAAGGTCGAGCCACCTGTCCCTTCCCTGCACTTCCCTAGCTTGATCTAGGCCAGCTCAAGTCTTATGTGCAATAAAGCCTATCGTTCCCCTCAATCTTTGTCTTTATGAATATTGGGGCAATTGGTAGCGCCCAACAATTTATTGTACATAAATTTTAAATGTCTCCAGTAATGGAGAAGTTGCTGCACCCCGATTGGCTAGAGGTGGATCCCCAATCCCGGGTGCATCGAAACAACGGTGGATCAGTTGTTTGAACAACTTCCTGGAGGCCACTGCTGGAATGGTCAACTCAGACAGGAAGAGGCAAGGGTCAGCCAGAGGGCTTTCCAGGCCATCAGAATCTGCAAGACTTACACTGAGGCAATGGCTGAACTATGGACGCAATACAACCCAAGATCAACAAGGTCTACTCTTGTTACCTCCTTGCGTCCAGAAAACAGCAGCCTGGTGAGTCAGTAGAAGAGTTCATCCGAGCCCTGATCACACTGGGAAAAGACTGTTTGGGGAAACCCACGGTCCCTGTCCCGGGACGATTGCATGTCAGGGTTGAGGTGGGACTATATCCAACAACATCTCCTCGAGGAGGATCAACTCCCACTGAAATGGGTGATCCAACTGGCCAGGACTTTAGACTCAGCCCAGCACCACGTGGAGTTGATCACGGGCAGAGGTGGGCTGAAAGGACCACCATCCTGGGAGTCGGTGTCGGGGCAGACCTGACCACAGCTGCAGTGGTGCCAGGACCCATGAGATGCCACTTCTGTGGGCAGGCAAGACATCTATGACATCTCTGTCCTGCGAAAGGAGCTACCTCCACAGGCTGTGGGAAAATGGACCGTTATCAATGAGTCTGCAGGTCTAGAGCCCCATCCCAAAGCTGTGCAGCGTGTATGGCTGAAGAGCTTCCGGTGCTGGCTGCATGTGTGGTAAAGGGGGCACCATCTTACTCGTTGTGGGCCCCATCCTCTATGCAGCGGCAGCCCTCATTGACGATGTCACTTCTGCCCCCGACAACACCACTTCCGCCTTCTTCATCGACGTTGGCAGCATGGTCAACATGGAGGCTGCCATCTTGTATAATCGGGCCTCTCCACTGACGACGAAAACGACGCACCTATACTGGCATCGATCACCTTGAACCAAGCCAGCCCTTACCCGATCATGAATTCCATGATGCAGATCAAGGAGAATGGGCACCAGTCGAATTGCCTCTTCATTTGTGGCAGTACCAAAAGTTTTAGCCACCCCGAGGTAGCCCGTAGACTTTTAATACCCATTTGGCTGATGACTGGATCCATTTCGATGGCGGCGAAAGACCAGTGACCTTGTATCCGGGGGTCTGTGTGGCATCACTGATGGTGGGGGTGGGGGTTAGTGTTATAAGGACTTCTTATTGTTGGTCATGCCCCAGCTCTGCGCACCAATCCTCCTGGGCCTCGACTTCCAGAGTCAGTTCAGGAGTGTGACAATGGCATTCGGGGGCCCCAAACCACTGCTCACAGTTTGCAACCCACAGCTTACAGGACCCCCCCCCCTACCCCAGTCAAGCACCCAGCCTCCTGCACTGACCTGCAGCTTCACTACCCTGCGGGTGGCCCCTCCATCACTATTTGCGAACCTCACCCTGGACTGTAAACCAATCACCAATAAGAGCAGATGCTACAGCGCTGAGGATATGGCATTCATCTGGGCTGAGGTTCAATGACTCTTGGCAGAGGGGATCATCATCCCTAGTTCCAGCCCCTTGAGGGCACAGGTCTTCATGGTCAGAGGGGCAGACAAGCCCTGAATGGTGATTGACTACAGTCACACCATCAACTGCTTCATCCAGTTGGATGCATACCCTCTACCCTGGATAGCCAACTTGGTCAACAAAGTTGCACAATACAGAGTCTTTTCGACCATTGACCTCAAGTCGGCCTATCATCAACTCCCCCTTCACCCGAGCGACTGTCTCTGCACTGGTTTCGAGGCCGATGGTAGACTTTTTCACTTCCTGCAGGTGCCTTTCGGCGTTACTAACGGTGTCTCTGCTTTTCAGAGGGTCATGGATCGGATGGTGTAGGAGCACAAGCTGACAGCGACGTTCATACCTTGTCAATGTCACCATCGGGGGCCATGACAACCAGGACCATGATGTGAACCTCGCAAAGTTCTTATGTACAGCCAAGTCTCTCAACATGACGTACAATAAGGACAAGTACGTGTTCAACACAGACTGCCTGGCCCTTCTCGGATGCATTGTGGCATATGGTGTCATTGCCCTGGACCCTGACCGCATGCGACCTCTTATGGAGCTCCCAGTCCCAAACCCGCTAAAGGCACTGAAGAGGTGCCTGGGGCTGTTTTCCTATTATGCACAATGGGTGCCCAATTAAGCCAATAAGGCCCACCCCTGATTAAGGTCCACAACCTTCCTGTTATCGTCAGAAGCCCAAGCTGCATTCTATCAGATCTGAGGGGACATCGCAAAGGCCATGATGCTGTGGACGAGTCCATCCCTTTTCAGGTGGAGAGCGAGGCCTCTGATTTCACACTAGCCACTACTCTTAACCAGGCAGACAGGCCAATAGCATTTTTCTCCCTCACCCTGCCCGGTCCCGAGGTACTGCACTCCTCCGTCAAGAAGGAGGCACAAGCGATCATTGAGGTGGTGTGCCATTGGCAACATTACCTAGCTGGTAAACGGTTTACCCTGCTGACAGACCAGAGGGCCATGGTCTTCATGTTCAATAGAAAACAGCGGGGTAAAATCAAGAATGACAAATGAAGATTCGTAGGTGAAGGATCGAGCTCTCCACCTATAATTACGACATCTTGTAGCGACCAGTAAACTCAACGATCCCACAGATGCCCTATCCCAGGGGACCTGCGCCAGTGTGCATCTCGACTGCCTCCAGGCCCTCCACAATAGTCTGTGCCACCCCAGAGTCACAAGGTTGTACCACTTTATCAAGACTTGGAACCTTCCATACTCCATTGAGGATGTCAAGTCCATGACCTGAAGCTGCCAGATCTGCACTGAATGTAAGCTGCAGTTCTACTGTCCCAAAAAGGCACATCTCATTAAGGCCACACGCCCTTTTGAACGGCTCAGTGTTGATTTCAAGGGACCCCTACCCACTGCAAATAGGAATGCATACTTCCTGACGGTGGTGGATGAGTTCTTCAGGTTCTCCTTTGCTATTCCCTGCCCGGATATGACCTCAGTGATAGTAATCAATGCACTGTGCCAGCATCTTTTCCCTATTCGGGTACCCCGATTATATCCACAGTGATCAGGGATCCTCATTCATGAGTGAAGAACTTTGACAATACTTCCTGGCCAGAGGCATAGCCACCAGCAGGAACACCTGCTATAACCCCAGGGGTAATGGCCAGGTGGAAAGGGAGAATGCCACCATCTGGAAGGTGGTGCTGCTGGCCCTTAGGTCCCTCTGGCAGGTCGTTTTGCCCGAAGCGCTCCACACCATCCGATCACTCCTGTGCATCACAACTAACTCTACCCTGCATGATTGGCAAATGGTTCCTCCATTCCTCCTTAGCTGGCAACCCCAGGGCTGGTCCTACTATGGAGACATGAGAAGGGCCATAAGACAGATCCACTAGTGGAAGCGGTACACCTCATACACACCAACCCTCAATACATGTTTGTGAGATACCCCGATGGTCACGAGGACACTGTGCCTATCCGAGATCTGGCAAGGGCCAGAGATCCCGAAACTGCTTTGCCCGCCACCAACCAACCCACGGAGCAGACCACCCCACACGGGAGCACAATACTAGAGGCCGCCTCTCCGCTCCAGGAGTCGGTCCTCTGGGAGACATCAAACACCCTTCCCCCAGGAGCCCTCAATCTGCACCTCGACCCAGACTGTTTCCTCCCTCTGCCCACATCCCAGGACAGCTTCCCCTCCCGAACAGCAGAGCACGTACACGCCTGTCCCCCATCGGTCCCACAGAAGGAGGAAGTCGCTGGTGCAACTGAACCTCTAGTTAGACAATTTTTTTTTTGTTTTGTCTGTGGATCCCACCTTGGAAAAGAAGGGGGGGCAGGGATTCTATTTAAAAAGAGGGGGTGAATATAATGGTATGGATTGTATATAGTCTTTGGCCGATAAAGGCACGAGCTGACCTGCCCCCCTGATGTCACTCTCCCCTGGACTCCTCCCCTGTGGCCTAGGCCATAAAGATCGAGCCACCTGTCCCTTCCTTGCACTTCTGGGCCAGCTCAAGTCTTATGGACAATAAAACCTATCGTTCCCCTCAGTCTTTGTCCTTGTGGTTCTTGGGGCAACTGATAGTGCCCAACAGACATACAACACAGTATCAGGCCATTTCAGCCCACAAGTCCATGCCACCCAATTAACCTAGACCCACAGAATGTACTCCTGGACCGAAATGGCCTGATACAGTGCTGAATGTCTAAATTAAAAGTCAAAAGGTTGGCTACCCCTGATCTTTCCCAACCTCACACCCATAACGCTATATTTCTTACATCCATATGCTTATCCAAAAGTCTTTTGAGTATCCCTGTTGTACCAGCCTCCAACACCACTATCTGGAAATGCATTCCAGGCACCCACCACACTTTCTGTAAAAAAAAATGTACATCCGAAATCTCCCCAGACTTTCCACCTGTGAGATCTAACCTTCAGAACTTGTACAGATAAATGAATACAAGCCTATGATAGATGGCAGCATCAAGATGTTTAGATGACATGCTGAGTTCACCTTCATTTTAACCTCCAGCCGATTCGACAACAGATGGGCCTTTCACCCAGGTGGTCACTATGGGTGTGGTAGAGATGCTAGGGCCAAAGGTCACTGAAGCCTGAGTTGATGCAGCAGTGAAGCAGCATCCGTGGGAGAAAATGAAGGGGGTGATGTTTCAGGCCAGAACTCCAAACATCGACCATTCTTTTTCTCCCCCGGATGCTGCTCGACCTGCTAAGTTTCTCCAGCAGGGTGTATTTTTGTTCTAGATTCCAGCATCTGCCATCCCTCACGAGTTTGGGATCAAAGGAGGTTTCGGGCCAGAACTCCAAACATCGACCATTCTTTTTCTCCCCCGGATGCTGCTCGACCTGCTAAGTTTCTCCAGCAGGGTGTATTTTTGTTCTAGATTCCAGCATCTGCCATCCCTCACGAGTTTGGGATCAAAGGAGGTTTCGGGCCAGAACTCCAAACATCGACCATTCTTTTTCTCCCCCGGATGCTGCTCGACCTGCTAAGTTTCTCCAGCAGGGTGTATTTTTGTTCTAGATTCCAGCATCTGCCATCCCTCACGAGTTTGGGATCAAAGGAGGTTTCGGGCCAGAACTCCAAACATCGACCATTCTTTTTCTCCCCCGGATGCTGCTCGACCTGCTAAGTTTCTCCAGCAGGGTGTATTTTTGTTCTAGATTCCAGCATCTGCCATCCCTCACGAGTTTGGGATCAAAGGAGGTTTCGGGCCAGAACTCCAAACATCGACCATTCTTTTTCTCCCCCGGATGCTGCTCGACCTGCTAAGTTTCTCCAGCAGGATGTATTTTTGTTCTAGATTCCAGCATCTGCCATCCCTCATGAGTTTGGGATCAAAGGAGGTTTCGGGCCAGAACTCCAAACATCGACCATTCTTTTTCTCCCCCGGATGCTGCTCGACCTGCTAAGTTTCTCCAGCAGGTTGTAGTTTTGTTTTAGATTCCAGCATCTGCAGTCCCTCACGAGTTTGTGATCAAAGGAGGTTGACAGGCATCCCCCGAGGCCCCACTCCTGGCCAGTCTACTGGTATCAAGAGTCGCTGACCAATATTGGGGCCCCCCCAAACTCAACACTAATATCTTGGCAATACAAAAGGTGCTCAGGCAAGATAAAAAAAGACAAACTTTATTATACTTCGATGAAAGTCTCAGGACTGAAACATTGGTTATGTGTCCTCCTATGGACACTGCAGGGCTTGCTGAGTTCCTCCAGTGTTACTGTGTATTAATGTTTATTTTTATTTACCTTTTAGAAATATTTAAAAAATAGAATTGCACTCCTTAAATCTTGGAGTGGTGCTGAGAAAGATGGGGAAGGGTGGTCAGTAAGAGCTTCAGTATTTGACAGAAAGAGGTTTTGAGTGAATTCAGTGCAAAAAGATCGACTTGAAAAGTCAGAGGATCATTCACATCTGGTTGGATTTTGGCAACCACAATCTTTGAACATTGTTAGTACATCTCTGTCCCTATCTCCACCCATCCTCTCAACCCACCAACTAATGTGCTCACCCTTCCCAATGTTCTGGTTTCGAAATGTCATGTTTTGCTTTGGAAAGGGTGGAGGGAATGAGGAGGATGATTTTCCTTTCAGTAGCCTGGCCTGATTAATCAGCAGAAGCGGGAACTTTTAATAGTTCCAAACAACAATATTTTATATATTGTCAATTAAGTTGAACTTGTTATTGCCTGTCATCTTGAATTGCTTTTTATGAGATTCAGAATGATGGAGTATCAATATTATGGTATACAGAGGATGACAGAAGATCCAAAACACTAATGGCATCCTAAAGAAAGGTTGTCAACGCCTTTACTTCCTCAGGAGGTTTGGTATGGCATTGAAAACCCTAACAGATTTCCGCAGATTTGTGGCGGAAAGTGTGCTGACCAGCTGCATCACTGTCTGGAATGGAGACACCAGTACCCCCTGAGCATAAAACTCAGCAAAAGGTTAATGGACACAGCCCAACATATCACAAACAACATCCTCCCCATCATTCAGAACATCTACAGGGAACGCTGCTGTCGGAGCTCTGTTCTCACTGCTGGGTGGTATCGGGGGCCACAAGACTCACATCACCGGGTTCAGGAACAGATGCTCCCCTTCTACCATTGGACACCCCAACAACAGAATCAATCAAGGACTGATTTAAGGACTCTTACCTTGTGCACTCTATTGATGTGTTTTCCCTCTGTATTGCACAGTCAGTTTGTTTGCATTCCTTTATTGGCTTACATGTGTATATTGTTGTACAGTTTATTTTTTGCATTGCCAAGAAATGGTAATTCTGCCTTGTCCGTGGGAAAAAGAATCTCAGAAGCCCCTTTCAGGTGGCCAGAATACCCCAATGTAAAACCGCTTAAAATACCCTAATGCAGCTGTTGGGAGGCCACCTGAAAGCGGAGAACCCTGACCCGAGGAGTACCTCCTCGGGTAGGTGTATTCTCCACTTCCAAATGCTCCCCCAGACACCTGAAAGCGGGCAGGACTACGGCCACAGTTGACAGGAGCCGGCGTTTGCTCCGCGGCGCCTCTCCCTGCTGCGGACCTTTCGGGTGCCAGAACAGCGCCTTCAGCGCTGCCACCTGAACGTCACTTTGCACACACCCGAAGCCGGCTCCGGATCCACATTCTCCCAGCTATTCTACCTGAAAGCGGCTAGAGTTGCATGTGATGTTGCGTATGTTCTCGGATAATAAATCTGATCAGAAACAAAATAGGAACCTATGTTCCTTTTCAACGAACACACATTTGTGTGAAAATGATGTAAAGCTATTAAATATCGGGTTTTAATTTCTGCATCATTTTTATAAACATATTATGGACATTACTTGGGGAATTACAATGAGCAATGTTTCTAAACTTTATACACTGGAATCAAATTCTTATTGCTACAAGCTTTAAACCATTTAAAGTAAACAAATAACTGTTTCCAATCCAATAGCAGATAATGGCATTTGTTACAGGCGTGTTTCTACAACGTTGCAACAGTAATGCCAGTCACTCATTTCTTTTACACCAGTAATGAAGGATTCTTTCACATGCTGTGTATTCCTTTTTTTAGCCCAGACATCCACTAGTCAATGCTTTTCCTTTAATTATGTACATTAAATTATATAGAATTTAACAGCACAGAAACAGACATTGGCCTGACCAGTCTGTGCCAATAAATTCAACGTATTCTTCTGTTCTATTCTCCTTTCTGCCTCTTCTTTATTTGCATTTCTGTGATTTTCCAGCTATTTCTGGTTGTGAGGAGTTTATTTTCTGGCTTTGTGTGGAGACATTGGTTTTAAATTTCTCATTAGTTGTTCCTTTATATGTTTTTTGTTAGAGACAGGTGGAAGTATCTTTTGCCAACCTTACTTTTCATGCACTATTATTTTTTATTATTATTTTATTTTTATAGTAATGTCGTAAGATGGTTATAATATGAATGTTTGCACCGTGATGCTGCCACAAAACATCAAATTTCATGACTTATTCATGACAATAAATCCCAATTCTGTTGAGCCTCTCCATAATTCTAAGGCCCAGTCAGATCACCCCACAGAATTTGTGGTTTTAGACCAAATTGATTCAGCCTGTTAAACCTCGGAGCTAATTCTGCCCGTCCAGTTCTGCTGCCTTCCTTGTTAACCCCTTTGGTAGTTTCTTCAGTGCCTCTTAGAATGCTTGGGAATGTTGAAGAATGACATCTAAATGTTGCTCTATCCAAGTTCAATATTATTTCTTGACTTTTATACTTTCATAAATCTTTAAACTTTAGAACATGTAGAACAAAGAACAGTACAGCTTTGGAACAGGACATTTGGTCCTCAATATTTATGACAAGGTGCCAGATTAAACTAAATCTCTTCTTCCTGCACCCAGATCTATATCACTTCTCTCCCTGTACATTCCTGAATCTATCCAGAAGCCCCATGAGCTCTACAGTTGCATCTGCTTGCACTGGCAAACCATTCCAAACACTGTAAAAAAAAAATAGAACACCCCACACATGGGTGTCGCGGTTGGTGTAGCAGTTAGTGCCGCACCTTTACAGCGTCAGCCATCGGGACCGGGGTTCGAATTCCACGCCATCTGTAAGGAATTTGAACGTTTTCCCCGTGCCTGCGTGGGTTTTTCCTGGGAGCTCTGGCTTCCTCTGCCATTTGAAATGTACCGGGCGGGTGGGGGGAGGGGGGGTAGGTTAATTGGGAGTAATTGGGCAGCACAGACATAATAACCTGTTACTGTACTGTATGTCTAAATTGAAATCTCTTTTGGCCTTTCTCCCTGTCACCTCAGTTCCATGTCCTCTAGTGTGTGGCACCGTTACTCTGAGGGAAAGATTCCGACAGTCCACTCCATCAATAACTCTCAAATTTCTAAACTTCTATCAGGTCCCTGCCCCACCAACCCCCCCCCCCCCCACCCCCGGCCTCTGACACTCCGAAGAAAACAACCCAGATTTGTCCAACCTCTCCCCATGTTGTATACCCTCTAATCCTGGCAAATCTTTTTCTGTACCATATCCAAAGCCTCCACATCCTTCCTGCAATTAGGCGACTGTTGCACAGAGTACTCCAAGTGTGAACGAAACAAACATTTTTTTTTGGAATGTTTATTGCTTTTTGCTAAATTGCATTACTATCTTTCGATGGTTTTCCCTCCTCCATATTTACTCTGCCAGTAGGTGAGGTAATCAGTTACACTTTCCAATTCAGTGCTCTGAGCTTCACACAGTGTGTCATTGGTTTATAGCAGTGGCGTAGTTAAAATATAAATAAAATGCACCATCCAATCACAGCGTAAACAACCAAAACAACTTATCTCACTGAGCCGAACAAGACTGCATGAATAAATAGTGCCTCCCATTTTAAGGACAAACTGGATTACAATAACGTATATTTTTATGGTGGTTTTAGCATTAAGGAATGTCAAAAGATGGATGGAAAAACACAACACTGGAGAAACTCAGCAGGGCAATGTCCTTTATAGAACAAAGATAAGGATACATGACCAATGTTTTGAGCTTCAGCCGCTCATCAAGGTGTGAGCAAAATGAAGGGCTCAGCTCTGTACCTTTATCTCTGCTAAATAATGTTTGACCTGCGGAGTTTCTCCAGCTTTGTGCTTTTACTTCAATTAATGGGGCCTGCAGACTTCTGTGTTTAACTCAAAATATGGATGCAGTACCATATTAAAATATCTTGTGCACCTACATGAGACTCTTAGCACATTTTGATACAGTTCTATTTTGGGAGATGTTGGCTTGGGTAATGAAAGGAGACTGGTATTTAATAACATCTTGTGCAAGGAGAGAGTGGAAATATTTTGGGGGGAATGAAGGGAGCTCAGGGTTCTCAAAGGTGAGGTCACAGTACTGAAGGAGATCCAAGGTGCCCAATGAACCAAAAGGAGCAATTTCTTGAGAATTGGACAAAGTGGCAATGCTGAAACAATGGAGAGGTTGGAAATGAAGGATGGAAATCTTTCATCTTTTGTGCTAATTAGACATAAATGTGAAAGCATTTCACAACAAAACCCTGCATCCAGGAAAATGCATGGTGAGGAGAAGGTGAAAACTGTGGCTGAAGTAAAAACACGACTTTGGAGAAACTCAGCAAGTCAAAGGTAAAAATACAGGACCAATGTTTCAGACTTGAGCCCTTCATCAAGGTCTGAGCAAAATGTAGGCAGTTGCCTGAACAAAAAGGCTGGGGTGGGGGTGGGGGTGGGGGGGAGAGGCAGGGGGAGGAGCACAGTCCCACAGGCAGGAGGTAATAGGCAGACCAGGGAGGGAGGGCACAGCAGCAAACAGGGGTAGGGGGTTGACTCTAGGCAAACTATTAATGCAAAATGCTCACTCCTAAATACCCAAGGGCATATTACAACAATCTTTTCTCTTTGCCAATATTATTTATTTACTGAAATAAAAATACTTGTTCAGTACACACCCTGTAATATATCTTGCACTTGTGTCCATGATGAACATCTTCTGCTACTATTTGACTCTATAATTTAGAGTTGGTCCAACTTTGAGCTCTCGTTCTTTACCTGCTCCTGATATTTGGACCAGAAGTGAGTGCACCAAGTCTATATTCAATCAAACACTGAGATAATGACTGTAAACTAAATTATATTGTTTGCAGGAAGGAAAATAAGACACCAAAACCAGCTGGTAAATGATTGTGGTGTGGCAACCCACTTACCAGCAAACAAACTGGCTTCCTAAATGACAGATGTCCTGTGGAGAGCACAGGAAATTGCCGTGCATCCAACCCAGGTTTTCAATCGGGGCTGATGACATCACTGATGAGGTCACTTTCTGACCATGTGACAGAAGCAGTGATGTATATAAGCCCAACATGCAAGCCTGGAGGTGTCAGTCTTGCACTAAACTCCACAGTGTGTACATCGACTTCCCAGTGTATACATCAACTCGACAATTTGTACACCGATTCCACAGCGTGTAGACTGACATCTACAGTAGCTTAGCATAAAATACTTTGTTACTGTGGCACAATTCAGAATAAGGCACAATATTTTAATTATGACCTTCTTCCTGGACATTATGTCAGAATCAGAATGTATTGGCATGAACAAGTCATGGAATTTGGAGTTTAATGTCAGTGTTTATGAAACAAACAAAAAAAATTGTCCTCAGGAAAAACAGCATCAAGTAAACTCAACTATTACAAACATCCAGACGGCAGAGAATAGATCCAGACATTTATTCCCAGGGCAGACAATAGAGGGAGGTAGGTGTTTTTATTTATCTGGGAACACTTAATCTAAAAGAATGATCTGCGCATGAGACCCATCAATGGATGGTAGTAGATGAATCAGTATTTTAACTCTCATTGATCTGTTTTATTTCCTTTTAATGTTCAATAATCTTTCCATTGATTTACAAAGTGCTACAATAGCTGGAGAATTAACCACAAGCATTTCTCACGGATGCTGTGGGATGGTTTTGTATTTTCAGCCTCACACATGTTTTGGTACCGGAAGAGTTTCCACATCCCAAATAATGTCATCCCACATGAGGAATAACTTTTGGTGAATAGAGGATTGAATGAATGGGAATTTCTTGTGTTTTAATTAATTTAGTAGCTGGTTGCAACCGCATTCCATTAAAAAAAATAATAATTCCTTTCTCATATGTGGCTTCCTGCTTTGAGAGTTCTCGACTCCCATGCTCGGAGATGCAAGCATCGAATGCTCAACTAGTTCTGAAGCATTCGCAGCTGTTTGGCTCCTCGTGTCTTCCAATTCCTGGAATGACACAGTTTTGTAAATGCTCTATGGCCTCATGCATGCTGGGCACCTGTGCCTAAGATAATGCAGGAAATTTCACATCCTGTTCCAACTTCAGAACTTCATTTCCGTCTCTTTGGAACATTCAGAGCTGACAATCATCATTGTAATGGAAGAAGCATGAGTCTGGGAAATATAAGTGTAGTTTGAGGTGCATTCAATTTCACAATATAAATGTTGTGCAGAGTTAACAATATAAATTCTGAACAGTTATACTATGGCCATTTATCAATTGTTATTAAAATTTGTGATACAATAATAATCTATGCTTGACTCCAAGCATAATCATTAGTTTATAACATATGTGCCATGAAACTGTATACACAACAGTATTACGAGGATCCTGAACAGATATGAAACTAGAATTCCTACTGAAATAGGAGAATCTCAACATTATAGTTACTGCAATAAAGCCATGGCCATAAGGCTAATTAAATGCAGTTTTCATCGTTCCATCGTGCTTTATGTTATCACTCAAAAGGTCATGCAAGGATCAAATTTCAAAATCACTGCATTATCCCCCCAGATTGACTTTAATGTGTCCAAAGGCAATGAACTTCATTTATGTGTGCATGGAAAAAACAATGTACTCTCTGGGAAATTAACACCAATAAGGTCAACTATGGAATGGGCTCAGCATTTGTCTCTTGTTATGTTCTGATTTAGTGCACATGCATACCTACCTGGAAAAATCAAAATAACTCACTGGAATCGATAATTCTGGCAGGAAATGGTGGTGTAATGGCGATCGTAAATTCATAACTCTATCTTATTGAAGATTATATCATATTTAAATACACGGCCTCATGTCAGTCTCCCTCCCCTCTCTCTCTCCTCCTCTTACTCTCTCTCCCCTCTTCCTCTCTCTCACACCTCTTCCTCTCTCTCCCCCTCTTCCTCTCTCTCCCCCCTCTTCCTCTCTCTCCCCCCTCTTCCTCTCTCCCCCCTCTTCCTCTCCCCCCTCTTCCTCTCTCTCCCCCCTCTTCCTCTCTCCCCTCCTCCTCTCTCTCCCCTCCTCCTCTCTCTCCCCCCTCTTCCTCTCTCTCCCCCCTCTTCCTCTCTCTCCCCCCTCTTCCTCTCTCTCCCCCCCTTCCTCTCTCTCCCCCTTCCTCTCTCTCCCCCCTCTTCCTCTCTCCCCCCTCTTCCTCTCTCTCCCCCCTCTTCCTCTCTCTCCCCCCTCTTCCACTCTCTCCCCCCTCTCCCTCTCTCTCCCCCCTCTCCCTCTCTCTCCCCCCTCTCCCTCTCTCTCCCCCCTCTTCCTCTCTCTCCCCCCTCTTCCTCTCTCTCCCCCCTCTTCCTCTCTCTCCCCCCTCTTCCTCTCTCTCCCCCCTCTTCCTCTCTCTCCCCCCTCTTCCTCTCTCTCCCCCCTCTTCCTCTCTCTCCCCCCTCTTCCTCTCTCTCCCCCCTCTTCCTCTCTCTCCCCCCTCTTCCTCTCTCTCCCCCCTCTTCCTCTCTCTCCCCCCTCTTCCTCTCTCTCCCCCCTCTTCCTCTCTCTCCCCCCTCTTCCTCTCTCTCCCCCCTCTTCCTCTCTCTCCCCCCTCTTCCTCTCTCTCCCCCTCTTCCTCTCTCTCCCCCCTCTTCCTCTCTCTCCCCCCTCTTCCTCTATCTCCCCACCTCTTCCTCTCTCTCCCCCCTCTTCCTCTCTCTCCCCCTCTTCCTCTCTCTCCCCCCTCTTCCTCTCTCCCCCCTCTTCCTCTCTCTCCCCCCTCTTCCTCTCTCCCCTCTTCCTCTCTCTCCCCACTCTCTCCCCCCTCTTCCCCTCTACCCCTCTCTCTCCCTCTCCTCTCTCTCCCCTCTCCTCCTCTCTCTCCCCTCTCCTCCTCTCTCCCCTCTCCTCCTCTCTCTCCCCTCTCCTCCTCTCTCTCCCCTCTCCTCCTCTCTCTCCCCTCTCCTCCTCTCTCTCCCCTCTCCTCCTCTCTCTCCCCTCTCCTCCTCTCTCTCCCCTCTCCTCCTCTCTCTCCCCTCTCCTCCTCTCTCTCCCCTCTCCTCCTCTCTCTCCCCTCTCCTCCTCTCTCTCCCTCTCCTCCTCTCTCTCCCCTCTCCTCCTCTCTCTCCCCTCTCCTCCTCTCTCTCCCCTCTCCTCCTCTCTCTCCCCTCTCCTCCTCTCTCTCCCCTCTCCTCCTCTCTCTCCCCTCTCCTCCTCTCTCTCCCCTCTCCTCCTCTCTCTCCCCTCTCCTCCTCTCTCTCCCCTCTCCTCCTCTCTCTCCCCTCTCCTCCTCTCTCTCCCCTCTCCTCCTCTCTCTCCCCTCTCCTCCTCTCTCTCCCCTCTCCTCCTCTCTCTCCCCTCTCCTCCTCTCTCTCCCCTCTCCTCCTCTCTCTCCCCTCTCCTCCTCTCTCTCCCCTCTCCTCCTCTCTCTCCCCTCTCCTCCTCTCTCTCCCCTCTCCTCCTCTCTCTCCCCTCTCCTCCTCTCTCTCCCCTCTCCTCCTCTCTCTCCCCTCTCCTCCTCTCTCTCCCCTCTCCTCCTCTCTCTCCCCTCTCCTCCTCTCTCTCCCCTCTCCTCCTCTCTCTCCCCTCTCCTCCTCTCTCTCCCCTCTCCTCCTCTCTCTCCCCTCTCCTCCTCTCTCTCCCCTCTCCTCCTCTCTCTCCCCTCTCCTCCTCTCTCTCCCCTCTCCTCCTCTCTCTCCCCTCTCCTCCTCTCTCTCCCCTCTCCTCCTCTCTCTCCCCTCTCCTCCTCTCTCTCCCCTCTCCTCCTCTCTCTCCCCTCTCCTCCTCTCTCTCCCCTCTCCTCCTCTCTCTCCCCTCTCCTCCTCTCTCTCCCCTCTCCTCCTCTCTCTCCCCTCTCCTCCTCTCTCTCCCCTCTCCTCCTCTCTCTCCCCTCTCCTCCTCTCTCTCCCCTCTCCTCCTCTCTCTCCCCTCTCCTCCTCTCTCTCCCCTCTCCTCCTCTCTCTCCCCTCTCCTCCTCTCTCTCCCCTCTCCTCCTCTCTCTCCCCTCTCCTCCTCTCTCTCCCCTCTCCTCCTCTCTCTCCCCTCTCCTCCTCTCTCTCCCCTCTCCTCCTCTCTCTCCCCTCTCCTCCTCTCTCTCCCCTCTCCTCCTCTCTCTCCCCTCTCCTCCTCTCTCTCCCCTCCTCCTCTCTCTCCCCTCCTCCTCTCTCTCCCCTCCTCCTCTCTCTCCCCTCCTCCTCCTCTCTCTCCCCTCCTCCTCCTCTCTCTCCCCTCCTCCTCCTCTCTCTCCCCTCCTCCTCCTCCTCTCTCTCCCTCCTCCTCCTCCTCTCTCTCCCCTCCTCCTCCTCCTCTCTCTCCCCTCCTCCTCTCTCTCCCCTCCTCCTCTCTCTCCCCTCCTCCTCTCTCTCCCCTCCTCCTCTCTCTCCCCTCCTCCTCTCTCTCCCCTCCTCCTCTCTCTCCCCTCCTCCTCTCTCTCCCCTCCTCCTCTCTCTCCCCTCCTCCTCTCTCTCCCCTCCTCCTCTCTCTCCCCTCCTCCTCTCTCTCCCCTCCTCCTCTCTCTCCCCTCCTCCTCTCTCTCCCCCCTCTTCCTCTCTCTCCCCCCTCTTCCTCTCTCTCCCCCCTCTTCCTCTCTCTCCCCCCTCTTCCTCTCTCTCCCCCCTCTTCCTCTCTCTCCCCCCTCTTCCTCTCTCTCCCCCCTCTTCCTCTCTCTCCCCCCTCTTCCTCTCTCTCCCCCCTCTTCCTCTCTCTTCCCCCTCCCTCTCTCTCCCCCCTCTTCCCCTCTACCCCTCTCTCCCCTTTCTCTCCCCCTCTCGCTCCCCTCTTCCTCTCTTTTACATAATAGCATTTTACATAATAAACACTTTACTATCCCACGAGATTAATATATTTATTAGATCTTTTGCGTGAGACATATGTGATGCAAAAGGAGGAATCAAAAACACATGTAAGCATCAGCTTCACCTCTCCGGAATAGAAAAGGTAACCGGTGCCTTTTACATTCCATGTAAGTGCCACTCCCGAATGCAAGTTTAGTTGGTGCCCCACCCCCCCACTCAGTCTTGAATCACACCCCTCAATGCTGCCTATTCTAGAAGGCTGTCAGGTTCTCTCATGAAGATAGCCTGATAGTTTAACTTAGTTTGTGCCACCCATCAACCACAATCAGAGAGAATCATGATTAATAGGCTTTAATCACCTTAAAATGTTAGCACAACTTGCGTGTTGCTGGCCCTGGTTCCAAGGCTGGTACTGAGGGAGGGGTTTGGATGTAGCAGCCTTTATGGGGATATCTGGGAGGGAGGAGTCACAGGTTCAGGGGTGGGCCAGCCCATACAGCACATACATAGTGGGAGCACCACACAAAATTAAGATTGGCAAATCTTGTTGAATTTTTTGAGGAGCTGACTAGGAAGGTTGATGAGGGCAGAGCAGTAGATGTTGTCTATATGGATTTCAGTAAGTCCTTCGATAAGGTTCCACATGGAAGATTGGTCAGGAAGGTTCATGGCGCTAGGTATTAATGTCAGATAGGTTCAACAGTGGCTAGAAGGTATATGTCAGATAGTCATGGTGGATAACTACCTGCCAGGATGGAGGCCTGTGACGAGCAGTGTGCCTCATGGATCGGTGTTTACCCTTGTTTTTTATCATTTGCATTAATGATTCAGATGATGGAGAGGTAAATTGGGTCAGTAAATATGTGGACGATACAAAAATAGGGGAAGTTGTGGATAGTGAAGATGGTTTTTAGGGACTGCAGAAGGATTTGGACGGCTTAGAAGAGTGGGCTGAAAGGTGGCCGATGGAGCTTAATGTAGATGTGTGAGGTGCTTCATTTTGGGAGGAATAATCAAAACAGGACATATGCAGTGAAGGGGAAGGTATTGAGGAATGCAGAGAGATCTCGGAATAACAGTATATTGTTCTTTGAAAGTGGATTCTCATGTAGATTGGGAGGTGAAGTAGGCTTTTGGTATGCTGGCCTTTATAAATAATAGCATAAAATATAGGAACTGGGAGGTCATGTTGAGACTGTTCAAGGCATTGGTGATGCCAAGTTTGGAATATTGTGTGCAGTTCTGTCCCCAAATTATAGGAAGGATATCAATAAGGTAGAGAGGGTGCAGAGAAGATTTACTAAAATGTTGCCTGGATTGCAGTATCTAGAATACATGAGTAGACTGGGTCTTTATTCATTGAAGTGTAGAAGGTTGAGAGGGGATTTGATTTAGGTATTTAAAATTATGAGGGGAATAGATAGAGTAGATGTGAATAAGCTCTTCCCCTTGTCGGTAGGAGAGATTGGAATGAGGGGTCATAAGTTAAGGGTTAGGGGCAAAAGTTTAGAAGTAACATGAGAGGAACCTTCTTCACTCAGAGAGTGGTGCCTGATTGGAATGACCTTCCACAGAGGTGGTTGCCGCAGGGTCAATTTTGTCATTTAGGAAAAGGTTGGATAAGTGGGTGGATGTGAGGGAATTGGAGGGTTATGGACAGGGAGCAGGTCAGTGGGACTAGAGGAGATCACTTAAATCGGTGCGGACTAGAGGGGCCGAGATGGCCTGTTTCTGTACTGTAATTGTTATATAGTTGTTCACTAAATATTCTTACCATCAACAACATACATTAATTGTCATTAATTTGTGATCTAATGAGTACATTTTCTCTTCCTAATAAAAACCTTTGTATTCAGATACGATTATACTTGAGGCACTGTGAGCAGAAGTGGAGATGGGTTTCTAATATTGCAGATAAACTCTGTGCTTCAGGAAGAATCAGTGTGGGTAGAGGTACTAAAATCCTGCACGCATATTGTTCTCATCTATGCATGGACATATGTTGTCATATACAGAGGTACAATCTACGGATATAATGAAAGTTTTACTTGCTGCAACTTCCCAAGGCATAAAGGTGTCAAAATATTTTTACTATTTACCTAAGCTTGTGCAAATTCCAGGTAACTATGAAACAAATTGTTCAATTTGGAAAGATTGGTATTGGATCATTTTGAGCTTACCAAGACAATCAAGTTTTGAAACTTTACTTATGGAAGGTGGTAAAAAGAAATTATTTCTGAAATGTATAAACTGCTACAAATAAAATGCCTAAATTAGATAGTCATAAATCGAGATTGAAATGGGAAGTAGATTTGAGAATTACAATTGACCATGATGACTGGAGATCTATTTGTAAGGATAGAATATCTAAGATTATTAATGTTCAATCTAGGTTTGTTCATTATAATTTTTTGCATCAATTGTATTTAACTCCTCAGAAATTAAAGAAATAGAATTTACGTTCTTCAGATTTGTTTTAAATGTTTTAAAGAAGTAGGCTCTTATTTTTACATTTGACTTGGTTATGTGATTAGGTTAAACTTTTTCAGAGATGCCTTAAGGAATTTTTAGAGAAAGTTTTAAAGATTCAATTACCAATGGGCCCAACATTGTTTTTATTATGTTAAAAGGTTGAGTTTGATTTTGAGGTTGACTAAGTATCAAATTGTGTTTTTAAGGTTGGCAATAGCAGTAGCAAGGAATGTGTAGATATTACTTGGAAAAATTAAGATTGATTTGGGTTTGCAGAGGAATTGAAGTCATGGAACTGGAAAAAATAATGTATAATTTACATGATAACTATCTTTATTTTTCTAAAGTATGGAGCCCCTATTTAGACTATATGAGTTTTAAATTTTGAAATCCCTGAAGCTCATCGTGCTGGGGTTACTTTGATCCATGGTGGTTTGCTGTATTTTTTATGTTAAATCTCCACTTTCTTTGTCTTTTTCTTTCTTTGGGGTCTTTGGGGGTGAGATGTGGGTGGGTATGGGGGGAGGGAGGGATAATACATTGTACATTTAAATTTGTAAATAAAGTATTTAAAAAATGTTCAATTTGGTAAATTTAATGCAGTTTGATATTTT
Organism: Narcine bancroftii; assembly: GCF_036971445.1. NCBI lineage: Eukaryota > Metazoa > Chordata > Chondrichthyes > Torpediniformes > Narcinidae > Narcine > Narcine bancroftii. The sequence goes on from NC_091482.1 coordinate 46,029,947, forward strand.
TAAACCCTTATCTTTTTAAAAGTTAGTTTTATATCTCTGAAAGTTGCACTATTGACTGGCACAAAGTGGCTGGGTTAAAATTACTTTCTCAAGTTTTGCTTTCACTGGACAACCCTGACAGGGTATTTTGTGGCACCTCTCAGGAGTATGAGCTGGTGCAGGTGACATGGCTTGTTGCAAACAATCACTGGCAAAGTAAGGAAACTCAATTTAGTCCGAAGATAAACAGTTCAGAGTGGAGGGGGGTGGGTGGGAACAGTAACTATAGCAAATTTAACCACCCACCCCACACCCCCTACATCAAAATAAAAGCAGGGAACTTTCACTAGAAGGCTACAATGAGTGGAGAATTGTACACAAACCATCTGTACAACATCCATCTCACTCAGTGTTTGACAGAATGGGGAAATTACTGATTGTGTCTGCTCTGGTTGAATGGTATAAAACTGAACCATGAGTATCGCCTTGTTGATTAACACAGAGTTTTAATTGTTTTTAAAGTCTAATAATACAGCATGGTAGAGGGCCTTTCCAGCCCATGAAACATGTGTTGCCCAATTACACTCAATTAACCTACCAACCCCATACGGTTTGGAGGGGGTGGGGAGAAAACCAGAGAAAACCAAATCAGGTCATGGGGGGAATGTGCAAAATCCGAAGAGGCAAGTGCCGGATTCAACCGGGTCACTGTGATAGCGTTATGCCAACTGTGCCACTCCATACAGTTGATTTAACCTGCTCAGATCTCTTCCACCTGATGTTTCTCAATCTCCTGTTTCCTTTATAATGGTATCAATCAACAAATAGGCCTGTAAATGATATATTTCCTCGAAACAACTTTCCCTCACACAGGCCTAAATATCAGCTGGCATTTGGAGGCTCTGGGTATATTCCCAAAAGCATGACACTTGAATACAGAGTTCTGAAGACCAGTGAGTAGAGGCAGGGGCCTGAAGTCCAGTGGATGATTGGGGAGGTTAATGCTTTAAGCAAAAAAATAGTTCCTTCAGCCGATGGGAATTTTTTTAGTAAAGGGGTGTCTGCAGCAATCAAGGGGCTTCCAGAATATCTCCCACTGCTTCCAATTTGATCTCAGTAGTCCATGCTGACAAATGATCCTCAAATTCTTGATCTGCATTGTCCAGGAGCCCAGTCAGGTTCCACCACACCATGGGATGCTTGGTTTGTGGAAATGTCTGAGAATGTGCTTAAATCAGGCACAAAATTTGGCTTGGACAAGTAGAGGGCCTATAAGGGGGTGTGGGGTAGTTCTGGTTGTGTGCTCACCAATGCGTGTGTGTCAAAATCAGACACAACTACAACACACGTGTGAATGAACTTGGCATGGCCAGAGACGTGGGCAGGGACTCAGGGACAATAGGAGACCCCATCCAAGCTAATCACTAAGATAATAAACTTTTCTTATAATTTAATAAACCCTTTCCTGCCCCAAATGATAACTCCTTTATAAAATATTTTCAAACCGATTCATTTGAAACCATATATATCATGTTCATTTGTTCCCTCAAGATAAGAATTGTTTAGCGAACTATGTTTTACCACACAGTAAAGATTTTTACATGCAGTTACCATGTTATAAATTTAAATTAAATTTACACACACAGCATGGTAACAGGCCCTCCAAAAACATCCATTAACCTGCATACCCTGTACCGTTTTGAAGGGAGGGAGGAAACCAGAGCCTCGCAGACACAGGGAGAATGTACTAAATCCTTAGATGCAGCACTGGATTCAAACCCGGGTCCAGATGCTGTAAAAGCATTGCGTCAACCATGCCACCCGTTTTGATACAGCATCCAGTGTAAACCCTTTTCCCTGGTTTGAATGATCCCAGAAGGTCCTTTCTCTGCACAAATCAGTTTGCGCAAGGCTGTAGCACCTAATAACCACCAAGCCCACTGTCTGCAAATGTTATGTTATGGAAAGTCACATTAACAGAGAGTGTCCCTGGCAAAGTAATGACACTGGAGGCAGTGACAGTGTAAGAGTGGAACGGCCAGATAAAATAGTGTGATTATTCCCTTTACAAGACTCTTAAAAACAGGGTTGCGATTTACCCATGAGTCATACTAGGTAATAGTGGCTGCTGGAAAATATTATCTTTTAATACTATTGTGAATGATGAGGTATTCCTGATGAGTTTTTATAGTTTCAATGAGTCACAGATGTCTTTTTCCCTTTTCTTTGTTGTCACACAAATCTGGACTATTTGCATCTCCAACCATCAGCAGGAAGTTAAAAAGCGTTTCCAATCTTCACTAATAACAGGACGCACCCCTTCAAACCATTACATCAAGAATTATTTCCATATACCGTACTCTTGTCTTTGAAAATTTTGTTTAGCATTTCCAACTAATCTATATTTTAGTATATTTCCCAGTAATTATGCTGATCTTTGAATTTCAAATCAATTTCCGCTTATTTATTAAACATTACTAAACTCACATAACCATCCTTATTTGTTTCACAAGAAGTTGATTTATGTTTATATTGGTAATCAGCTTAAAGTATTAGTACAGTCTAGACTTTATAACATTGCATCTTCATATACACTTTCACTATAGTTAAAACTCCACGCCAGGATGCATGGCCTCACGTACTGTCCCACCAAGACCACTCGTAAACTGGCTTCTTCAATTTCCCCTAGCCTACTCTCCGCTCTCCCTTTTCCCTTTCCCTCCTGTCGTCTGTCCTCCAGCTCTCCACCCCTTCCATCAGAGTCATCCCTCCTTCCCCTGCTGTCCCTCCCTTATCTACCCATTACCTCCTGCCTTTGAGAGCATACTCTTCCCCCTAACCTTTTGTCTGGGAGCCTGCTGACATTTTGCTCAGACTTTGGTGAAGGGCTCAAGCCCGAAACGTCAGTTCTGTACCTTTACCTTGGCTAAATAAAGGACACTGTTTGACCTGCTGAGTTTCTCCAACATTGTGTTTTCACTTCAACCACAGAGTCTGCAGACATTTGTGTTCTTCAGGATACATGGAGAAAGTTCAAGACAATGTCAGGAAAATATTTAGAGGTCACAAAATGACCTGGGGAAATGAGAAAGTAGTTTTATTTCACCAGCTGATAAGTCAGAAACTGGAATTGGTTTATTCCACAATGTACATTTGCCAAAAACTAGCTTCATAAAGAATCAAAAGCAGTTCTTGAAAACTACTTTTGCCTAGAAATGGAAGGTGGTCTAGCTTCCAAAAAACAATAAATATGGAGTATTAATCATTTCTGAAAAGTAGTCTCCCACGAAAATCTTGTGAAGATTATTTACTCTGGTATTTTTTGCTATTTTGTTTTAAATCTGTAAATTAGATTAAAAGTTAGTTCTAATTACAAACTTTCACATTCTAAACACAATCTACCAAAATTATTCTCATGTGTTGCATTCTCTGTTACTCGGAATAAAACTCAGCCTAAACAGCTGAGCACAGTTGATGCAACCCTGCAAACCGAGCCACCCCTTTAGATTTCAGCATGAAAAACAGAGAGGCCTGCCCCAATTCCTTTTCCAGAGACATCATGAATGCCATTCTCAGATTGATTGACCAGGAGGCATCCTTGAGGGATGTGGCAGGCCTCATGGAGTGAAGAAAAGTATTGGCCAAGATATATACCATTCCCTTCCTCCCAACATCTCGGATGAGACTGGCATGAAATCAGCAAACAAATGGAAATGGATTGTTGTGGAATGGGTGTTATTTTGAGCTGAGAGTTGAATAACAGAGATCAAATGGTTGAATGTATAACCCACAACACACCATCAGTGCTTTGCTTTCACAGCGGGATCACAAATGGCTGCATACATTTTCTAAATTATCCAACTCAATGTTCTTCCATTCAACACTGGAGTCTTATGAAATTTCTTTCATTTTGTGAACGTTTTGAGAAGGGCCAATCCACGTCGTATTGAATAGCGAACAGGTAGGACGAGAACAATAAAGTCTGCTTTGGCAGCCACTGCTGTTCTGTAATCTACCAACAAGATGTTGTTAGATTGCAAAGCAGCAGGAGGTGTGGAGATGGGAGAGTTGGGGAAACAAATCTGCTCCCTGAAGATGATTGTGAATGAAACATCTTTGATTCAGCACTTGTTTTGCCGATATTTTGAGGCTCGGAAATTAGACACTCCGATGTGGCCTGCTGACGGTTACTTTGTGTTAGAATGTTAACATGCCTTATTATTTTAATTACAAATAACAAAACTACATTTTGCATTCCAAAGTCATTCAAGAGAGGCGTAAAACACAAAAGTCTGCGGACACTGTGGTTGAAAAACACAACGCTGGAGAAACTCAGCGAGACAACTGACATTTCAGGCTTGAGCCTTCATCAAGGGTACCTCAAAAACATCGGTTCTGTATCTTTATCTTTGCTATATAAAGTCCACTATTTGACCTGCTGAGTTTCTCCAGTGTTGTGTTTTCGTTCAAGAGAGACCTTCTGATAATTAGTCTGAGTAAAGACGAGTAAAGACGAGGTTCAAACAGTGTAGGCTGTGGCTGCATTGCTACTGATCAGAGCCAACAAGGATTATAAGCATTAGGAATGTAAAAGCAGTTAAGTCTTGGTGAGAATGCTCTGTGGGAGGGCTGTCTCACATTGATAGGATGGGAGGAGAGAACACTGACTATCTTTTACCATCTCCCATCAATCTATTATGAAACTGGGAAGGGAACTTGACATTTTGTTATGGAACAAAATACTTGCGCCAAATGTTTGCACTCATGTGACCCTTCAATTGGTCATGAAATTTGCATGTGACAACAGAGCAAGCATAGGGCACCAAAATGTTTATTTTCCTTCTCTAACAACTTATCTGTGAGGCACTTTTCGATCCCAAATGTTTGCTGATTTCCAGAATTTGGGATGCATCACCTTAGCAACTTACAAAATTGTAACTAAAGACAAAAGTGCTAACATTTTGCATTGGCTTGTTTATGTCGTGGTCTGATTTTAGATCAGTCCAAGGGAAAAACAAAGTACCTGCTACTTTGCCAACTCACATGCAACAATACAATTTACATTTACACAATTGGCAATTTTTATTTTTTTTTTTCACAGAATCTTGGGGATTACTCCAAAATAAATTAGCAAACTTACCTCCGATGTGATCGTTTACACAGGGGCACTTTTACACAGCCTTCCTGTGTTGAGGAGTTTGTCGGAGGGGGAAACGTTGTATTGATTAGACCTGTTTCTTACAGAGTGGCTGCGGTCAATTTACACTGCAGCCACTCTGTAAAAATGTGTAGGGGTCCCAGTGGAAAAATTACGGGATGAAATTTACATAATACATTCCGTCTTGACATTTTTACACTGCCCCTGGACAGCAGCTGTGTAAAAGGACCTAATTAGATTTCATGCCTTTTCTGTTTTAGTGATTAGATAACATGCTCTGCATTGTTAGAAAACGTGCGAGAATGCTGTCACAATCATTTCAGTAGGGGTTTTCAGACTGCAGGCATCTGACGGCACAGTCAAGGAACTCTGCACAGATAGTCTGAAAAGGAATGTGCAGGAATTTGGAGTCAGTTCCTGCCCCGCGATTTATCCTGCAGGACCCCTACAACTTTTTGGAGGAAGCCTGCAGTGTAAATTGTACTGGAAACATTAGTTGACGGTCATCCACTCTACTGCACGTCCAACCCCTGGGACTGTGGCACTCAGGGACTTGAGTTTGAAAAGGCGTCCAGTATGAACAACCACACAGTCAGTAATTACGTTAATATTTTCAGCGATTTGCAGTCTGAAAAACCAATAGTTAACTGCAGCATTCAAAGAGTAAAAGATGCAGCATTGCAATGATGGATCTTGTTTTTCCAGCCTTGAGCCTATCTGTGGAGCAATGCTTAATCATCTTTCAAGACATCGCTATCTTAAACGACCTAAAATACAAGGTGCCCGTCAGATGGGCGACATGCAGATAATGAGAAGATAAACGGCATATATTACACATAGTTATAGAACATTCCTTTTTGCAACACATTAATTAAAATGGGGCGGCACAGTTAGCATAGCCAGTTAAGTGCAACACTATTACAGCACCAGCGTCCCAGGGTCATTGTCTGTAAAGAGTTTGGATGTTATCCTCGTGCCTGCATGAGTTTACCCTTGGTGCCCCGGTTTCCTTTCACCCTCCAAAACATAGTGAGGGAAGGAGGTTAAGATTGTAGGTTTCTTCCCACCCTTCCAAACATACAGGGTGGGGGCGGGGGGGGGTTAATTGGGTATATTTTGGTGCCACGGGCCTGTTACCGTGTTGTGTGTCTAATTTTTTTTTTTTAATTTACAAATACTGTGGAAATTTAGGTATTTATCGGTATCTGTACATAAAAGTCGTTTTGCTTCAGTATACATAGGTTAAAATTATTGTCTTATACATGTATATCTTTGTATTGCAATATACAGGAGATTCCATTGCTCCATGGCTGAATGAAAATTCATGTTGTCCCCTCATCACACAGGGCAGATAGCAGGAATGTCACCTTCATTCGCAACAGCTCCATTTGGCCCAATTCCCCCTTCCTTGGCAATGATGAATCACCGGCAGTATCCTACCTTGGCCCGTTTGATCTCAGCTCAGCAAGACTTAGTTTTGATCTGAAGAACTGCAGATCACTTGGGTCAGAGACAAATAACAGAGCCACTGACCTGCACAGTGGTAGAAGATATAATTTAGGCCAAAGTGCTAAATATACTTGTTGAACTTTCTCTGCACGTGATCCATGATGCGTTGATGCCACAGACTTCACACACTTTCCTGAATTCAGGCAACTGATGTTGAAATGACATTCGCATTAGTCTGGCTATTTGTAACAATTCTTATCACTTGAGTGTTGTATTACCTGTGAATATCTCCTACTGATAAAAGTACTGTATGAATTCTGTTCTATCATCAACAAATGTTTTGCTAAAAGATTTGGTTTTGAGTAATTAATTTAAACAGACTCCTTGACTACCATCAGATGAAATAAATGTAATGACCATTATAGTTTAGGTGCCAGATACAAGAGGGCACTGGAATGTGGTTGACTTCATTGGTGTTTTAAAAGAGCAAGGAAAAAAAAGTCATGACAGCTCAAAGTGATTAACCTTTCCATGAAGCTAGGCATGACATTCTAGGTAAAAATTTCAAACAAAGCGTCAGCAGTTATGAGATAAAGGTGTGGAGTAACAAACTCCAGTACTGAAGCAAGGCAGTGACCTGAGGCTTTCCACGATAAGTGGTCCTTTCTTCTCTAGTCCATCCATCTCCCTCCTCTGCTCAAATCCTTTCACAAATTTAATACAACAATACTAAAATGTGGAGGAAAGCTCATTCACTGCTCCTGCTGTTTACAAGTCAGGATTTATGCCCAATAGATTGAACTTTGTGACACAAAACGACTAAATGGCTGGAACCACCAGCAATGCTTTCATTTGTGAAATTTATCACCCAGACATATAAATACTTATCAACATGTGGAGGTGTGGAAGGCCATATTAATTACAACCAACACATGGAGCCTGATAACCCGCCATCCTTTAAAGAAGCTTCAATGAACACGGGATTGGAGAAACTTAATTCATTGCAACCCTTTGGTCTTGTCAGGAATACAATATCACATCAATTCAATCCATTTAGCAAGGTTTAAAGTCTCTAGAGAGGGAAATGAAGTTTAATGTTGTTGTTATTCCAGGTTCACGATGCCCACTCTCCCTGTGAACAGCAGCTGGGAGACAACTACAAAAGACCCCCACTCACACACAGCCACTTTATATAGAAAGGAAAAGGTCTTTACCCAGGAATAAGTTATCAAGGACATGTTTTTCTAATGAGGCATTCATGCTTAAGTAGAAAAGAAACATTGACTCAATGAAAACATCCAGGAAAATTAGGTCCAATTTGTACTTGGTCAAAGTGTGAGCCCATTAGAAGGGTAGTGTCAGATTTCACCAAAGCAATTTACTACGAAAATACTTGATCTGTGACCATTATCCAATTCTAAAATGTTTTGCACCTACTGTTGGAACTATACTAAGCACTCAAAGACCTTCAATCATTATTTAATCTGAAAAAAAAATATTTTCAATGAGCTCAGTTAAAATATCTACAAGTTTGGTCACTGTTGAACAATTTTACGCGATACATGTATTCTACCACTAGCCTGACTAATGGATTTTTTGCTATGTCTTGAAAATTACTTCAGGTTTTATCAGTGACAAGAAAGAACAGAATAATATCTGTCGTACAATATCCGGAGATCAAATGGCAAACCAGCTCTGTCAGTTTGGTTCTCTGTAACATTGGAGTATTGAACCAGGGCTATCAGCTAATAATGCATTGAATTTACTGCAGGAAAAAAACATGGTAAATGCTGGAGGAACTAAGCCGATCTCGCAGCAAAGATATATTACCGAGTTTTCAGGCTTGAGCCCTTCAAGGTAGGAGGAAAAAGCAGGCAGGCGTCTGAACTAAAAGGAGGGTAGATACAACAGGGTTGGCGCCAGAGGGGGGCATGGTGGGATGCTCATTAACTCACTCAGAGGGGAGGAAGGGTGCTGTTGGATGCTGGGACCTATCTGTCGACGAACATTAACACCATCTGCCCCTCTGACGTAGGAGGAATTGCATCAAGCATCACTAGGCGCTACTGACGCTTGACGCACACTAGTGACGTGGCCGGGGCGGGTGGAGTGTCACTAGCATACGTCAAGCTAGATGCTAGTGACACGGGAGGGAGTGGGGGCGGGTCTGATGGTGGCGACCTGATATTCTATCCTTCTAAATTAAAATCATACCAGTGGAATGAAGAAGTAAATAAAGGTGATGCATTGAGTGCCATAATCATTACATGTGGTGAGTGCAATTACCCTCCTTAAGTCGTTAGGCTATTTGTCAGACTACCTATTTTGTTGTGGGAGTTTTCCTATCCACTGAGTCAGCTTCATCACCAATTAAGTGGAAAGATCAATTCTTTCTGTAGTACTTTTCATGATTGGTTAAAACTGATTTAAATAGGTTAATAGTTTTGTTAAAGGATTACACACAGAAACCTGATGAGAATCGATTGTCCATTAACATAAGTGTATAACCCCTTTTTAGAGCAAAAAAAGTAAAATGATTTACACAAGAGAATGTCTCAAGGTCAGAACAGATTTTAAGGAAGAGATGACATTGTGAGTTACGATCGAACAATTTATGTCAGTTTCAGTTGCTCGGTAAGTTTCCACCTGATAATGGAGTGGATAAATGTTTCCATTTCCTCTTAGTTGATTGTGCCAACAATTCATCTGTATTACATGTTGAAAGTGTAAAGGGCGGAAGACAGTTTATGGAATGTACTGTAACACTTCAATTAATACTCAGAAAAATTGAAATTAGCCACAAGCAATAAATCCTACAATTTCCTACCAATTTTCTCAACACTGATGTAAAGGGGCCTATCGATAACTCAGTCCTGAGTTCACACTGGCCCAACTCTCATGGATCCCAAAACCTCCATGCCTGCAATCCCACACATTAATCAATCCAGTTGTCACTCTGTGTATAATTCCGGGGTTACTTATTTCTAATAAAAAACACAAAAATGCTGGAGGAACTCAGCAAGTCTTACAGCATCCATAAGAGGTAATGACATATAACCGACATTTTGGGCCTGAGTCCGACTTCATTTTTACTAAAATCACAGCGTCCGCAGATTTTTTGTGTATTGCTTTACTTAATTTTAAAATTATCTGCCCACACCTGCTTGTGAGATGTCTGGGTTTTTACATCACTAAAATTTCCCCAGTGTTGTCGATCTCTTCCTGGTCCGTGTCCCATTAAATGGACAGAAGCCGGTGTCATAAAACTGGTCTCAGGCTATGGAGCTAAACTTAGCCAAGATCCCCACAACTAATGACTAGTCATCGACTTCCACTTGATGGGAAGGGTAACCAGTGATGCCCCTGCGGTGAATCACTGACAAACTTCACACTCGCACAAAACTACTGGCTTGAGAGAGTCAAGAGATGCTTTCCCCTTAAACAATCAAGTTATGTGGTTAGTAAATAGAATTTAACCTTCATATGGTGCACTTTTTAATTTCTTCAAAATCTAAAATAATCCAAAAATGCTCAATATTTGTTTTATAGTCACAGCTGCCAGGTCTAAGACAGAGGAATAAATCACAAGGGTGTGCAGACACTGGTTGAAGTAAAAACACAACACTGGAGAAACCCAGCAGGTCAAACATTGTCCTTCATGAGACAAAGATAAAGATATAGAACCAACATTTCGGCTTGAGCCCTTCAAGGTAAGAGCAAAATGTAGGCAGGTGCCCGAACAAATGGCAAGGGACATGGGGGGATGGGGTTGTGGGGGTGGGGAGAAAGTCTAACACCCAATTGTTCATCTGAACTGAGCTGCATTGATCAGTATAGAAACCAGAACTAGGGAGTCTAGCAGCATGTTTTATGCTGCAGGTTGTGGTGGGGAGCTGTCCATTCTACCCAGGACCATCTCTGCACACACACCAACTAGTCTATGCATAAATGTGCTGGAGAAATGTGGCAGGTCTGGTTTCTCTCATCAATACAGCTCGGTTCAGATGAACATTTGGGTATTAGACCTCCATCCCCTCCACCCCACCATTTTGTTCGGGCACCTGCCTACATTTTGCTCATCCTTTGATGAAGGGCTCAAGCCCAAAACGTTGGTTCTGTATCTTTATCTCTGCCATATAAAGTCCACCGTTTGACCTGCTGAGTTTTACCAGCGTTGTGTTTTTACTTCAACTACGGTGTCTGGAGACTTTCGTGATTTACTTCACATTATTTGCACTCTTTAATTTGGCAAGGTGTGAGGTGTAGAGCGTCTACCTGCTGTTCCATTCAAACGTTTGCAGAATGCTTTACCCTGTAAAAAGGCTGCAGTTTCCAGTGGCTGGTCGATGGTTCAGATCATGTGCGGTGACGGCTGTGCGCGTTCACAGTCACCCGAGACCGTGTGAGGAGCCAGTCCTTCCCCAATCGCCCACTTCATGCTCAGAGAGACCGCGGCACGGGCAGAGAGTCCCGTGTTTGTCAAAGACAGATAGTACGAGCAGACAGTGTTGTGTATGTACAGGGACAGAGCTGAGTATGTGCATAGATAGAGAGATACTCCCACAAAGGCATGGGCATTCATGCATATTTGCAGAGATATGGAAACAGCTCAGCGTCTCTGCAAAGACAGAAAGTCAACTACACCTAGGGATCGTGTTGTGTATCTCCATAGAGTTCAATCAGAAAAACCGTGGACGGTGTAGTACACAGATGTGCTGGAGAAACTCAGCAGGTCACGCAACATCCATGGGAAGTAAAGGGTAACCCAGGTTTTGGGCCTGGACCCTTGGTTGAAGGGAGATGTCTGTTCTGCGTTATATAGCAAAGATAAAGACGCAGAACCAACGTTCCGGGCTTGAGCCCTTCATCAGGGAATGAGCAACGTTTTGTTCGGGCGCATGTCTACCTCGATGAAGGGCTCAAGTCCGGAACGTTGGTTCTGCTTCTTTATCTTTGCTACATGAAAGTCCACTGTTTGACCTGCTGAGTTTCTCCGGCACTGTGGAAATCGTGTTGTTGGTCAAGGTGAGCCTGAACCCCACTCCACTCTGAACGTGTGGGCTGGGCGAGGGAACCAGGCCACCGCTGGAAGTCTCCGAGCCAGTGGCTCTCCTTGCAAAAGAACCGCCTGTGCGGTGTCCGACTAACTCTGGGCAATAACCGAGTGGGGAAACGCGTGCTTTCATAATAATAGCCGGAAGATATTAGTGGCTGGCAGATTTGAGTACACTCTCTAGGGAGAATCGAATGGACATTTTGTTGCCTCTATAAAGGAAGGCATTTTTTTAAAGATTAAAACAAAACCACGGTAAATACGAGGTAAAGAGATATCACCTCGAAACTTCAAAGAAAACGAACCGCCTTGAGGAAGGGCTCATCGGGGATATCTCTTCCCCGCCTGTGGACACTGCGAGGCCGGCTGGGCTCCTCCAGCGTGTCTACAACAATCCCAGCGTCTGCGTCCTTTCGTGTTTCACTCCATATTGTTAAGATACTCAAGCCACCCTCTCTCACAGGCCACAGGTGATCAAAGAAGGCTGCAGATGTACGGGTCAGACGGCATTGGGGATTCGGCCCGAACCGGCGACTTGTCCCCGAATGCAGCCTTGCCTGCGGAGTCCGCCCGCACCGCTGGAAAGGCAAGGCTGCGTTAAGCCTCGGGTGGCCACAATGGGCAGCGAGGATAACCACCCGCCTTCACCGAGCGCCCGCCAAGCCAAGTTAAACACGCGAATTACAGCACTTTGTTCACCCCAAATAGTTTGTGGCCCTTCGATGCCACTTGTTTTTAACCGTCCCGTCCTAACAAAGACCGGGTGAGAAGTGTTCGCCGGCTCTCCGCGCTCCCCTTGGCCCGAATGAAGCGATCCCCGCCCGAGACTCGGCTAGGGAAGTTACCAGATGGCGGGAGAGCAAGGTTTCATTACCAATTAGATCTAAAAAAAAATCCAAGGCTCACATTACAAACCTTGCCTCATTTCAGCTGTTTGTTTTTCTTTATAATAAGTGGGAAAGTGGATACTGCATGAAAGCGCCGGCTGGGGGTGATTCTATCCCCAAACCACAGAATGGCCATAAATCTCCCTCACTCCCCGCCGAGACCCAATCGTGCGCAGAGAATGGTCCCAGCAGAATGCATCGTGCCCGCATTACTCCGACAGAGTTTAATCGAGTTTGCAAAGGTAAGATTCGCAATTTCAGAGGGAGGGGGGGTGGGGAAACATAAATTCGCGTTTATGGAATTGGAAATCCAAGCCGGAGATTGTTGGGTTCTTGATGAACCAGGGCATCAAAGGTTACGGGGAGATGGCCGGGCGTGGTTGAATGGCGGGGCAGACTCGATGGGCTGAATCGCCTTTATGTGCTCTTATGTCTTATGGTCTGAACGCGGCCGCTGACAGTGTGTTATTTATACCTAGAGATTTTATTGATCGCCCAATACAACTCAAGTAACACGAGAAAACTACATGGAAGCAGATATTTAGTTCCTCAGTTGGACTGTAAAACGGCGTGAAATTAAGAAAACACTCCAGTCCGATTGTGGCTTCCTGGGTTGAACGGGTCGGTCAGCGGTAGAACACCGACCAAAAGTTGGGGCGACGGTTTCCCTGGGACCGAGTCGCATGATCACGAGCTACGGAGAGGATCCCGCAACCCGACCGGTGTCGTCCACCACCACCCCCGGAGACCCCAGCCTGGCGCATCCCACCCAGATCGGAGGCGCTGTGGAATCCCCTCGCTAACACCCATCAGGATGCCGGCACCAAGCTAGACCCTGACTCTAACCTCTCTAGCCTTGCTCACAGAGGGCCCACCTTCAATATCTGTTGCCCTTTTATTTATTTTCTAAAAAAAGATATCGCCCTTTAGTAAAACTCTAGAATCTGCAGTAAAGTGGCTGGAGTAAATACACGACGCTGGAGAAATTCAGCTGGGTCAAACAGTGTCCTTTATGTAGCAGAGAGAAAGATACAGAACCGACGTTTCGTGCTCGAGTCCCTTCATCAAGGACTGGAGAAGTGTCGACAGGCGCTTGTACCTCCAGCCCAAAACGTTTAGGTTTCGCGGTGATATCTCTTTACCTCGTATTTACCGTGGTTTTGTCTTATAAAGCCCACTGTTTGAGTTTCTCCAGACAGAGTGATGGCCATCCGCCGAGAGGCTCCGGATGAAATGTCTCCGCGCTCCCGTTGTCAGTTTTATTACCCTCTGAAGAGGTACCTCGGGATCTAACCCACCTGCTGTTCTTATCGTCGTCTTTTTTAAAAGGGGGCAAATAAACAAAGGTCGGCGGCGCTCGGTGCTGGAGGCGGGAATGCCTGGACACCGGGTAAGGGTGGAGTCTCTTCCAGGGTTCGCACCGAGTGCGGGCGAAGGTGGTTCTGATACACTGTGTTGTGGGCTCCCACTGAACCCTCGCTGTCCCGAATGAATGAACCCCCGTCTGTGTGAACATCTCCAGATATCAAACAACGCTCAAGTCTCTGGCCGACTTTACCTCCTACGAGACCTGCTGAGCTCCTCCAACATTTCTGGGTGGTGACTACAATCACACAGCGTCTGTCTCGATTCTCCTGCTTCACCCCTCATCCAGATATCAGGACATAGTGGACAGCGGGTCGGGAGGGGAAGCAGGCGTCTCAGTCAACTGTTGTCTGCATGACAACTCCTCGCTTGATATCAATATACATTGCATAAATATATATATAAAATACCCAGCACGAACCTTGGTGTGCTTGATTTCCAGGTTGGGGGTTGGAGACGGGAGGAGTTGGAGAGACGCGATCAGAGCGGGCGGGTCAGCCTTGAGCTCGCTGGGCCGTTCGATCTCACTGGAAGTCATGTCGACCGATGCACACAGTCCGGCTCACGCAGGGTGTCGATTTGTTTTTCCGACTTTTGCTGATCGGAGATTCTGCCTTGTCTAGTGCGCTTGAGTTTTGTTTATAAGCAGGTGTCCGTCCGTGACTCCCTCTCCTATTGGGTAACAGCAGGAAGGGGGATGGACCGCAAATCATATGCTCCAAAAACAAGAATCACCAGTCGCACTCTTGCCGTTTCATGCAAGGCTGGGCCCATTAGAGACCCTCTCAGATTATTATTTCATCGTCGAAGACACTTCGCATCTGTACTGGCCGAGATCCTATATGCGTAGAGCCAGCTTTCTAGCGGTGGTCAGGGTGGGTGGGGGGGGGGGGGGAGAGGAAGGGAAGGAGGGAGGGTGAGAGAGGGAGGGATAGGAAGGGAGCAAAAGAAGAGGGGAAGAGGTAGGAGGGGAAGAGAGGAGGAGGAGGAGGGAGAACGAGAATCTGAGGCTATTATATACATGAAACTATATTTATGTGTTTATATGTATAGATGAAATACTTGTCCTGTATATGTATCGTTTGTCTGTATGTGTGTTTTTCTGGTTGCGTGTTTTCCACCGAGGACCGGAATACGGTGTTACGTCGGGTTGTACTTGTACAATCAGATGACAATAAACTTGAGAGAGTGAGAGATTTCATTCCATCGCACATGGATCCACCTGAACCTAAACCTGAAATGGCCAAATGAGTTGAGTTCAGAACGAGCTGGGGTAGAGTTGGGACAATGTCCAACTTCAATTTAAAATACAAAGTAACCGCGCAGGAAATAAACGTCTCCCCCATTCTCCGATCCCACCGACGGGTGCCACCCATAACCACAGAACAGAAACAGGCCCTTCGGGCCATCGGATCTGTGCCGAACTGTCCAGTTTCATCCACGCACCCGATGCATATTCTTCCATCCCCCTCCCATCCATGTACCTTCCCGCAGTTTTCTTAAATGTCGATATTGAGCCCGCAATTCACCACTTCAGTTGGCTGTTCGGCCACAATATTTCACCCTTAACCCTTCGCCTCTAGTTCTCACCCAACCTCAGTGGAAAAAGCCTGATCACATTTCTTCTATCTACACCTCTCATGATAGTTCTATCAAATCTCCCTCCTTCCCCCCCACCCCCCCCCCCAATTTCTCCGCACCCACTGACGGGTGCCACCTGTGAAGAAGTGGTAAACATAAAAGGGGTCCTCTGTCCGGGTTCCATTGTTACAAAAGGTCACACCGCACCGTCCACATGGGCCAGGGCGAGCCCCGACTTTAGAAAGCCCGCTGCTTTTCACTTTACATACGCGCACTTCATGTGAAAGAATATTCCAAGTGACAGCGATCTGTCCTGGTCAGCAGCGGGCAGCGAGTTCCACTGTTCGTCCGATTTCGCCATTTGCCATCGGTGCCCTGCATTTCTGGATGAATTCCGACCTGCAGACAGATCGATACAGAAGACCCTCATCGGTGTGATGCCTTTTTCTGGCTAAGATGTTATCGTTGGAAAGCGTTTTGTTTGGCAAGAGGGTTTGTAAGGGAGATTACACGCCTGTTGTTTTTCGGCGTTGTGTGAGACAGGGAATATTAAATGGGACCCATTAACAGTGTAACTGTGTTTGGAGCAGAACTCTCCTTCCCCAGTCAATCTCAACTCAGAGAATCGCACCGACAGCTGCTCCGAGCTGAGGCCCGATAGCGGATGCAGGCTGTGCAGCGACAGCGGACCCAAGTTGCGGACCGACAGCGGGTCCGGGCTGCAGACAGATAGCGGGTCCGGGCTGCAGACAGATAGCGGGTCCCGGCTGCAGACAGATAGCGGGTCCCGGCTGCACTCAGATAGCGGGTCCCGGCTGCGAACAGATAGCCGGCTTTTCACAACCTCCAGACCTAACCTAGCTTTTCCGCAGATGGGACTTCTCCTTGCCAATAACAACCACAGCTTTAAGTACACAAATCATCTTTTTGCGGAACGAAGCTGGACGAACTGGGCCCAAGATAAACGCGCGTTTCACTAACAGTCGGGATCTCCGCACATTTGGATCCTTCCGTTTAAAACTTACAACCGAATAATTGTCCGCTTCATTACAGCAATGCCCCTGGAGATAAGGGAGGTGCGGGGCGAGGGGGGTGAACTTCCCCCACCGTTAAATCCCCTCTGAGGTTCTCTCCTCGCTCATTTCATTCCGAACTTTCCAAATCTATCCGCACGAGTCAAGAGCAGAACTTTGAATAAACAATATTTCCACCATTCTCGGCACGGTGCAGGCCCTTCGGCCCACAATGGCGTGCTGATCCACATCAATCTAACCCTTCCCTCCTTCACACCCGTAAATAACCCTCTAATTTTCTCCCATCCGAGTGCCCATCTCAGAGTCCCTGCTGTACCAGCTTCCACCACCACCACCCCCGGCGACCCACCGGCCACCTCCTTTGGGTAAGAAGATGAGAGTTGCCTGATCTGGGCCGGGATTAATTTGTTCTCAAGGTGCCTCAGGCAAGAACGGCAAGGAGAAAAGGCTCCTTCGCCCAGCCGTTCTTCTGAGAACCGAGATTAAGGCGTTGCAGTATGATCTTTCAACCATAGTTTCGATGTAAGCCTTGGGGATTTATTGCAACAATATAATAAACTAGTAAAAACACGATGCTGGAGAAACTCAGCGGATCAAATGTAGCAAAGATAAAGATACATCACCAACATTTCGGGCTTGAGCCCTTCATCGAGATGACCTTGTATCTATAATCTTTGCTACATAAAGGACACTGTTTGACCCGCTGAGTTTCCCCAGCCTTGTGTTTTTACTCCAACCACGGTGTCTGTAGACTTACAAGAAACCAGGACTGGTTTGGGAATTTCCCACAGGTGACGGATCCGTCCCTGCGGAATCAATAGCAAACGTGTTATTGATGTCGAAAGCCCCGAGACGTAACATTGGGGCTCCGCGGAAATGACACATCTTTAAACCTGGCGGCAAATCATCGATCTCTTTGCAATGGAAATGACCGCCTCAGCCCTGCGTTTGTCAATGTTCATGGAATTGCTGGGAATCGTGCAGTGTTACATAGTTATCTTTTCCTTGAACAGAAAAGCTGTTTTCTTGCGGCAGAGGTTGACATCAAAGAAGAGACTGACAGAGATGAATGTAATCAAAACATCTCACCCGCAAGTCATCAGTTGAAACACACACAACAGACAAACAAGAACCCGGGTCCAGTGAACAACACCAGGCAGGGAAAGCGTACATGCTGCTCCTCCTGCCGGCCGCTCAGCGATACACTCGCTACCGTCCACGCCCAATTGTCACCTGTCAGCTTTGAGAAAAGGGTCTCACGAAGAGAACTAGACAAGTGTCAAACGTCTTTGCTAGAAACACCTTTGTTGGCCACCATATAATTATTATTTAGCTAAACACAATATGCTGGAAGAACTCAGCGAGTCAGGAAGAAAAATATGTTTGTGGCCTTTATCAAGTCTGATTTCTTTATTATTTTATTCTCACTTCCTTTTATCTTTTCCTGTCTTATTGTGGAGTTGGGTGCTGTATGCACCTAGGAAGCAAAAGCAAGTTAGACTTTCATGGCACCGGTGCATTTGTACTGTTGCATATGGCAATAAACCGTTTCCATTCATTAGAGAAAATCAAACGCTGGACGCTTGAGCAGTCCAAGAATGGCTGCAGGACCTCAGCAGTGGGTTAAAAAAAACAGTCAGTCAACGTCCCGGGACTGGACCCTTTATGGAGACTAAAATAAAAATGTGAAATTGCATGTGTAAAGGGGGAAAGATGTTGGGGGAAGCGGCCAGGGAACAGAAGGCGGAGAGGCAGAAAGAGAGGGAGAGGAGGGAGAGAAAGAGAAGGAGGAAATAAAGAGAGAGAAGAGAAAGAGGAGAGGGAGGGAGAGGATGAAATAGAGAGAGGGAGGGAGAGAGAAGAGAGGGAGGGAGAAATAGAGGGGGGGGGGTTCATTCCATCGCAGGTGGGAGGGGAGCAAGAGGAGGGAATGTAGGTCGTGAAATCACAAAAGCTGGGAACGGTGGAACCACATGAGGCCGGAGATCACCTAGAATTAAAGAAAGCAAAGTTCATGCCGTTTGGTTTAAGGCGATCACCTCAAGGCCGCTCGCTCATCTCCCTTCCCCCTTCACACAGGATTTTTAAAAATATCTTGGTCTTGATGAAGGACCCGACTGACCATTTTCACCCACGGATGCTATCAGACCTGCTGAAATCCTCCAGCATTTCATCGTCCACCCATTGTTGCCCAACCCGAGCTCCGAGATGGTCATTCCTTCTGTGTGACAAGTGAAATCCACACCGGTCCTCAATGTCAGCAGGCGCATGTGTCAAAGTGGATCCCATTGCTGCATTATTCTTATCTGGCTGATCGTTTATCTGACTGGGTTTGTATTGGTTCCGTCCAGTCGGTTTGAGGCACCACGTGGAGTCTCACCCGGGACGCGTTTCGCAGTCCAGACATCTTTGGTACCTTGTAACCAACACGCGTCCCACGACAACAAACTCACCTCCACCCCTTTCATCTGAAGCCCAGCACCGCGGATGGTGCAGTTCCCCTCGGTTGGCCAGGCGCTGAAACACCGTGTCCTGTTCCTCCCCTCTCGAACTGCCCGGTGCCTCGCAGCGGGCGATGGAATTGGTAACTTGGCCACTTTTATGGACTGGAGCAGATGGAGAAAAGCGGGACCAAATTGGTCGGAGAAGGACTTTAACACAAATGGGAAAAAAATGCACGTCTGCCTCTTTGTCAACACTTGTTTGTAGGCAGCCAACGAAACATATCGGAGGGAATAAAGCGCGTTGAAGTCCAAAGACCCCGTTACAACAACGGCAATTAAATCTGTGACATAATTTGATCCCAGTTTGAAACAAACGCGCCATTTCTGTTCAGAGAACAGTCCCCGTTCTCTGGAAGGCATCAGACGAGGATTTCATTAAATCGGTGTAAAACTGGGAGCGGGCTGCAGGTGAGACTGGAAGATTGTCTGCAAATGACTTACTGTGATTGAAATGACTTTCAGGGGCCTGGGATTTCCCCAAACTTAGGCCAACTATGGATTGTGAGCGTGGAGACTTGGTTCAGTGGGAATATTCAGTGGAGGAGCATCCGACCTCTGATGCAGCCAGTTCAGCAGCTTTAAGCTGTCATTTGTGAACATTTAGTAAACATTTAGTGCTGGAGAAACTCAGCAGGTCACTGTTGAGACCTTCATCAACAGTGAATATGGATTTGTATTTTTTCTCTTCCTTTTATACTGATTATATATTTTTCTCTGTGTTAGTTATATTTAAATTGTTGCTGATATGTTTTATGATCCTGGGAAGCTGCGGCAGTTAAGACTTTCATTGCACCTGTACTTCATACTTCAGTATATGACAATATTGTGTTTTCTTTTTAATCTCAAAGGTACAGCTCTTCTACTGAGCCTTGCTGTCTATTTGTACCCTTCATGTTGTGCAAGCTCAATGACTTTTTCCACAGAATGGATCTGAAAGAGAGGGGAGAGATTTAAAAAGGTCCCGAGGGACACTCACAGGGTGGTCTGTATCTAGCATGAGCTTGCAGAAAAAATTGTAGAAGCAGGTGTTATTTTAACATTCAAAAGATATTTGGATTTATGGATGGGGGTGGAGGGGTTAAGAAAGGTATGGACCAAATGTAGGACCAACCCAGAATGCCAACTTGGTCAGCATGGATGGGTTGGGCCATGGGGCCTGTTCCGTGCTGTATGTCTCCGTGACTCTCCTACCTGTGGATGAGAACCTCACCTGACAGGCACAGCTGAGGCCTTTTCCACACAACCCTCAGGGACACAAAGTGATCACTGAGTCAAAAAGACCTTCGACTGACAGATGATCTCTCATTCACAACAGCCACCAGGGTACACGATTGTTCAACTACTCATTAATTCCTACCATCGTTTTCAATAACTTGTCCCTGTTTCTAAACATTTTAAAGGCAAATATTTTAAAACCACACTTGCTGAAATCCTTTGCATTTTTCAGAAATTCTTCATGATAAACTAATGGACAATTTATATTTTTATGTAAATTTATTTTAATATAACTTACAAGTTGTTAGACAGCCCTCAATATAAGTAAACTCAGAATCAAAATGATCCCATGTCACGAAATTTGTGCAAACATTACTATAAAATTACATTTCAAAATAAACAAATTAGTTCAAAAATAGGATAAAGTGAGGTAGTGTCTGTGGTTCATTAATCGTTCAGGAATCTGATGGCAAAGGGAAAGAAGCTGTCCTTGTGCTGCTGGGTATTCATCTTCAGGCTCCTGTACTTTTTTCCCGACGGTAGCAGTGTGAAGAGGGCATGGCCTGGGTGGTGGGGATCCTTGAGGATAGAGGCTGCTATCTTCAGACACCATGTCTTGTAAATGTCCTTAACGGATTGGAGACTGATGCCCATGATGGCGTAGGCTGAGTTAACAACCCTCTGGAAATTTTTTTTTCCCTGTCCATACCAGACAGCGATGCAACCAGTCTGAATGCTCTCCATAGCAGAAATTTGGAAGAGTCTTTGGTGACATACCAAATCTCCTTACAAACTTTGTCCACTGAGGTAAATGTTCCTTTCTCATGTAATATCTATGATAGACTTGTAAGGAAAAGGTTTGTGATATGTCAGTGAGATAAGTCATTGTTTCTCCCCCCAGCACTAACTGCAGCTGAGGAAAATCCAGGTGGAGACATTCCCTGGCACCATTGACGATGGCTTGCACTCATGTGTCTGAGACAAAGGGAAATGAGCGGGTGTATGTGGGCAACTCCAGCAGGTTTGGCTGGAAGAGGGTTCAGGGCAAATTTTACCCAGAGTGCAAAGTGACACTGCATCCAAATGAATGGTCTATTGAGCATTGCTTGGGTCTGTCCAATTAAGAGTTCCATGTTAATTTTTTTCCAAGTGCTTGTCAGAAGATAGCTTTAATTAATTGTAGAGGATTTTTTTTTTAATTAGAGATACAGCACAGTTATAGGCCCTTCTGGCCCACGACCCTGTGCCGCCCAAATAGATCCATATGACCAATGAACCTACTAACCCCTATAGAGTGGAGGGTCATGTGGGAACCGGATCAGAAGTCACCACATCTGTCAATCAAGGTCAAGACCACCCACACTGAGCACTCACCTTGTCATTGGCCTTTTCAAAAAAACACACACACACACACACACACACACACACACATTGCCACTGGCTCCTTTAAACACTTGCCCTATTTTAGGGAGACCACTGTCCAGCAGAGGGGTATACCGTCCAACCTATGAACCCAAGCTCCACTCCATGTCATGAGTCAGAGCTTGACACTAGAGAATCGATATCAAGGTGTGTGCCTGTGGGGCTTTGTGGTGAACTCCAATGGACCGTCATGGTACCATGTTGCTTCCCCTTAACTAATCTTAATGCCGTACCTGCATTGGGTCGAGGGGTGGTGGGTACTGTCATTGCATATTCTCTACATTACCTTTACACAAGCATGGTTTATAGTCATTGCTTGTTTACCTGTTCCCAATGTACTTTGTGAGAGTGAGTGGTGTGATTCTCCGTGGCAAATTTCCCTCATGGGCAAATAAAGATTTTTGTTACAACAGATCTGTGTCCAGACTCATTCATTGCTCTTAGAAGCCATTGAACTTGTTCTTTATGCAACAATCCCACACGTCTTTGGAATGTGG
Organism: Narcine bancroftii; assembly: GCF_036971445.1. Lineage (NCBI taxonomy): Eukaryota > Metazoa > Chordata > Chondrichthyes > Torpediniformes > Narcinidae > Narcine > Narcine bancroftii. Next base: position 46,052,091 of record NC_091482.1, read on the forward strand.
GAAGAAACCAGAGCACCCGGAGGAAATCTCTGCAGAGACACAGGAAGGTACAAACTCCTTACGGACGGTGGCAGATTTGAATCCAGGTCACTGGCTCTGTAATCACATTCCACTCACATTAATCATGCCACCCCATGAGTTCTGTCTCTTCTGGCATTTTTACACAGAAACCAGAATTATTCCAAAGAAAGTGAGCCTGCCTACCTGCAGTGTGCACTTTCACTCTATCCCTAACCCTAATGTGTGGCAGAGTTTGTCGGAGGGGGAACATTGTATTCATTGGGCCTGTGTCTTATGGAGAGGTTGCGGTTAATTTACACTGCAGCCGCTCCGTAAAAACGTGTAGGTGTATGAGTGGAAAAATTATGGGATGGAATTTGCATTAAAAAATTCCATCCCAACATCTTTACACTGCCACTGGAGCAGAAAATTTCCTGAAAAAGTACCCAACAATCCTTTGATCCAAGATGGGAAATGGATCCAGGCCTTCCCAGTGTAAAAAATTGTGAAAACTGTGAAAGAGTGTCAAAGCTTGTTGAAGGTATTTGACATTCTTACAAGCTCAAGAAAATAAAGCTGCCATTATACCTTTTAAATTTTATCACCTAACAAGATCGGGTTGGGGCAGCATGGTTGCCATGGTGGTTAGTAGAACGCTGTTACAGCACCAGTGATCAGCACCGGGGTTTGAATCCCACACTGTCTGTAAGGAGTTTGTACGTTCTCCCTGTGACCATGTGGGATTTCCTCAGGGGCTCCAGTTTCCTCCACCTTTCAAAACGTACCGGGGATGTAGGTTAATTGGGTGGCGGAGACTTGTGGGCCGAAATGGCACATTACCATGCTTTATGTCCACATTTAAATTTTAGAAAAAAATGTATGGTAAAAATAATTAAATGCATTGATTTAACTTGCATGAGAAAATCAAAGGTAAATGATCTGAAGGTTTTCTGCCTTGTGACCATTCTTTACTCACGGGACATGCATCTAGTTCACTCTGCCTGTATCCCTGTGCAACATCCAAGCAACCTGTTGACTCTGATCTACTGTTGGACACTGTGAGGTATCAAGCTTTGGGGCATTATTGGGAGATCAGCTGCAATTAGAGGTTGGGGGCTTTTATTTCCCCATGGAGCAATAGAACATTACAGTGCAGAAGCAGGCCCTTTGGCCCATCTAGTCCAATCTCATTGACCTGGCACCTGGACCATAGTGCTCAATACCCCTCCCGTCCACGTACCTGTCCAAATGTTTCTTAAACGTCAAAATGGAGCCCGCATTCACCACTTCAGCTGGCAGCTTGTTCCACACTCCCACTACTTTGTTGGGAAAAGTTCTCCTCCAATGTTCCCTTTTAATCAGCCGTTCTCAATTCTTTTTGTGGCTGTGGCCCTCTTAGGGCTCTGCTCAAAGTTTATGGGCCAGCTTCCCTGTGAAGCAGTCTGGTTTAGTTGGTTTCTTCCGCATTTCAGTCTATGACCCTCAGGGCTGCTTTAAAATTTCACCCTTAACCCTTGCCCTCCAGTTCTTGTCTCACCCAACCTCAGTGGAAAAAGCCTGCTTGTATTTACTTAATCTATACCCCTGATAATTTTACCTCCCCTCATTCTCCGACATTCTGACACTAGCCTGTTTAACTTTTTCCCGTAACTCAGTTCTTGAAGTCTCGGCAACATCCTTCTCTCCCTGAGAAACTGGCAGAAATATTATCCATCTTAGAACATAGAACACAAGTACAGGCCCTTCAGCCCACAATGTTGTGCTGACCCATGTAAACCTGCTCCACAACAATCTAAACCTTCCCTCCCTCACACACATATCCCTCTATTTTCCTTACGTGCATGTGCCGATCTAGAGTCTTTTTAATATCCCTGTTGTTTCAGCCACCGTCATCACCACTGGCAATATATTCCAGGCACCCATCACTCCCTGCATAAAAAAAACTTAACTCTGACATCTCCCCTAAAATTTCCTTCACTCACCTTAAATGGATTTTCTCTGGTGTTTGCTATTGTTGCCCCGGGAAGAAGGCTCGAGTGATTCATTGCCTGATTCAAGGCAGCGAAGTTGCGTCTCCACACAGTCCTCAGATTGCTCCTCTTATGGGACTGAAGGCGCTGCTGGTGAAATGGACATTTTCTGTGGATGCAGCTGCTGAATGCTGGTCTCACAAACTGTCGGGCGAAGAGGACAATATGGATGGGCTTGCTGCTGGCCAGGAGAGCCAGAGAAATGACTGGGGCACGTGCTTTAGCTTGAACTGTGTTTTCTAGTCAACACGTCTGAGGAGAAGATTGGATTAAAACATTTTGAGACTTACCAGATGAAAAGTCCCCCATTACAAACACATTACAAAATGTGTTTTCTCCTGGCACAGTTAGACAGCAGTGCAATTATCTCCAGGCTAGAGAGGGGTTTGCAAGGACTATGGATGAATATCCTGAAGTTGTCTCATCCCACACGGTGGAGGAATACAAAGGTGATCACTCAGAGGGAAAGGAGTACAATCAAAGGTCACTGCCTCGTTACATTGCCACCAACCTACTGCAGTGGGATGCATCAGCTCACCGCCTCCCCATCTCCAGCTCCTCCTTTTTGGTCCTGCAAGGAGGGGATGGTGCAAGTGATGCAAGCAGAAGACTTGGGCAGGTTGAGATAGATGCTCACTGATCTTCAAGATGGATTGAGCAGATGGGATCCCTTGATCATAACAAATTTGAGAGGGATTTATTTCACTGAATGTGGGCAGTTCATGGTTGACCAGGATGAGCTCCCAGTTGCCTTCACGGGCATTGCACAAGTGAACTTGGACTCAAATGTGCAATGCTTTGCAAATGACTGATCCTCATAAGTGATGAATAAAATTGTGGCTGAAATTGTTAAATGGCAGAAATGCTGAAGGAACTCAGCAGGTCTTGCAGCATCCACAGGAGGTAAAGATATGTATGGGGCCTTCAAGGGATGAGGACCTCAGGTCCGAAACATCAATTACATATCTTCACCTCCCACAGACACGGCGAGATGGCTGAGCTCCTCCAGTGTTTTTACTACGATCACAGCGTCTACCAGACTTTGGTGCTTCACTTTGTTAAATTATAGCCCAGAGGCCAAAATTTGGGGGGATTGATCTCATTGTCCATGGAAAACTAGCTTTGCTCCATTCTTCATAAAGGATGATGCAGTAAAACCTGGCATATGGAACCCAGTTCTATTTCGAATCACAGTCTCCTGGGAGGAGCCTGGAGAAGCATTGGACAGATGAGAGATTCTGTGAAGCAGTCACTGAGATGGAAAAGTACTGCAGATGCCTTCTCCTTTTAAAATCACTCAACGGTCTCTTAGATGCCTGACTTGGTGGTCACCTCCCTGTTTGCTGCCAGGTGTGTGAAGACAGTGTAGCTCCTCGCTCAGGTATAGATCTTGATGTTTTGTGTATTCGCAGTTAGCACAATGCTGTTACAGGGCCAGTGATCCAGGTTTGAATCCAGCACTGTCTGTAAGGAGTTTGTACGTTCTCCCCATATGGGGTTGTAGGTTAATTTGGGTGTAATTGGGCAGCACGGATTTAAATGGCCAGAAATGGCTTCTATTATGATATGAATAAGTGCGGTGGAAATGACCATAACCCAGCTCTGTCGAGTAGGGGATAGATAAGGAGGACAATATCAGGGGTCTTCCCTCCATCATTTTTAATACAAACCTATTCCTGCCCGACTGTTCATCAAAGTGGTCCCTCGCTGATGTCCAACTCTGTCCTCAGCTTTAAACCCCCCCCCCTTGTGAATTATTCACAATTATTTTCAATTGCCCAAAATAAGTTGAACACAAGGGCAGCAAATGTCCAACCCTTTCTGATATTAACTCTCCCCATTTTCTAGTTGTCATTGGGCTCTAAATACACACATGAACCATTAAAAAGTCACCTGTACTTTGACCTAGTAATTCCACCCCATCTCACCGTCACTGAAAACCTTCCCTTGGATATCCAGTGCTTCTCTCTGGCTTGCTGGATAAAAGCTATAATGATTTCCTGCAAATGATCCTGAGCTAATCCCACCTAATTTGATCTCAAATTCTTACTGCATTGTAATCGAGCATCCAGGCTCCTTCATACATGGATTCATGACCAATGTTATCCACCTCTGCCAATTTCATGTGGCTGCAAACCAACCTGATCCTGGACTAGTTTTAGCCTGTCATTATTGTCCATTGTGACAAGATACTCGGTCATAACTGCATAGCATTCTACAGCAGGAAAATGGGGCCCAACTTGCCCACGCCTACCAAAATGTTCCACCCACGCAAGACCCACTTGTCTGCAATTGACACATATCTCTCTAAATCCATCCAATCTATGTATCTGTCCAATTTATTTCTTAAAAATTGCAATAGTATCTGCATCAATCACCTCCTCCGGCAGCCCATTCCAAACATCCACCACCCTCTGTGTATAAAAGGTACCCCTCAGGTTCCTGTTAAATATCTCTCCCCCTGTCACCTTAAATCTATGTCCTCTTGTTACCGATTCCCCTGCTCTGGGCAAAAGGCTGTGTTCACCTGTTCTATTCCCCTCATGATTTTGTGCACCTCCACGAGATCACCCTTCATCAGCCTGCGGTCCAAGGAATAAAGCCCCAGCCTGCTCAACCTCTCCCTGTAGCTCAGGCCCCCGACTCCTGGCAACATCCTCGTCAATCTTCTCTGCACCCTCTGGTTGCAAAATTTGCAACATTTTGTAATGGCATTTTTGTTGGATGTCTTTTCTTCCTTTAAAATTCCCTTTAAATCAACAATTGTAACAAGGTCTTGGCTCCTTCTTATACATTTCTCCTGCAGTTGCACGAAGTACATTCGGAATATCCGACCATTTCTGCTACCTTAAGGAAAGAGGTAGCGGTGCCTCAAGACTCGCACCACCAGATTCAGGAACTGCTGCTACCCCTCCACCATCAGACTCCTCAACCACAAACTCAATCACTTAGGGACTCTTACTTGTGCACTTTATTGGTTTTTCTTTGCTCTCTCTGTATTGCACATTCTTTACCTCTTAACCGTTCTTTTATTTGTTTACATGTTTATACTGTGTATGGTTTATTTTTTGCACTACCAATTAGTGGTAATTCTGCCACGCCTTCAGGAAAAGAAATCTCAGTGTTGTATGTGACGTCATATATGTACTCTGACAATAAATCTGAATATGCAAATAATGCTGAAATAAACTGCACTTATCAGGGTTAACCGAATGCAAAATGTAATGCTGGTGTCCAAGGTCATTTGTGCAGTCATGACATTGAATGCAACCATAGAGCCATAGAATACAGGACAGAAACAGGCCCTTTAGCCCTTCTTGTCTATGTCAAATTATTTAAAATTTAGACATGCAGCACGGTAACAGGCCATTTCGTGCATGAGTCCGTGCCACCCAATTTTCACCCAATTAACCTACACTCCTGGTACATTTTGAATGGTGGGAGGAATCCGGAGCCCCCGGGGAAAACCCAGGCAGACACAGAGAGAATGTACTGACTCCTTACAGACAGCGCAGGATTTGAACCCTTGGCCCAGCAATCTGCAGTCTGTGTGGGTCCTTCCACTGCCATTTGGCAACAGCCTCACAGCCTATGTGGTCCTTCAGCCGCTGAGCCCCTCGCTGGCCCGCTTCCCTGTGGGGTCGTCTCCTCTGCTTCTTCTTCTCAATATGGGGGGGGGAGGTGGGTGCTGGGGGGTGATTTCTGGTGCCCTTTGCTGGCCCACTGCTCCCCAGAGTCTGCAACCCCTCCTGCCCAAGCACCATCTTTGGTGCAGACCACCGTGGTTACGGGATGTTAAAGAAAAAACATTGGTTCCTCATATAGGCTGTTTAAAAGTCTGTACAGAGTTGTCAGCATCAGGACCGGGCAGTAGGACACAGTGGAGCAGGGCAGTGTCTCTGCTCACCACTCTCCCAGGTCTGCACCAGCGCCATTGCTGTCCTTATAGCAGGGTTGGCCAAATTTGCTTAATGCAGGAACCACAGATGATAAACTTCATATGTTTGAGAGCTGCAAGACATGAAAAAAATATTACATACACGTTTTTACTCTTACATGCACAGTTTATTACAAAAAAGATATATAAATGTTAAGAATTACATGTACGTTCATGTACGTAGTTTTTTAAACTGCTAATTTGTATTAGTTTCAATGATCAAAAGTTCACATACAGTGTATACTCATGTAATAGTCAAATTTTGTGGACTAATTTTTAGGGTAAAATTTAGGGGTTTGACTATTACACACAACCTAGTTTTGACCGCGTTAAGTACCTACGTCACTTTGGATGTCAGGAGTTCGGATGGACGGCTGGGTGACCGGGACCGGGTGGCAAGTCTGTGGTCAGGGAGTCAGGGGGCTGGGACCAATGGTAAATCCACGGTTAGGGCCTCAGGTGCTCGGATGGATGGGCGGCCAGGGCCAAAAATAGGGGTCCGTCTTTTACGTGGCATCGACTATTGCAGACATATATATGGTAAATATTTTCAATTGCAAGCCATGCCCACTACCACCGCCATTGTGAGGACCAGCGCAGCCAACATATTTCCGTGAGCCGCACAATATATCAAAGGGCTGCATGTAGCTCTTGAGCTGTGGTTTGGCCATCCTGGTTTAGAGCATTTCTGGTATTGCTGCTATTGTTTTTTGGATGGGTCCATTTATGGGAGTCTCAGTCAATATGTGGAAAATTAAAACCTCCTACAATCACAAGCTTATGTTTCCTGCAGCTGTCTGCTATCTCTCTACAGATCTGCTCCTCCAATTCTTGTTGACTATTGGGCGGTCCAAAATACAACCCCATGCGAGTGGTCATACCATTCCTGTTCCTCAGCTCCACCATACAGCCCCAGTAGACAAGCCCCCTAGTCTGTCCTGCCTGAGCACAGCTGTGATATTTTCCCTGATGAGCAATGTCACTCTTCCCCCTTTCACCACGCCCCCCCCCCCCACCTCCCATTCTATCACTCCTAAACCAACAGAAGCCTGGAATATTGAGCTGCCAGTCCTGCCCCTCCTGCAACCAAGTTTCACTCATGTCCACAATGTCATAATTCCACATCTCAATCCATACTCTAAGCTCATCCGCCTTTCCTACTCATTGAATGAAAATAGATGCAGCTGAGAACATTTCCATTGCGTACAACTTCCAGCGGTGCATGCAATTTTAACATAATCTTTTCTCTCCTCCACTCCTCTATCTGCTCTGGCACTTTGGTTCCCCTCCCCCCCAAATCTTATTTAAACCCACCGGAACAGCACTAGCAAACCTTCCCGCAAGGATAATAGTTCCCATCCAGTTCAGATACAAACCATGCAATTGGAACAGGTCCCACTTTCCCTGGAAGAGAGCCCAATGATCCAGAAACCTGAAGCCCTCCCTCCTGCACCAGGTCTTTAGCCATGTATTAAGTTGCATTATCCTCCTATCTCTAACCTTACCCAGCATGTGGCAATCCTGAGATCACAACCATGGATAACAGGGTTAATACCAGAACATGTTTTAGAGGGGGCATCTGGCTGCTCACCCTCCTCCTGAGATAACATGCCATCTGGGATACTCAAACCCTTCCACAGAACCACTTATCTATCCCCCTAACTATGGAATCCCCTATCATTGCAGCTCGCCTCTTCTCCTCCCTTCTCTTCTTAGCCACAGGAATAGACTCCATGCCAGAGACTTCCGTGCCAGATACTAGTTCACTTTGGCTTGTCCCTGGAAGGTCACCCTGTGCCCCCCCACCCCCAACAGTATCCAAAATCGTATACTTCTTATTGAGGGGAATGGCCAGCAGTGTCTGCCTGTTCCCTTTCCCTCTCCTGACGGTCACCTATCTACCCTCCTCCTGCCTCCAAGGTATAATAGTGTCCCTGACTATCACTCTCTCTGCCTCCTGAATGATCGAGAGTTCATCCAACTCCAGCTCCAATTCCTTAACCCAGTTTGTCAGGAGCTGCAGCTGGATGCACTTCTCGCAGATGAAGTTGTCATGGATTCTGCTTGTAAAGGTTAAAACCTTGTGTTTTTGATTCTTAGTTAATGTTATGCTTGTCTCTAAGAAAGACTATTGTTTGTAGTGTTACATAGTGACAATAACGTAACATGTCGTAATATCCGAGCAGACGAAGAGTTTGCATTTCATTCTTTGATGAACTATGAAGAGAATGTGAACTCGAGATAATTTTCTTTGAATTCATCTTATTTCTTCTTGTATATCTCTTTAAAGTTGAATATCGTTATATCTTTAAATACAGTAAATGCATTTAATTCATTGTTATGAAAACCTTAATGCAAAGTTATGCAAAATGTTTATCCTTTTTATCAACAAATTAAAACTACATAAAGCTGCATCAACAAAGTTTGGTTTATTGGATTAATAAGATAGTAACTTGGAATATCATCCCCATGTTCCCTTGAAGATGACACGATTTGAAATTAGAAAATACTAGAATCTGGAAAGGATCATCTATAGTGCTGGCTTCCCTAACAACCCACGTTCTACAAGTGAAGCATTCATTCCTCTGCCTGCCTTGGCTGCCATTCCCATTGTCAATGATTAGAGGAAAAAATATATCTAAAACCTGCCCTTACCTGCTGAATCCTTTTTGTTCCTCAAATGGGGTGGCCCTTTCTTAGTTTAACTCCTGCACCACCACCTCATTCACTATTCACCAAAGCCCCTTGAGCCAAACCCTTTCCACTCTGACCATGACCACTCCCTCAGTGACCACTCCCCAATGACCACTCCCTCACTGACCACTCCCACAATGACAACTCTCTCAGTGACCACTCCCCCAATGACCACTCCCTCAATGACCACTCTACTGCACAGACCCTCACTTTTATAATGATGTTCGGGTCACCTGACCTCGATTGCTCTTCAAATCTTGAACTCGGCTGCCCAGACAACTGCTATCAGTATAATTAGTTTAACATCTACTTCCAGATGAAACAAGTTCTCTGAGAGCATTGATATGCCATGATCATTGACCATGAGAAAGTAATGACCCCCATGTTCGGAATATTGGCTGTGCTCAGAAATATTCAGTGTTTTGCAGGGGCCATAAACTGCCTCCAGTCTTCTTGTTGTGGCCTCCTCTACATCGGAGAGATTGGATGCAGACTGGGGGATTGATTCATTTAGCTCTGCCTGCTGCAATGGTGGGGATCTCCCAGTGGGCAACCATTTCAATTCCACGCCCCACTCCCACATCAACATGTACAGCCAAATGGAGGCCACCTGCACGTTGGAGGAACAACACCAATCTGTGCAATCTCCAACCAGATAGCATTGACACTGACTTCTTAGTTTCTGTTTGGCCCCTCCACTGACTCCCTTTCCTTCCTTATCCCTTTCCCTCTTTTCCTCCAGCTCACCACCCCCTACCCTCTCCATTCAGAGAGTTATCTCCTCCCCTATCATTTCCCACCTGGTTTCTCTTCTGCCCTCTCACCTATGACCTCTTGCCTGTGGGCCTGCACCCTTCCACCTCCACCTCCCTCACCATTTTATTCAGGCACTTGTCTGCTTTTGGTTCATACCTTTACAGGCGGCTCAGGCCCGAAATGTCGGTTACCTATTTTTGCTACATAAGGAACGTTGTGTGACCTACTGAGTTTCTCCAGCACTCCTGGGTATTGAACTACAATCACCGTGTCTGCAAACTTTCTTGTCTAACTCAATATTGATTAGTTGTTCTCAGGTGAGAAACCACAAAATCTGAAAATGTTCAACATTCATACTGCCCAGTTCTCAAAAAAGATTGATGTTCACTCTTCAAAACATAACTAACCAACCATACCCATCTGAGTTTCTCCAGAACTTATGTGCATTGCATTCAACCCCACTGTCTGTAGACAATCCTGCTTAAGTCAATGCTTCGAAACTTGACCAGACCCAAAATGCTGACTGACCATTTCTACCCTCGAGTGCTCTCCTGACGTCCTGAGTTCCTCCAACAGATTTTTGTGTATTTCTCACCAGCGAGCAGGTTATTAGAATGTAGGAGCCACATGATGGCACTGTCGACAAAACTTTGCATACCATGATGATGGTTGAGATAAGACTGGTGCCAAGCAACTGGCTAAATTCAATCTCCTTTATCAGCTGGATATGAAAAGGAACGGTTTTGCATTGTTGAGTCGATGGCAGTGTTGCAACTCTACTGGAACATCTTCACTAGAGACGTGATGACATCATGGGAAAGTACAACGCTGGAGAAACTCATCAGGTCAAACAGTCTACTTTATGTAGCAAAGATGAAGATAGAGGACCAATGTTTTCGGCTGGAGCCCTTTATCAAGGGATGAGCAAATGGCAGGCAAGCGTTCAGCAGAGGTAAGGTGGTGGATAGTAAAGAGCGGGAGATTTCCGTGTTCATCTTTGGTCGGCTGCCATTAGATTTCATGGAGACAACACGGATAACATCCAAGGACATTACCTCCTAAATGCAGCCAATTTGGCTGTTACCTGCTTTCTCCGTCATGGGACGTTGGCTTCAACAAGACAAATCAGCAATGGGAAAAAAAATTGCTATTTTATATTTATATTGTAAACTAAGGTGATCCAATGAGTTAACTCCATGAAAGTAGTGAATAATAATGATAAAGAACCTTCAAAGGTATGTATGGTAGCTGGACCCTCAAAGATATGTATGGCCACTCGACTAGTGTTCAAGATACCAAACTAATGATCTGGGGACGTGATCCAATAGACTAGCAAGCCACTAAACTGTATCAAGCTACTAAAAATTAAGTAAGAATAGATTGGATGGGCAACCCAGTATTGGAGTAGGCATTCTAAGTCAGGTTACTGCTCACCTTGACTAATCTTCTTAATCGGCGTGTTCACCAGGTGGACTTTCAAATCCATTGGGCTGGATGTGATTTTGTCTTTTTTCAAACACCAATGTCCTCGTTCACTACCGTTATGAAGTTAACTCATTGGAGCACCAGAGGTTAACGACATTGCTTTACTTTACAATGTAAAGCCCATCGCTTTTCTCCACTGTGGATTTGTGCTGTTGAAGCTCATTCTCCTCAACTGACCCCATTCCTACCCTTGTCTTTGTGGATACAAATCTTCAGACACAATCACAGCGGGGGAGCATTGCTCAGTGGGGCTACCTTGCATGACATAAAGAGGGGAGTGTTGCAATATTGTGGCATGACAATCAGTTGATAAAGAGTCATTCGATAGTGAGGGAAGGTTTTACAAGGGAACACCACTTGATTTGTAGTTGCATGATATTGTCTTTAAAGATATCTGAAGTGGAGTTTCTCCAAATATAGTGAATCACTTTTATATAATAGCATCATTTCTATATACACATAAAGTGGAATTACAGCCAACATTTGGGAAGTCGTACTAATAAAAGTTTCCAGTCCAGAGTATAGTCCAAACCAGTGATCACTGAAGGCTCCTCATAGTTAATGACTCCATTGAGCTATCACTGGAATGTTTTTCAAACCATTGTGAGTTTCCAAGCACCAGTTGCATTGCATAAAAAATGCCATAGGCACCAATTCTTTACGATAAAAAGGTTTGATTCTAATTGAATTTGTTACTTGATTTATTTTAATGTTAATAATGTGACCTCCCACATAAAACTGACAGTTTTATGAAACTTCCTCTTTGACCTTGCTCTTCATTCCAAGACATACTCCGTAATTGATATCAGCTTCATTCTACAGCCATTGTAAATCTAAAAACCCCCCCGACCATGGCTGAAATTAAGCTAAATGGCAGCAGAATATAATGGAGAAAAATTTACTTGCTGCAAGGTTCTACATAAAAATAGTCCCCAAGGACATGATGTATATAATTTAAATAATTTGCAGTGCAAATACTGGGGCAAAAATCTGTCGTCCTCACCTGTTGTACAGATGTGCTGTTCTGGTGTCCATTTACCCTCTCTCTGTCCGTTCTATCAGATAAAGTAGACAGTTACTGGAATAAAACAATCTGTAATCGATAAAATAATAGGTTTAGGATTAGTCACCATGGTGAGATTAGAAATAAGCAGTAAAAAAATTACCTCTATCGTGAAGTGTATTTAGGCTCAGCGGTATTGTGTTTAATGTCTGAAAGATGGTCCCCGACATACATCCAAGTTCCGTTCTGACCGACTGGTCGGATCTCAAAACGGACGTAAGTCAGACGTATGTTACTCCGGGCCGATGTGTTCTTGAACTGGAGCCGTGACACTTCGACAACAGCCCAGCACGCCTGGCACTGAAAAGATCCATTGTCCACCATCACCGGCACCCGACCTGTGCTCACCTCCCCTACCTCGAACACTGGGTCCACCACCAGCTTCGTGACATTATGCAGCAGCGGCTTCTCGGAGATCTCCCGGCCCGTGACCACCACCATGTTGATCCATCAAAATAACAGCCTCTGGATCCCATGGACCTGACATGTAATTTTTATATTTACATATATATTTTATTTATTCTTTATAATTAGTAATTTTTTTTGGTCCTGTGTATGGATGGTCATAAGTCACATAGGTGGTAAATAGGGACCACCTGTATATTGCATGAAAGCATTCATCAGAACCAGATTTTTGAATTGTAAACTAATTACAATCCCATTAATTGATTTGCCAGGTGTGACAGCACAGCTTCTGCTTGTGAAATGAAGTTCGCACCTCAATGTCAGACTGGATGTGGTCAGGTTTGAGGAACATTGAACATGGAGCAGGGAAGCACAGGAAAAAGCACCTCAACTCATCAAGTCTGTGCCTATTGACATGATTCCCATCTGCCTACACGTGGTCCACGTCCCTCCATTCCCGGCCTGTTCCCGTGCCCATCCAAAGGCTTCTCGGCCATTGCTGTCGTAGCTGCTTTCGCCATCTCTCCCTGTAGCACATTCCAGGAACCTGCCACTCTTTGTGTCAAAAACATGCCTCACAAATCGCCTCTGAACTGCCCCCTCTCATCTCAAACCTATGCCCCCAAATATCAGTATTTCCACCCTCAGACAATAACTCTGATGGTCCACCCAATCAATACTCTTCATCATTTTATTATCCTCTATCAGAGCCTCCCAGTTTGACACTCCAGAGGAAGCCTCTCAAGTTATTCCACCTCTCCTGTCTGAGAAAGCAAGTGTGAAAGTCATGGATACAGCACTTTCTGCTCAGGTGTCACAGACACAGCTGGAAATTCTATCTGTGAGTTAAAATTTACTAAAACCATACCAAAAGAATGCAAAACCAATTTGATTTGGGCATCACATTCGGCAAAGATACTTGGACTGAAGGCCTTCTTCCTGAGCTGCACTGGAACCAGTAGGTTAGGAAAAAACTCAATGGAGTTGTTAACTCAGCCAGGCTTCAGTCTTCACTCCATCGAGAACATCTGCAAGAGGCGGCCTTTTAAGAAAGTAGCCTCTGTTCTCAAGGGCCCCCACCACCCAGGCCATTCCCCCTTCACTCTGCTACCATCAGGAAAAAGGTTCAGGAGCCTGAAGACGAGCTCTCAGTGGCAGAAGGACAGCTTCTTCCCCGCTGCCATCAGATTCCTGAAAGACACTGCCTTACTTTTACGTTTTTTCTTTTTATTTGTCAGGTGGTTTATTTGAATGTTTCCCCCGGTGACGCTGCTGAAAAACAATGAATTTTGTAACATGTTCATGACAATAAATTCTGGTTCTGATACTGTTATATGTTAATAGGTTTCCACAGTTACATCGAATCCTAAAAGCCATAAATTACAAATGCATTGAAATAACATCACAATTACGCCTGCTCTGTACCTGAATTTGGAGAGGAGGGAGATAAATTGTTGCCTGCCTACACCAGAAGGAGTGCAAGCCCTCCTCCCCCATGGTTAAAACTGCACCACATTCCGAGCACCAATCTGACTCTGTCGCTACCTTTGGCAGATACCATTGACATTGTGAAGGTGCCATTTCAACTCCTTTCATCATGGTTTCCTGGAAAAGTAAGACCTGTATTTATCTAGCATGACAGAGTATATAGAAATGTTTTTTTGGGAGATAAATTGGGAAAGGTTTTTAAAACAGATCTTATTTGAAATACTGGAGATATAGTGGCTTTTTACACCTTTTTGCAAGAACTTTGAAGAGTGCTCAAGAAATGACACTAATGGATTATTGTTTATCAAGGCAACAGTTGAAAGAGCAGGTTGGAACCGCTGCAATCTGAAAGGAGAATTTTCTGTTGTAAGAGGGTCATGTGGTTTTGTAAGCAGAGAGAGTCAACGGGCTTTCTCTCAGTCAGAGTGTTTGTGTGTGTGTGTGTGTGTGTGTGTGTGTGTGTGTGTGTGTGTGTGTGTGTGTGTGTGTGTGTGAGAGAGAGAGAGAGAGAGAGAGAGAGAGAGAAGCAGAGATCACTTGACAGTGACAGCCAGTAGAAGTGGGATTGGAACCGAACAAGCTGGCAACCGTTTGGAAGACAGCCTGGTCGAAGCCCTTGTGGCTTATGCAAGAGGATAGGACTGGCTGTCTAATGTCTCACTTGGAATAATAGAAACAAAAAGGAACTCTGTGGTGACCTGAAAGAAAGAGGATACCATCTGGAAAACCCTGAAGGGGCAAGTTTCATCAGCGAGACACTGAGGAGACTGATGGAAGTGTCAACACATCTCTCTCTGAAAACTGACAAGAACCTTCCATTTACATTTCGAGCACCAAAGCCTGGTGAACTTTATAAATGTTAAATGTTATACTGTGCACAGTATAAGAATTGCCTGCAACCAGTAAACTTGAAGGAATGAGAAGTGAGATTGGACTGTGAACCAAAGGGTTTTTCTGAACTTATACACACATTACATACACGTGCGCTTAGAATTAGAAGGGGGTTAAGTTAAGTTAATAATAAGTTAAAGTTTGATTCTGTTTTCATGTTTAAAGATAATTAAAAGCAAGTTTTGTTTAAGTTACCATTTGTCTTGGTGAATATCTACTGTTGCTGGGTTTATGGGTCCTCTGGGCTCGTAACACTGGCATCATCTGTGACCTCATAATTATCCACAAGTGCATTGAAGCCAATAATCTTCAAATGAAGCCACTGTTAGGGCATAAATGCAAGAAGGAGGGAATCATTCTGTTCCTCCAGTCTGCTCCACCGTTCACAGCTGAACCCTCACCTCATTCCTACGTTCTGCAGTCACCCAGGTGATTCCCTTCAGATCAAACTTACCTGTTGTTGTGAGGTTGCTTTCACCCTTCAACTCAGATGCAAGTTGTGACAATCTGCTCACGCTTACTCAAAGTTTATTCCCGTAATAGCTTGGAAATCTGCAACACAATTTTCAGTTCTTTTTTCTTTATACATTAAATAGCCTGCTATTTTTCTCTTCGATCTCTAAATGAGCTTCCAACAGGATTTGTAAAAATGAGACGGAGAGTAACAAAGCATTTCTGGCATTGAAATAGCACGTAATAAAAACACAGACTGCATTAAGTGATTTTAATGTTGGGCAAGTGTTAAAGGTATTTCAAATGGTTTTATGTAGGCAGGGAGATTCAGTTACAACTTCGGCAGCATCTTAACTTAATGTTGGTATCAGATGAAGCAAACATTCGCCCTTTTACATCCTTATCGCAGGGCTCACTTTTGTTGAATAAGAATATGGGCTCTTTACAGTTGAGAATATTGCCATTCCCTTCCCTTCCCTTCCGTTCCCTTAAAGCTTTTCCCGTGAATATTGGGGACAGAGTCCGTTTCCACCGTAGCTGAGTTGGCTCCTAAACCCTTATATCCTCACATGACAGGGACATTGTACATCCTCCCAAGTTTTTCGACCTCTGTACATTGTAAACCTATAAACAGCACAATGTCATGTGATTTGAGTGGCCACAGCAGCTCACCTGCATGCACTCATGAATTGAAATTTCTTCTTCATTATCTGTGGCCTATTTGCTTATGCCAAAAAATAATTCCCATGACAATCATCTTTCCAAAGATATACTTTTAACTATTGTGTTCAGTTACTCTTTTCATCTAAACAACTAATAGAGTTTAAAATATAAGATAATATTTAACCTATGAGCCAATATTTTTATTTGTAAAGTGAAAAGTATTGATTTTTTTAATGCCTCTCCTTGCCCCTTTCCCACTTGCTGTCGATAGAAGACGTACGCTACCTGCTATGGCATCTTAATTATATTTCAGCCACTAAGTATCTATTACACACTCCAAGCTAGCACGCTATGAAGGTCATGGGAATTCAAATAGCAAATTACACGTGGTCACTCAATTTTGATCACTAATCTCAGAGTTCAAAATGGCATCAACTGGCCCACTAGTGTAAACGAGGTGAGAGGTCACCTGAGGTTAGGTAAGACAGCCGCCAACCTCGGTCATACCAGCCCCAAAGTTTCTCACAATCACCTTAATCTTCACGTGACATTGTAAGACACTGCCCCAGTCTCATTCTGAGCTATGCCACCCATGGAATTATATATTTTTTAGAGCTATAGCAGAGTAACAGGCCCTTCCTGCCCATGTGCCGGGCCGAGCAATCTTGAGGGTAATTGGGCGGCACGGTCAGCATAGCAGTTGGCGCAACGCTGTTACAGCACCAGCGATCGGGACCGAGATTTGATCTGGCGCTGTCTGTAAGGGGTTTGTGCGTTCACCCCGTGTCTGTGTGGCTCTGATTTCCTCCCACCATTTGAAATGTACCAGAGGTTGAAGGTAATTGGGTGGCACAGGCTCATGGGCCTAAAGGTCCTGCTACCGTGCTGTATGTCTAAACAGCTCTTCTTCCAATTAGGTTCCTCACTGCCCTTTGAACTTCACAGGAATTTTTCAATTTCATATTTGCACTGCCCTGATTATTCCATGCAGCCACTGGTAATGAGGATCAACTTTTGTTTCCTCTTTATGCTTTAACAACATATCTTAAATAGCGGGTAATGATAAGTCAGATACAAGATGGAGAGGGAGAATGTGATTGTGTGGTGCTAGAATAACAATCTTGCTCTCAACATTAGCAATACCAAAGAGTTGACTGTGGACCTTAAAAAAGGAATGTGGAGGGATCGCACACCTGTCTTCATTGGCAGACAGCGGTATGGAGGGTGAGCTTCCAATCACTGAGCTTTCATGAGACCTCTTTTGGGACAGCACATCAAAGTACCTGCGAAGAAAGCACACCAATGTCTCCACTGTATAAGAAGTTTGAAGAGACTGCCCAACTCCTATACTCAGTACTTTTATTTATGTGACAAAAGCGCTCCACAATCACATACGACTGGGTTAAATGCAAATGAAGCAACCTGCTGTTTGACCAGGTAGGCCAACGCAGACACAGTCCCAGGGTCGGGGTACTGTCTGGGGACAAAGACCTCCAGGTTCCTCTTCTTCAGGATGGGAGTGCATTGCAGGTGAACGTACAAAGGAAAGGAAGGGGTAGAGGAGAGGAAAGAACAACGGAAGATCTATGGAAAGGTGGAAGACAGACTAAACTAAATGACAAAGAGATTCGATTAAAGCAAAAGTGGATAGGAAAGAAACAAAAGTGTTGTTGAAGGGTGTCAGCCAAAAACATTAATCATTCTACTTCTCCCAAACAAAAAAGGTTTGAGGCTTGTAAAATGCATTAGTGAGAGCACCGAAAATTTACTATGTCTCTGAACGAACACTTGCAGTACAACTTGAACAATGGCTTCTTCCTTCATGCCACAGAGGATCACTAGAGTCTCCCTCCTTCCACCCCCGCCCCCCAC
This sequence comes from Narcine bancroftii, assembly GCF_036971445.1. Taxonomy (NCBI): domain Eukaryota; kingdom Metazoa; phylum Chordata; class Chondrichthyes; order Torpediniformes; family Narcinidae; genus Narcine; species Narcine bancroftii. Next base: position 46,069,828 of record NC_091482.1, read on the forward strand.
CCCATCAAGGTGATCTACCAAGATCATTGCCTGAAGAGGGCACACAAAATCATTGAGGACCCTTTCCACCCTGCACATAGCATCTTTCAGCTGCTCCTCTTGGGAACAAAATACAGCCAGCACCATCAGGTTGAGAAACAGCTTTTTCCTACAGGCAGCGAGAATGCTGAATGACCAAGGGAACTGCTCACACTGACCATCTAAGACTCTCATATTCATGAAACAATATTTATTTATTTGTCTATATGAATACATATTGTTTATCTGTATGTGGTTGCGTGTCTGCGTGTTTTGCACTGAGGATCTGAGAACACTGTTTCATTGGGTTGTACTTGTGCAATCAGATGACAAGAAAACTTAACTTGACTTAACTTGATTGAAAATTACCTGGGTAGCTCCTCTCCACAAAAAGCATAGCAAATCCAATCTGTCTCATTCCTGCCCCAATCTGGAAGGTCTCATCACAGAGCTGTTAAGTGGCGCTTACACAATAATAACCTGTTCATCTGTGCTTGGTTTCGATTCCACCCAGTCTATGGTTTTGGATCTTAACATAGTCTATTCCAAACAAGGACATAAGGACCAAATTCCATGGGAAAGTAGGTAATTATTGCCTTGGAGACCAAGAAACCCTGCTGAAATTGAAGACAACTAGAATTAAGGGGAACTTCCTCATAGATGGAGTGATCTCAGCCCCAGGTGGTCTGGAAGGTTGTCTACTCCAACCACCCTCAGCATCACAACTTCCCAAGTGTCAAGCATTTGCTGGTACCTTTTCATTGTAACTTCTATTTACAATTCTTAATACAAAAATAAACTGTTCTTGCATGAAAACCTGGCAACCTGGGTGAGGTGAAAAAGCAGTGATGTACCACTGGGAGGCAATGCCCATTTCCAGTCACAAAGGATCTAACCACTGGACCCATTCCCTCGCCAAGCCCACGGTCATCAACATCCTGGAGCTTAGGAAAGGGCCGAACCAGTCACTTTGACAAGGTAATAAGATGCTGCATTAATCTAAAAGCTTAATTAAGACAAGTGCAGATCAATCAGAGGATTATTATTACATCATCAGCCTCTGAACTCAGGGCTTGCTAATATGGAGCAAAAGGTGAGGCATTATCAAAAGTGTTTTATGGAACAATAATGTTGAAGTGAGTGGCTCCTGAGTTTATGGTTGACCTGACTTGCTAAAATCTGATGATACATATTCTCCCATTAGCATTCTTCAAGCTAATATTAAGAATAAAATGTGTTGTGACATTCATTAATGACTTGATACGGTATGCATTCCATCAATTTAATTATGTGTAGTGAAAGGGTGACTACTCGATGAAATCAAACTATAGCACAAGCCTGTCGAGTTGCACAAGATGGGTTACTGCAGAAAACAGGCCTTTATTTAACCATAAAATATTTTATTCACAATAAATTTTTTATAGAAAGAAAACTGTTCAAAACTCTTTGTACCCTTCAATATATTTTACATTAATTTCTATGTACATCATTGCCACTACTGTGGCTCCTTGTCATTACTCCCCCTCTGTTATTTGAGGGGCTTTCTCTCAAAGCCCAGAAATGGGAGGACTCTAGACCATCCCTTGGGGCCACAGCACATTTAAGTAAAAGCCTTGTTTTCTTTTCACTTTACATAGCATAAGTATTTAATATGTTTTTTTTTTATGTAGGTGTATGGGAAAAAGCAAAACTTGACTGCTTCACAGGGAAGGAGGCACATAGACTTGGAGCAGAGTCCTGGAGGGGAGGGGCCTACAGCTGAAAAAAGGTTGAGAATGGCTGCTCTAGACTGTGGCCCTTCCCCACAGCGCCATCGCATTGGCTGCCTCACTGTATCCCTCAGCATGTACTCCTGCAGCCTGGAAGGTGCCAGTCGGCAGCGTTCTCTCACTGACATCTCCCTGTGCTGGAAGCTCAACAGGTTTCGGGCTGACCAATGGGAGTCTTTCGCCGAGTGGATGGTCTTCCAGCAGTTCTGGGTGTCTGACTCTGGGTGCATCTCCAGGGACAGTCCATAGATCAGAGAGTCCACTGCTGCTGGGGATGAACCGTGGCAAGGTCCCTTGTATCCTTCTCCACACACTCTTAGTGAATCTACATTATGCGAAGAGGTGGGCAACTGTTTCCACTCCACCGCAGTCATTGCTGTGGGTAATGCAGGGTCGGCATCAGAAGGTATGTTAGAGGGGGCCCTTAGCAATTTTGAGTGGGGCTTGTTTAGTGGGGGGGATGCTGGCAGGGACGTGTTGATGGGAGGGGGATGTGTTGGCAGGCACCTGTTGATGGGGGGAGGTGCTGGGTGGAACCTACCTGCCATTAACACCATCTACCCCTCCGACATGGGGCACGAGGATGCTCTTCTTAATTGTATCAAGCATCACTAGACACTACTGATGTTTGATGCACACTAGTGACACAGCCAAGGGGGCAGGTGGAAAGTCATTAGCCTGCATCTACCTAGATGCTACTGACACAGGAAGGAGTGGGGTGGTTCTGATGGCCAGGGATGGCTGCGACTATATGGGAGCACAGCACTTCGTTTGCGGGCAATGCCACATATGGCCCCCTTGCCACCAACCCTGGGGTAATGTTCCTATTGTACAGGAAGAATAGGAGACCAGGAGAGCTTCTCTCACCACCATTTTTGATTTACAGAGAAATCAGCTTACAGAAATGGAATGCTGATGTAACTGAGGGATTACCTGTACCACATTTAACATATCATGGATTTAGTGGAAGGTACAATATAACAGAAGCATCACTCTCCTATTGGAAATAGGTGAGTCAGTAAGAAAGAATTGAAATTAAGGCTTTAGTTCTGACCAATTCTACTTTGAGGAAACACTCTGACACATTAATGAGTATGTCAGGTGGTCTAAACACGCAGAACAATGTTGTACTGTTGCAGCCAATCTGCAGCAGGCAATAGCTTCAGGAGTTTCAGGGCTGTACGACTGAGGTCCTCATTGGAGTTTCTGTCTCTTCTGTGAATGCTCAGATTGCAGCCAGATTGTATCCAGAGTGATCATGATTGCTTCATCTCAGCTGCATTGTGAATGGAATGGAACATCTTGCTGGATCCACTGATATCGGTAAGTTAACCACACACAACATTACAGCACAGGAAAAGGCCCTTCATCCTTTCTAGTCTGCGCCGAACTACCTCATTCCACTGAGCTGCACCGAGTCCATAGCCCTCCATGTACCTGTCCAAATCTTTTTCTTAAATGTTAAAATTGAGCCCAAATTCACCACTTCAGCTCGTTCCACACCCCCACCACTCTCTGGGTGAAGAAGTTCCCCCAAAAACATTTCCCTTTTCTCCCTTAACCCATGTCCTCCCGTTTGTAGCTCACCTACCCTCAGTGGGAAAAAAAACCTTCCTACTCTCTCTACACCCCTCATAAGAGATCTGTGGGGTTGGGTAGATCTGGAGACATCAGGGAATGTTAACAGCAGGACAGCAACATGATGTAGACTGGAAGCAGAATCAGGGCCATGACACTGGAGCCACCTCATTCCTTCATATCTTCAGTCAGGGAGCAGTCTTAGCTCTCAAAGACTGAGGAGGCACCTAAAAGGTTTGGCATCCTTAGATCTATCCTACTTCTGAATACGTTGGCACCAAGAATCACACACGCTTTTTCTCAGCATTTACCTTACAGTTATGATTACATTGAAGTTGTGAGCACAGGCATTATCCTTAGCAAGATTTGGAAATCACCCTCACTCTTTGCCAAATACCACCTGTTTGACGATGAGGGGCACAGACTCCATGGGCTGAATCGCCTATTTCTGCTCCTTTGTCCCATGGACTTATGGAAACCTCACCTTCAGCAAAGGGATTGCCTCATTTGATTCAGAGTTGCCCTCTAAACTTGCTGAGCAACTAAGGGATGCAGTGCATGGAGATAGTTCTTGCCTGTGGTGAAGTGAGACGCGGGATCGCCACGTTGACGACCTTTTGGTTGAGTGAATGACTGTGAAGTTGAAACCCTTGGCGTCTAATTTGCCTGCTGGACAGGTAGAATCGCCCGCCTCTTTCTCTCAATGCTGTCCCCCACCACCCAGCCCACTCGCCCCAACCCTACCTCAAAAGCAATGCGTTTGAAAGCCCAGAAAGGACTTGGGCGCCCGGGACCCTGATTGACCCGGCGGGCAAGTGCACGCCTTGGTGATGAATGATTAACCCGGAGCGCTGGAAGTTTGGGCAAAAGTGCACAATGCTGCTGCCTCTCCAGTGACGGCAACTTCTTAGGAAACCTGGTGGGCTTTCAGGACAAAGGGGTCGGCGGGGAGTGAGCGAGCCGGTTGGATGTGATCACCTGGCGCAGCGGACCAGCCCGGGGGAGGGGTGTCAGTCCACCGGCGGCGAAGTTCGGAGAGGGCTGCTCTTCCACAACACGAACAGAGGAACGCGCCATGGAAGCCCAGACCCAGAGGAAGAGTCTGGTGGACAGATGCAAGCTGCAGAACACCTGGATTAAGGAAGGGCTCGCTGAATTTCTGGGATCTTTTATCCTGATTGTGAGTACCTCCCTCTAACTTCATCCTCATCTCTCACCCTGGGACCCTAGACCCCAGGTCGCCTCCAAATAGTCGCAAAGATCCTCTTGGTCAAATTCCAGGGAAGTTTGAACTGAAGTGTCAAATTAGACCTCCAATTTTTAATTTCAGCAAGGATTTTTTTTTAAAAAGAGGGAGTTAAGGAACAAACTTTTTTTTTGGCAGATCCCACAGTCTGTGCCCGGTGCTGTAGAGCGGATAACTGCTCCCGTGTTATTCCCGGGTACGTTCACTCTTTGAATTATCCGAGACATCAGGTCTTACGGACTGGCACCCAGAGCTGAAAACGGCTGCAAAGTCTCTAGGGCGAAACTAGAACTTGGGGCAAGACAGGAGATTTAGGATTGAGATGAGGAGGAACTGCTTTTCTCCAGAGGGGTGGGGGGTGAATCTGTGCAATTCATTCACTGTCCATCGACCTCAGTAAATGCATTTAAGATATTTTTTTACAGCGGAGGGGAATGAAGGGATATGGGGAAAAGGCAGGTCGGGTGGAGCTGAGCCCATCATCAGATCATTGAATGGGAGAGCAGGCTCGAAGGGCCGAATGGCCAATTCCTGCTCCCTATTTCTTAAGCCCTCTGGGTCTTTGTGGGTCTCTGCGCCATCGGAAATATTGCAATAGCCGACTAGGCAGATGTGCCATCGGTCAGCAGGGAGAGAACAGGAACAGAACGCAGCATCAATCGGTTGGGGAGGGGACTCATTCGCTTTCGCTGATGTCACCGGGATGACTCTTTAGCTCCAGAGCCTCAGAAGCAGTCAGTATTCTTTTCAGAGAGGAAAAGGTTAGTTAGAGGCCATTCACCCCATGGTTCCTATGCTCAACCTATGAAAGAGTCAAAATCCCTCCTCTCCCCCCTACCCCCCCCCCCCCAACATGCATAGGTTGTCTTTTTAAATATTGGTCTACCTTTTAGAAAGTGCCCACCTTTGCACTAGAGCAACTTAGCAAGGCTCCTCAGACAGCATCTTGCAAACCCACCAATTAGGCAGTCAAGAGAAACAAAAACAGCAAAAAAAGCAAAACACAAAAGTCTGGTTGAAGTAAAAACACGACGCTGGAGAAACTCAGCAGGTCTAACAGTGTCCTTTATATAGCAAAGATATATAATCAATGTATCGGGCTTGACCCCTTCATCAAGGTATGAGCAAAATGTAGGCAGGTGCCTGAACAAAATGGTGGGGGATGGGACTGAGGGGGAGAAGGTCTAACGCCCAATTGTTCGTCTGAACGAGGCTGTATGGATCAGTATAGAAACCAGAATCGGATCCATTTTATCTCATGGCATATAAAGAAGTTAAGGAAGGATGGACTCTCACCTCCCCAGGAGGAAGCAGATCACTGGTAATTGGACGGGGAAACTAGCAGGTTGTTGTGGGGAGCTGTCTGTTCTACACAGGACCATCTCAGCACACACACCAACTAGTCTATGTACAAATGTGCTGGAGAAATGTGGCAGGTCTGGTTTCTCTCATCAATATAGCTCCGTTCAGATGAACATTTGGGTGTTAGACCTCCATCACCTCCAGATTTTGTTCGGGGAACTGTCTACATTTCGCTCATACCCTGATGAAGAGCTCAAGCCCGAAGGTTGGTTATGTATTTTTATGTCTGCTATATAAAGTAAACTGTTTGACCTGCTGAGTTTCTCCAGCATTGTGTTTTAACAAAAGCATGGAAACACGACCTTTGAAATTGCCCTCCAAGCCACACACCATTACTGGGTCAAAATCATGGAAATCTCTACCTATCAACATTATGGGCACATTGACACCTCAAAGACTGCAGCAGTTCAAGAAGGCAGCTCCCCACAACCTTTGTCTGGGTTATAATGAATAGTAATTCATGGCTGGCTCAGCCTGTGAAGCCCACCTCCTTAAATGCTGGAATCCAAAGCTGGAATCTTGCACAAACCATGAGCTGTGGTAGCAGCCAGTCAGGCAGCATCCGTGGGTAGGAGTGGGCAGGCAATTTTTCAGCTTGGGTTCTCCTGCAGAACAATGTTCCATTTTTGTTGCACATATTAAAATCCAGGGATGATTATTATTAATGTTTTACGTTGAAGGGTAATTAGGATATTAAAAGGATATTATCTTTTGACCCAACTAAATATTGTTCAAAATTCTGTGTCTTGCAGCTGTTTGGTTGTGGTTCCATTGCCCAGTCAGTGCTGAGCAGAGGAGCAAGTGGAAATATTTTGACTTCTTCCATTTGTTTTCCGTTCGGAATTACCATTGCTGTTTATGCCTCGATGGGAGTTTCAGGTACGTGAGGACATTGTTCTCAGAGTGAAATATGTAAATGGTGAAACAGAAAGTGAAGGATCATCATTAACCAACCCAAGTTTTGGTTTAGGTCTGGCTCTAATATTTCTTGGACTATTAATATTAATAAAGGTAACATGGCTATTTCTTGAGTGTTTGGCTGCAGCCTTGAGCGTATAATCCTTAAACTGTTGGTAAATCCAGGAAAAATATTACTTGCTGGCCATCAAGCTCTTCATAAGGTTTTCAGTCTATAAACAATGAAGCTCAAAGAATATTTTAATCATAAAGCAAACTATAAATTTGATTAACACTTTGAAAACTCCATAATGCTGCAAATTAAATCTGCATTTGAATTATCAAGTTCAAAATTTTGAAGCAATTTGAGTGAAAATGATAAAAACAACTATAGATGTTCATGATCAAAATTATAACTGAGATGGGTGGAAATAATTCAGCAGATCAGGCTGTACATCTGAAGGACTGAAATCTTTAATATATTGTATGTTTTTATGTCGTCAGGTAGGCAGAGGCAGATTTATTACCACCCAGGCCCCTAGGCTGGGCTTGAATAAGGACCCCCACCCCAGGTCCCTCTGACCCTGTCCCCCTGCCCCACAGTCCCCATCCTTTATTGAGTCAAATTAAGTGAAATTGTTCAATGCCCTCACATATTCTAAATTTATTTGCCGGGTATGTGCTGGGAATACACCAGTTGGTGTTTGGTTGTGGAATTGGACATTTTAGAGCCTGCAGTTTTGCACCGGCTCTCACATTTGGGAACGGATGTGGCATGTAATTTATTATAATTTTCATTAAATAAATATTCCTGGATTAAGATTGTTTCTTAATGCTAACTGTCAGGCTACATCACTTTATTCACTTATTATTTTGGACTGGCTTATGAAACCTGCACTCGGGACCCGGCTGTCGCTCTATCACATCAAGCTACCAACAAGGCACTATGGGCACTGGAGGCTGACTGGTGATGGTTGAGTCAATGAGCGATGAGTCAAAGGGACCAGGGGACAGAGGTGAACTGGGTGGAGGGGAGTGGGGTGGGTGGAGGGGACGAGGAATAGAGGGTGATCAGGGATCATGAGAGGTTCGGGGTCCGGTCCCCAAACCCGGGACAACCTGCCTCCGCTACCCTCGGAAGGGTTCAGCAACAGGTTCCCTCCCACTGTCTGCCGCTGCTGCTTACTCACTGCCAAGTGCTGGTAAGCCTCTAGCGCCCGCAGTGCCACGTCGGTCAGGCTGACGTGATAGAGCAACAGCCACTGTCCTGAGTGCATGGACCCGCATGACAGCTTGAAGCACCACCCCTCGCTTCATAATAAGTATAATAAGTGAATAAATTGTTGTAGCCAACTGTTAGCACCAAAACGTCCCAGTGCCAAACTTCATTAAAATCAAACAAAACTTTATTTTATAGAAGCCAACTGCTAACCCCAAATAATTTGAAAAGTCTGTCAGTTCTAAAAAAACTTGATACAAAATAACACAGGAGAGGGAGAGTCTTTTTTTTAAAAGTGAATCTCAGCTCCACAGAAATATACTGATAGTTAAGAGTCTTTACCTCCTGTGGACGCTGCAAGACCTGCTGAGTTCCTCCAGCATTCCCGTATTTTTACTTTGTAAAAGAAGTGCGCCCCCCCCCCCCCACCTCAGGGTGCCCAGCACCCAGGTGTGAGAAAGCACAACTGACCGTTTTCATTGCCGAATCCAACAGGGAACGGGGAGAATAGGACACGTAGTGGTGAGTGACCTGGAGGTGGGTCCGAGATAGTGACAGGTTTCCGAAATGGAGCGTAAGAGGAAGATGTGGCGCGGGGATGAGTGGATGGGCGCTGTGCGGGATAATGTCATTACGGGAGATCACGTGGTTTCGTTGCAGTTTATGTATTCTTTTTAAGGCAGGCAAGATGGGACCGTTTCTGCACCACTCTGCATTGTGGGTACAAACGCTGACATCTCTCTTGCTCTACCCCTGCTCCGGCAGCATTGCACCCCCGTGACGGTTCTAATGGGCCCCCTTACCTTCGAGCTCGAGGCTTCAGCCTAATGGTTAATCCACCACTGTCGGTCAGAGAGCTGCACAGGAGAAACGCAGTAAACTTGACTTCTTCACAGGGTAGGGGGCCCATAAACTTTGAGCAGAGTCCTAAGGCAAATAAAATGTTGAGAATGACTGGAATAAGATGCTGATTGAACTTTACATAAAGAGCAATATGTATAATCAGCCTTCATGTTACTTTCAAAGCAAAATGAAGCTCAACAGTTTAAGAATTCTTCCATTCTGAACCAAGCCAGCAACCTTTTTGGAAGAGCCACCCGATGTATCATCCAACATGTATCTGGTTCCAGGGTAGAGGATCAATTGTCAAAAAATGATCCATCAAGATGTAATGACTTTCAGATGGATGAAACAGCATCAGTTGCGAATATTTTACAGGAGAAGTTAAAAATTATTATTTTGTTTAAAGTGCTAATTGCTGAAATAAATCAGGAACATGGGGTTGGATTCTCATTTGTACCTTCAGCCATGTTTTGAAATGTTTAGAAATCTTGGATTGTTTTTGCAGAAGTTCACTGACAATAAAAATAAATTGATCAGGCTGCACTTGGCATTCTGGTCACCCAATTACAGGAAAGGTGTGAAGGCTTTGGAGAGTATACAGGTTTATCAGGGTGTTGCCTGGATCAGAGTCTGGACAAACTTGGGGTGTTTACTCGAGAGCAGTGGTTTTCAAACTTTTTCTTTCCACTCACATCCCACTTTAAGTAATCCCTAAGCCGTCGGTGCTCTGTGATTAGTAAGGGATTGCTTGAGGGGGTATGTGAGTAAAAAGGGAAGGTTGAGAATCACTGGTCTAGACCCAATTGTTACTGAAGTATTTTGCTTGAGAAAAATTGTCCTTGGTCCATACCCTTTGGAGTTATGAAATGGTGCAAATAACGATTTGGTGCAAAGGTACAATTAAAACCAAATTTTTTTCTTCCCAGTCACACACCACCTTAAGGAATCCTTTACTAATCACAGAGCACCTCTAGCATAGGGATTACTTAAAGTAGTATGTGAGTGGAAAGAAAAAAGTTTGAAAACCACTGCTCTAGAGTGTTGGAGGTGGAGGGGAGACCATGTAGAAGTGTGTACAATCGTGAGAGACATGGATAAGGTGGTCAGTCAGAATCAGTCAGATTTACCCAGGGCAAAAGCATCACTCACTGAAGGAAATGTGTGTAACGTGAGGGGGTAGAAATTTAAGGGAGAAGTGCAGGCCAAATATTTTACACAACTGCTGGGTGCCCGGAAAGACCCTGAGTGGAATAGTAACATTTAGAAGGGTTCTAGTTTTTTTAAAAAAAATTTATTTTTCACACTATGAACCATACTGACCAAAATACACACAAACATTTCCCTCTTGAATATACACAGTGTCATTTTCTCCCCTTTTCCCCCCTCCCTTCCCTTCCTCCTTTACCCCCCTCCCCACCCACTCAATGTTCAACATATATAATACATTAAACCCATTAAACAATGTCATCACACAATGTTTTCGCTGTAAGAAGGAAACGGGAACAACAGTACATGCAATTTGGGCATGTGAGAAAGTGGAAACGTTTTGGGAAGATCTAAACCAGGTATTAAATAAAATCACAAAAGCAACATACCAAAAAAGGAGGGTTCTAGTTTGACACATGAATGTGAAGGCGATGGAGGGATATCTACCAGGTGCAAGCAGCAGAATTTTAGTTTGATTTGGATATCATGTACCACACAGACATGTGGGTTGAATGGCCTGATCTGTGCTGCACTGCTCTGAATTCTCTGTTCTGTTGTATTGATTCAACGGAGTTTCATTTCATTGCCATGACTGCACCATAATTTAGTTAAGTTAAATAAAAAACAGTGAGCAATAATTATTCATGTAGCAAGCATTGATCCAAAGGTAAAGCAGATTTTAAAAATGAACTGTAGATACACTGCACGGTAACAGGCGCCACTCAATTACACCCAAATGATCTCCACGCCCAGTACGTTTTGAAGGATGGGAGGAAACTGGAGCCCCCGGGAAAAACCCACGCAGACACAGGGAGAAAGTGCACAGAGAGCGCTGGATTCGAATCCTGGTCTCGATTGCTGGCGCTGTAACAGCGTTGCACTAACCACTACCCAATACATAAAAACTCCTTTCAGACAGCATGGACTCGAACTTGGGTCAGTGGCACTGGAACAGCTTTGCACTAAACACTCCGTTAACCATGCCATTCTTTTATAGAGATTAACAATGGGGATATATCCAGATTTCCCAATATATCAAATGCAAGTATTTCCACTATCATTGGGTTAAAAGGAATAATCAGCTCTCCCCAGCGGGGGGGGGGGGGTAAGTTGTGTTATGGTTGCATCAATACCATTACAATGTGGTATCAGGATGAACTCCAAATAGCCTCCAAATAGTACACAAATGTGGAAGAGAACCAGTGACATCAATGCTCATATCAGCTGCTTCTCCTGACCGGGACATCAGCCATCAGTGCCAGTGGGTGTGAATTGGGGCAGGAAGGTGCAGGTGAGGCTCTGGAGCAACCACTGAGCTGGGAGGCAGGGGGTTGGGGCTGGTCAGGCAGTGATTGGCAGGTCGTATGAATGTGGCTGTAGGAGTACCCAAGGATGGAGGTGAATAAACTGAATCCCATTGCAGGACTCCACATCAGAGCTCTGGAATCAGATCATAGTGCTCTGGTGGGGTAGGGGCGGTGGTGGGGGGGGGGGAGATGGCCATCAACAGGTGCCCCTGGACAACATAATCCACATTCCCTGTAACGGTCCAATGGAGAATGATCCTGCAATGGTATCAGTAAACACACCATGCTAGAGAAACTCAGCATAGCAAAGATAAAGGTACATAACCAACCTTCATCAGAGTAAAGGACACTGTTTGACCTGCTGAGTTTCTCCAGTATTGTGTTTTTACTTCAACCACAGTGTCTGCAGACTTTTATATTTTACTTCTGTGTGGTATCAGGATTGTTGTGTTCACTCATGATAAAAAAGGTTACTTGGATAAATTGTCAGAATGACACAAAACAACACAGAAAATTTTGCTTTTATATTTCACTCGTGAGAAAGAAAATGGATTTTCAATTGTAAAAGAGAATAACAATGGAATCAAATCTCCAGACAGATAGTTATGAATTATGATACATACACACCCATTAGATAAGTCTCACAGAGTAAGATTCCCTGAAATTATCATTAATGTATATGAACTTGAGGCTGGGAGCTAAACTTTATATTCTACTGAATATAAATGCTCTTAAATGTTCACTGAACTTCATATATGCAAGTTTACACAAGCAACAAGTACCATCAGGAGTCACTTAGGTCTAAACGTTCATTTTATTGCCAAATAATTTTAAAATGTGGAGCGGTGCTATGGCGGCACTACAACTCCCAGAAGGCATCCAAACAGCTATGTGATCTCAGTGCATGATGACATCAGTGCGCCAGGCACATGATTCGGGCTTTAAAAAGTTTGTGTGTTTTGAAGAGTAAATCCGTTTGCTTCGCTCTAAAAACACCTCGTGTGGTTATTTCATCGTGTCCACTGTGATTCCAGTGGCCACAAAAGCAATATGTTGCTGCACTTCACTTGGTGCCTTTTCCATGCAAAATAATTTTATTCTCCCCTCCTGTCTCCATTCTTCTTCGCTTTGTTTTTTTTTACTTACCTTCGCCAGAGGAAGTTTGGGATTGTTTTTCAACTACACGTGAATTAACCAGTCAAAGCAGCTCCTCCTCTCTCCCAGCCTCTCGCCTTTCAGAAATGCCTCCATCCATTCCTCTTTCAGGGATCTTCAGCCTTCACAATGGGAGGGTGTTTATTGGGAGCTCCAATCCGCTGCTACAATCCTGCACAACAGTGTCGAATTAATATCCCTGCTACGAGGCCAGAGGACTCCAAAGACCAGCAGCAACAGAAATTCACCAAGACAATGGCTATTTAACAAAATTGGTTTTATTTTCCAACTACAGAATAAGATAAATGTTTAACTTATCACCTATTAAATTACTGAACTTAACCCTCTCTTAATTCTAAGCGCATGTGTGTGGGTGTGTTTGTGTGTGAAGATGGTTCTTTTTCACTGTCCAATCATTTACTGTTCATGTCTCCAAGTTCACTTGATCAGGCAGTTTTCAGTACTGTGCAGAGGACCAAACAGTCACTACATTCAATAGGCTCTGGCGCCGTAACTTAAGTTGTTTCCAGACAGGAAGGTTTTTGGTAGGTGCAGAGAGGTTTGTTGTTCTTGGGCACCCAAACTGATTTCCTTCAAGCAGCAACAAAGTGTCTTACTGAAGAAAAATGCCTTCTTCTTCCAGGTTACCGCAAAGAGTTCTTCTCTTCCCCTATTTCAGGTTAAACATGACAACCAGCTGTGACGGAGATTTTGAATAGGCTGAACTCAGAACTCAAAACCCTTCTTGAAATGGGGTCTTTAGCAGGCTTTTCACTCTTCAGCCTTGCACTGACTGCTGGAGCTTTTATCTTCCTCTGTCTCTCTTTTTGTTTCATTTTCAGTTTTCTGTGATTCCAGTGGCCACAAAAGCAATGTGATGTTTGCTTGTGAAAAGTGGCCTAAACTACCTAATCTTTTTCCCCTTTTAAACAGACATTTTATGAACTTATCCCGTTACACCTCATTGTCATGACTTTGTTATTTGTAGAATCAGCATACAGTTTACCCACTACCATCTGGGTAGACATTTTTAAACCCTTCTCAACTCCATAGAAACCAATGCAAAAGTATTTATTGTCCAATTTGCAAACAATTCACTGACTGTATTCTTTCCTCTGGCACTCAGAGAACTGTCCATTTTTTAATAGTCCTGGCCACTTGATGGTAAGGGTGGAACAGTCAGTGTAGTGCTCAGTACAACCCTATTACAGCGCCAGCAACTTGGATACAATTCTGGCTCTATCTGTAAGGAGTTTGCACGTTTCCCCCGTGACCACGTGGGTTTCCTCCGGGTGCTCTGGTTTCGACCCACATTTCAAAGATGTATGACCTTAGTAGGTTATCTGGTTCTAGCTGGATGGGGCTCATGGGCCAGAAGGGCCTGTTACTGGGCTGTCAAAAAAATTAAATCTCCTAGGCCGTGCCTTGTGATGGAAGTTGACAATTCCCCTTCAGCTTTGTGGTGCCTGAGCTGGCTGATGAAGACTCTGCAGGGATCCCAGTTTCTGGATGAGGCAGTTGATGGCTCATGGGGCATGTAGATGAATAGTTTGCTCCTTTCCCCACTTGCACTTGATTTCCTTGTGTGTATGAAGCTCTCAAGAGTCTCGATAACATCCTGAAAGCTCCTTTGCCATTTTGAGCAGTCATGGGATGGAAAGTCCTGGAAGTCAGTGGGGATGTCTTGGTTCTTTGAGATGGTTTTAAGCACATCCTTGAATCCTTTTCCACCAAGAAAGGAACTGTTTTGGAAGTTTGATGTTGAGCATTCAAACAACATGGCTTAACCTACATTGCCAAGTAAGCTGTAAATAGGATTGTAATACCATGGATATTTATCTTGGAGAGGACACCAACGTTGGTTGGCCATCCCTGAATTTGAATGTTGGTGGGATCTTCCTTGTTGTTTTGAGATAGTGGAACAGGTTGAGCAGGTGTCAGGTATAAGAGGGCAGCTTGTAGTATGTACGTTTTAAGTTGGGTCTCAGATCTTGAATTAGTTCCAATTTGATGATGAAGGTTCATGGGTTTGCTTGTATCATGTACACACCAGTTACTGCACAGGGGAATGATGAACGCATTCAAGGTGACTTGAGATGCAAGAGACTGGACTTTGCTTTCCTTACCCCACTGTTCCTAACTGTCCATCATCCCTCCTTTAGTTGAATCCACTTCCTTACTTCTCAGACTCCATAATCTGCGGCACAGTTGATGCAAATCTGTAACCGCGCCAGCGAACGGAATCTGTAAGGAGTTTGTACATTCTCGCCGTGTCTGCGTGGGGTTTTCCTGGGGGCTCCAGTTTCCTCCCACCATTCAAAACGTACCAGGGGTGGGGTGTAGGTTAATTGGGTGTAGATCGGGCGGCACAGACTCGTGGGCAGAAATGGCCTGTTACTGGGCTGTATTTCTAAATTTGAATTTAAATAATCTGCAGTCCTTTGTTCCCTCCACATCACCCTGCACATTGTGTCGTCCCCCCCACCCCAGCCTCTGTCATTATCTCCATCCCTCCCCCTCACCTGTCTCCATCTGCTCCTCAGTCTCTCCCCACCTGTATCATTCCCCTCACCTTGTGTACGCTGGGTATCTCCTCTTTGCCCTCATATTCCTGCTGCAGGGTCTCAGAAGCAGAACCAGAATTTATTCTCATGAACGTATCGTGAAATTTGTCATTTTGCAGCAGCATCTTTAGTGCAAACATTCGTATGAACCACCTTACAAAATAAATTAAAATAGTGCAAGCAAAAGAAAAAGGCAAAATGAGGCAGTGTCTGTGGTTCATTGTTCATTCAGAGGGGAAGAAGCTGTCCTTGTGCCACTGGGTGCTCATCTTCAGGCTCTTGTACCTTTTTCCCAATGGTACCATAGTGAAGAGGGCATTGCCAGGGTGGTGAGGGGTCCTTGACATCAGAGGTTGCTTTGTTTAGACACCACCTCTTGTCGAGGTCCTCGATGGAGTTAACGACCCTATGGAATTTTTTATTGTCCTGATCATTGGCAACTAGCCAGAATGCTCTCCATGGGACACCTGTAGTTTTTGAGAGTCTTCGGTGACGTACCGAATCTCCTCTAACTCCTCACAAAGTATAGCCGCTGGCGAGTCTTCTTCATGATTGCGTTGACATGGAGGCTCCAGGACAGATCCTCAGAGATGTTGACACCCAGGAATTTGAAGCCCGACCCTCTCCACTGCTGACCCTTTGATGAGGGCAAGTTCATGTTCTCCTGATTTCCTCCTGAATTCCACAGTCGTCTCCTTGGTCTCGTCCCGAGACGTCAACCATCTCTTTCCCTCCACAGATACTGCCTGACTCACTGGATCAGAAAATTTATTGTCATGAACAAGTCACAAAATTCCTCCAGATGTCTGTTCTTTACATTCACTGGTGCTGACTGCAGAGACGCCGAGTGCAGACAGAACCTGTCATCAGTCAGTGGGCAACCTGATTGTGAAGCCACCCCTGCCCCTGTGTTCAATGATGCAGCCAGGCCGTGTGTTAATCACACATGGAGAAGTACATGTTAAGCTGCAGGGTTGTCCCTTTCAGCACTGTTTAAGGGGATCCGTGGTGATTGGTTAGTTGCTGCATGTTTTCTTTTGGGTGTTGCTTTGATTGAAGGGACATTGAACGAGGGGACATGGACTCACAGAACCAGAATTAGAAAGCATGGCCTCAAGGTTCAGGGGATAGATTTAGGATGGAGATAAGAAGGAGGTTTAGGATGCCATGGCTAGGGTCCTAACAGGTGCCAAGAAGAGGGACCATATCACCCCAATTCTGGCCTCCCTTCAATGGCTGCCAGTGCAGCTCAGAATCAACTTCAAGCATCTGCTAATTACATACAAGGCCCTCAATGACCTTGTTTCCCCCCCCCCCCCCACCCCACCATATTTCCAATCTGCTTACACTCCACTCCCAAGCAGCTCAGGTCAGCTACCGCAGGATGCCTGGCTGTTCCTTGCACTAAGTGCACACAAGGGGGAGACTGGGCCTTTGTGGTTGTGGCCCCCAAACTGCGGAACAGCATTCCCCTGACCATTAAACTCTCCCCCTCCTCAACTGCTTTAAATCCATGTTAAAAACGTACCTTCTGTCATTAGCGTTTAACATCTGAAACCCTTTGTACATTCCTAACCTCCGACAGGGCTGCATTTTTCATTGCAATTGTGGTCTATTTATAACATCTTAATCTGTTGTTCTGTAAATAGTTGTACTAGTTTTGATCAATTGCCTTGGTTTGTACAGCATTTTTGGAAATGCAAGTTGGAAAAAAATATGCTATATAAATAAAGAACTTGAACTTGAGCTGTTTTTCCCGAGAGTAGTGGATCTGTGGAATCCTCTTCCCATGGAAAGGTGGTAAAGGCATGGTTAGTTAGACTATTGCAAAGTTAGAAATTAAGAGTTGTGGGGCAAAGGCAGGTAGGTGGGACTGAATCCACGGCCACATCAGCCGTGACCTTGTTGAATAGGGGAGCATTTACCACGCCGCATGGCCACCTCCTGCTCCAATTCCTTGCGGAAGGCCTGGCCTCCGGACTTCCTGAAAGAAGCTAAAGCCTCCTCTGAGGGGCTGTTAACCGAGGGACTTTGCCTTCACTCTGACTTCCACAGCCACAGGTTGAGCATGAATGGGGGGAAGACATGGCGAGGAAAATGGTCGGAGGACTCATGTGACTCACAGTGTGGGGACAGGCCGCCAGCCAAGGATAAGGAGCAGGCAGGGACAGGATCCTCAGCAGACCTCAGAGAGGAACACAGGTGTCACCTGTACTCCTATTGGGACACTCTGCCACGAGCTCCAACTTCAGAGGAGTCCATTACCAGTGATCGGTATGTTTACTCTTCAAGATACCTGGAACACGTCACAGGCAGTACAACACAGGTTACCAATGGTTCATTTTCCAAAGGAACTGTCTTCATTGCATTTAATTCACTCTTGCCTGCAAGCAGAGGACAGAGAAAGCTCCCAGGGCAGGAGTGCAGATGTGCCACCAAGCCGCTGAGTGACCACTCACTGGTCAGTTCATGAAAATTCAAAACAGCAGATTCTGCAAACCTGAAATAAAGCAGCAACCCCGGAAACACTCTGCATCCGACAAGTGTTCTGATCGTCCTCTGTTTTTAGGTCAGCGGTCGAAGGGCTTTCACTCTGTAACCAGCCTGTCAGCCCCCAGTGTCGTCTGTAATCCCCACACACACACACACACACACACGAGCAGCAAGCAATGTCCAACAGGAGCCATGGAAAACCAGATCCTCTACTCAGGTCATGCTGGAGTTACGTCTTCCGGACAATCAAGACCCCATTCACTGAATTTGAGGATATTTCAATCCCAAGAGGCAAAGTGACCACTACTTACTGTGACAGAGTATAGAGAGGTGTTTGGGAGATAAATTGGGAAAGGTTTGTTAGAGCAGGTCACACACAAAAGCAGGAGCTTTTGCAAGAGAGCTCAGATTCATGATGGACTGTCATTTGCAAAAGGCAACAAATGTAACAACAGGCAGTAGCATCTTTGTCTGGAAAAAAGAATTTACTATCTGGAAGGTCATGTGATCTTTGCAGGCAGAGAGCCCAAAAAAACAGGCTTTGCTCTCGGAGGGAGTGAGAGAGAGAGAGAGAGAGAGAGAGAGAGAGAGAGAGAGAGGTGAGACACAGACATCGGTTCCAGAGGAACAAGCTGGCAAGCTTTGGAAGACGGCCTGGTCAAAGGAGAGGACTACTGGCTGTCTGGTGTTTCCCTTGGAATAGGAGAAACAGAAAGGAACTTTGTGGTGAACTGAAACAAGAAAAACTCTCTCGCTGAAGACCAACAAGAACCCTTCTGAGTGGTAACCACTTACCTGTTAAGCACCAAAAGCCTGGTGAACTTTACTAATGTTAACTTCTGTGCACAGTACAAGAATTGCCTGCAATCAGTGAGACTGGACTTTGAACCAAAGAACTTTGCTGAACTTACACACACGTGCGCTTAGAATTAGAGGTGGGTTAAGTAGGTTAAGTGAGTCAATCGAAATAAGTTAAAGTTTGATTCTATTTTCACGTTCAAAGATAATTAAAAGCAAATTTTGTTTAAGTGACCCTTTGTCATGGTGCATATCTATTGCTGCTGGGTTTTGAGCTCTTCTGGGCTCATAACATTACTTATAGAATGTGATAAACCATCATTAGCTGCTGCTGGCTGGACACGCCTCCTGAGACCGATCCTACTCATTCCTACTCATAGCCCTTTGCAATGCTCCCCATTCCACCCTGTCTTGATCAGTCAATGAGGCTGATGGCTGTTCCAGTCTATAGTTAATAAAAGCCGGTCAGTTTCACAACTTCAGTCTTTTGTCATTATTGATGGTGCATCACAGAGATAGCCTGTTCATGCATGGGAAAAACCCTTCTCACTGTACTTGGTATTATGTGGCAAACCAACTTCAACATCATGATCCTGAAGTTCGATGAGAGCAGACTACCGCATCATTGGAGAAAAGGTCTTCAAAATGCAACATGACAAAACAGAAAAGGGACTATTTCTAACAGTGATAAATACGTAGTGGTCCCTTTCTCTCTTGGGATTTCTATATCCTCAAATTCAGTGAATGGGGTGAGCATTATGTGAGTTTAATAAACTTACATTTGACAACTTTAAGATGGCACAGAGATGCAGCGGTTAGTGACACTGCATCACAACTCCAGAGACCTGCATTTGACCTTCATCCTGATTGCTGTCTTTGCAGAGTCTGCATGCTCTCCCCGTGACTTTGTGTGTTTACCTGGGTACTTTATTTTTCTTCCACATGCGATGGTTGGTCAGGTCATTGACTGCTGGAAATTGTCCCCAGTGCAGGTCGGTGAATGGAGAATTACAAGGTTGTGATTGAGAGAGAATGCATCACAAAGAAATAAATTGGGGAATGGGAGTGAATCTGAGAACCAACGTGGCCTCGCAAAATCAAATGGCCTCCTTCTGTGTTCATTATAAAATATACAAATAACAATTTAGCTCAGAGAGGAATAAAGCACGAAAGTCTGCAAATGCAAGATTTGACAGAGAACTTTCTGAACTATGTTGTAATAACACAATGCTGGAGAATCTCAGCAGGTCAAACAGAGGACATTATGTAGCAAAGGTAGAGATACAGTGTGATTTATAACAATAAAAATATTGTTCGGGCGCCTGCCTACATTTTGCTCATACCTTGATGAGCCCAAAACATCAGTTCTGTATCTACCTTTCCTACATAAAGGTCACTGTTTGACCTGCTGAGTTGCTCCAGTGTTGTGTTTTTACAAATATAACTCACAAAGTTATGTCAAATCCTGTAAACTCAGGATTAGGAGGGGTAAATACAAGAGGACATGGCTTTAGGGTGAAAGGAGAAATGTTTAGGGGGAACAGTGGTGGGAGTTTGGAACGAGCTAACATCTGACGTGGTAAATGTGGGCCCTCTCAAGAATAAATTGGATAGATACACGGATGGGAAAGGTCTGGCGGTGGTGGAGGGGGGCAGTTATGGAATGGGGACAGGTCTGTGGGATTAGCTGAATGATGTTTTGGCACAGACTAGAAGGGCCAAATGGCCTGTTTTCTGTGCCGTAGTTTTCTATGTTTCTATGGTTAGATATCCTTATTTCATTTATTTCGCTTAAGCTTCTCCATCTGTTTCTGTCAACATTTCTTTTCTCTGAATTTATACAGGGATATATCAAGACCCACGATATTTATCTCCATATGTACTCCATCATGGTTAACAGTCTTTAACTCTGACAGATCTCCTAAGGTTGAGCTTTAACCCTCTATGTTAGAAGCTGTTTAGATTCCAGTTCATTTGATGCAGCTTTTTCCACATAAAGAAGCAGAAATGCTCTGGATTGTGTGTTCCTTGGCCAATTGAGGATTGTTCCATGTTATTTAAGAGAAGAGGGATCAAGAGGAGAAACTGTGTGCCTATCCCTTGACACGGGCTGGTTGAAATGACAGGATAATGCCAGTGAATGAACGGCCGAGGGAAGGTGGCCAATGTCCGACTGGTGCTCATCCACACATCTCAAAGTGTTCCGCTTTACAGATCTTCAAACATGCCCAATCAACCCCTTTGATTTAAGATCTTAGGTGACCGAGGAGAACACGGAGCTTGAATTACAGAAAATTAAATTGCTGCTAATTTAAAAAATATTAACCTTCAGACCAGGAGTTCATTTCAATGGCTATTACATGGACAGAAATCTAATGTAATGGATTAGATCCATTTTCCACAATGGCTTCACAGACAGGTCTTAAACCTAGTCCCATGACTAAAGTGTCTGTTTGGGCTGTCTTAACTCAAAGCAACTTGCACAAACTTATCTTAAAATAGTCGTAGATTTAGCCTGTTCTGGGTTAAACAGAGCCAATCACAAGACGAAGGCCTAGAACTACTCTAGGACTAAATTGAAGCTTAAATTAATCCTTCAAAGAGGCAGGTTTAACTTCTGCTTAGTGCTGTTTGTGAGGGAGTATGGAGTCTTTGGAATATCTTAATGAAGACCAACCTACACTACAGAGGCCAGCCAGACGAGTATTTGTGGAAAGAAGTGATCCATTAAATTACTTGGATGGGATAACTTTTCAAGACTGCTTTCGTAGGTACAAAGAAAGTGCATTGGAGATAATATCTTTGCCTTGAGCCTAGACCTTCCTCTCCATCTCAAAGAGGAAGGCTTTTTACCAATTCTCTCCAAGTTCGGATCACTTTGAGGTTTTTTGGCATCTGCAATCTTTCATCTTGAAACTGTTGATTTGTGTGGTGCCAGTGAAGCAACTCTGTTTAGAATAGTTCACAAAGTCGGCAGGGCCATTTGTGAACAGAGGAGTCTTACGTCAGGTTTCCTGATGCTACTGGCCAAGACAACTAGAAAGTGCAATTCTATGAATATGGGCACTTCCCAGGAGTGACTGACTGTATAGATTGACCTCATGTTACCATCAATTGTCCATCAACTCCTGATTCTGAGGAGTAGAGGATCCATTTCCATCAATGCTCCGGGTGTATGCACTCCTCATTTAGAGTTTTCAAACATTGTTACCCATTGGAAAAGTGAAACTCACGATTCAAGGATTTTTCTCAATTCTTCACTCTGTTCAAGTTTCAGAGAGGACAACATATTACTTGGTGACAGTGGATAAGGTCAAAGTAAATTTTTAATCACTCCATACATAAATCTCACAACAGCGGAGCAGCAAACATACAACAGAGCTCGTAAACAAATAACTGGAGCTAGATTCCCACAGAATCCAATGTTATTTTTACTGGGAGATGAATGTGTATCAAGTGAAATTTGTTCAAATTGCCTTGGCAACAGCTAGAAAATGTATTGCTATAACTTGGAACTGATACTGATTTGGGAATGGAGAGATGGCAGAAGTTCGGAGTTGAATTCCTCTTGAGAAAATTACTTACAATTTAAGAGATCAATATTACATTTTTTATGAACTATGGAGCCCGTATTTACAAACTGTTGGAATTAAAAGTTAAATGAATCTCCAACATTCCCTTTCTCCTATGAATATTTATATGTTTAAAGGTTTTGTAAAGTGAAGTGCTCCTGCTGTGGCTTTCTTGTCCTTTTTCTTTGTTTGTAGGGGGGGTTGGGGGGAGGGAGTGGGGGGATTTAGGGGAGGTTTTTTTTTCCTTTATTTCTTTACTTTTTTCTTTCTTTGTTTTTATAAAATTCCACATGTATTAAATTTGGATTAAGTTTGAACTATTGTGATATGTTTGATCAGCGGTTTCATATTAAATAGTTTTAAAAATCAGAGCTCGTATCCACCCTAGAGGGTATGGTAAAATCGATTCCAGTGTTTACGCAATACACTTCGTTCAAACTAAGTAAGATGCTGCAAGGTGATCGTTGCTACAGCCGTGCTGTCCTGATCCTCCAATGGAAGATCAAGATCAGGCAGATGTGCCCATGGCTGGGGCAGGCAATGGGCAACGAGGACTTGCGCATGGAATTGCTCTCACATTGCAGCACCTCAACTAGATGAGATGGAGTTAAATATGGAATGTATTCATTAGGGCTTATTTTCACTTTGATGATGTTTCTCCTGTACAAAATTAAAATAAAGTGTGACTAAACCAAGGCTGGTTTAAAATATAGTTTGTGGTGATTAAAATATGAATATCCAGAAGACAAAACATTTAATTTTTCACCTATCTTATTGTTCACTGTGGCTGGTGAACACAATCGTCTCATCACTGATCCATTTTTGGATCCTATTTCTCTCTTCCAACTTCATATCCAATTCAACCAGTAGAATTCTCATTTCCATTTCATGTTCTTCCTTCAGATGTTTCATTTCATACTCATGAAATTCTCCAGCTAACTTTTCATGCATGGTCATCTATTTTTGGTCTCTCCATAAAGGTGGTGGCAGCATCTTCTCTCAGGCATGCTACAGCGGATGTGGAGGGTACATGGTCACTGGCTTTTCCAACCTGTTCCTCTGGAAAAAGAAAGCCATGAGAAGCACAAATAAACTCATGTGGTCTTAGAATGAAAGAAGAATAAAGATTGTTGCAGACAGGGGAATATATTTGCCAAAGGAAGTAACCGATTTACTTTCTTTGGTTTATCTACCATTTGTGCTCAGTTCTTCATCTGAACTGTCCAAATGGTCACTGTCCATCATCCAGAGGTTGCTGGTGCTCTATTATTCCAGACAACAAGTCTCTCAATCCATCAGTCTTGTCACCACCACCAGGGTTAAATCACTCTCTTCTGATCTCTGCATTCTTTCTTTTTAAAGCCAGTTTAAGGTTCTTCCACAAAGTCCATAAAGGCAGATATCATTCAATATGTGATGTCACAAAAATATGAATATGGGAAATGTGAAATTCTGATAATAATGAAGATATCTCACCTGAAGTTGTGCTGTTCTTGAGGTTACATTTTCAATTTCATTGAATTCACTACAAATTGTGGCCCAACTATTTCTCAATAGAAGTAGTACAGTTTTTATGTTCAATAGTTGAAGGATTTGACACAATTTGTTTTAGTAGCATTTTTCTTTTATACTCACTAAAGTTTTTTGAACCAATTCTTTTTGCCTCTACCATCGTTTTGCCTCAAGATTCACACCAGTAATGGTGTTTTCTATTCCATTCCGGGTTTTTATGAGCACCATTTGACCAACAGCATGTGCTCATACTTAATCAAGCTTAACCCAGATGTTCTCATTTAAGCTTACTTACTGATGCACCATCAATAACTCCAAATGACTGGAAGTTATCTAAAACTGATAGGCTTTTATTCACAATAGAATGGAGGCAGATCCATGCAGGTCGACTGTCCTGGACTGGGAAGGGGGGGTGTGGGACAGTCAGCCAATTTTTCAGGAGTCTGTGGGAGGAGCCACAGCCAAGGGGCATGTCCAGACAGTTTACCACACTGACCCGACTCCAGGACTCCGTAGTCTCCGACTAACTAATCCAAATTTAAGCCACGTTTATGAAAGCTACTTAAATGTCCTAGTTTAACTAGTACACATTAAGGCCTACTCCTGTCTGTGAAACTGGTCTGTATGTAATTTTTTTCATTGGATGGAACATTTAGAAAAAATATCATATGTCTTTTTTTAAGAATTCCCCAAAGAGAAAGTTACAGTATGGGGGCCGGTCTATTATTGAGCGATGTTTGGATTGCTACCGAATTGGCCTTCATGGCAGAACCTCTAGCACTAGATAGTGAAACATGGAAGGTCTGCAGATGCTGTGTTTACACAGAAATGCTGGAGGAAGGTAGCAGGTCTCACAACATCCATAGGAGGCAAAGATATACTG
Source organism: Narcine bancroftii (assembly GCF_036971445.1). NCBI lineage: Eukaryota > Metazoa > Chordata > Chondrichthyes > Torpediniformes > Narcinidae > Narcine > Narcine bancroftii. The sequence continues at coordinate 46,094,250 of NC_091482.1, forward strand.
TATAACTTATATTTTGGGCCCTAGCCCTTCCTCAAGATGTAAATATCAGTTATATACCTTTACTCCTATGGATGCTGTGGGACCTGCTGCGTTCTTCCAGCATTTCTCTGTTTTCACTGCAGCATTCAAATTCCAGGGACCAAATGTTGAGATGCTGACGAGGACATAGTGTAAACGCTATGGGGCTTCAGAATCTGCCTTTAATCCTCTATTATTTTTCCCTGAAAAGAGATTTAAAGTCTGGACGGTATCTTGTTTTCCTTGCGCTCAAGTGCCTGTGAACCAGGTGGATTTGGAGGGTGATGTAGGACCACCTGCAAAACATGGCTCTGCCTCCTGTTCCACCTACAGAGGAGCGGGACAAGTGGAGGGAGTGGGGGAGGGAAGAATGGTGGATGCGGCAGGGGCCCCTGGTAACCTCGTTCTTCGGCCACCTCAGTATGCCGGACCATCCACCTTATAGAGCTGTGACGGAACTTTGCAAATCCCCTCTCATAAAGAAGCCCCATTGCTACATTTCTTTTCCCTGGACCATCTTACTTTCACATTCTGAGCATACTGGTGTATTGTAATCTCTGCACAATAAATAGTTCCTGGGATCAACGATCCCATATGGTTTTATTTGCACCATCTTGTAAAGACATGTTGCGGATTTCTCAAAACCATAAATTTTCACGAGCACATTTGCTCGGGGACCTTTTCTATTTAATATAACATCACAACAATGGAACAAGATTTATTTTTTAATCAATTGTTGGCGCTCAGTAAAGCGTGCAAAGCTTATTGTCCAGCTGATACATTTGTAATGAAAATAATCCACAATGTATAATAAGATCCAGTGGTGTCACTAGTGTTGGTGGAGCCAAGTGCGATAACTCATGATGTCACCCCCCACCCCCACCCCATGGACCTCCTCCCGTACCAGGACCAAACAGAATCTTCAGCAATGTTTTTTACTAAATGTTCCTCATAATTCGAATTCCCGTTTATCTCTGGTGTAATGGCAATAGTAGTGAGATAAACAAGGAGAAAAATAAAATTATACCTTTAAATTACAATATCATATGCACAGTCTCAATGTATATTTAAAGTTTCATGTGGTTAAAGTGAAAATTCGATAAGAAAACAATGCAATTCAAAATAAAGAACTACATCAAAATTAGGTTGATTTTTACATTAAAATTTATTGTTATGTGAGATACATTAATGGATTAGGTTTGCATAATCAATAATGGCCCAAATAATGTAGAACTTGTACACGGAAATATAGTCATAATCCCATTAAAAAACCAACAGGAACAAACACACCAACATTTCAGCTCTTAGTGAACATCTCGACGAATTCCAAACTTTCCTGCTTTCAAAGCTGCGAACTTGTGAATTACTTCATCGAAATCAATGCCTTTCACCAACTGACTTTCAATTGATAATATCACAAGATTGGAAAAGCCTTGACTGTCCCATGGTGGTTCGCAAAGTAGTTCTTTATAAGGTTCAGCTTTGAAAAGCTCCTCTCATATGAAGCCACAGACACATGGATCGTCAGAAATAATTTTAGGCTTAGTGAAGGGGTTGAGAGAGATTCTGCAAAGTCCCGTTCAATTATGTATGTCAAAATATCTAATATTGCCCAATCTTTAGCTTCTTCCAGATCAATCTCTGCTGCTTTCAGGTGCCTTCTCAGCTTTGGTATTTCTATTAGAAGCTCACTCTCAGATTCCTAGAAAGTGGTCAGTTTTGGAATGGACACCTTTAACTCTTTGTCAGTGGCAGATATGAGACTCTTCACTTGAACAACCTCAAACGTGGCTGCTACTTCCTTGATCTGGAGTTCAGAATGAAAGTGATCAATGCATTCAAGCATCGCCCTCTTATTTTCCTCTTGCAGAGTGAGCCATCTTCTTGCGTTAGACCTGGCACTTCTCTCTACTGCAATTCCATATTCGCTTGATTTTAAAAGAGCCCGTTCAATCACATGCCCCACTAGGTAACTGCGCTCCTCGAGCAGAATAAGCCTTAGCACCTCCAGCTTTATCGCCACCTTATTGAGAGTTCAGCCCTGAGTCTGTAGGCACTGCTGTGTAAGATTAACTTCCTGAAGTACATCACACCGGAAGTACAGGCTACGTGGAAAAGTGAAATCACAGACAGCAGGCAAAAGCTGCTCCTCTTGTGTCCAAATTTTCATGTGGATCACAAAGAGGTTCAATCGCCGTCACAAACTTATCAAACTTTTCTTTAACTGGATTAAACTGCGTCATGATAAACACTCCAGCATGTTGCTGAGCTTTTTCAATCCAGTGTGGTCAATTAACACATCCCATCGATTGGTGGAAGCGGCAAAGAAAGAAAATATTGTCTCAAAAGTTCCAAAAAATATCACACACGCTGCATTTTCAGTAAAAGAATGCTGACACACATCCATTAAAAATAGCTTTCTTGTTGTCTCCCTTAGGAATGGCTTCTGCACCTCCGTGGATTCCAGCCATAGTGGCAGGATTATCGTAAACCTGAGCGCAGCTCATCATTATGTCCAGTCCATCACTTTCCAGCTTTTTAAGCATGTCAGAACTGAGGTCAGCAGCTTTTTCCCCCTTTCAAGGGGAAAATCCTAGAAGCACTTCTTTCATGTTCCTATTGTTGAGTTTTACCTATCTGATCACTTCGGCATCTGGTCAGTACGTGATGTGCTGTCGAACATGACCCCAAAGTACTTTGCAGACTTTCTGTCCGTGACAAGCTTCCCCTTCACATGATTTGCCAGGACTCATTCTGAGTTTTTGGTGCAGGATAAGAGGCTAATACTTTAAGTTGACCATGTGCTCCACTTTAAGTTGACCATGTGTCCCACTTTAATCTCCTTTAGCTGCTCTTTCAGTAATGAATCATATTTTCAAAGCATCTCCACCATCTCAGGAAAGTTCCCTCTATTCAATGAAGATTTGCCTTCCTAGTGACCGCAGAATGCCAGATTCTGCTCACATGAAGCAATGTGATATCAAACAATCTGTGCAAGGTGTCCCTCCATTTTTTCTTCTCCATCAAAGCAATAGTTTTGGTGTCAAGGGTTTTGTGCAGCCTCAGTCCTGCTGCCAATGCTTTCCACTTTTCAAGGTAACCAGGGGTGCTCCTGAAACCCAGTCACAAATTTGGATGTCATATCTGTGGCACTGACACCAACCGGTCGGCAGCAAAAACAGTACAAATTCTCGCTGACAAACGACCGCAAAATTTTCTCACCGTTTGGCATCACCTGGTTAAAACCACTCTTTCGAAAGCTGGCGCATACCTCCCTTTCTTTTTGCCCCTTGCCTTGCCACAACACTGAAAGGCCCATCTTTGTCTGGAAAGAAGCAGTTCCCCTTTTGATGATTTCAACCCAAAAAGGATTTGGAACTGGTATCTACCAGAAACATCACATCAAATTTGCAAATCTTTCTCCTTAACGTCAGTCATCTCATTCACAGTATCATGGCTAGGGTTACGTTCAGCACTCTCTTCTGCTTCAAGTTCTGCCATTTCCACTCTTTGTTCTTCTACAGAATGCAGGTTAGCATCAGAAGAATCAGCTTTATTAACTGGAGACTGACAACCCCTGGCCATCATCTAGTCTTTTATTGATGTAGCGAAGCATAGAACCAGCAAGTGTTTTGAGTGATTTAATTCTTGCCCCTTTTTGTTTCCTTTGCTGGCATCCACTTGGCCTCTTTGTTATTGACTTATACATTCCTTGAGGCATGATAGAATATCCCTACACTTAAAAAAAACAAATTAGCAATATTTGAAAAAAAATATATAGTTGTAAAAACATAGAATAATATATAATAAATATAGTTGTAAATTGCTTCAATGTAATATTTCTTAGATTATATGAATACTGTGACAGAGTATATAGAGGTGTTTGGGAGATTAATTGGGAAAGGTTTGTTAGAGCAGGTCACACACAAACACTTTAAAACACAGAATCTTTTCAGGAGCTTTTCCAAGAGAGCTCAGTCTCCTGATGGTCTGTTATTTGCAAAAGGCAACAAATGTAACAACAGGCAGTAGCAACTTTGTCTGGAAAACAGAATTTACTGTCTGGAAGGTCATGTTTTGTTTGCAGGCAGAGTGCAGAAGAAAAACAGGCTTTGCTCTCAGAGATGGAAGGAGTGAGAGAGAGAGGAGAGAGAGAGAGAGAGAGAGAGGAGAGAGAGAGAGAGAGAGAAGAGAGAAGAGAGAAGAGAGAAGAGAGAGAGAGAGAGAGAGAGAGAGAGAGAGAGAGAGAGAGAGAGAGAGAGGACACTGTTTAAAAAGGAATCAGTTGTGGAAAGATTGCCGGGAACAAAAAAAATCTCTCTCTGAAAACCAACAAGAACCCTTCTGAGTGGTAACTACTTACCTGTTAAGCACCAAAGTCTGGTGAATTTTATTAATGTTAACTTCTGTGCACAGTATAAGCATTGCCTGCAACCAGTGAAATTGGGCTCTGAACCAAAGAACTTTCCTGAACTTACACACACATTACACACACGTGTGCTTAGAATTAGAAGGGGGTTAAGTAGGTTAGTGAGTCAATAGAGATAAGTTAAAGATTGATTCTATTTTCATGTTCAAAGATAATTAAAAGCAACTTTTGTTGGTTGGTGTTTGTCGTGGTGAACATCTATTGCTGCTGGGGGGTCCTCTGGACTCGTAACAATACTAACAACAAAATAGTTTTGTAAAATCTTTCTACATTACTTTATTAGTAACTGAGCAGAAGCCTTATTTAATTTTTCTCCTTCTTTTCCTGTAATTACTTCTTCATTCTTTTTTTGTAATTTTTTTAAAATTTAATATTTCACTGTGAACTACTTCAATAACAATATATACAAACATTCATCATTAAAATATATACAGTGACATTTTCCCCACCTTCCCCACCCCTATAACATAAAGCAATAGTTAAAAAAAAGAAAAATAAATAAACAATAAAAGAATACAAAAGAGAAAAAAAAGAAATTGTGTCGTCCTAAATTCCATATTTAAGTTTTTCGTACTTGTAGTTTATCAATTTAAGAGATGGAGGTCTGAAAATGGTGGTTTCTGGTATACTCTATGTATAGTTTCCATTTAATTACAAATTACTATTTCATTCTCAAAAATGTTATAGATACAGGTTCACAAATACTAATTACCACAATATTGTAGCTGAAACACCATAAAATTTGGCCAAAGCAGCGACTATAAAAACATCAGCATCAACGATAACAGCGCGTGCTAGTAGCGTGTGGAGAGGAAACCACGTGGTTCGAAGCATCGTCATTGGGTAATAATGACAGCTCTGACCAGAGTGCATTAGAAGGTTGAAAAAGTAAATGAGCATCGAGTTTTTAGCCTTGTAAGTACATTGATACATGTAAGCTGGGCTTACAAGAAATGTTTTTATTGCTGTAACTAACTGCAGGGATATTTTTATTTTATTTTAAATATGTTTCCACTGAAACATTGCAAAAAGAATTTTATGGACAGTCATTTTGGTGTCACCCCCCTCTGATGGTGTCACCTGGTGCGGTCCGCACCCCCCGCAGCCCCCTAGTGATGCCAGTGAGAAGATTAACATAATTTCCTCTGTCCCAGACTGTGGTTCTTAATCCTGGTCTTGACCAGTGTATGTTCTATCTAGAGGGGAAATGTATTGAGAGGAAGATGATCCCATGATTTTCATCTCATTTTCCCAATTCAAATGTCATTGCTTGGATAACTTTTGGGTAAGGCAAATTACCTCAAATGAAATGCGACAAACCCCAACTGCTGATTTCTCACTTGGTGAAGGAGTGAAGGTTTTCTGAAGAATCTGACAGAGAGTAAATCACATGTCTAAACATCTACTATTCAATAGATTTTCTTAAAGCTTTGTTTCCCCCCCCAATTCGGGGAGAATTAGTAGAGTTTGGGGGGAATTGTTTCATTCAGCCCAAATCTCCCAGTGACCAGCCACTTTACTTTCCCACAATGACATGTCCATCCACTGACTACTGTTCTCCCAAGTTGAGGCCACGTGCTTCTTAGAAGAACATCGGCTTTATTCCACCTCAGCATTCTGCAACCAGATAGCATCAATATAATCTTCTCCAATATCTGGTAATCTCCCCCCCCTCCTCCTTGCTTTCCCTGATCCCTCTGACCCCATTCCTTCTTCTCTTACCCCCACCATCCATATGCCCATCTTCCTTACCTTTATTCCTATCGCTCCTCACCTCTTGCCTCCATTCCATGATCTACTGATCTGCTATCAGAGTGCATCTTCCTCAGACATCCACCTCTTCCTCCTATCTCCTTGCTTCTTACTATTTCCCCCATTTCTCCCTTCCCACCTGCCATCATGAATCACCTTGTGCTCCTCCTCCTCTCCATGCATTTATTTGGGTGCCAGCCCTCTTTCTTGCTATACCTGATGAAGGGTTTCGGCCTGAAGCATCGACCATCTATTACCTTCTACAGATGCTACCTGACCCATTGAGTTACTCTAGCATTTTGTCTTGTTACAAACCCAGAGGACCCTAAAACCCGGCAGCAATAGATATTCACCACGACAAATGATTACTTAAACAAAAATTACTTTTAATTTTCTTTGAACATGAAAATAGAATCAAACTTTAACTTATCTCTATTGACTTAACCCCCTTCTAATTCTAAGTGCACGTGTATGTAATATGTGTGTGTAAGTTCAGAAAAGTTCTTTGGTTCACAGTCCAATCTCACTTCTCATTCTTCCAAGTTCACTGGTTGTAGGCAATTCTTACACTCTGCACAGAATTTAACATTTATAAAGTTCACCAGGCTTTGGTGCTTGAAAGGTAAATGGTTACCACTCAGGAATGTTCTTGTTGGTTTTCAGAGAGAGATATGTTGTTCCTTTTTAATCAGCCACTTCAGTGTCTTGCTGATTAAACTTGCCCCTTCAGGGTTCTCCAGATGATAACCTCTTTCTTTCAGGTCACACAGAGTTCCTTTCTGTTTCTCTTATTCCAAGTGAAAAATTAGACAGCCAGTCATCTCCTCTTTCATGAACCACAAGGGCTTTGACCAAAAGATTGCCAGCTTGTCCTGTTCCAGTACCAGGTGCTGTCTTCTGGCTGTAACACTGTAGAAGTGTGTGTGTGTGTCTCTCTCTCTCCCTCTCTGAGAGAAAAGCCTGTTTAACTCTCTCTGCTTGCAAAACCATATGACCCATTCAGAACAGCAAGTTCTCTCCTAGACAGCAGTGGCTCCAACATGCTCTTTCATCTGTTGCCTTTTGCAAACAACAATCCATTAGTGAAGACTCTTGAGCACCCTTCAAAGGCTCTCGCAAAAGCTCTGGTGCCGATATTTCTACCGTGGGGCAGAGCTCTAGTATTTTAAATAAGATCTGTTTTATGACCTACTCTAACAAACTTTTTCCAATTTATCTCTCAAAAACATATATATCTCTATGTACTCTGTCATAGTTTCTTGCTCCAATTTCCCAACATCTGCCACCTTCCCATCTACTTCTCAGTCGTGCCTTACCAAGCAGAAGGAGACCAGTTCATCATTCCATTAATGCTCCTTATAAAGTGCACCCATTCCACTTTTCTCCTTGCAATCAGTCCTGTCTCATATATCCATCGCAGAAAAGTGCAGAGGTTTGACTTGCAGTTGGCAGACAGAGAGAATCAGTGCCACAAAGAGGTTGGGATGGTTATCTCAACACCCAATTACTACAATGCAAAGAATTCCGTTACTCGACCACCAGGAGATAATCTTTAAATTGACTCCAAATACATGATTCCCAGACAGATCTGTTCCCCTTCGGAATTCTATTCCACTCTCTCGAAACGTTACTTGACAAACTTTCCATGGGAAAGGCATGTTAACACTTAGCTTACTGTAGAATCTATAATCGGCTGGCACGAAGTTGAGCACAGTGATTAGGCGCAATGCTGTTACAGCGCTGACAACCTGGGTTTAAATCCAATGCTGTCTGCAAGGAGTTTGTACATTCTCGCTGTGTCTGTGTGGGTTTCCTCTGGATGCTCCAGTTTCCTCCCACCCTTCAAAACATTTGGGGGTTGCAGGTTAATTAGGGTACTTGGGCAACATGGGCTCTTGGGCTGGAAGGGCCTGCATGTCTAACCATGCTGCATGTCTAAATTTAAATTTAAAAATAGAAATTGTTTTGAGGGAGGTTGGTATCATGCCTTAGAACCAAGACAATAATATTAAAAAGGAACATTTTCCACCAGAGTTAGGGTTGGATTTGATACAACGATGTGTCCTCAAACCCTTGTCCAAACAATTAGCTCTTTCCCTGTTACAATACCAACGTATGGAAAGTAGCAATAAGAATTTCCATAGCTTGGTAGTCAGAAGTTTGGACATCTCAATCGGTGAGATGTAGGGGTGGAATGAGCCCATACGGCCCATCGAGTCTGCCCCATGACTGATTTCCTATCCTTTTCAACCCCATTCTCCTGCCTTCTCCCTACAACCCTTGATTTCCTTGCTTATCGAAAACCTGCCTGTACCCAATGACTTGGCCACAGCTGCCTGCAGATTCACCCCAATTTGGGTGAAGAAATTCCTTTTTATCTCTGTTCTTACTTTCTAGTTGCCTGCAAACAGAACCGACTGACTGATAATCAATAACAAACATGTAGCTCTCGACATTGAGCAAGGCCCATTATAAATCTGTTCTCTTATCCAGTCAGTTGCTGGGCCAGATGAATGACTTCCTCTAAGAATGGAACATATCAGGTCATGTAAGAAAGGAAAACATGGTTAGGTTCACTAATTGTCCTGATCAGGTAAATGTGCAGCATGACCTGACAACATTTGGGCTGATAAGTGACAGGTGAATATTGCATAACATTCATACAGTCAATGAATGTCTCTCATTAGAGTCCAATCATTTTTTGCTCTATGTTGAACACAGAACTTTATGGCACAGCCAAGGCCCTTCAGCCCACTATGTTGCAATGACCTATATATACCTAAAAAAAACCCCGAAACCCTCCCTACTTCGTAACCTATTTTTCTTTCATCATATGTCTCTCTTAAATGCCCCCAATGTTCCAGCCTCCCTGGCAAGGCATTCCAGGCACCCACAACTCTCTGGGTAAAAAACATACCCCTGATGTCTCCCCTAAACTTCCCTCCCTTCACATTGTACAGATATCCTCTGGTGTTTGCTACTCCCTCCCTGGGAAACAGGCACTGGCTTTCCACCTTATCTATGCCTCTCTTAATCTTGTAGACCTCTATTAATTCTCCTCTCCTCCTTCTTTCAAAGGGAAAAGTCCCAGCTCTGATAACTTTGCCTCATACATATTTTCCAGTTCAGGCAACATCCTGGTAAATCTCCTCTGCATCTTTTCCATAGCTTCCATATCCTTCCTATAATGAGGTAACAGGAACAGAACACAATATTCTAAGTGCATTTGTAGAGATGCAACATCACATCGCAACTCCTGAACTCAATCCCCCGACTAATAAAGCCCAAGATCCCATTGGCCTTCTTAACCTTGAATGCCATTCCCATCTCCCAGTCCCCCAATTTCAACATCCTGAGGATCTCTGGTGATCCAAAACTAACATAAACACTGTGGCTGCAGGATAATAATTTGAGAATGAGTTATTGTCAGACACATAAGTGCAATATGTACAGGTGCACTGAAATTCTTACCTGCTGCACCCGAACAGGCACGTAAGATACACCAGCTATAAAAAGTAGATACTAAATTACTCCAGTACAGAAAGAGATAAAAATATAAAGGAAAGATAGATACATAAATATTCACGGTCACTACTAATCCAAGAAAACAAAAGTGATGTTTCAATACTGCAGACTGGAAATCTTGTGTTTCTCTCCCTGGTTCATCAAAGCCCCACCATCAACAAGGTACATCAATGCGTTGAAATACTCTCCCATTGACTGGCTGAGCAGAACTCCAAATCAAAAACAGCCTCACACCATCCGCAGCTCGCTTTATTGTCACCTCGTTCTCCACCCTAAACGTTCACTCAGGAAAAGCTGAAACATTCAGCAGGTTGGGCTACATCTGAAGGAAGAGAAGCAGAGCTAAGCTTTCAGGTCAAAGGTTCTCCAGTTCTAACGAGCACAAGGGGTGACACAACAAGGGTTCCCACCATTTCCTGTCTTTAGTTTGGATTTCAGCGCCTGTTGTGCCCTCCTTTACTACACACCTACCTTCGACAAAATACACAAAAGTTACTGCGGGACGCCAAAGAAGGTATGTGGAGAGGGCTCAAGTCCACACGGCCTCCTCCAAGTAACAAACCATTTTGACTGGGAAATACTCCTCATCACCACTGCTTCTAAACTTCACTGGAAGTGTTTAAAGAAGGTAGAACACCACCATTACCTTCATAATGGGTTTTAGAGAGAGCCAGTAAATTTCTAAGTAATTTAAAAACTTGTGCTGAATTTTCTCATTAGCTGAGGACCTTCCAGTCTAATCCAACATTAATAACATAGAAGAAGTTATTTTACATCAAAATCATGAGATTGGGTGAACGCAGAGAGTTATTTGCCCAGAGCAGATTTACCAAAGAAGATAGGTTTAAGGCAGTGGTTCTCAACCTTTTGCTTTCCACTCGCATACCACTTTAAGTATTCCCAATGCCATCATGCTCTGTGATTAGTAAGAGATTGCTTAAGGTGGTATGTGGGTGGAAAGAAAAAGATTGAAAACCACAGTTTTAATCATCCCTAATTGACTTGTTATGTGCATGGTTTCATAACTCCAAAGGAAATAGGCCAATTACAATTTTTCTCAGGCAAAATATTTCAGTGACAATTGGATCTCGAGCAGTGATTCCCAACCTTCCCTCATCCCACCTTAAACAATCCCTTACAGAGATTGATGGCATAGGATGAGAACCACTGGTTTAAGGTGAGGGGGGAGAGATTTAACAGGAACTTGAGGGGTAAAACTTTTTTACACAGAGGGGTGGTGGGTGTGCAGGATGGGCAGCTGGAGGAGGCGGTTGAGACCGGTGCTATTGCAATATTTAAGAAAAAGATTGAATGGATACATGGATAGGAAGGGTTCAGAGGAATATGGGGCAGACACAGGCAAGGTGGGACTAAGTAGGTGCGACATTTTGGTCGGTGTGGGCAAGTTGGAATGAAGGGTCTGTTTCCTCGCTGTCGCCCTCTATGACTCATGACCCAGGCAAGTTGGATAATTTTTGTAACATACCATTTTCTTGTTGAATCATTTTATAACAGATAAAGGAATATTCTTTGGGTCAGCACCATGTGGTATTATTAAGAATTAGCCACCCGATGTTGTATCAGTAAAGTGACCTTTGCCCCTTCAATAAAGTGACCTTTGCCCTATTGTTTGTTGACGAGCAGTTTTGTTTGTGATTTGGCGATCACTGTCTGCATTGATCTGTTCACAGTTTGCTGTAAATTCATGATGCTGAATGATGCAAACCTCAGCCAAGAGGGGGTTCAGAACAAAAGAGTAAGGCTCATTTTTGAACCATTAAGTCTAGTTGGGGGGGGGGGGGGGGAGGTGGTGGAAATAATTCCGTGATGTCAAGCACCTGATGTGCTCGCTTGAAATCTGTCTGGGCACAGGGCTGTCAAGAATACTCCAGGAATTTGGCTTTGTTGCGAGCCCTAGTGAGGCAGTTCCTGCTCTTGGATTATGAAATCTGTGTGTTGGATCCAAATGTATCTGGCACAAATAATGTGGCAGAAATAACTAATCCCTAAAGGAAGCCACCTGAAAAATGTAAAAACACAGCAGCAGGCTTCTTGACCATTGCCTCTGGCTCCAGCCAGGTGTGCTCTGTCCCAGCAGAGCCCACGTTTGTCTTCACCGGACCAAAGAATTTCCCCACATAGCCAGTGATTCGTCGTTCGATGCGTTCACACAGACCACCCTCCAGAATGGCGGACCATTCCCTTGAGGACCTTTGCTCTGTCCGCTGCAACAGCAAGGACATCACAGTGGCCAACCATTTTAATTCCACACACCTTTCCCACATTGACATGTCTGTCCATGGCCTCATGTCCTGCCAAGCCTAGGCTACCCTCAAAATGATGGAACACCTTAAATTCCGTCTGGCCACTCACCAGCCAGAGAGCATTGACATTGACATCTCCAATTTCCATTAGACCTCTCCCCTAGTCTCTCCCTTTCCTTATTCCTCTGTCTCCCAGCTCCCACCCCTTCACTTCCTTCCCCTATCAGAGAGTTACCCCTCAACTGTTTTTCTGCCAGCTGTATCCACCTGCGATCTCTTACCTGCTTAGTTCCCCCTGCCCCTTTGTGGGGATACACCACTAGCCTACTGCAGGGGGTGATCTCTGTACCTGCAGAAAGATCACCCAAGGACAGACTACACCTGGCCGTCTGTTAATCAGCCGACCTGAATAGACCAAACTCCACCCAGCCGGCTGTCAATCAACCACCCGGATATAGTCCTGAGCTGGCCCCTCCCGAGCTAGTCACTCGGGAGTCACCAGTGCAGCTACCACTGTAGCAGAGACTTTTAACCGAATAAACCCTGTTGTACAGTCTTTTTCGAGTTTTGTGTCTGCTTACTGCTGCAGCTGTGCATCACACCCTTCCTCTCTCATCACCTCCCCTCCTTCTCCTCCCTTAACTTTTTAATGAAGAGCCCAGGCCCAAAATTTTGGTCACCCTACGGATGCTGCATGACCTCCTGAGTTGTCCCAGCACGTTTTGCACTCGACCCCAGCATCTGCAGACTTTCCACCTCAGGAGAAATTTATTGAACTAGTCAATAGATTATAACTCAGCACTCCATCATTCTGAGGATACCACACAAGAATTTGAGAGGCCCATGTGAAGCAGAATAAATCCAAATCTTGGTGCAAGATTCTGTCCAAACCTAAGATGAGAATCATCGTGACAGCGGAAGCTGATTCTTCACAAACTCTCAGAAGAGTTCAAGTAAAAACAATGTCTTACAGAGAGAACTGATTGAAAAGTATGGTGGTAAACAAAAAAATCCACAGATGCTGAGGTCTAGTACCAGCTAATCGATTGGATTTGAAGAAATTCTAGCGAAGATGTTCTTTGTTATGAAGATGCAATGTATAATGTTAAGAAAGTGTGTCGAAAGGAAAGGTTTCCATTCCTAGTTGCTTTAAATGAAAGTTTTATGATAAAAGGGAGTTAGTTTAGCTCAAGTGACATATAGTTAATGTAGTGGTTAGCACAGCGTTATTACAGCACCTGCAACCCAGGTTTGAATCCTGCGCTGTCTGTAAGGAGTTTGTACGTTCTCCCTGTATGGGTTTCCTCCGGATGCTCCGGTTTCATCCCACATTCCAAAGATGGACGGGGTTAGTAGGCTGATAGGGCGTATTTAGCCAGCGTGGGCTCGTGGGCCAGAAGGCCCTGTGACCGTGCTGTATCTCTCAAAGTATATTCCTATTGGATATGACTTAGCTTAGTAGAAGCAACTTCCATACTAATCACAAGGTAGCAACTTAGATAAAGATGTGTGTCTATAGTTCAATCATTCGATTCTCAGCTGCACCCTGCTTCTTTTAGGAATCCGTAGCATCTGGCTCTTCACTCATTGCGCAAACTTCCCGATTTCAATGCTAACTTCTTCCAGCCCAATCACATGGTGAGCAACCATTATGGTTTTGATTTGATGCCCATGATTCGGGTTTTTGGCCATTGTTTCACTCTACTCTGTGGTCAAGTCTCAAGTCAACGCATAAGGAGGCCTTTCATCCCATCAGGTACAGGACAATTTCACCATTCGGATTTCCCACAACTATTGACTCCCCCCTGACTTTCCCGCTAACCACCCACATGAGCAGCAAGCTTGCAGGAACCAACTAAACCAACCAGCACGTCTTCAGGGTGAGACGAAAAACTGAAGTAACCAGGGAAACACCCACACAGTCGCACGTAAACCAACAGAGGTCAGGATTGAACTTGGTCTCTGGAGCTTGAAGAAAGAGTACACGCTGCAGGAGCCATCAAGGCAAGATAATTCAAGTTTTTTAAATTGGTTATGTTTTTGATAGAACAGAGAACATTACAGCACTATACAGCCCACGATGTTGTGCAGACCTACATAAACCTACCCCCCAACAATCTAACCCTTCCCTCCCTCACTGCCCGGAACCCTCCATTCTTCTTTCATCTCTGTGCCTAAAAGTCTATTATACCAGCCTTCCCCACTAACAGCGAGCCACGCCAATTTTAAGCTTCCATATTTTTTACTATTTATTTTCTGCAATTTCTTTTGCCAGTTGTCTGAGGCTGCCAATTGCTTAAGTTCCAGATGGCAGGGGTTTTACTGTTCAATAGTACACATTAAATCAAATTAAAAGGCAATAATTCATACAAAAGATGGATAATAAAAGTGGAAATTGTGGAGTTTTATTAAAGAGCTGAAAATGAACTTATCACAAACTATGAACATTTACATCATGCCCTCTGAGTAATCTTTACAGAAAAATCCTGGAGGAACTCAACAGTGTCCAAAGAGGCTAAAGATATACCATGGACGTTTTGGGCTTGACCGCTCTTCAAGATCTGAGCAAAAAGCAGGCAGGCTTCAGTTTTAAAAACTGAATTGAGTTATTTATCAAATGACTCCAGTCAGTGCTTCTTATTTCATGATACTTTTGTCAATATGTACAGTGATAGAACAGATCTATCACCAACTTACAGAGTGTATATAGTTACTGTATCTAGACTGTGCTTACAGCGATTGGCTGAGAGCTAAGCCACACCTATTGTCTGGGCCTTAAAGGGTTGTGTCCCTAGCCAGGTCGGATCATTCCGGACTGGTCGGCCACCTGTGAAGAGCTCCTGTCTTTTGCTAATAAAATTGTAGAGCTCGTCGAAAGAACCAAAGACTTGTTGATCCTGTCAGACCCCCTGACCGCTACAGTCCTTGACCTACCCCTTCCTTTCATTCTCTCCCTCGTTTTTGTTTTTTTTGGCCCAGGGTCAGTTCTCCAAGAAGGGGTGAATGTGATAGTACAGATCTATCACCAACGTACATAGTGTATATAGTTACAGTATCTAGACTGTGCTTACAGCGATTGGCTGAGAGCTAAGCCACACCTATTGTCTGGGCCTTAAAGGGTTGTGTCCCTAGCCAGGTCGGATCATTCCGGACTGTCGGCCACCTGTGAAGAGCTCCTGTCTTTTGCTAATAAAAGCCTTGGTTTGGATCAACAAGTCTTTGGTTCTTTCGACGAGCTCTACATGTACACACTTAATAAACATGCTTTCTAATACCTTGGCTGCCTAAAAGATGGACTGATTTTAATCCCCACCAAAAGCAGTGCGCACTGTCAAATCTAGCAGAAACCCTCGGCGCTCACCATTTTCCTGAGGTCAGTTCTGTTGACATTAGTGATTTGTAGCTCAAGGTTGTTTGAACCAGTGTTGAAGATTATGTAATCTTGTTGCTCAAAGTCCTGTGATCTTTTGTTCTGTTCAGTACATGTTTTGTTTTTGTGAAACCATCGGGAACAGGTGGAGACTGCATCAGTGGGTCGCTCAGGTCTGTCCACTGCAATAGCGCGGATCTCTCAGTGGCCGCCAATTTGAATTCCCCATCATATTCTCTTGCTGACATGTCTGTCCGTGGTCCTCATGCACTGCCGGACCCACAAATCTTCTGATTGGGCCCCCTCCAACAGGATGGCATTAATAATGATTTCTCTGGCTTTTGATAAACAGCCCTCCCTTCACTTCTTCCCCACCCCCCACTCGCCCCCCCCCCCCAGTCTCTTCCCCAGCTCTGTCTCTTTCCTTTTTCCCTGTTTCACACAAGCGTGATAAATACTTGCCGCGTCCCTTATCATATCCCATTAACACCTTTTGTTGGCACCGTCTAAATTCTGAGCTTTTTGAGATTTCGTGCTTCCGACTCATTCTCCTTATTCCCTGAAGAAGGGCTCAGATCCGAAAAAATCGGCAGTATACATTTTTGGTTTTTATGGATGCTGCAAAGACCGGCTTAGTTCCTCCAGTACTTTGGTGTCACCAGGCTTTCATGTTCACCCAGCCTTCTGACTCCCAAATCATGTCAAACATCATTATTCTGTGATCCAGGGTCAGTGCCAAGGGGAGGGCATCTCTGGGCATTGTGCCCCCCCCCAGTGAAGTGTTGTGCCCCCTCCATAAGGCCGTGATCCTCGCTCGCCGTCAGATCCGCCCCCTCCTCCCTCCGGCATCACTAGCGTGCGTCTACCTTGACACCTACCAGCAACTCTCCACCCACGCCCGGCTGCATCACTAGTGTGCGTCAAGCGTCAGTAGCATCTAGTGATAAAAGCAGCGCACTTGTCACCTACACTGGAGGGGCAGATAATGTTAACAGCCCCCTGTCCCCCCACTGAGTGTGTTTATGTGCGTGGCACACCCCAACACGCTAATGCCCCCCCTCTAACATTCGTTCTGGTGCCGATGCTGCTGTGATCATGTCCAAATCTTTTTATATGGCCAATAAGTTGATGTCATACACATTGCACAATGTTCATTTGCACCAAAATTCTTACTGGCTGCAGCAGGACAGTTACTTGTTAAAAACAAACTATTAAAGAACCCATGGGGCAGCACAGTTGGTGCAGCAGTTAGCACAACACTGGTATAGCACCAGCAATCAGGACTGGGGTTCAAATCCCGCGGTGTCTGCAAGGAGTTTATAAGTTCTCCCTGTGTATGCATGGGTTTTCCCGGGGGGCTCCAGTTTCCTCCCACCATTTAAAAACGTACTGGGAGTGTAGGTCAATTGGGTGCAATTGGGCGGCATGGACTTGTGAACCGAAAGGGCCTGTTACCGTGCTATGTGAATGTATAATAACAAACTTAATTGAAAAATATATTCACAGTAATCCTAGTGCAAAAAAGGTGACATGCAATAGAGCAGACGGTTGTCTTGTTGGAGCAGTTTCCGATTCGTGTAACAAGGGGAGGTTTTAGAGCCTGATGCCTGATCCAGATGTGAGTCTGTTGTCATACCAGGTCACTAGATGATGCATTTCCCAACACCAGCACTGAACCTCTTGAGATGGTCCCAATTTAGAATCAAGAATTAGAATTTAGTTTCATGAAATCCATTATTTCATGACAGTGCAAATATTGTTATAAAATTAGATTTAAAATAAAATAAATCAGTGCAAATAAAAAGGAAAGTGAGGCAGAGTCTGTGGTTTGTTGTCTGTTCAGGAATCTGATGGCAGAGGGGAAGAAGCTGTCCTTGTGCCATTGAGTGCTCGTCTCCAGGCACCTGTACCTTCTTCCTGATGGTAGCAGAGTGAAGAGGGTAGTGGGGGGTCCTTGAGGATAGAGGCACCCACTCTTGTAGGTGTCCTCGATGGTGTGAGGACTGGTGCCCGTAATGGTGCTGGCCGAGTTCACAACTCTCTGTAGCTTTTCCTGTCCTGTGCATTGGCACCTCC
Organism: Narcine bancroftii; assembly: GCF_036971445.1. Taxonomy (NCBI): domain Eukaryota; kingdom Metazoa; phylum Chordata; class Chondrichthyes; order Torpediniformes; family Narcinidae; genus Narcine; species Narcine bancroftii. Next base: position 46,111,684 of record NC_091482.1, read on the forward strand.
ATACCAGACAGAATGCTCTCCATGGTACATCTGTAGGAACTTGCAAGAAATTTAATCTGTTTGATTGAATATTTGACTGATATTTCTCCAGAGTGTTTCCTGACTATAGCCCCAGGACAATTCTCCAGTTTTGTACACTTGCTCATTACCATTGTTACTGACAGCTGGCATTATCCATGTTGTTCAATCACTTCACGTATAAATAAAAGGCATAATGTTATTTGTTAGCACACTTAAATTTAACCTGCATTGTTTAAAGTTTAAAGTTTAAAGTTCACCTTCACTACATAAAATGACAAGCTCCTCTTCAAGAGAAGGTGGCTGGAGGAGACATTGAGATAATTCTTCTGGGATTAAGGAATTGCAGGGATAGGACGATGCCAACAGGGGACACCAGTGATGACCAATCAGCTCACGTAAAAGGAAACCTGCGGATATCCACGGACACTTCGGCAGTGTACATCTGGGGCTGAGGGTGGAAGTCCTTCTAGAACCCAGTGCGCGACCTGGCAACAATTAGCTTTGGTCGACCAGGAAAAGTGTGCAATCCAGGGCTTTCAGAAGAGCTACAGGAATTCCTGGTGGTAGAGGCAAAATGAGGGAGAGACATTGTGGGTTTCAGGGGTCTCTTCGGCCACAGATGAAAAGGCAGTGTGAAGGCCGGAGACTTCAGCAGGAGATTAGCCCTTCATTTAGCATCTGAATCACTGGCAGATTTAATTACCTGGTAGGTGAAGAGATGAGAATTTATTGCAAGGAGCATTAGTAGAATGAACAGATCCATCAAAATTCTTACTTGCAACTTCCACACAGGTGTGTAAAGCACACCTTTAGATTTAGTCGATTTAAACATCTGTGTTCTCCTGCTCCACTGCGAGACACATTACTACTTCCCAATGCCATCATATTCCCCGTTCTTAATGAATCCCAAAATGCTGTAACTGTCTACATCAGCCGGCTATGGACCTTGCTCAAAGTTTATGGGGCCCTTTCCCTGTGAAGCAGTCACGTTTTGATTTCTTCCGTACATCTATTTGAGGTGAAAAGAAAACAGGGCTTTTACTTAAATGTGCTGTGGCCCTCAGTGGACAGTAGAGTCTCCGTTGAGAATGGCTGGTCTACACCACCAGTCATTTTTAGTTGATTATATCACCCCATTTCTCACCAATCAACAACTGTCATCAATCATAACGTAGAGCTCATGTTCTACCTTCATTTCCCATCACACACTGAAGCAGCCCTGCACCAGTGTCCCAGGTCTCCTTGTGGGGTTGTTGCTGGGCCTGGCAAAGCTAGCTGTTCACAGGTTGAGGCGGCAAGCCATCGAGGGTTCAGCGGCAGCCAACTACCTTTTGGGGTTACATCCGAGTGCGTGCGATGTTAGAGCAAGTGCACACAGTCTCCGAGGGGACGGTGGGTGAGTTCCAGGAACAGGGGATTGAGTGTGTTGTCGATAGTGAGAACCGGATTTTAACCTGAACCTGTAAAGAGTACGTAACAGAGGGACGGAATTGATTTTCCGCTTATCAGGAAGATTTTAAAATGTAACTAGAATGCTTAGATGTAGTTTGTGTAGTTTTGTCATGTTGTTATCTGAATAAACTACTTTTGTATGTAAAATAAAGTGTCCCAGCTATTCAACTGTGATAGTCACATCAGCCAAAAGTATTACATTGGAGAAGGTGGGACATAACCAGCACAGACATGCAGGGAAAGAAATGCTTGCAAGTTCCTGATGCGTTAGAAGAGATGATTCTGGCAATTATAGGCTGGGCCATTGCTGGGGACATGGTGAAACACCGAGCTGAAACTACTGAAGATGCATTATCCTCAGAACTAATTCTCCTTCTTGAGCTACAATTTCTTCCCATTACAATGCCATAGATGCAAATACCTTTCATTTATTTGCAACATGGTAGAAACCATTTAAACCATGCTACCCAATTAACCTACAACCCTGTATGCTTTGGAGAGTGGGAGGAAACCGGAGCACCCAGGGAAAACCCAGACAGACAAGGGGAGAATGTACAAACTCCTTAAAAAGAGCAGTGGATTCGAACCCAGGTTGTGAAAATATGCAAACTCCTTAAAGACAACACCAGAATCAATCCTGGATCAGTAGGTGTTGTAATCGTGTTGCGCTAACCTCTACAACTTCTCTCAGGTAAGGAGGGAGGAAAACTGAGAGGGGAATGCAGGTAAAAACGTAAATTCCACTTCGTAGCCATAAACTCTGACACCAACAAATGCACAAACTTAGTAAATATTGTGGAGGCAAGGCATGGTGAGTCAAGCTGGAGCTCGCATGGGGAAGCAGTTAGTGCTGCTACGCTACACCAGAGGCTACGTTAACCAAGCAGTGCCATGCAGAATTTAGATGAGTCAGTGAACCTGTGATAGGAGCAGATTGGCAGCTGAAGACAACAGAATGCGTGCATTAGGTCATATGCCAGGAAGCCTGTATTCACTGTCAAGATGAAGACGTTTGCTGCCAACTTGGCAAAGGGCTCTGTGCCGAGCTTGGAGCCCACCCTCTACCCAGCACGGCAGTGGCCAACTCCTCTGGCACCCATGATGGCAACGCTCAGCTTATGACTCCACAGAGGCAGCTGCCGCTCTTTGTCTGAGTACTGGGGTGCAAGCACACGCAGCCCGCTGCCCGCCTCCCCCCGTCGCAGAAGCTCAATGTGTGCTTAACGGGCTCTCAGGATGCCAGAGTGCCCTGGCGTTCCAACCTCCAGCAGGTTACTGGGGCCACTGAGCCCATCCCAGGGCAGTGGCAGTATCTCTTCTCCACATTCAAGACCAAACTCCTTCCTGGGCAACAGGAACTCAACCCACTCCCCACAATGATATTGGTTCAAGGTTCCTTTTGTTGTCACATTAAAAATGTAACATACACGATTCACTTTAACTTTTCACTGCCTTAAAGTCAACAAAGGTTTGCCATGAGCAAACAATAGGACAAAGGGAAACAAAAGGGACTCCCTTCAGAGCCACTGTGTCTGTGGATTCACCTCCAAAGCTCCCGCAGCCTCTGCAGCCGCACAGACTCCTGTTCGATACATCGGCCGCCTGAGCTCCAGATCCAATCTCTGACACGATCAGGATACCTTCAGTGCCCGAGGCCCTTCTGGAACCCTTTTTGCCCTCAGCACCCTCTAGAATCCCGGCTCCATCATCCAGCTGTCCTCTAGGACCAATTACAATGGTAATGATGGTAGCACATAGGCACCCAAATTCTTGCTCGCTGCTATCAAACAGGCAATTGTAAATAAAACTATTATCATAAAGATAATTAAATTAGGAGACAGCAAATAGATTATATAGCTAAATAATAAATATTCACAGTAATCTTGTTAAAAAAAAATGTCTTGTAATAGAGCGGACGGTTCTTTTGTGCTGCCAGAGCCATGCACGATAGTGTGCCAAGGGGAGGTTCAAAAATCTGATTGCTGATGGAAAGAAACTGTTCTTGAGCTTAGAGGTGCTGGTGCCCATGGTAGCAGTGTGACGAGGTTGTGCCCAGGGTGATGTCAGATGCTTTCTTGAAGCAGTGCCTCACATCAATGTCTGCAGTGGACAGGAGGTCTTTTGCATCACACCAAATTTTGCATCGCATCAAATTTAGCATCGGATAAAAGTTGCATCACATCAAATTTGCGTCGCATCAATTCTGCGTCACATCAAAATTTTTGTCGCATAAAATTTGCATCGCATCAATTTTGCTTCGAATCAAATTTTGTTTCGCATCAAATTAGTGTCCCATCAAATTTGCCTTTCTTCCTTCAATCAAAATCCATGACTACACACTGTAGATGATGCTTCCCTTATTCTAATGTATCCTAATTTCAAAGAATCATCTTCCAAGGTGTGAGCTGCAATATCCCAAATTTAGATCTCTTTAATCCAACAGATCAAACTCTGTGGCTGTTACTTTATGTAGTTTAATTCGTTCCTAGAACAGATCAACCTTTTGCATAGCTTCACAACAAGACAATGACAAAGCATTTACTATATAAAGGTAGTGCTTTAGACTCTAATTACTCAAGTTGTCATAACAAAACCAATAGCTAAAGATTGCTATAGAAACAAAGATATATAGAGATACAAAGTTTAAAGAAAAATTTCTCGTGCTCACGCTTCCTTCACATCTTGTAGAATGAGAGCAAGCCATTATCCTGGGTGGATATTAGGACATATTACATCATAGTCACTCTGCAAACAACAGTTCTCTTAAAGAGACAGGAATAAAATCAAAAACGCAAGGTTTTAACCTTTACATACACTTCTCTACGTTGTATTCCATCTGCCACTTCTTTGCCCACTCTCCTCATTCTTCATCTTATCTCCTTCATCTCCATCCACTTATTTTTTGCTTATTCCTTGAAAAAGGGCTCAGGCCCGAAATGTCAGCCACATATCTTTGTCTTCTATGGACACTGAAAGGCCAGCTGAGTTCCTCCCACATCTGCAGACTTTAGTCTTTCACTCGTTCTCCCAAACAGTCCGGGTCTGTCTGCACACTCCCTGCTTCCTCATTACCTGCTTCTTCACCTATCATTGTGTATCAACGCAAAAACATGGCCACAGGGATATCAATCCTGTCATCCAGATCATTAATGTATAATGTGAAAAGTATTGGACCCAGTACTGAACCCTGTGGAACACCACTAGTCACCGGCCGCCAGCCAGAAAAGGCCCTCTTTATCCCCACTGTTTGCCTTGTGCCAGTCAGCTGATCTTCCCATGAAACCATGGGCTCCGACCTTTATTTTCTTTATTTTTATTTGCAGCATGGTAGAATCCAATTCTAGCCATTTAGTCCCAATGCAGCCCAATTGCACCCAATTAATGTACAACCCTGTATATCTGGGAGGGTAGGAGGAAACAGGAGCATCTCTGGAAAATTTACATGGACATGGGGGTAAAATGTACAAACTCCTTACAGACCAAGCCAGATTTTAACCTGGGTCACTGGCTTGAAGCTTCATGTGCGACACCTTGTCATAGTGTGATGAGAGTATATAGAGGTGTTTGGGAGATAAATTGGGAATGGTTTGTTAGAGCAGGTCACACTTTAAAATTTTTGCAGGATCTTTTGCAAGAGAGCTCAGACTCATGATGGACTGTTATTTGCAAAAGGCAACAAATGTAACAACAGGCAGTACCAACTTTGTCTGGAAAACAGAACTTACTGTCTGGAAGGTCATGTGATCTTTGCAGACAGAGAGCAGAAAAAAAAGAGGCTTTGTTCTCAGAGTTGGAGGGAGTGAGAGAGAGCGAGGAGAGACACAGACCCTTTGTCGTGGTGCATGTCTATAGGCCTTCTGGAAATCTGAGAAGAGAGGATCTTTGCTGAATTGCAAGCCTCCACCCCGATTCCTGTCAACAATTGTGCTTGTTCCTGACACCAAAACTGAAATTATTTGCCAACACCCATTCCCTTGATGAGTTAGTGGTGAAACATGAGGATTGTTTAGCATCCACTGAAGTGAAGAAAGAAACAAATGTGGAGCAAGATAGCAGGATATTTATAGTTCATCTGAAGTGTGGAGATGTTACAGCCTGAATCCATTTTACCCTGCCTTGTTGTTATGCTATTTTATATGGATGAAGAGAATTGACTTATTATATTAGCTTCACGACTTTTGTTTTACAATGTGGTGAAATTGTGTCAAACCTGAATATCCCTTTAACTTAAATGGGGTAATAATACAATTGATTTTTGATTTATATAAATCTCTTTTCTTTAGTCTCTTATAATGTTATATAAATATTAGTAATAAATTTCTTAGCAACAAATGTATCTGTTTTTATATCTTCAAATTGACTTTGTTTAGAGAGTCTCAAATCTGCTCCCAGTCTCTTTTTCAAATACATTTTTAATTGATAATTTTGCAAAAATTGTATTATTATGTATATTGTATTTATCTTTTAATTGATCAAAAGTTAAGAAAAAAAGATCCTAAAAAACAATCTTTTATTCTCTGTATCCCTTTACTGAACCAATTACCAAATAAAGAATTATTCAATGTAGAAGGAGGTTGATTTTGTTTTAACAACATTTTTGATAATTGATCATTTTTAATTCCTCTCTCAATATGAATTCTATTCCATATGTTTAAAATATGTTTCAATACAGAAAAATCTTTAGTTCCTTTAAATGACTCACTATTCCATTTATACAAAATTAACACCGGAATAGTTTCACCAATTTTATTAATTTCTATTTGAATCTAAACTGGTTTTTCATCCCATTGATAACAGGAGGACAAAAGCATGCTTTAAAATAATTCTTAAAATTTAGTACTCTTAGTCCCCCACGATCAAATTTCCACATTAATTTTTCAAAACCAATTATACTCCACATAAGTTAAATGGACTTAATCCTAATTATTCAAATAAGTGTTTTCGATGTGCAAAAGACACATGCGAAGGACTTTTTTGCATTCTGTGTGGTCTTGTGAAAAAGTGGAAAGGTTTTGGAATGAACTGAGTTTATTATTAGGGCAAGTTATGAAGATAAAGGGTACCAAAGGATCCAAGAATATTTTTACTTGGAGATATTTATGAAAACAATATAAAATTGAAATTGGACAAATACCAAGAAAAATTTTTAAGTGTTGCAATGGCAACTGCAAAGAAATATATAGCGATACCATGGAAAGATGATAGAGAAGTGTTATTAAGTAGATGGTATAATGAGATGTGAAATTGTATACCTTTGAAAAAAATTCCGTAGTTTAAGGAATCGAGTTGAAAATTTTTATAGCATTTGGAAACCATATATGGATTTTATGGATAATTTTCCATCCACCTATCTTATCCACTCCTCTTAATTAGTAATCTTTAATAACAATCAATGATTGTCGATGCTAATATGATTGTATATTAAAGGGTAGGTGTTTCTTTTATTTTGAGGTGGGAGGGGGATTGGGAGAAAAACATAAAAGTATTTTTTTTATCACTGGCTAAGGATATTTGATTAATGTTTTATTTTTTTTTCCTTTAATCATGCAAACAATTAATTAAAAAAAAACCTGAATATCCCTACCTTCCCAAAAGATGTAAGGTGTTTCTCTATTCCACTCAACTGTGATTTGCGTACTTTGAAGAAACTTTCTTCCTCCGAAGGGAATTCCGTGATGTGATTTGGTCTGTGCTCATTTAAAATGGTGTACAGCAAGCGCCAGTGTGGACAACCCTCGAGGCATCTGGCCGCAAGTGCCAGGCACATGGTGAAGGTCACTGGGCTCAGCGAATTCATTTGAAGCAAGAGCAAATCCTTTTACTTCTGCTTTCAGCCTTGAAACAGATATGTTTTAAGTGTAAAGATCTTCAGCTAGCCAGCTTTCTAGGCTACTGTTATGACTGCGAAAGAAAGGTTTCAGCTGTGCATTTAACTAGCATTTCAGATTTTGTGAAGGCTGAGGGTAATTGAAACCGATCTTAAGTATATATTTTATGACTGGCTGATAGCCCAATAACATCCACTCACCCAGGTCGATATGAGATCAGGCTGATAATAGCATTTACAAGGCAATGGAAAAGGATTGAAGTCAACTCTTTTCCCAAGAATGTTTATGTAGTTTGTGGTAGGATTTAAGACCAGCGAATCTTAGCTAAGAATGAATAAGCAAAGAATTTATTTAGATTGCACCAAAACAGCCAATTGGAATTGAAAAACAAAAGATTTTCGTAAACGCAACAGACTCTCTGAGCCAAACCAGGAGCAACCTGCTTTCATGCAATGTTTTCAGTCGAAGGAATTTCACCGAACAAGCACACGGGTTTTAACACATGGTAAAGGGAGAAATATTAGGACAGGCAACTTTAATTTAGAGGTCCATTTTAAATACCATCTTAAAGTAATGAGGAATGAGGGAATTAAAATATTTTGAATGTTAAAAGGCCTGGACAGGGTTGATGTGGCAAAAGTTATTTCCCATGGTAGGGGAGTTGAGAGCAAAGGGGGCACAACCTCAGGATCGATGGATGCCCATTTAAAAACAGAAATGCAATGGAATTTCTTTAGCTATAGAATGGTGAACCTCAGGCAATGTTTTTGGGTGCAGTTTAGGCAGAGATTGATAGGTATCTGAATAGTCAGGGTATTAATGGTTTTGAGAAGAAGGCAGAAGAATGGGGCTGATTGGGAAAATGGATCAGCTCATGATGTCAACATCAGAGCTGACTAGGTGGCCTATGTGCCTACCTCTACTCTGAGGATGAAGAACTTCAGATTTCTGTGTCAACATCTCTGAAGATCTGTCCTGGGGCCTCCATGTCGATGCAGTCATGAAGAATGTTTTCCAGCAGTTATACTTCGTGAGGAGTTTGAGGAGATTTGGTATGAACCCAAAGATTCTCAAAAATTTCTACATGTGTACCATGAAGAACATTCAGTCTGGTTCTGATGCACAAGGCAGGAAAATACTCCAAGGATTTGTTAACTCAGCCAGCGACATCACGGGCACCAGTCTTCACTCCATCAAGGACATCTACAAGAAGCGGTATCTTAAGAAAGCAGTCTCAATCCTCAAGGTCATGCCCTCTTCACTCTGCCACCATCAGGAAGGAGGCATAGGAGCCTGAAGATGAGCACCCAATGGTACAAAGTAGCGACTTCCCCGACTCCATCAGATTTCTGAATGGACAATGAACCCCAGATGCTGCCTCACTTTCTCTCGTTTTCTTGCACTATTTATTTATTTTTGAAATGTAATTTATAGCAATATTTTCACTATAACATTTCACTTTCACTGCAAAATGACGAATTAGCGTGACATGGTCATGACCATAAATTCTGATATCTTATGGACCAATGGTCTTAAAATGCAATCCTAAATAATAGGTTGTCAATATGCGGGCAGCGGGATAATCATCCCCCTTGTGTTCACGTTTCCCCTATCTGGGGTTCTGTGTCACTCTGAACTGCTACTTTGTGCTGGCCCATGTTTTCATTACACTGTGTCTGTTTCTAGTCTCTGTTGGCCTCGTATCTTCTCCGGTAGGTCTCTGTATCATTCATTCAACAGTTTTTACAATTTGTATGGTGTTAGGGTTAGAGTTAGTGTTTAGTGGTGTTTCTTGGTAAGCTCGGGTCTGTGTTAGGGTGTCCCTGTAATTTGTCCTAAGTGTGCTAGCCCATGGAGTCTGTTGTGGAGATTGCTGTTGTTGTGGAGCTTTTATTTGTGTTGTCTTTGGATGGGGTTGAGACTGGGTAAGGGTGAGGGTTAGGGTGTTAATATGTGGACAGCAGGATCATCATCCCCCTAGTGTTCACTTGTTGCCCCTCTCTGGGGTACTGTGTCACTCTGAACTGCCACATTAGAGTTAGGATCAGGGTTAAGGCTAGGGTTAGGGTTAGAATTAGGTTGTCAGCTTAGGTCTATGATAGAGTGTTCCTGTAATTAGTCCTAAGTGTTCTGTTCCAGGGAGTCTGTTGTGGGAATTGGTGTTGTTGTGGACCTTTTATTTGTGTTGTCTTTAGATGGTGTTGAAACTGGGTAAGGGTTACCTCTGTGATTCCTGATTGTGTTCTGGCCTGGGGGTCTGTCCTCATCAGTGCCTGGCAGAGTTAGCCGAATGGACTTAAGGCCCATGTGAAATTACACTGGGTTATTTGGGGGTTTTAGGATTAGGGTTAAGTCTGGGTAAGGGTAACTTTATGTCTCTGATTGTGTCCTGGCCTAGAATCTACCTCAGGCAGTGCCTGTTTGAGTTTGCTCTTAGGCCTTAAGGCCCTTGTGGGATTGGTTTTGTGTTGTTGGAGCTTTAGGATAAGGTAAAGCCTGGGTAAGGTTGATCGTGATGTGTTTGGAGTTGGTGTTTCTAGGTTGAGGTCTGGGTTAGGGTGTCCCCCAGGTGTTTGGGGTTGTGTAGATAGGGTGATATGATAGGATTTGTGTCTTGGGGTATTCAGTTGGAGTATAGCTGGGGAGGGATTGTGGTGATGGGTTTGGGTTGGGTGGGATTTTGAAAAAAAGTGGGGGATGGGTTTGGATAGTTGGGGGTGTTTGGGAATTTTTGGAGGGTCCACTGGATGGCTCAGTTGGTGAATCCCTTTCTGGATGATCGCCGGCCCTAATCGTTCAATTGCCTCACACCCCCGGGCGCACCTTAGTCTCGTCATTGTCATTCAGTGGGTTAGTACTTGGATAGTGGACCGTTAGACAAGGTTGGGGTGGGGAGGGTTTGGGTCAGGGATTGGGGTGGTGATGGAGGGCTAGGGGGAGGAAGAAGAGGAAAGTGGAAAGATGTAGAGAAAAGAGAGAGGAGAGAGAAGAGGGGGGATTTGTTAGCGTGATATGGTCATGACCATAAATTCTGATATCTTATGGACCTATGGTCCTAAAATGCAATGAAACTTGGAGAGGGAATTTGATCCGAAATAATAGGTGTTGGACCAGAGGTCAGAGTTGCAGGAATGCAGCAGACCGGAGAGGTTCCATGGGAAGCAAGGAAGGGGTGAAGCAGCGGAGGGATTCCTGCCAGGACGCCGGAGCTTATAATGTAGAACAGAGAGCTGAGGTAGCATAGATGAGCTCAGTGAATGAGATAGTATGAGGTAGAACACAGGCTGGGTTACAAATTTTGGAAATGAATGGTGAATCAGCAGCTGATTGGAGAAGCATGGATAAGAGACAGCAGCCGATTGGCCAAGGTGGAGGTCATGATAGAAACAGAGAGGGGAGCAGATAGGGAGCCATCGGGGCCATTGAGGAATGTGAACAATCTGGCTCACCGAAGCTATGGGTGACTGGAGTCAATGATGGGCTGGTGGTGTTTGTGCCACGGTTTTGAAGCCAACAGCTCTGGATTTCCCAAAGGCACTGACTGAAATCCTGAGTAATTGAAAAATCCGCACGGAAAATGTGATGGCAGTGGAGAGATTGAATGAGGTGATGATAAGGAAAAATTGGATACCTTCAATGTGCATGGGGAGGCACAACACCAGAGAAACTCAGCAGGTCAAATAACGTACTTTATTGAGCAAAGAGTTAGAGACAGAAAGATATCTTTATCTTTGCTCCATAAAGTTTGACCTCTGCTGAGTTTCTCCAGCATTGTATTTTTACTCCAACTCCAGTGTCCTGCAGATGTTTGTGTTTCACTAATGTGCATGTGCAACCTGTTGCTTTTACCATAGTGAATGTTATAACTGATAACTGGAAAGAAGAGAAGGCTGGATCAGATGGAATGATTCAGGATTGGAGAGAAAGGCGGGGTCTTCTTTTTTTTAAATTTTTTATTTTTCACACTATGAACCATACTGACCAACATTTTTCTCTTGAATATATAGTGTCATTTTCTCCCCTTTTTCCCCCCTCCCAGGGTCTTCTGACAACTATAGAAGCATAGAACACTGCAGCAAAGAAACAGACCCTTTGGCCCAACTAGTCTATGCCGAACTATTATCCTGCCTGGTCCCATTGACTTGCACCCAGACCATATCCCTCCATACCTTTCCAGTCCATGTACCTATCCAATTTTTTCTTAAATGCCAACATTCACCACTATAGCTGGCAGCTCAGTCCACATCCCCACCACTCTCTGTGTGAAGAAGTTCCCTACTGTTCTGTTTAAACATTTCACCTCTCACCCTTAACCCATGTCCTCCAGTCTCATCTTACCTAATCTGAGTGGAAAAAGCCTGTTTGCATTTACTCTATCTGTACCCCTCATAATTTTGTATACCTCTGTTCAATTTCCCCTCACTTTCTGATGCTACAAGGAATAAAATCCTAAACTATTTAACTTTTCCCAGTAATTCAGTTCCTCATGTCCCAGCAACATCCTTGTAAGTATTTTTCTCTGCATTCTTTCAGTCCTATTGATGTCCTTCCTGTGAGTGGGATGAATTAAGGGAGAATATTTTGATCTGGATAAAGACGTCAATGTGGTCAGTCAAGTCAATGTTAAATTTAAATTTAGACATATGCAGGCCCACGAATCAGTGCTGCCCAAATACCCCAATGAACCTACAACCCCAGTACATTTTGAAGGGTGGGAGGAAAGCGGAACACCTGGAGGAAACCCCCCACAGACACGGGGAGAATGCACAAATTCCTTATAGGCAGCACCAGATTCGAACCCAGGTAACTGGCACTGTAATTGCATCTTGCCAACCGCTATGCCAACCTGTGCCACTCACACTACGCAGACCGTACCCCCAGTTATGTCCTCAGGTTGAGAGGAATAGGAGTGGATGAACATGGCATCTTATGGGTTGACAAGATGGACTGCCCGCAAGAGGAAGTTCCTCGCTGTACCTTGGTACACATGGCAACAGAGCAGATTACGGAGCAGGGAGTGAGAATGTGGGCTAGAATGTAGAGCACAAGTATTCCAAGCCAATTTTGATCCTGCCCTCTGCCATTCTTCCCGCACACATTTACCCTAGTCCTGCTCCAAAGAGGAGACTTCACGATCCAGTCACAATCACTGTCTGGGTCACTGACTTCACAATCACTGACTTCACAATCCTGTCTGGGTCACACCCTGAAGCAGGATCATGGCCATCTCCCACCCTCCCCTCACTATCTGCTTAGTCACAAAATGCAGCCAGCATCCATTTTGTATTTGGGCCAAAGGAAAAGTGTCAACAGAAATCGTAACAACATCCCACCCAGAGGAAACATGTTAGTTTCTCTTTGATAGAAATGGAAATAATTTCAAGCCTTCTGTGAATTGGCAGTCAAATCCATCGCCCAGAAGCAGACTCACATCTATGTGGACAAACCGCGTGCGCACTTAATGTGTGAGTTGTGTCTACAATGTCCACATGCGTGTCTGTGTTCAATGTGCCTGATGCACCTCATGACAAAATAAGCACAGAGTTCATTGTCATGGAGTTTTACATGATTCACAGTCTGGGCTGAAATTTTCTCTTGGTGTCAGTGGTAGGGAGATGTTAAAATCTACAACGAGGATGATTATTATGATCAGAAAATAATGATTGATTGGAATAACGGTGGAGTACGGTTGCCACAGAGAAATCCATAGGACCATAAGGGTGGCATAGAGCATCGCTGGAGTCTCCCTCCCTCCCATCAACACGACCTACCAAAATCATTGAGGACCCTTCCACCTCGCACACAGCATCTTTCAGCTGCACCCATCAGGAAAGAAATACAGGAGGATCAGAGCCAGCACCACCAGGCTAGGAACAGCTTCTTCCCATGGGCAGTGAGAAGGACCAAAGGAACTGCTCACACTGACCCTCCGAGACTCTCATATTCACAAATCAATATTTATTTATTTGAATTTTGAATACTTGGCCTGCATGCATATTGTTTGTCCATATGTGTGTTCTGTCTGGGTGTTTTGCATCGAGCTCCGGAGAACACTGTTTCATCAGGTTGTACTGTCAGGTCACTCGTCTGAGTGCTACTGGTACCATGTAACCCAGTAATACCTGTGGCATGGTCAGGTGGTTGGTGACTAAACCGGGCTTGCTTGGTGTGGAAGGTGGCTAGACACCCTACAGGATAAAAAGCAAGACCTGTCAAAGGGTAGACAAACCCTCTTGTAGGGACAACGGCCGTCTAGCAAACACGTACCAAGAAGCACAGATAGGTCCTCCCTTGCATCGAAGCTTGGACTGGCCATTCACTGCAACAGAACTTCCCCCAGCCGTCTTGGACATCACCAGGCCGCTGAATCCGGGAGGATATGTCAAGAGGGTGGTTCTGGACCTATACAACCCCCTACTCACCTAAAATCCATTCATGCGCATGCTGTTTCTAAGGAGTGGAGTATCCTCGTATCAACCCCCACCAACTAACTGAAAGGAACTCTTATCATCCTATGGGATGGAGAGCCAGAATCTTGTACAATCAGATGAACTTGCCTTGTCTCAATGTGGATTCAGAACGGGAAAATTTAGCCTCAGTGGTTTCCGTATAGAATGATTAGAGCAGCCATTCCCAATCTTTTATTTGGCTATGACCCCCCCTTAGGACTCTGCTCAAAGTTTATGGACCCCTTTCTCTGTGAAGCTGTTGTGTTGAGTTGGTTTCTTCTGTACTTCTCTCCTGCCAACGACATTAAAAAAAATCAAAATAAAATTTAAGATTTCGGTCCATCGCTCCTCTGAAATCTGCTGCAGCCACTGGGGTGGCCACATGGCTGTTGAAAATGGCTGGATTACAGGAAGTGCATGGCTTGCAGATTTATTACACACGCCCTCTGCAGAAGTGATAAAGCAGATGGCAGAAGGGAGATAACCTGGAATACACCTTGACTGATAAGGATTCCAAGAATTTGTACTAAAAATAGAAAGGGTGATGACACCACAAAGATAACATTGCAAATATATCTAGATATCTAGATGTAAGAAATGGCTTCTATAAAAATAAATCCCTCAGGGAGAGAGCAGGAATTAAAAAAATGTGCCATTACAAATGAGTTGACTGGGGGAATACTAACATCTGTTGTGGGCAATATTATTATTGGAAAAAATGGATTGGTCAGAGTCAATAGAATTCAAGAAAGGGAAAGAAAAGTTTAACAAATCAGAATCAGAATTTATTGACATAAACATCATGACTTTGTTTTGCGGCAGGAATCACAGTGCAAAATATTCCTATAAAATAACATACAAAAATCAATAAATTAGTTTAAAAATAAGAGAAAGAGAGGTCATGTCTACGTTTCATTGTCCATTCAGAAATCTGATGGCAGTGGGGAAGAAACTATCCTTGTTCCATTGGGGGTTTGTCTTTGGGCTCCTTCCCGATGGTAACAGAGTGAAGAGAGTATGGCCTGGGTGGTGGGGGTCCTTGAGGATAGAGGATTGAGGATAAGACACCACCTTGTAGATGTCCTCGATGGAGTGAAGTCTGGTGCATCAACGACCATCTGGAGTTTTTTCTTGTCCTGGACATTGGCACCTCAAACCAGCCAGAATGTTCTCCATGATACAGCTGTAAAAAATTGCAAGCATCTTCGGTGACAGACCGAATCTCCTCAAACTCCCCACGAGGTACAGCCGCTGCCGAGCCTTCTTCGCGATTGTATCGACAGGACAGGTCCTCGGAGATGTTCACACTTGGGAATTGAACAATTCCATTGCTGACCTCTCCATGAGGACTGGTTCTTGTCCTGATTTCCCCTTGCTGAAGACCTCAATCAGCTCCTTGTTTTTTTCATTCTGACATTGGCACCACTCAGCTAATTGATTTATCTCCCTTCTCATTACTGTCTGTGATTCTGCTGACAACCATGGTGTCATCAGCGCATTTAGAGATAGCATTTGAATTATGCCTGGCCGCATAGTCGGGGGTGGGGGGTGGTGTTGGAATGTGAATAGAGTAATGGACTAAGCGTGTGTTGATTGTCATTGAGGAGGAGACGTTGTTTCCGATTTGTACTGACTGTGGTCTTCTAAGGATTCAGTTGCAAATGGGGGGTGCAGAGGCCCAGGGTTTTGGAGCTAGCATGGAGGGTATGATGGGTGTTGAAAGATGAGCTGTAGGCGATTAAAATAAATCTACCAGACTTAATAAATTTATATCTGAAGTGATAAGGAAGAACCAAAGGGTGTTGTATGCCTAGCCTTCCAATAGATATTCAGTAAGGTGCCAGTCAAGAAGTTATTGAGCAAAATTAGAATGCATCAGACTGGGGAAATTCTGCCGATCACCATTTATCCCCAAAACAATCGTTGAATGATTAATTGACTGCAATATAGTCCTTTCTCCTTACCAAACATTGTTTATAACCTCCGCTTTTTCTGGGAATCTGGGAGCCCTCGCTATGACAATGTCGTCAATGTGGCCGAGCAGCCAGTCAGAGAGATGTATATACTCCAAGGCCAAGAAGTCAAAATCACCACATTCAATTTTAGACAGTCTACAGAAAGTGAAATAAAATAAGGGGCACTTGTGGGGTTAAAGTGCAAGTCAAAACTGTGATGTTGTTGCAAAACAACAAATTTTATGACAATAAATTCTGACGGTGATTCTGAAAATATAAGGAACAGAAAATATTATTAACATTTAGTTCCATGATTTGTCATTGTTAGTTCAGGGAGATGCCATACAAAATAATTTTCAGGTCCAGGGAGAGTGCTTGTCAGTAATTTTAGCTTAGCATGCCACCCCAGATGTTTACACCAGTGGTTCTCAACCTTTTTCTTCCCACTCACATCCCACTTTAAGTATTCCCTCTGCCATCGGTGCTCTGTGATTAGTAAAGGATTGCTTAAGGTGGGATGTGGATGGAAAGAAAAAGTTTGAAAACCCACTGTTTGAATCGTCCCTGAGTGATGAGGTTTCATCACTCCAAAGGAAATGGACCATGACAATTTTTCTCAAGCAAAATGTTTCAGTAACAATTGGGTCTCGAGCAGAGATTCTCAACTTTCCCTTTCCACCCACATGCCACCTTAAGCAATCGCTTATTAATCACAGAGCACTGATGGCATAGGGATTGCTTAAAGTGGGACGTGGGTGGAAAGAAAAAGGTTGAGAACCATGGGTTTACACACAATTCAACAAATTTTTATTATTTTCTCCAGTGAGAATAGGATATAAAAACTGGCATATTAAATTACCCACCTCGTTTCGATTGCTTCTGTAAAGGCTCCAGCTGTGCAGGTAGGAGAGAAGAAAGAGATGGCTGACAAATGTCACTTTTAGTGACGTATGTGGAGACATTGAACACTGTTGTCAGCTTTGCAAATTAACAACAGTGTTGTCACTTTCAATATCAGTACAGCAGCTAATTCCAGGGGGAAATGCTGGGACAGACAGGCCGATACCACCAGCTTCCCTGCTAAAGCACTTAAAGCAGACTTTCTACAAATTATTAATAGAATCACAATTGGGGGTTCGGTAGACTTGCTGCCTTCTGGTTATTTTACTTGTTTACTTCCTCTTTGACTGTCTGCCTTCAAGACAAGTTTGTGTTCATCTGATTGTGCAACCCAACAAAACAGCGTTCTCCAGTACTCGGTGCAAAACACGCAGACACACAACCAGACATAACACACATACTGATGTACCATCAATTACTTGAAAGACTATTGTAGAGAAACCATATATATATAAAACCATAAAACAATTATAGTATGGAAACAGGCCATTTCGGCCCCTCTAGTCTGAACTGATTTAAGTGAACTCCACTAGTCCCACCTACCCGCTCCCTGTCCATATCCCTCCAATCCCTTCACATACATTCACTTAAGAACACAAGGGCATCCCTACTGTTCGACTGTCCTGCACTGAGTTGCAGGGGGCTGTGGAACAGTCACTTTTAGACAGGAGCCTGTGGGAGGGGCCATAGGTTCTCCGGCCAATAGGTATGCCTGAGCAAACAATTATACATAACTGTGGTTTACCACATTCACTCCTTCTTTTTAAAAGAAGTCTAGTGGGGTGAAGTGGAAGTTACAAGGTTGTAAATGCAGTCTTTCTGGTGTTCTGGTCATTCATTGGGACCGTCGTAGTACTGGTTGTGATTGCGGTGCAGCGGCAGGGTCTTGGACGGTCTCAGGCATCTGTATGTACTCATCGGTGTGCCAGTGCGTAGGCACCAATGAGTCCGGCGTACCCTCCCTCGGGGCAGATACAGGGTACCGGGGGTCAGGTGCATTGTGTGTGATCCATGGTGAGGGGGACAGCCGTGGTCTCCAGGGCCCCTGAGTGAGCCAAGTTCCTGACAGTGTCTTCATGTCCTTCAGGGTATGCCCCATAGGCATATTGGGAGTTGGCATGAAGGAGGTGGACCCTTTCGACCAGGGGATCAGACACGGTTCCTTACATGCCTCCAGAGTACGACGGGCCCTGGGGGCATCAAGCACACCAGTTGTGTGGTCCCTGTCACAGATTTCCTGGGAAAGGAAAACAAATGTTAATGTGGTGTGGCATTTGTGGTCGTACATAGCAGGGACCTGATGGAGTGGAGGGCCTCTGGGAGAACCTCTTGCCAGCGGGAGACTGGGAGACCCTTCGACCGCAATGCTAGAAGGACTGCCTTCCAGACTGTAGCATTCTCCTTCTTCCTGGGAGTTGTAATTTGTGGTCCTGCTCGTGACAATGCCTCTGACCAACAGGTACTGGCACAGCTTGTCACTCATAGATGGCCCCCGGTCACTGTTGATATAACTGGGGAAGCCAAATAGAGTGAAGAGGCTGCGCAGGGCCTTGATGACTGTGGCAGCGGTCATGTTCGAACAGGGATGGCAAATGGAAAACAGGAGTATTCGTCGATGATGTTAAAAAAATACACATTGCAGTCAGTGGAGGGCAGGGGTGCTTTAAAATCGACACATAGTCGCTCAAAGGGGCAGGTGGCTTTAATTAATTGTGCCCTGTCTGGCCAGTAGAAGTGTGGCTTGCACTTAGCACAGACCTGACAGTTCTTCATCATGGACCTGATCTCATTGATGGAGTACGGCAGGTTGCGTGCTTTGACAAAATGAGAAAACCTGGTACCTCTGGGGTGACAGAAATTCTTCTGGAGGTTTTGCAGCTGGTCAATCTGTATGCTGGCACAGGTCCCGTGGGTCAGGGTGACTCGCAACTCCTTACGTTTCCCTGGCCGGTAGAAGTGGACAGTTCCATCCTCCACCTTGGTATTCTGTCATTTTTGATGTTACCCCATTGCTGATTAATCAACGTGCAGTTGCATTCATGTTTAACAGTCAGCAGGGTGAATCTCTTACTACCCAGGTAATGGCACCAGCGCCACACTATCTCGACAATGGCTTGGGCCTCCTTCTTGACTGAGGAGTGTCGAATCTCAGGGCCTACTTGGTTACATGTGGCTGCCAGGGCGAAGTCTGATCCATCATTTTCCACCTGGAATGGGGTGGTTTCGTCCACAGCATGCATCGTGGCCTTGGCGATGTCTGCCTTAATGTGATTGAAGGCTGCACGAGCCTTCGCCGCCGGGGCAATGATGTGGATTTGATGAGGGTACAGTCCTGGTCCACATAATTAGGAACAGACACACTGAGCATAATAGGAAAAGAACCTAAGGCACATCTTCAGGGCCTGAGGCTGCATGGAAGGGGAAGCTCCAGCGGCAGCATGCGGTCAGGGTGATAACTCCATTCTCCACGACACAGCCAAGGAAGGACAGGCGGGTTGTGCAAAACATGCACTTGACCTTATATGTAAGGTTAAGAAGCTTGGGTGTCTCAAGAAATTTCTGGAGGTTGGTGTCATGGTCCTGAGGTTGTGGCTGCAGGAGGTGTTGTTATCGAGGTACAGGAAAGTGGTCCAAAACTCATACTGACCCACTATATGGTCCGTCTCCCACTGCAAGACCGAGACACTGTACTTAACTTCAAAGGGAACCCGGAGGAAGTGGTAGAGGTGGACATCCACCTTGAACGTCGTGTACTGAGAGGCCTCTGGGCAGATAGGGAGTTGATAATATGCCGATTTCAGGTCAAAGGTCGAAAAGACCCAATATTAGGCAATTTGGTTGACCATGTTGGCAATTCACGGAAGGGGGTATGCATCCAATTGCACGTATCTGTTGATGGTCTGACTGCAGTCAATGACCATCCTATTCTTTTCCCTGTTCTGTACTACCACCACCTGTGCTCTCCAGACACTCGTGCTGGCTTCAATGGCTCCCCCCCCACCCCAACCTCCTTGAGCAAGCTCTGCCCGGATGAAGGCCCCGTACCCGGCGCTGAACCATCTACTTTTGGTGGCAACGAGTTTACAATCAGGAGCGAGGTTGGCGAATAGCAATGGGGGCGGTGGGGGGGTGGAGAGGGCATTTTAAGTGTGGAAATCCCGCAGGTCATATGGTGAGCAGTTGGGATGTTGGTTCAAAAACTGTCGATTACGCACAGTGAGGGATGGATGGGGCCCATCAAACTCCATCGTCACGCTTTTAAGGTGGCATTGAAAATCCAGTCCCAGTTGCACAGCAGCGCAGAGCTGCAACTTTACCATCTGTTTAAAAGTCCTTATATTCAGTACCCCGCACCATTAGAGTCACTATGTAGAAGCCCCAGATGTCCATTGTCTGTGACCTGGATGCCAAGGAGTCCTTCTGGTTTACTGGCAGAACTGTAAGAGAGAGGTGCCACATTGTGTCGGGGTAGATGAAGCTCTCCGTGCTTCCACTATTGAATAAGCAACTCGTCATGTGGCCGTTTACCTGAATACCCATCATTGACCTGGAGAATGGATTTGGGCTGTCCAGGTCAAGCGTGATAGAGGCCAGTGTCGGGTCGCTGCACATTGCTGTTGTGGGTGGCGGTAGTATCGAAAATTGGCACTCCCCGGGGCCCACAGGTGGTGCTGCTGGGTGCTGAAGATGGCACCCAATATGTTTTATCTTTAGCTGTACTAAAGCTCATGGAGTTCTGGTCACTAATCACTCACATCCCACTTTAAGCAATCCCTATGCCATTGGTGCTCTGTGATTAGTAAGGGATTGCTTAAAGTGGGATGTGAGTGGAAAGAAAAAGGTTGAGAACCAATGGTTTAGAGAGAAATAGGGCAAATGTAGGCAGGTGAGACTAGTGTGGGTGGGAGATTTTGGTCAGCGTGGACAAGTTGGGACAAGGAGTCTGTTTCCATGCTGTTGGATTCTATGTCCTTGCTTCAATTTCTCAAATTTCTACATTTTTACCCCTTTCTAAACCCTCTTGAAAGCCTACCTTTTATTTTAATACGACCCCATTGCTTGCAACCTTATCTCATTCCATGACCTCAGAGTAGGTTGGCTGTGGGTCCAAGCTCTCTGGCAACCTGATTACGGCAATAGTACAGATGCCATGTTTTTGGATGATATGATCAACTACTCACTCAGATGTAGTTATCCCAGCATCTGGGTAACCGCTGACTCTTGGTCAAGACCATGGAATCTTGCCGTGGGTATATTGGCTGCTCTGTTTCCCACATCGCAAGAACAAAGCACTTTGAAGTGATCTGGAAGAACAAGATGCACAGAAGCTTTTTGATGTGGTCCGATGTCAATTTCTGCTTCGGATTGAGTAACGTCGCGGGCTATCCCTCCTCCGTCGAGCCCAGGAGAAAACAGCAAGCCCGAAGGAATTCAGTGATTACTGAGCTGGAGAGAGAAGGATCACAAAAAGTGACTGCATTCGAGAGAGGACATTAAATGAAAAGATTGAAGTGGGAATTTGAAGAGAATAAAGAAGAGAACTAATGGGTGTGGAGAGAGGAGGTGACTGGGGGGTGGCCAAAAGAGAACATATATTTCTCTCCTTGTAATGAATATCCCAGGGGGTCTTGTGTTAATCTCATTGAGAAGCCAGTAATAGATTCCATCGAATCTGAAGCACAAAATGAAATATTTTCTACGGTTAAAATTCAGCCCTGGGTTCCTTCAGACAACAACATGCTGTTTAATTGCAGCGTTTGACTAAATTGAGTTCAAAATCCCAAGTTTCAACTCTTTCAATAAGCAGCTTTCCCCATCATTCAGTAGGAGGCATTATTGGTGCTGACAGGCACTGGGAACAGATGATCAGGGAACCCAGTCGGAGAGTCCGCCACCCTTGTTCCCACGACTCAAACCGGTTCAGATAAACACTTACCTCCTCTCCACAGTCCTGTGGGATCGTTAGCTCCATTTGCCAGAGATTCTATATCCATCTTGTGTGTGAGACAGTGTTTTATAATCAAGGAGCTGAGTTAAATTTATATCCTGGGGGCTGCCACATCAGAAGCATGCATCCTGGAAAATAAACTAAATCCTCCATCCTGTGTTAAGCAGCCCGCATTATCTTGTAATTTTATCAATGGTTTCTTGAAGCCTTCTTGTTTACAATTTAAAGAGGTACATCAGTCTAAAACAGCAATTTTAAATTATTTGCAACATAAATATGATTTTTCTGAAAGGGTCAGGCCCTCAGGTTTTGGAAACCTGCCTGCTTTCCATTCCCGAAACAATCCCCTTGAGTGTGTGGCTACGACAAATGTGAGAAAATATTGGCATTATTACCCGTGATAAAAAATGTAAAGGGTGCTGCCATTTTCACTGTGGTTGTACTGCTCTTTGAAAACTGGGTACCCAACACACTATTGGCACAGGGAAGAAAGCACTTCAGCGCCTCTGCTTCCTCAAGAGTTTGAGGAGGTTTGATATAACACCAGAAACCCTGGAAAATTTCTAGAGGTGTGGTGAAATGTACACTGACTGGCTGAATCACATTCTGGTATGGGGACACCAATACCCCTGAGCATAAAACCCAGGACATCCCCATCATCGAGCACATCTGCAGGGAATGTTGCCATCGGAAAGCAAAAACAATCATCAGGGATCCACATCATCCAGAACACACTCTGCTGCCATCAGGAAAGAGGTCTAGGTGCCACAAGACTCGCCCCACCAGGAACAGCTGCTCCCCCTCCATATCAGACCCCTCTACCACAACCTCAAATGACTCTGACTTTTGCACTTTGTGTTTTTTTCTCTCTCTCTGTATTGCACAGTCAGTTTGTTAACTTTTCTTTATTTGTTTATGTGTGTTCGTTGAGTCAGGAGTTTTTTGCACTGCTAATAAGTGGCAATTCTGCCTCGTGATGTAATTTATATGTACTCTTGACAGTAAATCGGAAATTTTAAAGGAATCTAAGTGAAAATATTTTGGAGAAAGTAGTCAGTTTCCAGAAGGAAAGTCAGGAGGCTCGTCAAATGGTGCGAAAACAACCTGAATCGCACAAAAGAGATGATTGTGGACATCAGGAGGATGAAGGTCGACCATTGTCCATTGCATATCATTGGTTCTGTAATGGAGAGAGAGCGGGGAGAAGACGGTTCCATATTAAAGCATGGCCTATCCTGGACCCACAAACCTCCCCATTTGTCAGGAAGGTACAGCAGCTCCTACACTTCTGGAGGAGGTTAAGGAGGGCAAGGCGACCGGCCCCCATCCTGACAAACTTTTTCGGGAGCTTAGTTGAGAGTGCCCTATCTGGTTGCATCATAATATTTCTTAACTACCCTATTAACCTGCAGACAACCCATGTATTTGGACCCCTCTGTTCCTCCACACTATTAAGAATCCTACTACTAACCTTCAAGATCAACCTTCCAAATACATCACCTCACACTTAACCAGATTGAACTCCATCTGCCACTTGTCTGCTTAACTTTGCATCCTGTCCATAATCCTGTTGTAACCAACAACAAAAGACAACAGTATCCACAGCACCTCAACCTGCATGTCCTTTGAAAACCTACTGAGCCATCCTTCTACTTTTTCGTCCGGGTCATTTATAAAAATCACAAAGAGCAAGGGACCTGAACTGATCGCTGCAAAATTCCGCTAGTCACTGACGTCTGGGCAGAATACGTTCCGTCCACTACCACCCTCTGCTTTCTGCATTCAAGACAATTCTGAATCCACACAGCCAAGGTTCCAGGTATCCCATACATCAGGATTTTCTGAACGAGTCTACCATGGGGTGTGATGCGCTGTCGGTCAGAAGCAAACACACAAAACAAAAAGACTGTACAACAGGCTTTATTTGACATAAATTTCCACAGAGCCAGCTGTGAGGAGAGCTGCTGTAAACTCTGAGAATGTCTTTGAAGGGCCGGCTCAGGCTTATATCCCGGAGGGTGATTGACACCTGACTGGGTGAGGCTTGGTCTATTCAGGTCAGCTGATTGACAGCCAGCCAGGTGTTGTCTTGTTCCCATGCTCTTCTCCAGGCACAGCGGCTGCCCCCTGCAGTAGGCCAGTGGTGTACCACAACATGGGGGACCTTGTCAAATGTTTTATTAAAATCCATATAGACGACATCTACACCCCTACCTTCATCAATTTCTTTTGTTACTTCCTCAAAAAAAACTCATTAAGCCTTGTGAGACACATCCTGCCCCCCACAAAGCCATACTGACTATCTCTGAGAAGACCATACTTCTCTAAGTGCCTGTAAATCCTGCCCCTAAGAATTCTCTCCAATAGCTTGCCCACCACTAATATAAGATTCACTGGGCTATTAATCCCAGGATTCTCCCTATTACTTTTTTTAATCTCATCATAATTAATCTTCCCCAATTAAACACTTTATCTTTAGCTGTACTAAAGCTCACGGAGTTCTGGTCACTGTCACCAAAATGCTCTCCCACCGAGAGGTCTGCCTTGATCCAGTGTTAGATCCAGAGTGGCCTCTCTTCCAGTCAGCTGGTCCACATTCTGTGTCAGGAATCCTTCCTGGACATGCCCGACAAATTCTGCCTCATCTATTTCTCTTGCAGTCAGGAGGTGCCAGTCAATATTAGGGAAGTTGAAGTTCCCCATAATAACCACCCTGGCAAATTTGTAGATGGCGTTATTGTCGTACCGAGTCACAGTCGTAGATGTAAAACAAGGAGAGCAGGAAGCTAAGTACACAGCTGTGTGGTGTTCTGATATCGATGGAGATTGTGGAGGAGTTTCTTATCAATCCACACTGAATGGGGTCTGTAGGTGGTGTCAGTGCTGGGAGGGGCGGTGATATCACTGGACGGGGTGTGGCAGCACTGGGGAGTGGTGGTATCACTGAATGGGGGTGGTGGCAATGGTGGACAGGGTGGTGGTGGTACTGGACAGGGGTGGTAGGGGAATTAGACGGGGGATTGGCAGTGCTGAATGGGGGTGGTGGCAGCGCTGTGAGGGGTGGTTGTGGCACTGGACTTGGGGGGACGGCTACCAAAGGTACAAAGAACACATACATCTTTCTTCTACATTGTCCATCCTCCCATTCGCTCTCAACTTATTCAAAGCCCGAAGCCAATACAACATGGCGGCCACCAAGGCCCGCTCTTGCGAGAGGTTGGCCGCCACTGCCGAAGGGTGCTATTTTCTGTTGATCTACCCCTGCTTTCTATTGCAAAGGTTCAGTCATCCCCCTCCCCACCTCCACTCCAGCATTATCGACCTCCTTTTGACCTCCTGGCATTTATCAACCCCTTGGATAGTCAGATCGACTCCCAGGGGTCGATATCAATCACTTTGGAGACCCCTAATCCTGGCCAATAATGTGTCAATGCAGTTTTTAAATAAAATCAGAGAAAAGCTGGAATCACTAATCAGGGTTGGGCAGAAAGAGAAGGTTCTGCCGAAGAGTCTTAGACCTGAAACGTCAACCGTTTGTCTCTCCACAGATGATAACCGACCCGCAGCCTCTTTCCAGCATCCATATCTCAGATTTCCAGTATCTATAGTTTCATTTTTTAATATATTTTTTGGGTGTTTTATTGCCACAAGGATAAATCCACTCCCAATTAACTTTGCAAGCAGTTAATTCACGAACTGGAATGATGGATGACGGGAGAGTGTGGCAGGAAACCCATTCACATTCTCTTCTGACAAGAAGTTTGTATTGTTTCAGGGGGACATCTGAATCCTGCCATTTCGCTGTCAATGTGTGTGCTGGGACGGTTGGACTGGTTGAAACTTCCCGTCTACTGCTTTGCTCAGTTTGTTGGGGCCTTCATCGGCTCAGCAGCAGTCTTTGGTCTTTATTATGGTAAGGTTCTTACCTTGACATTGGCATTTAAATCCTATAAATTTGCTGCTGCTCATTTGTTGCACATTTCACAGATGCCTTCATGTCTTTTGATGGTGGGAACTTGGCCATCTACGGTCAAAATGCAACAGCGCAGATTTTCTCTTCCTATCCCGCTCCACATCTGTCCCTTGTGAATGGATTCGTGGACCAGGTAAACTTCCCGACTTGTCTTACAATTGTTACAAGCTGATTTTGAAATATTTTGCTGGTCACACTTTTTGATTTTTCCAACATATTCGTCAAATTCCCCTGACATTGTTGTGGAATTTCATTTATTTCTTAAGAGCCAAAGAAATAGGAGCAGGAGTCGGCCATCCGGCCCATCGAGCCTGCTCCGCCATTCAATCTGATCTGATGATTGGCTCATCTCCACCAACCTGCCTTTTCCCCCATATCCCTTAATTCCCCAATGATATAAAAATCTCTCCAACCTTGTCTTAAATATATTTACTGAGGTCACCTCCAACTGCTTCGATGGGCAGCGAATTTCATAGATTCACCACCCTCATCACCATCCTAAATCTACTATTCTGAATCTTAAGGTTATGTCCCCTAGTTCTGGTCTCCCCCACCATGGAAACAACTTACCCACCTCTATCTTATCTATGCCTTTCATAATTTTATATGTTTCTCCAAGGTTCCCTTTCATTCTTTTGAATTCCAGTAAGTATAGAGCATCACAACACAGTACAGGCCCTTCGGCCCACAATGTGCCCACAACAATCTAATCCAGTGGTTCTCAACCTTTTTCTTTCCACTCACAAACCTCTTTAAGTATTCCCTATATTATTGGTGCTCTGTGATTAGTAAGAGATTGCTTAAGGTGGGATGTGAGAGAGAAGGGAAGGTTGTGAATCACTGCACTAGACCTAATTGTTACTGAAATATTTTGCTTGAGAAAAATTGTCATTGCCCGTTCCCTTTGGAGTTATGAAACTGTGCACATAATGAGTCAATTAGGTACGATTAAAACAGTGTTTTTCAAACTTTTTGTTTCTACCCACATACCACCTTAAGCAATCCCTTACTAATCACAGAGCACCTATGGCATAGGGATTACTTAAAGAGAATGGAAAGAAAAAGATTGAGAACCACTCCTCTAATCCTTCCCTACCTCACACCCATAACCCTCCATGATATAACATAAAACAAAGGGTTAATGGTTTGCTTCCAGATGTAATCAGTCTTCAGAGGATGCAAGAGAACTTCGTCGGTGAATGCATCATCTTTGATGGAAACATTTGACTTTTATTGCCTTCTCCAGATCGGCCCAGAGCTGTGACCGCTAGTTTTTGTATCAGTACCTTGCAATTCCTTTGCATTGCATCAGCCTATTCCATGTCCTACGCTGTGGATGTTTCCCTGTAATAAGAAAATGATCAACCACCAAGTTTGTTGTCACATCGGTCTGGAATTCCTGGGAAAGGCAGTTCTGAGGGGCCTTTGGACGAAAAGGGTCTTAGTGGCTGCCTTTCTCTGGAAACGCCCTTATATTCAGGAACATGAGTCGTGAAATTTGCTGTTTTTTTGGCAGCAACAAGGTGCAAAATTACTATAAATGACTGCTCTGCAAATGCAAGATTTTTTTAAAAGTCATGCAACAAAAGAGAAAAAGCAAGGACGTGTCCATAAGTTTTGTCAGTTCAGAAATCTGCTGGCGGAGGGGGAGAAGCTGTATTTGTACCATTGCGTGTTCGCCTTCAGGCTCCTGCACCTCCTTCCTGATGGTAGCAGTGAGAAAAGGGCATGGCCTGGGTGGTGAGGACCCTTGATGATAGAAGCTGCTTTCTTGAGATGCCACCTCTTAAAGACGTCCTTAATGAGTGAAGACCAATGTCCGTGATGGCACTTTTTCTGTCCTGCGCATTGGCACCTCTGTACCAGACAGCAGTCAGAATGCTCTCCACGGTACACATGTAGAAATGTGCAAGTCTTTGGTGACGTGCAAAATCTCCTCACGAAATGTAGCCACTGGTGAGCCTTCTTCATGATTACATCGACATGGTGGACCCAGGATAGGTCAGAGATGTTGACACACAGGAATTTGAATTTCTTCTCCTCTCCACCACTGGCCCTTCGATGAGGGCAGGTTTGCGATCTCCTGGCTTCCCTTTCCTGAAGTCCACAATCAATTCCCTAGTTCCTTGGCCGATGTACTTTTTCCAATGGCAGATAGTGGGCTGTAAACATGCGCTGGAATGAAAGATAAATGCAGACCTGTACGACCTTTGTGGTATGTTGACCATCAATCAAACCCAATCTTACCACTAATCTCTTCCTCAAAATACAATGGGTTCAAGCTCTACTTGGAATCAACACACCGATCTATTTGAAGGAGGTACTGGGGAGGCGTCAAGAAGATGGATTTTGTGACCGGTTCAACCCTAGATCTTTCCTGACCATGAAAATAGCAATTTGCTCCATCACGTCAATCATCAAACTGCCCATTAAATTAGGAGGGAAAAATTACCTTGGCACTATTTGCAAGTGAGCAGAAAAGTTCTTCCTAAGGACTCTCCTACATTAATGATGCAAGCAATGGATCAAGTCTTCAGTTGTCTTGTGAGAGCTAAGTGAATGCAAGTTCAAGTTCAAGCTTGTCACATGAACCAAAACAATGAGAAAGTTTGTTCTGTGAGCAATCAAGCTGGTTTATCCATACACAGGACAGTGGTAAAAGCATAGTGTGTTACAGAAAGACATCTGTTAGAGTGAGCAGAGACATTATTTTATTCATGTGAGGTTCATGCAGGAGTCTGATAACGGTGAGAAAGTAACTTTCCTTGAATCTGGTAATCTCTCACTCTCATGAATCATCTTCTTGGCGGTGGTGGGGGGGGTGCGGTGAAGAGAGTCGGGGATCGGTTGGCTGCTTTTCCAGAGCAGTGGAAAGTGAGTCACTGGAGGAGAGGGGGGTTTTCTATAATGGTCTGATCTTCACTCACGACCCTCCACATTTTCTTGTGGTCTTGGATGGGGCAGTTTGTGCCCCACACAGAAACACCCCAAAAGGATACAATGAGTGAAATGGAGCACCAGTAGAAGTTGTTTGGGGTCGAGGGTGACATGCTGAACTTTCTCAGGCTTCTGAGGGAGAGGAGGCGCAGGTGCCATTTCTTGGCCATCAGGCTGATGTGGGTGGGCCAAGACTGGTTGCTGGAGATGATTACTCCTAGTAACTTAAAGCTGTCTACTATCTACATTAATGATCTGGATGATAATGTGGTACATTGGATCAGGAAGTTTGCAGATGACACTAAGAATGGAAGTGTTGTGGACAGCAAAGAAGGTTTTCAAAGCTTGCAGAGGGATTTGGACCAGCTGGAAAAATGGGCTGAAAAATGGCAGATGGAATTTAATGCAGACAAGTGTGATGTGTTGCATTTTGGAAGGACAAACTAAGAAAGGACATACACAGTAAATGGTCAGGCACTGAGGAGTGCGGTAGAACAGAGGGATCTGGGAATACAGATACAAAATTCTCTGAAAGTTGCATCACAGGTGGATAGGGTTGTAAAGAGAGCTTTTGGCATATTGGCCTTCATAAATCAAAGTAATGAGTTTAGGAGTTGGGATGTTATGTTAAAGTTGTATAAGACATTTGTGAGACCAAATTTGGAGTATTGTGTGCAGGAAAGATATCAATAAGATTGAAAATGAGCAGAGAAGATTTACTAGGATGTTGCCTGGACTTCAGCAACTGAGTTATAGGGAAAGGATAAAGAGGTTAGGACTTTATTCCCTTGAGCATAAAAGAATAAGGGGAGATTTGATAGAGGTATTTAAAATTATGAGGGGGATAGACAGAGTAAATGGAGGTCGGCTTTTTTCCACTGAGAGTAAGTGAGATACAAACCAGGGGATATGGGTTAAGAGTGAAAGGGAAAAAGTTTAGGGGGAACATGAGGAGAAACTGGTGGGAGTGTGGAACAAGCTTCCAGCTGAAATGGTGAACGCGGACTCTATTTTAGCATTTAAGAGATATTTGGACAGGTACATTGATGGGAGGTGTATAGAGGGTTATGAACTGGGTAAAGATTAGTGGAACTAGGCAAAATAAAGGTTCAGCACAGACTAGAAGGGCCAAAGGGACCTGTTTCCGTGCTATAATGTTCTATAGTTCTATATCCCAATCCTCTTTCTTGATGTGGATCAGGGAGTGAGCTCCAGCCCTCTCTGGAAAGCTATAACCAGATCAGCTTGGATGACATTGAGGGAAGGGTTGTTGTCCTGGGACTCATCCCTTGAACATGGGTGTCATCTGCAAATGTACTGGTGGGAGTTCACAAGATCACAAGATAAAGGAACAGAAATAGGCCATTCTGCCAATCAAGTCTGCTCCACAACTCCAACCCTGAGCTAAAATGTTCTCACATCTAGTTCAAAATTCTGCCATTTTCCCCATATCCCTTGATACCTTGTCTAATTAGATGCCCATCAATCTCCCTCTTAAATTCCCCCAATGATCTGGCCTCCACAGCTGCATGTGGCAATGAACTCCACAAATCCACAGCCCTCTGGCTAAAGAAATTTCTCCTTATCTCTGTTTTAAATGGGTACCTTCTAATTCTAAGACTGTGCCCTCTTGTCCTGGATTCACCCTCCAAGGGAAACATCTTATTCACATCTAGTCTCTCCAATCCTTTTAGCCTTTGAAATGTTTCTATGAGATCCCCTCTCATACTCCAATGAATACAGTATAAGAGCCAATAAACGTTCCTCATATGTTAAGCCTTATCATCCTGGTAAATCTTCTCTGTATTCTCTCCAACATCATTACATCCTTTCTAAGATAAAAGGCCGAAAACTGTGCACAGTTCTCCAAATGAGGTCTCACCAGTGCCCCATAGAGCCTCACCAACACCTATACACTATTCCTCTTGAAATGAATGCAAACATAGCATTCGCTTTCTTTACCGCCAATCCAAGCTGCTGGTTAACCTTTAGGTTTTCCTGCATGAGGACCCCCAAGTCCTTTTGCACTTCCAAATTTTGAATTTTCTCCCCATCCAAATAATAATCTACCTGTTATTTCCTCTTCCACAATGTACATTGTACATTTATCTCATCTACCATTTCTTCACCCACTCTCCTGAACTGTCCAAGTTTCTCTGCAACCTTTTGGTTTCTTCAACACTTCCTACTCCACCACCTTCTTGGTGTCATCTGCAAACTTCGCCACAAAACCATTCAATCCATAATCTAAATCGTCAATATTCACTGTAAAAAGAAGTGGCCCCAACACCGATCCCTGCGGAACACCACTAGTAACTGGCAACCATCCAGAACAGGATCCCTTCATTCCCACCCTTTGCTTTCTGCCCATCAGTCAATGCTCCACCCAATCTAATATCTTTCCTGTAATTCCATGAGCTCTCATCTTATTAACCAGCCTCTTATACGGCACCTTATTGAAGGCCTTTTGAAAATCCAAATACACAACATCCACAGTCTCTCCCTTGTCAATCCTACTTGAGATTTCCTCAAAAAATTCCATAAGGTTGGTCAGGCAGGACCTTCCCTTCATGAAACCATGTTGGCTTGGACCTATCATGTCATGCACCTTGTGGTAGTTTATAACTTCATCCTTGAGGATCAACTCCAATAACTTTGCAAGTACTAAAGTCAGACTAACAGGCCTATAATTTCCTTGTTATGTCTCCCTCCTTTCTTAAACAGCAGAACTATATTTTCAACCTTCCAATCCTCCGGAACTATGCCAGAGTCTATTAATTTCTGGAAAACCATTTCCAATGCCTCCACAATTTCCAAAGCCACCTCCTTCAGAACCCGTGGGTGCACCTCATCCGGTCCAGGAGACTTACCTTTCCTTTGTCCATTTAGCTTACTAAGCACTCTCTCTCTAGTAATCCTGACTGTACCTAATTCTATTCCCTGAGATCTCTGGCCTTCAGTAATATTGCTATTGTCTTGCTCAGTGAACACAGATGCAAGATACTGATTTAGTTCTGCCATCTCTTTGTTACCCATTATAATTTCTCCATCATTCTCAAAAGGCCGTATATTTACCTGTGTCTCTTTTTTACTCTTCATATATTTTAAAAAAACTCAGTATCCTATTGTATGAGTTGGAGCGGTGCTTATCCACACACCCTTGGGTGGACGGGGAGTACAGTCAGGGACTGTGTACTAGCCTTTTGCCAAATCTGTATTCCATCGGCAAGTAGGTAAGGACCAGGCTTCACCACTGGGTGCCCTGGGCCCGCCGTGCAGGACCTCACAGGGACCACCATATCCAAACACCACGCAGTGTTGATGGGAGAGCAGGTACCTCTGCCACTTTGCCTTTCCTGAGAACACTATGCGGTCCATCCAGAGGATTGAGAAGCCCCCCCCCCACCCCCCCCCAAGTGGTTCTGCACAGGCAGGGGTGCAGGGAACAAGCCGTGCTTCTGAGAGGCATAGCCGCCCTCTGGCTCTCCGTCAAAGATAAACCTTGCCTCAAGTTCATTCAGCTGTCGTGTCCCGACACTGCAGTGACTCATTGCAAATGCAACTGATTGTGAAATACTTTCATGCATAAAGGAGTCATCGAAATGTCCGGTCAGGAATGAGACGCTGATATTTCTTCACTAGTGACATTGAAGTACAAAAGCTAACATTCCTGGCTGTCTGGGTACTGTTCTGGTACAAATAACAAAGGAGTAGCCCAAAGGCCTCAGCTGAATGGCTCAGTAATTCCACTGAGAAAACATTCACCTCTTATTTTAGGGAACACATACTTGAAAGACAACTAGCAAAAAGAAATGTTTAAATGATTTGAGTGTCATTTGGCATTGATACCACACAGTGATGTATTCATGAAGTTATACAACAAGGAAATGGTTAACTTAGTGGTTAGCACCAGTGATCAGGACAGAGTTTGAATCCCGTGCTGTCTGCAAGGAGTTTGTATGTTCTCCCTGTGTCTGCAAGGGTTTCCTCTGGGGGCTCTGGTTTCCTCCCACCTTTCAAAATGTATGGGGGCTATAGATCAATTGGGTGTAATTGAAGCAGCGCAGGCTAGTGGGCCGAAAGGGCCCGTTACCATGTTGTATGTCTACATTTAATTTAGAAACAGGATCTTCAGCCAAATGTGTCCATATCAACCAAGTCACCAACCTGAGCTCATCCCATTTGCCTGATTCGACCAAAGTCCCTTCAGATCTTTTCCGTGTCTAACACATGGAAGTCTGCAGGTGCCGTGATTGTAGTAAAAATATACAGTAAATGCTGGAGGAACTCAACTAATCTCGCAGCATCCATCGGAGGTAAATATATGCAGTACTACAGACATTTCGGCCCTGAGCCTGCAGATGTTTGCAAAGGTTTTCAATGTCATACCAAACCTCCGCCAACTCCTGAGGAAGTACAGGGGTTGACGTGGTTTCTTCACGATATTAGTGTGCTGGATCCAGGAAAGGTCCTCCAAAATAGTTAATCCCAGGAATTTAAATTTGCTCACCTCCTCCACCTCTGATCCCCCAATGATCACTGGATCATACACCCCTGGTTTTCCCCTCCTAAAGTTCACAATCAAAGTTCACCTTGGTTTTGGTGACATTGAGTGTGAGGTTGTTGTAAGTATCCGATTCAGCTAGGATGTCTCCTGTGTGCTGATTCATCACCCCACTTTTGCCATGGCATCAGCATATTTTTAGATGGTGTTGCTGTTGTGCCAGGCCACATCATTATTGGTGTAAAGTAATTTAGAGCAGGGGGCTAAAAACGTAGCCCTGTGGTGCTCCAATACTGATGAAGATTGCAGAGGAGATGTTCTTACCAATCTTCACTGATTGTGGTCTAGGTGGGGTGGGGGGGGGGGGGGGGGGGTGGCGGTGAGGATATCCAGGATCCATTTGCATGGTGGTCTATTGAGTCCCAGATCTTGGAGTTTGCTGATCAGTTTTGACGGGATGATGGCATTGAATGCCGAGCTGTAGTCGATAAACAGCATCTGACGAATGCATCTTTGCTGTCCAGGTATTCTAGGGCCTTGTGTAGAGCCAAATGCCACACCTCGTACTTGCCCATGTTAAACCTGCCATGCTTTGGCCCACATTCCTAGATCATCTCAATCCTATTGTAATCACAGATGGTGTTTGTCACTGACCACTTACCACCAATTTTGTTACCATCCATGACTCTTAACAACCATGCCAACTGCATTGTCACCCAGTCCTTAATAAATGCAATAAACCACAGTGCGTCCAGCTCCTTTCCCCAGGACACATCACTGATTAGAGACCTCCAATCTGAATAATCATCCTCCACTGACTCCTCTATCTCCTACCACCAATGTGTATCCAACCAATGTATCAAACCTTCATAAAGACCATACAGACAATGTCTACCACTCTGCCCCCATCAATCCTCTCAGTCTACTCTTCAAAAAACATAATTTCCCACACACTAAGTGATGTTAACTATTCACTTTTCCTGTCCTGAGCATTGGCCCTTCCATACCAGACAGTGAAGCAACCAGTCAGAATCCTTTCCATGGTACAACTGGAGAAATGTTCAAGACTTTGGTGACATACCAGATCTCTTCAAACTCCTAATGAAGTATAGCCACTGGCAAGCCTTGACATGGCAGTCCCAGGATAGGTCTTCAGAGATGTTGACACCCAAGATTCTGATGTTTCTTACCCTCTCTACTGCTGACTCCTCAATGACAACTGGTTTGTGTTCTCCTGGCTTCCCCTTCCTGAAGTCCACAATCAATTCCTGATGTTGAGTGCAAGATTGTTGTCGTGACACCACTCAACTAGTTGATCTATCTCACTTCTATACTCATTACCGCCTATGATTCTGCTGACAACCATGATGCCGTCAGTCAATTTGTAGATTTGAATTTGAATTCTGCAAAGCCACACAGTCATGGGTGTAGAAAGAGAAGAACAGTGGGCTAAGCACCCATCCTTGAGATGCATCTGTGGTTGATCATCAGCTCTGGATGGACCTCCCACTGGTAAAATAATGTTGTCCTTTGCTCTGTTCGAGTCATCTCTCCCTGCAACTCTGCACTCTGTCCATTATCTTCACTGTTGTACTATGTATGGGTTAGCCAGCTGGATTGCATGCAAAACAAACTTTCTCTCTGTACCTCAGTACACACGACAATAAACTTAAATGAACATAAATAGGAGTAGGGACCAGATATATGTGGGATCTAAGAGACTTTGGAATGTCCCTATTGTACCAGCCCTTGGCAATCCATTCCAGAACCCCACCACTCTCTGTATAAAAATCTTACCACTGACATCTCCCCTAAACTTTCCTCCACTCACCTGATACAGTCGTCCTCTGGTATTTGCTATTGTCACCTGAGGAAAAAGATACTTGTCTAGGCCCTTCATAATTCTATCTCCCCTCATCCTTTGTGGCTTCAGAGAAAAGCCCTCCCTCTGTCAACCAGAAACAAATGCTTAACTGTATTATTTCTTTATCAAGTGCCATATTAATTAAAGTGTATTCATTCACAATCCATAATTGTTTTGGGTGAGAGTAATTGCATTATTTTGGAAGCAACTGCCTCATATGTTCTTAGTCAAAGTCCTGCTTTCACTTAGTAATATGATATGTGGTTTGGATTGCATCATTTCACAAATACTCCTGTGCCACATCTACAAATGTTTGCTCCAGATTTCAATGATGCTTGTCCCTCATTTCCCGCATATGGTCTCTTGGGTTGATTTTCTTCTTCGGAGCTTGTTTGCAAGAGATCATTGGGAGGAAAACCTTGAACACAAAATTAGACACAGGCTGCTTCCAATTTGAAAGGGTGGGACATTTGGCCAATGGTCCACCGAAGATTCCATCCTGTGAAGCCTAGAGATGGGTTTACATAGTTCATCGCAGATCAAATTGTGGACCTTCCCCCAATCTGTTTGGCTCAGAGTCACATCTGGAGATGCGTTTCACCAACTGCATTTCCCGGCTGAGGGGTATGGGAGGGGGACCTATCTGTCTGTTACTTGTGCTGATGTTACAGCAAGAAATAAAAAGACTTGTCATCCAGTAGTCTGCATGGGGCAGCTTTCTGAATTAAGTCACCACAGATCTGTAAATACTGTGTTTAATTAATTGGTTGCAGTACATGGAAACCAGAGTGTGGCTTTTAAAACCACAGCTCATTGCATAAGACATCTAGCAAGCTTTGGAACCTCCCTGTATCCCCCGACTATAATGTCACCAACATTATTGCAGCGCCAGCATCCGGAGTTCAAATCTGGCGCTGTCTGTAAGGAGTTTGGACGTTCTCCCCATGTCTGCGTGGGTTTCCTCCGGGCGCTTTGGTTTCCTCTTAACCTTCAAAACGTACAGGGATTGTAATTGGGTGGCACGGGCTCATGGGCCAGAAGGGCCTGTTACCGTGCTGTATGTCTAAAAAAAATGGACCAAAGGTCTGCCTGTACCACTGATAGTCCACGTTTTTGCCAATGCGACCAGCCAACTGTGAATATTAATTATTCATCATTTGTTTTATTTTCTCTTCCTTCTGTGTTGTCTTTTCTTATCATCTGAATAATACTTTGCTGGTGTTGGTGTGTTTTGTGTAATTGGGAAGCTGCAACAAGTAAGAGGTGCATTGCTTCTGTATATTGTGCTGATGTATTTAACAAGGAACTCTCATTTATTAATTCATCATCCGTGCTGCACTCTGGCTGGGAACCTCCTGGTGAACAAGGAGAAGAGAGCGCGGCTTCCCTAACGCTCAGAACTGCTGCATCTTACATCCATCTAGTCCTCGTGTTTCCACCAGAGAGAACAGCAGGCCGACTGCACCAGCTGAGATTTCTCTCAGCCTCCATCGAAGAAAAGGAGACTGAGAAGACAGCCATCTGGGTGTGCACGGCAGGAAGCCAGCTGGGGACTTCATTCATCTCTCCTCAAGACAGGCTGTGGGTTTCCCAAGTCCAAGTTCAGGTTTATTATCATCCGACTGCACAAGTACAACCCCATGACATAGTGTTCTCCGATCCTCGGTGCAAAACAGGTAGACACACAACCAGACATAACACACACACAAAGCAGTGTTGGTGCCAGAACGAATGTTAGTGGGGGGCATTAGCGTGTTGGGGGGGGGGGCACGGTGCAAGGTTCATAAACTCACTCAGTGGGGGGAGGGAGGGGTGTAGTTAACATCATCTGACCCTCCGATGTAGAAGCGTCGATCTCTAGATGCTTCTGATGTTTGACGCACGATAATGACGCTGCCTGGGGCGGGTGGAGAGTCACTAGCATGCGTCAAGCTAGATGCTGGTGATCCTTGATACATGCTATTAATGCCGGTGGGGGGGGGGTGTGGTGAGGGTGGATCTGATGATGAGTGGTGGCTACAGGGGGCACAGCACCTTGCTTGGGGGGAAATGCCCACAGATGCCTCCCCCAGCGCCAACCCTGCACACAAATAAACAATATAGACAAATAAATAAATAGATAGATAGACATTGTTTCATGACTATGTGAGTCTCGGATGGTCAGTGCTCAGATGCTCAGGTGGTCGATCAGAAGTCCTACTGCCTGTGGGAAGAAGCTGATCCTCAGCCTGGTGGTGCTGGCTCTGATCCTCCTGTATCTCTTCCCCGATGAGAGCAGCTGAAAGATGCTCTGTGCGAGGTCCTCCGTGATTTTGCACGTCCTCTTCAGACAACAATCCTGGTAGAACACGTCGATGAGGGGAGAAGGGGCTAAAGAGGGGGACTTATATTGCTGTGGATTGACCTGCGATCCATTTCTCTGTACCAGCTGTACCACACTGTGATGCAACCAGCCAGGACGCTCTCGATAGTGCTCCTGTAGAAGGTTGACATTCCGACTACAGGAAAAAGGTCTTGACCATTGACCCTACCGATACCTCTCATAAATTTATGTAGTTTTGTGAGATCAACCTTCGGCCTCCCTTTGCACCAAGCAAAACAAGTCTAGCTAACCCAATGTCTCTCCATAACTCAAGTTCTCGAATCCAGGCAACCTTCTGGTCCATCTCCTCTGCACACTTTCCCACCCTATTACCTCCATCTGAGAGTGCATCAACCAGAGCCATACACAATTCTCCAAGTGCAGCCTAGCCTGCAGAGTTGCCAGATAAGATCCCAACATTTCTATTCCATGCACACCGAGCATGCCATGCACTTTCTTCACCTCCTTATCTTTTAAATGTTAAATTTGGACATACAGCATGGTAACAGGCCCTTCCGGTCTATGAGCCTGTGATGCCCAATTACACCCAATTGACCTTCAACCCCCATATATTTTGAATGGTGGGACGAAACCAAAGCTTCTGGAGGAAACCCACAGATACAAGGGGAAAACGTACAAACTCCTTACAGACAGTGCCAGATTCGAACACGGATCACTGGCGCAGTGACCACATTGTACTAATGGCATGAGGCTGAAAAGCAGCCACAATTTGAGGAGCAGGCCCATTCAGGTAGGCAAAGATGGGCTGCAACCTAACACACTCTACGAACACATGGTACTCCGTCTCCTACCGGCTACAGAAATGACAGGCAACCAGCATATTTATCATATCATCTCCATTCACATTCAAATCATTAATGTAAACATCACAATGTTCTCCAACCTACTCCTCAAATTCCCATTCACCGAGCTGTGATACCCCACTTCCCTTCCTTCACGCATCTCATTGGCCCTCTGTAACACCACGGTACTGAAATGCTTGAGAGAGGGGCAGTCTCAGTTCCTGTCACCACCCCCTAACCAAGAGAGAAACAGAGCTCATGGGGAGGGTCTCTGTGCATGTTGTCAGAAACAGCAAGTCTGTTGCTCTGCTCCTGTACTAATTTTACTTGCACCCTGCCTTCCTGTCCAGCCCTTACTCTGCAAACCCCTTGCAGCATGGTCGACACAACGCTGTCACAGCGCCAAAGACTTGGGTTCAAATCCAGCACTGTCTGTAAGAAGTTTGTACATTCTCCCCATGTATCTGTGGGTTTCCTCCTGGTGGTCCAGTTTCCTTCCACCCTTTAAAACATACGGGGATTGCAGGTTAATTGCGGTATTGGCAGCACGGGCTCATGGTTCGGGCAGGCCTGTTACAGCGCTGCATGTCTCAAAATGCTCCGCCAGGTCTGAACGTGAGTTGCCCTTCTAATGCAGTATTATGTGACAATAATGGAACCTTTACCTTTTACCATCACAGAATGCAAAGCCTCTTCCCCTGATCTCAGGAGGCACAAATACCTTTCCAATCAATGGTAACCCCTCAGAGCACTGATGATGGAGAATTTAGCCATTGGAGTAGTAGAATCGTAAGCGAGGCACTGCCTCAAGAAGGCAATCAACATTAAAAAGGGCCCTCATCACCCTGGTCATAATCTCTTCCCACTGCGCCCTTCAGCTACTGAGGCCTGAAAACCAGCACTTCCAGATTCAAGAACAGTTTCCTTCCAACAGCTATCAGGCTCTTGAACCTCCCCTCCCTTACCCAAGTCATAAACTACTCTGGAACTATTGATCTGGCTGCATGATTGAAACATCACATTTTTTTAATTCTTGAGTTAACTGCAAGTATGAATATTTAGATTTATAATCTCTTTTTCCGATTTGGCCTATTGTGGTCATTTTTTATACTATCGCGGCCGGCATATCCTGTACCCGGGTGGCTGCAGCATGCAAGAAATCTGGTGCATCTGTGCTGCAGATGACATTAAACTCTCATGCTCGGAGCTGAGATGTCCGTTCACTGGAACCTGTGTGGCAAGATTGTCACTGACCATCTCTCAGCTGCAGACTGAATCTTTTCCATTGTGGTTCTTTATCTAAGGAGATAGGAGTGGGATTGAATATGCTGTAACTGTTATCTCTTACACCAGAGGTAAAGTCATTGTTAAAAGTTCTCAGGATTCCTTCATCCTTCTTAATTCTGACTTCCCTGAAATTTTCAAGGTTCCTTTCATTGTCATGTAATAATACAAAAAATGTAATATACATGATATTCTTCAACATTTGCCTGACGTAAAGGCAAACAAAGAGTTACCACGAGCATTGCCCATCATCCCCAATAATATAAGCAAAAGAAGGCAGATTCAGAGACACTGAGTGTCCATGGATTCGCTTCAAGCCCTCCCGCAGCCTCTGCAGTCGCACACACTCTTGTTCGATCCATCGGCCGCCCGAGCTCCAGATCCAAACTCTCGGCATGATCAGGAAGCCTTCAGAGCCCAGGGCCCTTCGTGAGCCCTTCTTTCCCTCAGAACCTTCTCGAATTCCAGTTCAGATACCTGGTCACCACAAGCCCAACTCCAGCAGCCTACAGCCTTGTGGGAGTCCTGTGTCTGCAAGTTGACAGCCGCCCACAGCCTGTTGCAGCAGTAGGTGGCTTCTGGCTCGTTGGGCATTGGACCCTGTCCTAAGGAATTCATACAACGAGATAGTTGACCTGTAAGAACCTCAACCTTCTACCTTAGAACATAGAACATTCCATCAAAGTTCATCCCACGATGTTGTGCTGACCTATATAAATCTGCACAACACTCTAATCCTTCCCTACCTTACATCAATGTGCCTATCTGATTTTTACACACACTTTGTGGGATTTTACCATTATGAAGAGTCTCCAAATCCCGGCATTGGTCATTCACACAGGAACGACCAAAACGGCAAATCCCCGTTTCCGTCCGCGATTTTAGACAAGCATACATGCATTGCGATACGTAAAGAGGCAGGACATGCAACGCCACTGCGTCGACATTGACTGGTCACCTTCATCAACATTGTATTCATTAGCTGGTTGATCCCGGAATGTTTGTAGTGCAGTTTACACAGCATGCATTCCCAGGAAATGGGAATAATTTCCTGGAACTCAGCGGCTGTGAAAAAGATCATACAAGTCCTTTGAATGTTCCTGTTGAATCAGCCACCACCTTAGTGTATAATTTTACCTAATGAAGACATTTCCTTATGATTCATTTGACTTCAATTTTACTGAATGTCCATCATTTGAGTACTTCCGTGATATAATTTGAAGACACAGCGCGGTTACAGACCTTTCCGGCCCACGAGCCCGCAATGCCAAAATACACCCATGTGACCAATTAACCCACTAATCCTGGATATTTTTGGAATGTGGGAGGAAACCGGAACACCCAGCGGAAACCCTGGCAGAGGGGCCTTGAGATGATGCTAGAGTATAGGACAGAAGGGTTGAGAGGTGTAAAGGCAGGTAGAGAGAGATGCCATGAGGAAGGTGATGGGAGAGAGGAAAAATGAAGTCTAGAAGTAGTTAAGGAAGAGATGGAAATTAGATGGGGGTAGGGGGTTACCCAAAATTAGAGAAGTCATTGTTCATGCAGTGAGTTTAAAGATGCCCAGGAAGTTTATGTTGAGCCAAGAACAGACATGTCTCAGTAGAAATTGCTGGGGGAGTTGAAACTGTTGACTGCAGGAAGCTCCAGTTTAGATCCTCACACAGAGAGTAGACGTTCGGCAAAGGTGTCACCCGATCTGCATTTGGTATCACTGATGTTGTGGTGACACAACCACTGCACTTGGCCTCACTCCTTCCAGCCTATTGCAGGGGGCAACCACTGTACCTGCAACCTGGGAGGTTGGCCCCTCCTGCCTGCTGTCAATCATCGGCCCGTATAAAGACTCGAGCTGACCCCTTTGGGGCAGTCAGACACATGGAGCCAGGAGTGTATTGAGACCTGGTGTGTACAAGTTTAATTAAACCCAGAATTATTCATGCAAATGTGGAGGAGGCCACTTCAGGTGCATTGAACACAGTAGATCAGGTGAATGAGGCACAGGTAAACCTCTGTCTCACCTGGAATGCCTGTCTGTCTGTCTGTGCCCCTGGTTGGTGGTGATGTAGAGTCTAGGTTTGAACTTTCTGCGGATACAGCGGGAACTACCTAAAGCTCTCTCCACCCAAACCAACTCAGATAGGTTTCCATACTGGCCCTTTTCCAATTTCCTGCCCTTTAAACTTTTAAAAAATTTTCAGTTGACAATGCAATCCAGAACCAAGAACTTACTTAAGTATAAATTAAGATTTAATTCTATTTTGAGTGAAACATGAAAGTCTGCAGACGGTGTGATTGTTGTTAAAAACAACAGAGGTGCTGAAGGAACTCAACAGGTCTTGTGGTGTTCATCAGAGGTAAAGATATATTACCGATATTTCTGACCTGAGCCCTTCTTTAAGGAATGAGCAAAACCAGTTATGTGTCTGAATTAAAGACAGGGGAGAGAATAATTCTATTTCACAAGTAAAATACAGAAATCTGCAGACACCGCGATTGAAGTAAAAACACAATACTGGAGAAACTCAGCAGGGTCAAGCAGTGTCCTTTATGTAGTAAATATAAAAATACATAATCAATGTTTTGGGCTTGAGCCCTTCATCAAGGTGTGGAAAATATTGGCATGTGTCCGAATAAAAAGGTAAGAGTGGAGGGATGGTCGCAAAAGACAGGAGGAAGTAGGTGGAGAAGGGAGGGAGGGCACAGCAGCAAACAGGAGGGAGGGGGAATGGCTCATGAATGGAGGGGGAAGGGGGTGGAGAGCTGAGGGAAAGAAGGGAAGGGGGAAGAGGAGAGCAGGTTAGCAGATATCTGAAAAGTCGATGTTAATGACATCTGGCTGGAGAGGACCCAGACGGGAAATTGGGTGTTGTGTGGTCTTGGTGGGATAGTACATGAGGCCATGGACTGACATGTGAGAATGGGAGTGGGATGCAGAACTGAAATGGTTGGCCACTGGGAGATCCCTGTCACTAGAGCGAACAGAGCAAAAGTGCTCACCTACCACCCCACCAGCCTCTGCATCCAACACATTATTTTCCAGAATCTCTGGCACTTGCAGCAGGATCCCACTACCAGATACATATCTCCTTCTCCTTCCTTCTCAGGCTTCTGTAGGGACCGCTCCCTCTGTGACTCCCTCATGCACTCATCCCTCCCCACTAATACTTCCCCCCTCCCCCCCAGCACCTTCCCCTGTGGCTGCATGAGGTGCCACTCTTGCACCCACACCTCCTCCCTCTTCACAGACTGGGCCCCTAATAAAGCAACACTTCATTGGTACATCCACAGGACTGATATTCTGCACCCGTTGCTCCCTTTTTGGCCTTCTCTACATCGGAGAGACTGGGTGCAGACTGGGAAATCACTTCACTGAGCACCTTTGCTAATGTATATAAAGGACACTGTGACCTCTGAGTTTGCTCAGCATGGTGTTTCTAATTGTATTTTACTCATACATTATAAATATGAATTCAATGGAATTTCAAAATAATTTAGATAAAGAAACAATTACAAGATCGGCAAGAAGTGAATCTTCATTGTGACCTATAATTGCCAATTAATTTACTTCTCATCACAATAAGGAACTAAAAATTCCTACATTTTTTATATCATGTGGACACAGATAAGAATTAGAAAAGTCAATCGGTAGGATTGCTACATACTAAAAGAGCAGCAATGGTGATGACCAAGACAATGTTTTATTCAAAACAAA
The DNA here is from genome assembly GCF_036971445.1 of Narcine bancroftii. Classification (NCBI taxonomy): domain Eukaryota; kingdom Metazoa; phylum Chordata; class Chondrichthyes; order Torpediniformes; family Narcinidae; genus Narcine; species Narcine bancroftii. The sequence goes on from NC_091482.1 coordinate 46,154,679, forward strand.
TAATTTTTATTGTTAATAACACAACACTTCTTATTTAACTCGAAATTTACTCCAATATGCACAAATTTGTGTGTGTGTGTGTGTGTGTGTGTGTGTGTGTGTGTGTGCGCGTGCGTGCGTGTGTGCATGCGTGCGTGCGTGCGTGTGTGTGTGTGTGTGTGTGTGTGTGTGTGTGTGTGTGTGTGTGTGTGTGTGTGTGTGTGTGTGTTTTAAAACCCAAACCATTACAGTTTAATCTTGATTCTGAAGAGATGATTTTAAAGTTCAGTCTCAGAAAGCTTTTGAGTTGAAACTCAGTCTTTACTGCTGTTCAAAAGCAATTATGGAGTAAGTATGAGGCATCAAATTTCTTTAAATTATTGTTCAAAAGAATTTTGAAACCAAGTCATCAAAACCTCTTTAAAACACAAATTTCTTTTGTAGAGTTGTGTTCAGATCAATGTTTCTTCATATGAACTATTTTCTCTCTCTTGCATGAAGATTTTGGAATCTGTGTTCAACACAATGAATCTGTCCTCTTTTCCAAAGAGACAGTGAAGTGGCTATTTACAAACAGACAGTGAAGTGGCTATTTTCTTCCACGATGATTTCACTAACCCAGTCAAGGGTTAAACGAAGTGCCCAACTAGAAAAGGACATGGTTGAACTCCCCTCTTTATCTTAAAGAGATGGTCAGAAATGATCTTCCTCCTTCAAAAGCCACTTATTCTGTGTTCTCCTTTGACCAGGAATTACATGTATGGCTACTGTATTACAATCTTCTGTTATTCACAGGATGGCCAGGGATCTTCTGGTTTCAAAATGTCCCTATTTTCAATAATTATGTTTCTCTGAAATGTCTCATCACATCATGGCACATGATATAATTTCTGTCTTCATCAAAAGTTTGAATCATGAGCCAATGGACTCTGGCCTGTCTGTGAGGAAAACCAGCAAAACGGCCATGTGTGTACACAGCTGCTGCTGAACAAACACCTATTGTTTTTAGTTCTCAATGGAGAACAGTCATAAACCTTTTATGACTGTTTGCAGGTTTGAATTAGCAGTCTTTTTAAGCAAACAGGCTTCCAGCATCATAATGGCTCAATAAACATGTGGGCTTTCAAAATGGTTTCTGTGCGTCCCTGTGTCCAAATCCACAAAAACTAACTTTACTAAGAAATATATATTTTATAACTAAAGATTTTAACTTTAATATTAGCCCAGATCCGTCACAAGTCTTCCCCCCTTGCTTCCCCAAAAACTGATGATGGAAAATGCGAATGTCATTGATGACACCTTGTGTTTTTAATAGATCATGGGCACTGCTGCACTGCTTCTCTCTGTCTTGGCCATTTTGGACACCAAGAACAACTGTGTCCCCAAAGGACTTGAGCCAGTTGTGATTGGTCTGGTCATCATGGTCATCGGTCTTTCAATGAACTTCAACTGCGGTGGCACCATAAACCCAGCTCGTGACCTGGGACCACGACTCTTCACTGCTGTGGCCGGCTGGGGAATTGAGGTCTTCAGGTACGTGACCACAAACAATTTCAGAGCAACAGCAGCTCCAATGTCTAAAGTAACAAACTTAATTTGAATAGCTTCCTCAAACATCATTGACTAGGGAGAAATGCACCAAAAAAAAATCTGGTTCTCATTATAATTGCTAGCTGGGTTACTTCGAGCATAGTGATGTATTTTAATCACAAATAACCTGTTGGGAGAAGCCCAGGTTATCAGAAGGAGAGCATGCAAACTCCACACAGAAAGTGGCTGAGGACAGGATTGAACCTTGGGTCTCCGGTGCTGTGAAACAGTTACTCCTGATATGTAAACTGCAGAGGCAAACTTTGGCACGTGCTGGCACTAAATCACCCACTTCTATCAAAGGTGAGCTCCGGTTTGTAAGTTTGTAAGACAGATAAAGTCCCAACTTGTCAGTGTGCTCAGGGTAGAGGGGTGAGACAAATCCATTCATTGTACATTTAGTAGAGATTTTAATCACATATAGCCTATTTAAAGGGTTCATCGAAGTGAATGGTATACAAAGTATTGTGTTTATCTCAGAATTATCTTTATAATATTTCCATATAGAACAGCGCAGTCAGTCAAAACTTTTGGCGTCCATTGATTTAATGTGACGTTGTGGTCAAGTTTGTGTATAGAGAGAGTTTCCAACTAACATTCCAGTGTTACTAAAGTGGACAAAAGGCAAAGGAGGAAAAACCCAACACCCAACCCCAACCAACCAATTTTCCCCTGCAACCGCTGCAACCGTGTCTGCCTGTCCCGCATTGGACTTGTCAGCCACCAACGAGCCTGCAGCTGACGTGGACATTTTACCCCCTCCATAAATCTTCGTCTGCGAAGCCAAGCCAAAAATATTGCCAGGGTGCGTGATACAACATTCTCCCTAAATCCATCAGCATCTAAGTGGATAATTCCCCCGACAAAAGCCTGCCTTCTGCCCTGTATCAACCCCATGGATGACAATGTTTTTCATTTCCAAGCAAATTTAATTTGAATGCTGGCAGATGATTAAGGCTTTCTGTGATTGCCCAGCCTATAGTCTAGGGAGCTTCTCGCATGGATTCCCTCTGCATGGTTATTGGGAGGACAGACCAGATCTGATAAGCCATTAGCACACATTGTGCTCTGACTCAGAAGACTTTAGCCGAATTGTCCATCCACCCTGAGAATTCCAGTGTCCTGGCTCAGTATATTCCCCATATAATGTATTGCCTATTGTTTTTCACGTTAATAAAGCTGTAGGAACTCTGGCTTTAACTTTGGCACGTGCTGGCACAAAGGTGAGCTCTGGTTTGTAAATTTGTAAGACAGATAAAGACCCATCTTGTCAGTGCGCTGAGGGTAGAGGGGTGAGACATATTCGTTCATTGTACATTTAGTAGGGCATGTGACTGACAAAATAGAACAAAAACATCCCCCGATGTTCCCAGGAGACAGGAAGTAACAACCCAGACACAATTTCAGGTCTGAAGGGTGTTCACTTTGAACAGAAACACCGAGGAATTTCTTTAGCCAAGGGGTGGTAATTTCTTACCACTGGCTGTTGTGGAGGTTGGGTCATTGGGTGTATTTAAGGCAGATTATTGACTAGCCAGGGCATCAAAGGTTATGGGGGGAAGGGTGGGCAGTGGGGCAGAGTGGGAAAATAGATCAGCTCAGGATTAAATGACGGGGCAGGCTCGATGGGCTGAATGGCCTATTTCTGCTCCTATGTTTCATGGTGAGAGCAGTTCATTAATTATTCATTTAGTACAGAGCTGATTAAAGGATACCAGATGGTGCCATCTGATTATATTGGCAGCAAGCTGGATAAAGATAGCGTGTTTATGCCAGCTCGCACTAAGAGCCTGACAGAGTGATGCAGTATATGTGCAGAGAGTGGCTTTCTGACATTCAGGTGAAGTCAGGGCACTCACTTGTTCCCAGACCCATGTAGTCTGGCACTGCAAATGAAAACGGGTTAGCAAGGCAGTTAGCCCAATGCTATTACAGCACGAACGGCCTGGGTTCGAATCCGGCCCTATCTTTAAGGAGTTTGTCTGTTTTCTGCATGGGTCTCCCCCTGGTGCTCTGCTTCCTCTCATGTTCCAAAAACACACGGGGCTGGCTGGTTAAGTGGTGTAATTGGGCAATGCGGGTTTCATGGGCTGGAGGGGCCTTCTACCATGCTGTCGATTTTTGTTTTCAAAAGCACTCTTCAATGCATCTCAGGTCAATGCGATAAAAATATTTGAATCGATTTGAAAACTTGGTGTTGGCACCAATACAAATGTGTATGTTTCCTGGAAAATATTGTCCTTAAAGAAATCCTTTTATTGACTGATATTACTGTTGAACGAAAGACTAATACACGTTAGTGCTGCGTTCTGCACACCCAGAGGTCCCATTCTTTGAATTAGATGATGAGCAAAGATTCCCTCTGTGCACTCTGTCCTTTCAGATAGATATATAAGTGACATGATAAAAGAGCACACCTCATTTATTTGGCAATAAAAGCAACTGCTGCATTAAAGTGTTGTGCCCTTACTTGCAAGAAAACTGGAACGCTCTGAAAGGACTAAGGAATTTGGACATCTGCGCAGAGTTTATGATAGTCAAGGGTCCTCCTGCAAAGGTTATTGAGAGATACACTTGAGTAATAAAGTTACCGATACATTGGGTTATCTTGCTACCTGCTTATGCCATATTTCCAGCCAGCTGTGTCTGCTACTTTAATGTTGAGGAGGCTCTTTCCATTGCAGTGCGCAGAAATGCAGAAGCAACTCAGCAGGTCATTCAATGTCAAGGAAAGCAATAGACTGTCAACGTTTTGGGACCTGAGCCCGTCAGCAGGGCTCAGGCCTGAAATATCAACAGCCAATTGCATTTCGCGGATGATGCGTGACCTGCTGAATTCTTCCAGCCCTGTTGTGTGCTGCACAAGGCCCCAGCATCTGCAGATTTCTTGTTCACCTTCGAAGTGCTTCTGATATCAAACGGACAGCATTATATAAATATGTAGAATCTAATGTTGGAGACATTCAAGATTCTCCCCTGAAAAATGTGTAATGATAATGAGTTTATTGCTATACACATTGTACAATGTACATATGCTGCAGCCAAACAGGTACTTTGTAAAAACAACTATAAAACAACTACAATAATATATTTAACTGAATTAAAAAGACAATAAAGGGATAATAAATATTTACACCTGTCCTTATACAAAAATATTACTCAGCAGCAGTGCAGATGGTCTTTTTGTGGTGTCAGAGCAGCTCCTGATTAATGTAACAGGGGGAGGTTCAAGAGCCTGATGGGTGTTGGAGAGAAACTGTTCTTGAACTAGAGATGGCGGGTTTCTGTTGAAATTGTTGATCTTACGTTCTTACTAAATGACCAAAGTGAGGAAATTGCAGCGTGCAAAGGTAAAAGTTTGGAAACGAGTTTGAAAAGCCCCAGCAGGCCAGAGGGAAGATTGATCTGGATCAGGGCGATTAGTGAAGCACAAATGCTTCAGCCACTGCAACCCTGAGCAAAGAATTGCTGGATATATAAAGGGAAAAGAAACTGAGGGAGGGGCCCAGAGGTGATAAAGAATAGGACAGAAGGTGTGAGAGGTGGAGAGGCCAGCAGAAGGAGAACCCATAGGGAGGGCTTCGCCAAACATCTGTGCTCTGTTTGTGAGCTGAAACTTGGGCTTCCTGTCACCAACTATTTGAACTCCCCCATCCAATCCCACAGTGACATGGCTGCCCTTGACTCACCCATTTGTCAGGGTGAGGCCAAAGGTAGACTTAAAGATCAACACACCTTAGGGTGGCCATTCCAAAGGAGGATATGGTCATAGGTGACTGTATTTATTTATATATATATAGTGTGTTTCAAAATAATATATTTTTAATCAGGTAAACGGTATTGCAAAACCCACAAATGCAAACACACTGTGTGTGTGTGTATATTTATATGGTGAACTATGACCATGTCCTCCTTTTGGAATATTTTTCATTAACCCCTACCCCGTCTGATCGCACTGTTTCTATCTCTTCTTTATTCAGCTCCGCTACTTAATTTCCCCCCTCCTTTCTAATGGTCTCTCTCTGCCTGTCACTGCCCCTTATGTCCCGTACCTTATGCACTGTGGGTCCCGACTCCTGCTTCTTCCCCCACCCCTTTATACAGTATATAGCCCCATCCCTCTAGTCTTGATGAAGGGTCCTGACCTGAAACACCCGTGGATATCTGGTGTTTTTTGGATGAGTCAAGCCTTAGTGTATGGGATTTTTATATGATGCAAATATGGATTTCTCTGGGTTGGAAAAAAAAAGACTCAGGAGAGCAGAAATCCTGTAATATCTTTTGGATATAAATTGAACACCACTTGTATCTGGTGGTCTTGGAACCCAAACAAAGGTTAGGTACTTTTGACAAATTCGAGGGTTTAATAAGTGCATTTATGAGCTATTTTTTTAAAAGACCATGGACAAGAGTTCAAGTGTTCTTGTTGTTACAGCAGAACAAAGGTTCTTCAAAGTGCATTTGCATTCAAAACAGATCCATAGATCATGTAGAGTAAATTATCCTAATGTTGGGAGTTTGCATAATATTTACATAGAATATTCTTCTGAAATAAAAAATAGGGCAGCACGGCAGTTAGCACAGCGATGTTACAGCACCATTGATCGGGACCGGGGTTCAAATCCCACGCTGTCTGTAAGGAGTTTGTACGTTCTCCCCGTGTCGGTGTGGGTTTCCTCCAGGGGCTCTGGTTTCCTCCCACCCTTCAAAACCTACCAGGGATTGTAGGTCAATTGGGTCCAATTGGGCAGCATGGGCTTGTGGGGTGAAATAGCCTGTTAAGGTGCTCTATCTCTAAATATATAAATGGACTCCCAGGAGTGAACTCGAACTTATGTGATTTTCGTAGGTAACAATCCTGATCCAAATATGCACTGAAGTAAGGAAGGAATAGATGTTTTCAATTCTAACGAGATGCTATTGAATAGCATTGGGTTATTGGGTTGGTATTGGGATGCCACAGGCTCTTACTGGGATGGCATTGGGCTGCATTGGGGATGACACTAGACTGTTGTTGGGATAGCATTGGACTAAGACTGGGATGACACTGGGCTGCTGTTCTTTTAGCATTGAGTGAGTCACCCTTTAACTCTCACCTTTGCCTTTTCCCAGAGCCGGAGGTGGATGGTGGTGGGTTCCAGTCGTCGCCCCCATTATCGGTGGTCTTCTGGGCACTTGCTTATATGCTCTTTTCATTGAACTCCACCACAAAGAGGACATTTTGGAGGAGGTCTGCTGTACCAAAGACGAGCAGGTGGAGGGGAAGGCGAAATATGAAATGATCTCCATCCAGTGTAACAAATAATGCAAACTGCTCTGGGAGAACCAGAGTTGAATCTGGACCCATGAAGATAATGTACAGTTCCCTCCATAATGTTTGGGACAAAGACACTTTTTTCATTTATTTACCACTGTGCTCCACAATTTTAAATTTATAATCAAACAATTCTCATATGATTAAAGAGCACATTCCATATTTTTTTCAAGATTATTTATCTACATTTTGGTTTGACCACGTAGAAATTACAGCACTTTTTATACATAGTCCCCTCATTTCAGGGCACCATAATGTTTGGGAACATTTGGCTTCACAAATGTTTGTGATTATTCGGGTATGTTTAATTGTTTCATTGGTGCAGGTATAAAAGAGCTGGGCTTGTTTCGAAGCCTTTGATCACCTTTGGGGTCTGCAGTTGCCATTTTTCAACACAAGGACCAGCATTGTGCCAGTGAAATAAGCCATTATGAAGCTAAAAAACAAGAATAAATCAGGAAGAGACATTGCCCAAACCTTAAGATAACCAAAATCAACAGTTTGGAACATCATTAAAAAGAAAGAGTGTACTGGTGAGCTCAGTAATTGAAAAGGGACTGGTATTCCCAGGAAGTCATCCACTGCTGATGGCAGAAGAATTCTCATCATAATGAAGAAAAATCCCCAAACCTATGTCTGACAGATCAGAAACACTCTTCAGGATGTGTCAATGACCACTGTCCACAGGAGAATTAATGAATAGAAATACAGAGGTTTTATTGCAATATGTAAACCATGGCAAAGGTGGTATGCTTTTGATCTTGGGCAGTTCCTTTACGCCTCCACACTTTGCTCTTCCATCACTCTGATATATGTTAATCTTGGTCTCATCTGTCCACAAGACCTTTTTCCAGAATTCTGTGGGCTCTTTTAAATACATCTTGGAAACTGTAATCTGGCCATCCTTTCCGTGGCCAACTAATGATTTGCATATTGCAGTGTAGGCTCTGTTTTTCCGTTCATGAAGTCTTCTGCAGACAGTGGTCATTGACACATCCTCAACTGCCTCCTGCAGAGTGTTTCTGATCTGCCAGATAGGCATTTGGGGATTTTTCTTCATTATAATGAGAATTCTTCTGTCATCAACAGTGGAGGTTTTCCTTGAAATACCAGTCCCTTTGTGATTACTGACCTCACCAGCACACTCTTTCTTTTTAATGATGTTCCAAACTGTTGATTTTGGTCATCCTAAGGTTTGGGCGATGTCTCTTCCTGTTTTACTCTTGTTTTTCAGCCCCCTAATGGCTTCTTTGACTTTCACTGGCACAACTCTGGTCCTTGTGTTGAAAAATGGCAACTACAGACCCCAAAGGTGATCAAAGGCTAAGAAGCAAGCCCAGCACCAATAAAGCAATTAAAAATACCCAAGTAATCACAAACACCTGTGAAGCCAAATGTTCCCAAACACGATGGTGCCCTGAAATGAGGGGACGATGTATAAAAAGTGCTGTAATTTCTACATGGTCAAACCAAAATGTAGACAAATAATCCTGAATAAAATCTGGAATGTGCATTTTAATCTCATGTGAATTGTTTGATTTGTTTGATTACAAATTTAAAACTGTGGAGCACAAGGGAAAATAAAGGATAAAAGTGCCTTTGGCCCAAACATTATGGAGGGTACTGTAAATTAATTTCTTTTTATTATTCTCCTGTAAATAAGAAATGGAATGATGGTTGTAATTTTATTGATAATGAATTGTTTACAATTACACAACCTATATGCAGTTGAGAAGCCGTTTAATATCAATATGGAAATTTGAGATTAGTGCAATATTCATTTCTTTTACAAATGAGTAACTTAAGAACAACAAAGCTTGGAGCACACTTGTGAAAGGTCGATATAATGCGTTGGCTTCATCGATCGCATCCAGCTTAATCAACCATTTGCAAGTTGATACTGTTCATTATATAACATTGACCTGTGGACATTGAACACTACACACAGTAGTGGGGAGGGAGTGAGAGCCCTCAATGTTGTGCTAACCCATATATGCCTTAATAAATATTAACCCCTCCCTACTCCGTAACCCTCTATTTTTCTTCCTTCCCCTTTATGCAGGTATTTATGTATTTCAGTATACATCAAGCACTCAGTCTGATATCACAGCAACGATTAATATTATTCTGGAGTCACACCACAACCCACAATTGTGACATGCCAATTACATTATCGATGAGTGTCATTCAAAGAACTGAAGCATGTGCCATGTTTTAGAAAGATGAATCAACAGTTACATGATATATTAATGTGGTCTATTTAACGGATTTTGCAAATTTCATTTAACTGCATACATTTGATATTTTTATCTCTGCAAGCTGATGCCAAATTGTTTCTCCAGGTCTCCTTTCCAAGAACTGCTGGAACATGCATTTGAATAAATTTTATATCAAAGGATAAATGAAATTATTGGAGCTTTCCTCACACATGCACCGCCTTTTGCTGCATTAACTGATCGAAATTTGCTAATGCCTGATGGGTATAAGTTGTTGAACTTGGGAAATCGTAAATGAATCACAGGCCAGCTTTGGCGCATTGGGCGCAGTTTTGGTTAAAGATTATCAATGAGTTTGAAAGAGTGCAGAGAAGATTTACAAGAATGTTGCTGGGAGTGGAGGAAAACTGAGTTACAGGGAAATCCCTGGAATTTTAGAAGAATGTTGGGATCAAGTTCAAGAGCTGTGAGGTAATGTTGCAGCTATTCGCAACCTAAATTAGACCCCACTTGGAATATAATGTTCAGTTTTGGTCACTTCATGACAGGAAGAATGTGAATGCTATAGAGAGAGTGAAGAGGAGATTTACAAGGATCCTGCCTGGATTGGAAAAGAACATCATTCCCAAACTGTTTAACAATCGATATCTTATTGACACTTATAGCTGACTGGTCTTGAACCTCATTTCTCCCTCATAATAGCTCATTAATTGTCCAACCAAGTATAGTTTTGACAGCGTAAGGTCCGTCTCTCACATCTCTAGTGGTTTTAGAGCCTTCGATACATCTGAACCAGTCAGCAACTCAATCTCAGAGTTGATTTTGTGATTATGCACTGTGGGGTTAACGAATAAGCTTCACCTTCAAGGAAGGTGGTCAAAACATTTATTGAGAACTATATGAATCTGTGAGGATAAGTTGAGTGAACTCGGTCTTTTCTCCTTGGAGTAATGGAGGATGAGGGATGACCTGATAGAGGTGCACGAGATGATGAGAGGCATTGATCGTATGGACGGCCAGGGCTGACACGGCAAAGACGAGGGGGTATTGGTTTAAGGTGCTTGGGAATAAGTACAGGGGGGGATTAAGAGGCAGGTTTTCACACCCAGAGAGTGGTGGGTGCATGGAATGTGCTGCTGGCAACAGTGGTGGGGCAGGTACAATAGGAGACTATTAGATAGTGTCATGAATTCAGAGGACCCCAAAACCCAGCAGCAATAGATATGCACCACGACAAAGGGTTACTTAAACAAAAGTTGCTTTTAATTATCTTTGAACATGAAAATATGATCAAACTTTAACTTATCTCTATTGACCTACTTAACCTACTAAGCTCATGTGTGTGTAAAGTGTATATAAGTTTAGAAAAGTTCTTTGGTTCACAGTGCAATCTCACTGGTTGCAGGCAATTCTTGTACTGTGCACAGAATTTAGCATTAATAAAGTTCACCAGGCCTTGGTGCTTAACAGGAGGGTTCTTGTTGGTTTTCAGAGAGAGTTTCCAGGACAGTCACTTCAGTGTCTTGCTGATGAAACTTGCCTCCTTTCAGGGTTCTCCAGATGATCACCTCTTTCCTTCAGGTCATCACAGAGTTCCTTTCTGTTTCTCCTATTCAAAGGGAAACACCAGACAGCCAGTCTTCTCCTTTGACCAGGCCGTCTTCCAAAGCTTGCCAGCTTGTCCCTCTGGAACCGAAGGCTCTGTCTCTCCTCTCTCTCGCTCCCTCCTACTCTGAGACCAAAGCTGTTCTCCCTCTGCCTACAAAGATCATATGCTCTTCCAGACAGCAAACTGTTTTTCAGACAAAGCTGCCCAGAATGTTGCTACATTGTTGCCGTTTGCAAACAGTCCATGTGAATCTGTGAGCACTCTGTAAAACTCCTGCAAAAATTCTGTGTTTTAAATTGTTTGTGTGTGACCTGCTCTAACAAATCTTTCCCAATTTATCTCCCAAACACCTCTATATACTCTGTCACAATAGGTACACAGAAGTCAGAAAATGGAGGGTATGCAGTAGGGTAATTCCAGGCAGTTGTTAGAGCAGGTTATATGGTCAGCACAGCACTTTGGGCCAAAGGGCCTGTGCTGTAGATTTCTATGTTTTATGTCCTGAAGGGAGATTTGATAGTGGTACCCAAAATTATGAGGGGTATAGATGGAATAAATACACCCACTGAGGTCGGGTGAAAAAAGAATTTGAGGTCATGGGTTAAGGGTGAAATGGGAAATATTTAAAGGGAAAATGAGGGGGAACTTCTTCACGCAGAGAGTGGTGGGAGTGTGGAACGAGCTGCCAAGGGAGGTGGTGAATGCGGGCTCAATTTTGATATTTAAGAACAGTACGGACAGGTACACGGATGGGAGGGGAATGGAGGGCTATGATCTGGGTACAGGTCAGTGGGACAAGGCAGAATAATACTTCAGCATGGTGCAGATGGGTGTATTTCTGTCAGTATGGTGTGCCCACTTGCAATGGATACCTGTTTCACGTGTCCCCGGACCATCGGGAGTGGGCGAGATGCACATATGGCTGACTATAATTATGATAAATCCAATTTCTCCACCTCACCCAGACATATGGTATCAATGGGACTTTCCCAGACACAAAATAGTAAAGCACGAAAGTCGGCAGACACCGTGGTTGAAGTAAAAGCACACGATGTTGGAGAAGTTCAGCAGCTCAAACAGTGTCCTTTATGTTGCAAAGCTAAAAATGCACAACCAACGTTTCGGGCTTGAGCCCTTCATCAAGGTTTGGAAAAATGTCAGCAGGCATCCAAGCAAAAGATTAAGGGGAGGGTGTGGTCACAAAGGCAGGAGGCGATAGGTTGAGAAGAGAGGGAGGAGATAGCAATGATTAAAGGGAGAAGGGACGGCTGGGTGAGTAGAGGGGGGAAGGGAGGGAGGAGAAATGGAAAGGGGAAGGGAAGGGGAGGGGGCAAAGGAGAGCAGGTTAGCAGAAAAGTCGATGTCAAATCAGGTGGTGCTCCGCCAATGCGCGGGTGGTCTTGGTGGGATAGTATAAGGCTACGAACAGACAAAATAGTTGAGTATTTCCTTGCTATGAACCTGCTAATTTTATTTCACTTTGAGTTTTGGGAGGGTATGGGATGTAGGGAATAATCCTCTTGCAGGGACAGGTAGGGGTTTCGCCAGCACCACCAGCAGGAACGGCTGGGTAGGCCCCATCCCCCAAATCTTCCACAACTTGTATCTCGGCTCCCCAGACCCGTTAGGTTCAAAGAACAGCACAATACAACCCTTCAGATGTTGTCCCGACCAAAATGTCCCACCCACACTAGCCCCACCTGCCTGCATTTGGGTCATCTCCCTCCAAACCCATCCTATTCATGTATCTGCCCAATTCTTCTTTCTTAAACATTGCCTCAACACCCCCCCACCCCAGCAGCCTGTTCTATTCACCCACCACCCTCTGTGTAAAAACGTTGCCCCTCAGATTCCTGTTAAGTCTTCCCCCCCCCCCACTTTAAACCCAAGTCCTCTGGTTATCGATCCCCCTACTCATGCCAAAAGGCCCGATCTTCCCCTCTGATGATCCTGTCCACCTCCGTGAGGTCGTCCCTCTTCCTCCTGCACTCCAAGGAAATCGATGCTATTCACAGACCTGGCTGGATGCTCATTACCCTAGGCTGAGGCAGCCCGCACTCGTAAAGCACTGAGAGTCGTTCCCTGAAACCTGCCTCTTGCCAAGTTCCACTGCTGGTTTGTTTACTATCTTGTTGCCCGGGAAACCTGGCGCTGGCAATGTTCCACCTCCAACGAATTCTACACCAGCAGGCATCTGTTTACCGCTCCGTACAATCACATTAACTGCAGTCTAGCAACCACTGAATCAGTTTGAGTCGGTCGCAATTCTTTAACACACACTTGCTTTTCATCTCGTTATGTTGGAACCATCTTCTCTGCCTTTAGTTTGCCCTGGTTGTGGTAGGACAAATAATGTTATGAGATAAATTAACCATCAGAATCCCAGCAAGTTATTCTGATCGTTCTTTCACTTCTGGGAATTAAAGACAGGAGAATTCCTCAGAGGCGTTTGTACATCTTGGATCAAAGCTAAAGTAACAGGTGAGAGACGGTGACAACACTTTAAAGTGCTGGAGATAACTCAGCAGGACATGCAGCATCCACTGGAGGGAGCGGGAAGGAGGGAGGAAGGGGCAGGGGGAGGAGCACAGGCTAACAGGTAAGAGGTCATGGATGCAGGTAGGAGGGTGCAGGAGAAAGAGGCTGAGGGGTGATAGAGGGAGAACTCTGAGAGCATTTCTCTGATCGGAGAAGGAAGGGCAGAGCGCTGGGAGCTGGAGACAGAGGTTAGAGAGGGTTGAGTGGAGAGAGACCAATGAAAGTGAAAATTGGAGCAGTCAGTACTGATGCTATCTGGTTGGAGACCAGTTGGAGAATAAGTTGCTTTGCTGTTATTCTACAAGTTTGTTTTTTTTTAACCTGACGCTGACAACTTGCATTTTATCATGCTTTAGAAGAACCTCTTCCTGTTCCATGATCCATTGGATGAGACTGGCTGTGGTCTGAATCGTATTGTGGTGGTGACGGGATCTATGATAAGTGTACACACCTCACCAGAGGCAGCCAGCAGGGCAGCCATATCTGGAATGTTGACAACTGCAAGGAGATCTCAGCGTTAACATCCAAGAACTTTGGTTTATGACACCTTGCAACAATGCTTCACTGTCAGTTGCACTACAGCCGGGCACCACCATCAGTGCTGCCCTGCCTTGGTGCCAACTAGGTCCCACTGCCCTTCTTTGGTGTCCCCTAGACCTCACTGCCCTGGCCTTATGTCCCATTGGGTCCCATTGCCCTTCCTTGGTGCCCCCTAGACCACATGCCCTGTGTTGGTGGCTCACTGGGTCCCACTGCCCTTCCTTCGTGCTCCCTAGACCCCATATCTGGCCTTTGTGTCCTGTTCAGGCCCACTGCCCTTCCTTGGTGTCCCCTAGTCCCCATGGCCTGCCTTGGTGGCCTGCTGAGCTCCATTGACCTGCCTTGGTGCCACTCTAGGTCCCACTGCCCTGTCTTGAGGCCTGCTGAACTCCACTGCCCTACTTTGGTGCTGCACTAGGCCCCAATGTCATGCCTTGCTGCTCCACTGGATCCCACTGCCCTGTCTTGGTGCCCCTCTTTCCCTTCATGGATAGTCTAGTTACAGTATGGTAAGAGGTTATTTTGGCCCATGAGGTCACACTGTCCAAATACTTCCCTTTGACTAATTAACCAACAAACCACCTGTAGGTGTTTGGTCCGTAGAAGTAAACTAGAGGACCTGGAGGAAACCCATGCAGTCACGGAAAGAATGTGCAAACTCTTTACAGGCAGCACTGGATTTGAACCTGGGTTACTGTTTTTTTTTAATTTAGACATATAGCGCGGTAACAGACCATTCAGCCCACAAGTCCTTACCGCCCAATTACACCCAATTTACCCACACCCCCAGTACTTTTTGAATGGAGGGACGAAACCGGATCCCCCAGGTAAATGCACGTAGTCAAGGGAAAAATATACAAACTCCTTACAGACATTACGGGATTTTAATCCCTGTCTGGTCTGTGTTAACCATTATGCCATCCGTGCCTTGGTAACCACTACACTAACAGCCTTGCAGATTCAATAGTCAGTGGAGCAGCTGCACAGTGGCAGAGGAGCGAGATCGCCACATAGTGGGCATCAGCGGAACATCGGGCAGGCTGAGGCAAAGTTCGCCCAAAGGCTCAACGCTCTCAGCCCACAAAGGCTGGTGCAGCTCCTAGAACGGCTGACCAGCGAGGCAGCAGAGAAAGCCAGTGATCAATATCAATTTCCACAGGGGAAACTCAGGGTCATTGGCATCCTCAATTCATAACCATGGAAGGGATGGAACTAAGACATCGGCTGCACAAGGAGTTATTTCTTAAGGATTTGCAATCAGTTAATTGCATGGATTAATGCAGATGTCCCGGCAGAGTAATAAAGAAAGAAATGTATAATTGCAATAAATTAGTCGGAGTTATCAATATTTAAATAAAGTGAAATTATAAGCATAGAACTAACAGATTTTACTGTGACAATTTGAAGTTAAACAAGAAAGTCTGCAGGGACTGGGGGACAGTGTAGTGAGTGTACCAACGGGTTGGAAAACTCAGCAGGTCACATAGCATCCAGAGGGAGTGAAGGGTGATGAACATTTTGGGCCTTTACTAACGAGATGTCGGTTACTTTTCACTTCCTGTGGTTGATGTGTGACCTGCTGCGTTTCTCTAACACATTTGTGTGTGGCAGCAAAGGTATTTACCAAACCTCTGGGCAAATCTAAAATTTCTTCAGACACGCAGGGACTCAAGCCCATCAGTGTTTTGCAGCCGAAATCTGCGACAGATTCTCTTCTGAAATGAGCACGTGTAACTGGGATTTTAATGGGATGATAATTTCCATTGAACCATCTCTCTGAACAATTAACGCTACCTGGTACGAATGTACTCCCTCATTTTAAAATTTGCGATGCTTTTTTTAAAAAAACGTATCATTTTTAACTTTCACTGTCACCTGTATTATTTCTCTTAATCTCATTTTATTTCCAGATTTTTTTATACTTTCTTTTAACAGAGTATGAAAATTAAAATTAATGTTGAAGCCAAATATCTGAAAATCAATGACCTTGCTCTGTTTGTTTCAATGCAGTGTGGGTTAAACTGGGTATTTCTCAGAATGAAATCTGATGCAATCATTTCCTGATGTTTTCATATGAACCCAAGGATTTGGTGAGGCATTTCCTTGCATGAGTCATACTTCTGCATTTGATGTGATCTCCACACTGGGAAGCCTGGAGCTATTCCCAGAGGAAATTCAACCCTGTGGCTCTGAAGGGTGACCATTGTTCAAGATTCCTCCTACAAGAAGGTTTTAATCACACTGTGTAATGCTGGGGCATCACCAAGAGAAGTCCCACTGCATGCATTTTCCTCCAAAGCCACCTCTACAACCAATACAGCTTCCCAATCCAGTTTTCCCCCCTTCCCAGCTCCCATATTCCAAACTGGTGCCAGAATTAGGCCATTCAGCCCATCGAGTCTGCTCCACTATTCAAAGCACTGCAGATGCATTTTCCTCTCAACCCCATTCTCCTGCCTTCTCTCTTTATAACCTTTGACACCCTCACTAATCAAGAAGCAATCAACCTCTGCTTTTTTTGAAAATTTTATTTATTAATCATGATAAATCATACAATTAAGATACAAACAAATAAAACATAATACATACATGATATTTTACCCCTTGCAACCCCCACCCCTACCCTAACCCACTCACCCCTCCCAACTCCCCCCCCTCTAAACTATCCCCAGAGAAAAGGAAGAAAGAAAAAAGAGGAAAGAAAAAGAGGAGATCAATTAATGTAACACTCTTCAGTTATTTGCCCTGGTTCGGGGCAACACCATTAATGTGAGAGAAAAAGATCAATATTTTAACCCCATATATTCCAAATATAGGCTCCAAGTTTTAACAAAAAAGGAATAATTATTACGTAAATTATATGTTATCTTGTCCAATGGAATACAAGATCTCATTTCCAAATGCCATCGCTGAATACTCAAATTAGTCTCATTTTTTCAAATAATTGCCAAATATTTTCTAGCCACGGCTAAGGCCAATCTCAAAAAAGCAATCTGAAATTTATTTAATTTTAACTCCAAGCTCAATATCTTTATATAACCCAATAAAAATACCAAAGGATCAAGTGAAATGTTCAATTTAAAAAGAGCTTCTAAAAGTTCCTTAAATCTACCCCAAAAAAGTTTTCGCCGTCTCACATGACCAAGTAGAATGTCAAAAAGAACCAACTTCCTTATGACGCCTGAAACATAAATCAGAAGAAATAAACTTATATTTCCTTAATTTCTCTGGAGTTAAGTATAACTGATGAAGAAAATTATAATGAACCAATCGGTACCTGACATTTACAATTTTAGTCATACTTTTCTCACATAAGTTCATCCAATCACCCTGAGAAATAGATGTGAATAAATCTTTTTCCCATTTTAATTTAGATTTATAAACGTCGGGCTTAAGCATTTTATTTTGCATCTCAGATATAAATCCTTTCTTGCCACCATCAGTAAGTAAAATTTCAAATTTAGATCGTCTAGGTAGCCGTAACGTGCGCCCAAAATTATCCAACAATAATGCTTTAACTTGATAGTAAGAAAAAAAGAGTATTCGGAGATATTTCATATTTCTCTTTCATTCTTTGAAATGAAATAAAATATCCTGCTTCGTTACAATTTTCTACCAGTTTAATTCCTTTCTGTTCCCACAACTTCAAAAGTTGAATATTAAATGTAAAAGGAAAAAGCTTATTTTGAAACAAAGGAGTTTTAGCCAAAATTTTACCTTGATTACCTATATTTTCATTCTTTTTATTAATATCCGCTTTTTAAACTTTTTAAAATTTAAATATACAGCACAGTAACAGGCCCTTTCGGCCCACGAGCCCGTGCTGTCCAATTACACCCAATTGACCTAAACACCAGTAAGTTTTGAAGGGTTGGTGGAACCCGAAGCCCTGTGAAAAGGCCACATGGACACAGGGAGAACGTACAAACTCCTTACATATAGTGTGGTATTCAAACCCCGGTCCCGATCACTGGTGCTGTACAAACCACTACGCCAGCTGTGCTGCCCCCTTTAAATTTACCCAATGGCCTCCACAGCCATCTACAGGAACAAATTCCGCAGATTCACCACCTTCCAGAGGAAGAAACCTCTCCTCATTTCTGTTCTGAGGATACTTCCTTTGGTTTGTCTGGTCCGAAACTGTCTCTAACCAACCAATCACTGACATCCCCAGATCTCTGATGGGAGTCCTGGTGTTTACCCGACACTCCTCACCTTCGCCCCAGCCCGCTGTCCTCCCACCAAGCCTCAAGACACTGTTCTCCACCAAATCAACACTTCACCCACAGCCAAGCTAGCAAACGATTGGATTAGACCCATTGCCCCCTCGACTGCAGTGGGGCCTTCAAAGGATATTGCCTACCCCCACCCCTGGTGATCACCTGCCCTCTCCTGCAGCTGTGCACCACCAAGGCGCATAATGCCCCACCAATCTGCCTTGGAAATATATGGATCTGAAACTAAGGGTGGGAAGAGACTTTGAATGGTTTCTGTTTGTAAATACTGTAGTAATTCTGGTGGATGCTACCAATCTCATACCTTGAAATGCAAGTAAAACCTTGAAGATGTTCCTCTCCCAAGATCTTGGTCCCATGTCCAGCCAGGAAAACTGCCAGGTTTGGCAATGTTCAGGGACTGTTGGTGCTTGGCGGTTTTGTGGACGGGGACCTGTGCAGAAGGGAACAGAGCCTCCTTGGACCCGGCCCTCATGAGGGAGGGTGGGTGGAAGGGATGGCAATGTTGCCAGAGCTGTGGGGAGAAGGTTGAGCCCAGGGAGATGGGGCAGCAGTCGGTGGGAGGTATGGGAATGCAGGGTGTGAAGACTGGGAATGCAGGAGGAGATAACTGGCTTCAGGGGTAGATATTTTGATAAGCATTTCCAATATTTCCATGCATGTCTGTAGGAAATGAATACCCTTTCCAGAACCTTGGGAGAGAGTAAGTCTATGATTCAAGTGAAAAATTATTTGAGTCTTGCTTTCTCCATAGATGCTGTCAAACCGGCTGAGAATCTCTAGCAGTCCCTGTTTTTATTCATAAAGCATGGTAACAGGCCATTTCGGTCTACAAGTCCATGCCGCCCAATTTACACCAAATTAACCTACACCCCGGTACGTTTCAAAATTTATTTCGAAATTAATTTAAGATTTCCACCATCTACAATTTTTTACTTTTAATTCAGACCCCTGTCAATCAGGGAAGGACACCTTGATGAAGGGCTCAGCCCCGAAGCATCAGTAATATATCTTTACCTCCTATGGACTCTGCGAGACCTACTGAGTTCCTCCAGCATTTCGGTGTGTTTTTTACAATCACAGCGTTTGCGGACTTCCCTGCTGGCCTGTAATTTTTCTCACCCACCGCCTCACCCCATCTCATCTCTCTTCCCTCCCCCCACCTTTTTATGGAAGTGTCTGCCTGATTTTCAGATGAAGGGCTTGGGCCCAAAGTGTTGGCTGCCTTTTCCTTCCTGTGGATGCTGCGTGATCTGCTGAGTTTCTTCAGCTCTTTTTTGTACTGCACTGGACCCCAACAACTGCAGACATTCTTGTTTAGGAGGGATTGAGGGCCCTGGGGAACTGACACAGATGAGAAGATACAGACCCACTATTGTATCCACAAGATCACAAGGAACAGAAGTAGGTCATTCGGCCCATCAAGTCTTCTCCACAAATCCACCCTGTTCTCACATCTAGTACCATGTTCCGGTCTTTTCCCCATATCCCTTGATCCTCTGACTAATTAGATACCTATCAATCTCCCCCTTAAACTGCCCCAATGATCAGGCCTCCACAGCTGTATGTGGCAATGAACTCCACAAATCCACCGCCCTCTGGCTAAAGAAATTTCTCCTCACCTCCGTTCTAAATGGGTACCTTCTAATTCTAAGACTGTGCCCTCTTGTTCTGGATTCACCCACCAAGGGAAACATCTTATTCACATCTAGTCTGTCCAATCCTTTCAATCTCCGAAATGTATCTATGAGATCACCTCTCATTCTTCTATACTTTAATCAGTAGTCCAACAGCCGCTAAACTATCCTCATGTGTTAACCTTTGCATTCCAGAAACCATCCTAGTAAATCTTCTCTGTACTCTCTCCAACATCATTACATCCCTTCTAAGATAAGGGGCCCAAAACTGCACACAGTCCTCCAAATGAGGTCTCACTAATGCCCCATAGAGCCTCAACACCTCTTTACTCTTATACACTATTCCTCTTGAAATAAACACCAACATAGCATTCGCTTTTTTTACTGCCGATCCAACCAGGAGGTTAACCTTTAGCTATGATGCACAAGGACCCTCATCTCCCTTCTCACTTCTGCATTTTGAATTTTCTCCCCATCCAAATAATAATCTGCCTGTTTATTTCTTCTTCCAAAATGTACAACTGTACATTTCTCAACATTGTCTCTCATTTACCATTTCTTTGCCCACTGTCCTGAACTGTCCAAATCTCTCTGCAACCTTTTGGTTTCTTCAATGTTTCCTACTCCATCATCTATCTTGGTGTCATCTGCAAACTTTGCCACAAAACCATTCAATCCATAATCTAAATCGTCAATATTCACTATAAAAAGAAGTGGCCCAACACTGACCCCTGTGGAACACCACTAGTAACCGGCAACCAACCAGAACAGGATCCCTTCATTCCCACCCTTTGCATTCTGCCTATCAGCCAATGCTCCACCCAATCTAATATCTTTCCTGTAATTCCATGAGCTCTCATCTTATTAACCAGCCTCTTATGCAGCACCTTATCGAAGGCCTTTTGAAAATCCAAATACATAACATCCACAGTCTCTCCCTTGTCAATCCTACTTGAGATTTCCTCAAAAAATTCCAATAGGTTGGTCAGACAGGATCTTCCCTTCATGAAACCATCCTGACTTGGACATATCATGTCATAACCTCATCCTTGAGAATAACTTTCAAATTACTGATGTCAGACTAATAGGCCTATAGTTTCCTTTTTTCTGCCTCCCTCCTTTCTTAAATAGCTGAACCTTCCAATCCTCCGGAACCATGCCAGAGTCTATTGATTTCTGGAAAATCATTTCCAATGCCTCCACCATCTCCAACGCCACCTCCTTCAGAACCATGGGTGAACCTCATCCCTCCAAAAAGCCATCCCATAGGCATTCAACAAACTCTCTCTTCTGGGACCCAGTACCTTCTGACTTTCCCAATCCCCTTTCGTGTTAAAATCCCCCATTAAAAGTAAAAGATTAGTGAGAGATAAAATTGGACCCCTTGTAGATAGCGAGGGTAGGCTGAGTGAGAAGTCTGAGGAAATGGGGGAAATTTTGAATTCACTAGGGAAAAAAATGTTGAACCAGTTGAAGTAAAGAAAAATAGTGGGGAGGTCATGAAGCATATAACGATAACCGAGGAGGTAGTGATGGCTGTGTTAAAAAAGATAAAGGTGGATAAATCTCCCAGACCGGACAAAATATTCCCTAGGACACTCAGGGAGGCTAGTGGACAGTTAGTGGGGCCATTAACAGAGATATTTAGGATGTCACTGGCCACGGGGGTGGTGCCAAAGGATTGGAGGGTGGCGCATGTGGTTCCTCTGTTTAAGAAAGGGTCCAAATGCAAACCTGGGAATTATAGGCCTGTAAGTCTGACATCTGTGGTGGGCAAGTTCATGGAAAGTGTTCTGAGGGATGCTATTTACAAATTTTTGGAGGTATAGGGATTGATAGGGAGTAATCAGCATGGTTTTGTCAGGGGTAGATCATGCTTGACAAACCTGATTGAGTTCTTCGAGGGGGTTACAAAAAAGGTTGATGAAGGGAAAGCTGTGGAAGTTGTCTATTTGGACTTTAGTAAAGCTTTTGACAAAGTTCCCCACAGGAGGTTAGGAAAAAAGGTGGAGGCATTACGTATAAATAAAGAGGTAGTGAAATGGATTCAGCAGTGGTTGGATGGGAGGTGTCAGAGAGTAGTGGTAGAAAATTGTTTGTCCAATTGGAGGCCGGTGACTAGTGGAGTTCCTCAGGGTTCGGTCCTGGGTCCACTATTATTTGTTATATATATTAACGATCTGGATGTAGGGGTGGAGAATTGGATAAGCAAGTTTGCGGATGACACAAAGATTGGTGGTGTTGTGGACAGTGAGGTAGATTACCGTAGATTAAAAGGTGATTTAGGAAGGCTGGAAATGGCTGATGGAATTTAATACAGATAAATGTGAGGAGCTACATTTTGGAAAGGCAAATTTAAATAGGTCATATACATTGAATGGTAGACAATTGAGGAGTGCAGAGCAACAAAGGGATTTAGGAGTTATGGTAAATAGTACCCTCAAGGCTGATACTCAGGTAGATGGTGTGGTGAAGAAGGCATTTGGAATGTTCGCCTTCATAAATCGGAGTATTGAATTCAAGAGTAGGGAGGTTATGATGAAATTGTACAAGGCATTGGTGAGGCCAAATTTGGAGTACTGTGTACAGTTTTGGTCAGCAAATTATAGGAAAGATATAAACAAAATAGAGAGAGTGCAGAGAAGGTTCACGAGAATGTTGACGGGATTTCAGGGTCTGAGTTACAGGGAAAGGTTGTGCAGACTGGGGCTTTTTTCTCTGGAACGTAGAAGATTGAGAGGGGACTTGATAGAGGTGTTTAAGATTTTAAAAGGGACAGACAGAGTAAATGTGGATAGGCTTTTTCAATTAAGAAAGGGGGAGATTCAAACTAGAGGACATGGTTTAAGATTGAAGGGGGAAAATTATAAGGGGAACATAAGGGGAAATTTCTTTACACAGAGGGTGGTGGGGATGTGGAATGAGCTTCCGGCAGATGTGGTCGAGGCGGGATCATTGGTTACATTTAAGGAAAGACTAGATCATTACATGGATAGAAGGGGCCTAGAGGGGTATGGACCGGGTGCTGGTCAGTGGGACTAGGAGGGTGGAGATTTGCTACGGCATGGACTAGAAGGGCCGAACTGGCCTGTTCTGTGCTGTAAGTGGTTATATGGTTATATGGTTAATTATTTTAACATTCTCCTTCTGACATGTTTTTTCTATCTCGAGCTGTAGCTTGTAGTCCACTTCCTGGGTGCTGTTGGCAGGAGCAACTTGAGGGGCCAAATGGCATCTTGCTCCTATTTTCCTGTGTTCTTTGAACCTCTACACCTATCAATACTTCATTGAGAATCAAAATGACCAAATTCCAGTATTTCTGCCAATAGAGGCATAGATAGGGTGGACAGCCAGCATCTTTTTTCCCAGACGACAATAGCAAATAACAGGGGAAGTGTTTAGGATGAGTGGAAGAAAGTTTATGGGAGAAGTTTTTTTACTCAGAGAGTGGAGCCAGGGGTGATGGTGGAGGCTGGTACAATGGGGACATACAAAAGACCCACGGATGTGAGAAAAATAGAGGGTTAGGGATGTGGGGGAGGGAAGGGGGTGATTGTTGTGGAGTAGGTTTCCGCAGGATCGTACAACATCATGAGCTGAAGGGCCTGTACTGGGCTTAAATGTTCGATGTTGCCATTCCAAGGAGCAAATCACAACAGTCATTTCACTATGAACGGCCAATGAGATTGCTGGAAAGTAACAGTGTGGCAGTGGTCTTCCTCATCCTGATTGGACCCTCAGCCCGATTTACAACTTCTGGATTTCATTCATATTCTCGAGCTTTAAGGTTTATTGCATTCATAAAGCAACAACTTTGTAATTCCTTTGGTTGCTAAGTAACATGATCTCAGTGGAGGTAGGGTTTTTTTTTTGCCAGCTATTGTTTGCCACTATGGCACTAACTGCATATATGTTCTTTCTAAATTAATCCTTCAGGACCTTCCCACAGAAGGATTTTTTTTAGTATTTTATTACAGGGCACATAGCTCACTTCTCTCCACATTGAACTTCACATCAACTAACGAATTAGATCTCAGTGGTTTATTGTTTTAAACAATGAGGTTTCTTGCCATGCTGGTTTTGAAATGATTTCAACATGCAGCAACTCTTAAAAGCTTAACTTCTTTGATTGAATGTTCTTGCTGCATTACAAGGAAAAATTAAACATAGAGGTTAGACAGAGTAAATGTAGATTGGCTTTTTTCCAATGAGGGCAGGTGAGATACAAACCAGAGTACAAGGGTTCAGAGTGAAAGGGGGAAAAGTTTCGGGGAAACATGAGGGGGAACTTCTTCACACAGAGAGTGATGGGACGAGCTGCAATGGTGAATGCGGGCTCGATTTTAAGATTTAAGAAGAATTTGGACAGAGACATGGATGGGAGAGGTATGGAGGGCTATGGACTGGGTGCATATCAGTGGGACTAGGCAAAAAAAATGGTTTGGCATAGACGAGAAGGGTCAAATGGGCCTGCTTCTGTGCTGTAATGTTCTATGGTTCTAGGACAGGGCTTTATTCCCTGGATCGTAGAAGAATGAGGGGAGATTTGATTGAAGTATTTAAAATTATGAGGGGGATAGACAGACTCTGATAGAGTAAATGTAGGTAGACTTTTTTCCACTGAGGTGAGGCAAGAACGAGACGACATGGTTTAAGGGTGAAATGGAAGGTGTTTACAGGGAACATTAGGAGAACTTCTTCACACAGTGAGTGGTGAGAGTGTGGAACAAATGGTAAAGTGGTGAATGTGGGCTTGATTTTGAGATTTAAGAAAGAAATTTGGATGCATTCATGGATAGAAATGGTACGGGCGGCTATGGTCTGCGTATCAGTCAACAGATCTAGGGTGAATAACAATTTCACACTGGCTGGATGTGCTAAAGGGCCTGCTCTGTGCTGTAAAGTTCTATGGTTCAATGCATTGGTTGTCTGAAGTGGCCAAGGGTTTTACAGAATGAACATTGATCGAATTGGTTGTAGAGGGAGGAGAGGTGGGTTTGCCATTCCAGGCACTGTCAGCGCAGTAACCTGGCACTGCATTGAAGTTGAGAGGCAAATCTGGGCCCATCTTCTCACCACTTCCCCTCACTGAGTAACGCTGCTCTTCTGCAGTAGACAGAGCTTGCTGGGTCCTGCATCCAAACTACCACACATCAGAATCAAGATTTATTGTCATGAACATGTCACGGAATGTGCTCTTTTGCCGCGGCATCATAAGTGCAAGTATTTCTGTAAATTACATTTCAAAAATAAATAAATAGGGCAAGAAAGTAGGATAAAGTGTCTGTGTTTCATTGTCCATTCAGAGGGGAAGATGCTGTCCTTAGGCCGCTGAGTGCTCGTCTTCAGGATCCTGTACCTTTTTCCTGATGGTACAAAAGGCAAAGGAGGAAAAAACCAACACCCAACCCCAACCAACCAATTTTCCCCTGCAACCACTGCAACCGTGTCTGCCTGTCCTGCATCGGACTTGTCAGCCACAAACGAGCCTGCAGCTGACATGGAAATTTACCCCCTCCATAAATCTTCGTCCACGAAGCCAAGCCAAAGAAGAAGAAGAAGCAGAGTGAAGAGGGTCCTTGAGGTTTCTTAGGACACCGCTTCTTGTCAGTGTCCTCAGTGGGGTGCAGACTGGTGCCTGTAATGTCACTGGCCGAGTTCACAACTCTCTGGAGTTTTTTCTTGTCCTGAATGTTGGGACCTCTGTACCAGACAGTAATGCAAGCAGACAGAATGCTCTCCACGGTACATCTGTAGAAGTATGTAAGAGTCTTTGGTGACAGACAAATCTCCTCAAACTCCTCACGAAGTGTAGCTACTGATAATGCTTCTTCATGATTGCTTCAACACGGAGATCCCAGGATAGATCCTCGGAGATTTTGACACCCAGAAATTTGAAGTTCTTGACCCTCTCCACTGCTGACCCCTCGATGAGGACTGGTTCGTGTTCTCCTGGTTTCCCCTTCCAAAGTCCACAATCAGCTCCTTGGTTTTGGTGACGTTGAGTGCAAGATTGTTGTTGTGACACCACTCAGCGAGCTGATCAATCTCCCAGCATGAATTGCTCACAATCTATATTAGGAGCATAAATATTTATTGAAGTCCAACATTCAGAAAATATTTTACAATTTACAACCAAGAGCCTACCCACTGACTCAAAAACTAATTCCAATTTAAAATATAACCTTTCATTAATCAAAATAGAAACTCCTCTTGCTTTGGGATTAAAAGAAGATGCTATAACTGGCCCAACCCAATCTCTTTTTAATTTCTGATGTTCCTTTTCAGTCAAATGTGTCTCTTGCAAAAAAAGTGACGTCAACCTTCAATTTTTTAATATAATACCCTCTTTCTCTTAATCAGATTATTAAGCCCATTAATATTAAAAGTAACAAAATTTAAATTAGCCATTAAAACTGATCTATAAACAACCTACCAGAAATGGTAAAGTGCCTCCCTATGGCTACAGCACAAACAAAACTAAAGATCTCAAAGATAAAAGAAAAAGAAAAAAAAAGACCCCATGAAAAAACCCTCAAAAAAAAGAATACTATAATAGTATTCCCCCCCCCCCCCCCAATTATACAGGAGTGACCAATGCCACAAAGTGGCCAATGACTTCAGAAGGATTGGTAGCTGAACCCCTCCCCCCCCGCCGCCACCCCCCAAGCAGAACAACAAAAAATAATATATAAAAATCATTTCAAGTATTTCAAGCTTCTTCCAAATCTCGATTAACCTGATCATCATCAATCCCAATATCAATCAACTTTTGAGATTCCATCTCTTGCTTTCCATACTTCCTCTTCAGAACAAAAACAGGTTGTTGAGGAAACCTTTCTTGACTTTGTACCTGGTTATTATTGGGTAAAGAATTACCGAATGTAAGAGCTTCAGCGTCATCACTGAAAAACTGAGATTGATAATTGCAGGATACCGAAAACAAATTTGTATCCTTTCTTCCACCAGACATCCTTAGCCGAATTAAATTCTTTACAACATTTAATTACTGCTTGACTCAAATCATTTTTAACTACTAAAGGGCCCTGATTACTTCTCGCATTTTGAACAGCAAATCTTAAAATCAACTCTCTATCTTGGTAGCATAAGCATCTAATCAAAATAGAGCGTGGAGCTTGACCAGGAAGAGGCTTCCTCCTTATTGCTCGGTGGGCTCTGTCCAGCTTCAGACCATTCAGAAAATGTGCTGTTCCCAAAACCTCGGGAATCCACTTCTGAAAAAACTGAACTGGGTCTGGACCTTCAAAATCTTCCAGAAGACCAACAATTTTAACATTATTTCTCCAGCTTTGATTCTCCAAGAGATCAATCTTCTTCAATAAGTCGCTTTTCTGAATCTCCCAGCCAATAAACAAATCCTCTATCTATCCCACCCTTTCTTTACATTGATGCACATCATCTTTACAATCAATAAATTCTTCTTGATCTTCTTTAACTTATCCTGAACCTTGCCCACCACTTTCAAACATTTTGCCACATCCAATTTAATAAAAGATGTTTCCCCTTTCATATCAGCAAACTGTTCCTTCATAACTGAAAACCCTTGACTCATTTGAATAGCTAAGTTCTCCATTTGCTTTGATAAATCAATAGATAAATTTGACTCGGAATGGTGAGGATCAGATTTAAACATTAAATTCTGCTTCACCATGGGCCTACCCTTATATATGACTGTATTCTCCTCCTCCATAACTTGTTCTTCCTCTTCTTCCAGTCCAGTGATGTCCACATCTTCCTCCTCCATCAATACCGAAGATGCTTCAACCCAACTACAGGTATGGACACACCCCCCCACCCTGTCAGTCCAGGATCACTAGACCGAGGGAGGTTGAGTGTCGTTTCCCCCCCCCCCCCCCCCACAGCCTGGGCCATACTGGGTGTAACGCGCATGCACGAAGTTTCACGCATGCGCGATTGGTCAACTTGATCTGGAGAAGGTCAACATCGGGCACCAGCGCCATCCTCCGCAGCAATGCATGAAGGTGGCGCCGGTGTTGTATAGATCCTACCAGAGGACTGGCGTTGCAGATGGAGATGAGAAGAAATTGAGTCCAGAGGCTTCACTTGCAAGGTAGGCCCAGATTCTTCAGTAGTTGTTAACTGTTTAGTAGCCGTTTTCTTTGCTGGTTGAACTTTAGTTTTCTTCATGGTTGCTTCTAAAGTACTTCAACAATATAATCAAAAGTTTCTAAAAATATTTTAAAAACTTTAAAATGGGTTTTGAGTAGTTCTGCCAGGAGAAGGCGTCTTCCCATGTCTTCTCCCTGCGCCCTCATGCCACGCCCCCCCCCCCCCCCCCCCACCAACTCCAGGAAGTTTGTGTTCCGGACGAAACATCTGACGATCCTGGGCTATGTGGTGGAAAATGGTGTCATTGGTCCTGACCCCGATTGAATGCGCCCCTTGTTAGACTTCCCAATCCCAAGGACCATGAAAGCCTTAAGGAAATGCCTGGGCTTCTTCTCCTACTACGCCCAGTAGGTCCCTCATTACACATATAAGGTCCGCCTCCTCTTAATGTCCATCTCTTTCCCATTGTCGGCCAAAGCCCAGGCAGCTTTCGACTACGTTCGGAGCTACATCATAAATGTCACCATGCATGCGGTGGACGAGAACGCACCCTCCCAGATGGAAAGTGATGCCTCTGATGTAGCTCTGGCCGCTACCCTTAACCAGGCGGGCAGGCCGGTTGCCTTTTCCTCCCACACCCTACAAGGCCATGAGCTTGGAACCCATCTGTGGAGAAAGAGGCTCAAGCCATTGTAGAGGCCATTAAGCGGTGGAGGCATTACTTGGCTGGCAGAAAATTTACGCTGCTCACCAACCATTCATATTTAATAATGCAAAAAGGGGCAAAATAAAGAATGATAAGATCGCTAGGATTGAACTCTCCATCTATAATTACAACATAGCATACAGGCCAGGTACTCTCAATGAACCTCCAGATGCCCTGTCAAGAGGAAGCTGTGCCTCTCCACACAACGACCAGTTGCTGTCACTGCTCAATGAGCTTTTCCACCCAGGCATCACCCACATGGGATATCAGGGAAATGACCAGGTCCTGCCAGGTCTGCACGGAGTGCAAGGCACACTTCTACAGCCCCAACAAAGCGTACCTAATAAGGGCATCCTGCCCCTTCAAATGACTCAGTGTCGATTTCAAGGGTCCCGTCTCTTCCACTGACGAAATCATGCACTTTCTCAACATTATCGACGAGTATTTATGTTTTCCGTTGGCCATTCCCTGCCCAGACATGTCCACCACCATGGTCATCTGGGCCTTGCATTCAATTTTCGCCCTGTTTGGGTATCCCAGCTAAATCCATAGCGACCAGGACTCATCATTTATGAGCGAAGAGCTACGCTAGTGCCTGCTCATAAGGGGCATTGCCTCAAGCAGGACGACTAGCTACAATCCCCATAGAAATGGACAAGTTGAAAAAGCGAACGCAACTGTATGGCTCTCCGGTCCATAGGCCTTTCAGACTCGTGCTGGCAAGAGGTCCTACCCATGGCACTCCACCCCATAACGTCACTCCTCTGCACGGAGACCAACGCAACTCCTCATGAGCTTATGTTTACATTCCAGAGGAAATCCACATCCGGAACTACTCTCCCGGCTTGGCTAATGTCATTAGGTTCAGTCCTGGTGAGAAAGCACGTAAGGAGGAGCTAGACAGACCCCCGATCAAGAGGGTGCACCTGCTGCACGCCAACCCAATGTATGCCTATGTGGCTGGCATACCCTGATGGCAGAGAGGACACCATCTTGATCAAAGACCTGGCACTTGCTGGAACTAATAGTCTGATGCCTCAAGTATGTCATGAATTACTGAGTATTCCACTCTGGGTCTCAGAGGACACTGCTGGGGAAGTGGACCAATTCACCTCACGACCTGAGCCAAAGCCCTCAAGACCCACTGACACTGTACCACAGGGATTCCAGGATGATTGGGAAGCCCAAAATCCTCCAGTACTCCAGCGCTTGACCAGAATTACCAGACGCCCTGACAGACTTAACTTGTGAATATTTGTAAAGTTTTTTTTGAATGAATAGTCTCTGTTATTCAGCCACAGGCTCAATTCTGGTGAATGCAGTGAACTGGAATTCACTGTTTGTGTATTGTTCTGATGGCTGGCTCCTCCCTTGGCTCCGCCTTCACCCTCACCTTCCCCATTATAAACTCTGGTTTTCCCGCCTTACCTCAGATTTACCTAAGAACTATTGTGTTTACTGGCCATTGACCGTAAGCTATTAAAAGTGTTTTTTGTATTCCTCACTTGTCTCTGAGTGCATTCAGTCGCGTTACACTCTGTCTCTGTCTGTCTGTCTACCTCTCCCTCTCCCCTCTGTTTCCTTTCACAGAGCCAAAATCAGTTCTCACCTCTCTCCTTATCGTATCCAATTAACGCCTTTTGTTGGACTGAACTCCTCCTGCAGCCAACCTTCCTGTTCTTTGCTTATACAGGGTACTTTGAGGAAAGGCTCAGGTCTGAAAACGTTGATAATATATCCTTACCTCCCATGGACGCTGCGAGACCAGCCAAGTTCCACCACACAATACACAGAAGTGCCAGAGAAACTCAGCCAGTCATGCCGTGATCACAGGAAGAAAAGGTTTTGTGGCTGATCCCTTCATCAAAGTGTGAGCGAAGAGCAGGAAGGGGCCTTTATAAAATGTTGGTTGGGGGGGGGGGGAGGAGAGGAGGGAGGGAGAGGCACAGCTAACAGGCAAGGCACAGCTGACAGGCAAAATGTCATGGGTGGATATGGGTGCTGGTCTCCAGCGCTTTTATGTACAATCACAGCATCTGCAGACCTCTCTTTATCTCCTCTACGCCTATTATGGGCTGCCTGGCAATAAAAGCTGCGAACGAGGGAGCTGTGCTGGCAGACAGCCCAACGCTGTGACGTCCCACACACATACCTCACAGACTTTGTTTCGCTGAAGTTGTTACACTTCGGACAACCACATGGTGTCACTTCGTCCACAAGAGCAAGGCTTGGCAGACTGAAGAGTCTGATTCCCTCAGCCCTAGTCTTCACTTGCAGACCCTCATAACAGCTTTGTGAATCTTACTCTTTTGTCCTTCAGTGTATCCTTAAATTCTAAACTGCAGGGCGTTGACAACATCCTGCCTTTTTGCCAAATGCGCCTCTCCATTAGATCTTTAATTTGGTGCTTTCCTAATCAAATTGCAGCACAAAGTTAGAATCTCCTGCTCATTTCAGCACCACTCAGAACCAATTGCAACCAATTGCATTTAATTTATTAGGTCAGAGGCCACAAATGTCAAAAACTCTCACCAGGCGATCCAATGCATTCGTTTACAGGTGTGTGGAAGAATGTGGTGCTGTGTATAGATGAGGAAGGTGGGGGGAGGGGGGGGCGGGAGGAATGGGCTTGGTAAGTGTGTTCCCTGGGCTATCCGCTCTGCAGAAGCACCTATTCCCACTGACTTTCTCCCCATGTCAGGTGGGGGTGCAGGTGGTTCCCCTGATTCGGAGGACCAGATCGGGGTTGTGATCAATGTTGGAGGAGTGGGAAACGGCAACAGCTCCCCCCTCCCCCACCGACGATCCATCTGTGAGGTTAAATGGGTTTCCACAAATGCGCTGGAGAAATTCAGCAGGTTACACAGCATCCAGAGGGAATAAAGGGTAACCAACATTTCAGGCCTGAGCCCTTCGTCAGGTATGTGTGAAAACAGGTAGACTCCTTACTAACAAGATAGGAGAGAGGGAGAGAAGACTGGGGAAGGGTGGCACAGTTAGCGTAGCGGTTAACACAATGCTATTACAGTGTTTACGATTGGGACTAGGTTCGAATCCTGTGCTGTGTATGTTTGTGTGTGTGTGTCTGTGTTTCCTTTACTTTAAGTTATTTCAACAAATGGGTTTAACATGGTCGCATAGATCATTTCAATTAAATGTTTCTGAGGTAAAAACAATTATTGATGCAGTTTTACCTACTTTTTTCATTTTTGTGTGTGTGTGCTTATTGTATACAAATGAATTATTATGTAATTGTCAATTCTGTATTTATGCTTATACGTTAAACTCAATAAAAATATTTTTTTAAAAAAGGACTGAATCTCTGTGGGTCCAAAAGCATCTGTTGATTTCAATGCAAATGAATCAACTTTTCTGATTTTGGAATCTTAAACAAGCACAAATATAAAATTAGGCTTCACAGTTAGAGTAGGGGTAGAATTAATACGTACCAGCAACCCTGGTTCAAATCCTGTGCTGTCTGCAAGGAGATCGTACGTTCTCCCCATGTCTGCTTGGGTTTTCCCTGGGGGCTCCGGTTTCCTCCCACCATTCAAAATGAATAGGGTTGTAGGTTAACTGAGTGTAATTGGGCGGCATGGGCTCGTGGGCTGAAATGGCTTGTTACTGTGCTGTATGTCTAAATTTAATTTAAAATTTTACATTTAAATTTAAAATGTCAACAGCCTTTTACTTCCTCTGGATGCTGCGTGACCTGTGGAGTTTCCCCAGCACGTTCATATACTCCACTACACCCCAGCATCTGCAGACTTTCTTGTTTAACCCCACAGTCAGGCAGGAACTTTACACTCAGATGCATACACATGCTGCTTTGCCAACCCTTTGCAAGACTTTATAAGTTAGTGGTGGGGATGGCGGTTTCTCTTTGAGATTGTTGAAGGACATGGTTGACTCTCACCTCAATGAGAGGTGTTCGGTTGAGTTTGCATCATGGAAAGATATTGTGTAGCTTTTCTCTGCAATTATCGGAGGTGTTCTCATTTACAGACAAGAATGCACAATATTGCAAGATATAATGGCAAGTGCTCAAGGAGACTTGTCACTGGAGAATCCTGCGCAAGGTTTAGCTGCATCACCGTTCAATAGGAATCGAGTTACACGACTGTATGACAAACTGAATTAGGAGCCTGGATCAAGCTCAAGAATTATTCCTTGTGAAAATTGAAACAATGGATATGTACATTGAGGCATCATGAGGAACAAGGGAGAAAGTGATTATGCGAGAACTCAAAATAGTGTGAAATCCCAGTATGAAACCACAAATATACCACCATAGTCACAAGACAGTGTCAGAATCAGAATCAGAATTTATTGTCATGAAAGTGTCACAAAATTTGTTGTTTTGCGGCAGCGTCACAGGTGCAAATATTACTGTAAATCACATTTCAAAAATAATTAAATAGTGCAAGAAAATAGGATAAAGTGAGGCAGTGTCTTGCGGTTCATTGTCCATTAAGAATTCTGACAGTAGAGGGGAAGAAGCCGTCCTTGTGCCGCTGATTGCTCGTCTTCAGGCTCCTGTACCTTTCTCCTGATGGTAGCAGAGTGAAGCAGGCGTGGCCTGGGTGGTGGGGGTCCTTGAGAATGGAGGCTGCTTTCGTAAGACACCGCCTCATGTCGATGTCCTCGATGGAGTGAAGACTGAAGCCCACGATGGCGCAGGCCGAGTTCACAACCCTCTGGAGTTTTTTTCTTGTCCTGTGCATTGACTGGTAACAGTCAGTGATGCGACCAGTCAGAATGCTCTCCATAGAAATTTTCGAGAATCTTGGGTGAATGATCAAATCTCATCATGCAAGTCAAAAGAAGGCTTGTCTTTTGAAAAATGTAGACACTACAACATGGTTACAGGCCATTTCGGCCCCCGAGCCCGTGCCGCTCAAACTACACCCAATTGACCTACACTCCCGGTATGTTTCAAGATGTTTACAGATAGGTGTACAGAAACTAGAATGTTGCTTTTAATCCAGCTGACAGGTCTAGCTGAAAGCTCTAGATTTGGATCCAGAAACCAAAAGCAACACAAAGATGTTGGTGCATATATTGTTTCATTAAATAGTAGGATTTGTATCTTTTAGATCATGCCTTGTGCAAAGGGATTGTGCCCAGGATAATGGATGAATTTGGTCCTAACTATTGATTAGAGCAAGTTAGAATGAGGCAACTCAAGCTAGGTTGGGGGAATATTTTCAGCACTGATCCTTCAAAGTCATATCTTGACAATATACTGAACTACATAAGAAACAGGACCATTCGGCCTGTCGATCCTGCATCGCCATTAATAACATCACGGCTGATCTGGCCATGGACTTCATTCCATGTAACTCCCTTGTCCCTTGAACCCTTGATTCTCCCAGAATACAAAAAAATTCTATCTAACTGTGTCTTAAATATAGTTACTGAGGGAGGCCCAACTGCTTCCTTGGGCAGAGAATTTCACTCTCTGGAAAAGCAGATCCTTCTCATCTCTGTTCTAAATCTACTCCCCTGAACCTTCAGGCTGTGTTTCCCAGTGATAGTCTCACCCACCGGTGGAAATAACTTTCCTGCCTCTTTCTCTACTATCCCATTCATAATTTTATATGTTTCTACAATTCTTCCCCCACTCATCCCCTCCCACCCCCCACCCCCAGCCCATTCTTCCAAATGGCACTGCTGTGGACAAGCGTATGCACTGAGCACCACATTATACCTGGCAAAAGCCTCAACCAGTCTTGTACCTTCTGAAGGGTCAAGGTGAGAAGGCTGATTGACTGGAAACGGAAGGTGCGAGTGTGAAAACCAACCAGTGTGGGCATGTCTCAGACAATGGAATCAATGTGTCTCAGTAGAGACTACATAGATTAACTCAGCTGTAGATGATCAGAACTCAGTTTTCTTCAGGCTGACTTCCAGGCCAAACATTTTGGCAGTTTCCGCAAAGCAGGACGTCAAGCGCTGAAGAGCTGAAGCGCTGAGGTCCTCCATCAGCCAGCTCCCCACCATGATTACCAGCCCCCCCACATCTCCATCGGGCACACAAAACTCAAAACGGTCAACCAGTTTACCTATCTCGGCTGCACCATTTCATCAGATGCAAGGATCGACAATGAGATAGACAACAGACTCGCCAAGGCAAATAGCGCCTTTGGAAGACTACACAAAAGAGTCTGGAAAAACAACCAACTGAAAAACCTCACAAAGATAAGCGTATACAGAGCCGTTGTCATACCCACACTCCTGTTCGGCTCCGAATCATGGGTCCTCTACCGGCACCACCTACGGCTCCTAGAACGCTTCCACCAGCGTTGTCTCCGCTCCATCCTCAACATCCATTGGAGCGCTTTCATCCCTAACGACGAAGTACTCGAGATGGCAGAGGTCGACAGCATCGAGTCCACGCTGCTGAAGATCCAGCTGCGCTGGATGGGTCACGTATCCAGAATGGAGGACCATCGCCTTCCCAAGATCGTGTTATATGGCGAGCTCTCCACTGGCCACCGTGACAGAGGTGCACCAAAGAAAAGGTACAAGGACTGCCTAAAGAAATCTCTTGGTGCCTGCCACATTGACCACCGCCAGTGGGCTGATAACGCCTCAAACCGTGCATCTTGGCGCCTCACAGTTTGGCGGGCAGCAACCTCCTTTGAAGAAGACCGCAGAGCCCACCTCACTGACAAAAGGCAAAGGAGGAAAAACCCAACACCCAACCCCAACCAACCAATTTTCCCCTGCAACCGCTGCAACCGTGTCTGCCTGACCCGCATCGGACTTGTCAGCCACAAACGAGCCTGCAGCTGACGTGGACTTTTTACCCCCTCCATAAATCTTCGTCCGCGAAGCCAAGCCAAAGAAAAGAAAAGATGATCAGAAGTAACACAAAGCACTTTGCAAAACTTGTACTCCAACTCAGCAGGATTAAATGTATTTGTAAAACTGGATCTCATCCATTGAATGTCCACAAAGATAGCAGTTAACAGCTTCAACCTGAATACCAGCTATGCTGTGTATTGTGATTGTGTGTGTGTGTACGTGTGTCTGTGTCTGTGTGTGTTTGTGCGTTCATTTATGTCCATGTGTGTGTGTGTGTGTGTGTGTGTGTGTGTGTGTGTGTGTGTGTGTGTGAGTGAGTGTGTATTTGCATGTGTATGTGTGTGTGCATGTGTGTGAATGTATGAATATGTGTTTGTATGTGTGTCTGTGTGTGTATGTGTTTGTGTAAGTGCATGTGTGTCTGTGTGAGTGTGTGTTTGTGTGTGTGTTTATGTATATGTGCTTGTTATGTGTGTATTTGTGTGTGTGTGTCTTTGTGCTTGTGTGTGTCTGCCTGTCTGTGTGTGTGAGTGAGTGTGTGTGTGTGTGCTTACTGTATACAAATAGATTATTATGTAATTGTCAATTCTGTATTTATGCTTACATATTAAACACAATAAAAATATTTTTTTTTTAAAAATGGACTGAATCTCTGTGGGTCAAAAAGCATCTATTGATTTTAATGCCAATGAATCAACTTTTCTGATTTTGGAATCTTAAACAAGTACAACATAAAATTGGGCTTCGCATTTAGTGTAGGGGAAAACTTGTTAAGCGCCAACAACCCTGGTTCGAATCCCGCGCTGTCTGTAAAGAGTTTGTATGTTCTCCCTGTGTCTGCGTGGGTTTCCTCCCTCCCTTCAAAATGTACTGAGGTGGTATGTCAATTGGGCCATTTGGGTGGAATGGGTTCCTGGGCCGGAAGGGCCTATGCATCTAAAAAAAATTCAAAAATTCATACAAATGAAATGCGGTGAAGGCTGGGCTCAATGGCCCACATCCCTTAGAGGGACCATCACTCAGGCACCAAAGCTTACAAACCTAGCAGAGCAATGATGATTCTGAGGAGCAGATGATGACCTCGCAGAGCTTCAGCCATTTTGTGGCATCCGTTGTTAAAAAAAGATGTGGAACAAAGAGCAACAAAGTGTGTCTGATGAAGCGTTTCTGGTTAACTACAATACCACGTGGAGTTGTGATTGGCATGTGGCTAATCAAGTTAGCTGCAATAACAAGCATTTCAAGATTGATGCACAAGAGAAACCCAATGCTTTTACTTCTTGCCCTCTCACAAGGAGAATGTGTAATTCTGTTCCAATCAAAAAAGAAGCTCTTGCAAAGATGTTTGGAATCAAGTCACTCCATCCATCTCTACCAGACAGATCTTTCACCTGAGTAAAACTCCTCAGTGATGTTCGGGGCGCCCGGCAATGCTCATGGCAACTCTTTGCCTTACAATAGATAAAAGTTGTAGTCTATCATTTATACTACATTTTAATGTAGTACTACGTGACAATTTGAACTGTCCCAGATCATCTGACCTCTCCTTGGGGGAGGGTGGAAAGCAGGTCGGAAGTCACCTCAACTGCCAATCAAGGTTAGATCCACCCGCAGGTAAGCCTGCCATGCAATTGGTTCTCCACTGTACCTTAGATATACCCGAGTCGGCCCACCACCACCACCTCCCCAGCCGGCAGCAGTATAACACCCATCACATGGACCGACTCGATCTCTTTTCCCCTTGTGATGATCCCCGAACTCCCCTCCAGGTTGCAAACCAGTTGTAAGGTGTGTGCCGGTGAGAGGTGGGGACTATCGTGTCTCGCTCATTGTAGACGGTTGTTCATTGGTGTTCCTTTGCTAGTCGATGTGCTGTGCCTGCTTGCTGTAGAGGGGGGGGGGGGGGTGGCATGTACCGCTTGATTAACCCCCGCACCACAACTGGGACGTGCAATTGTTAATGATTAACCAGCGTTCAACGTGCTTGATTTGTGAGTTACTGCTTTGTATCTGCGTGTGAGTGTGTTCCCTGTTGAGAATTCCCCCGTATGTAAATAAAGGCTGTAGTTTACTACTAACACATGTGCAGAACCTGTTTGGCTTTGTGAATCCGTCAAACTTATTCTCACCACCACCCCACCTTGCATTCCCAGTCGACTCCTCCTGCATCCTGCCATGGTCTCCCTTGTTTAAGCAGAATGCACTCTTTTGGATTGAGCAGAAGGTGTTAATTGTCTGTTGGTCTGTACTCCTCCCCCTGCCCATTCTTCTCTCCCCAGACTTTTAATTCAGGTGCCTGCTTGCTTTACACTCACACCTTGAAGAAGGGCTCAGGCCGAAACATCAGTTATATATTTTTACCTCCTATGAACGAGGCAAGACTTGCTGAGTTCCTCCAGTAATTCTGTGTTTTTACAATAATCACAGCATCTGCAACCATTGAAATCAAAGTAACCTCTCCCCCTTCTTAAAGGGTGAAGTGACATTTGCCATTTCCCCGTTCTCAGGAACCGTTCCTGACTCGAGCGATTCCTCAACGTTCACTATTAATGCATTCACAATCTCTTCAGTTCCCCTTCCAGAGCCCTGGGGTGTGGTCCCGTCTGGTCCAGGTGACTTACCCATCTTCAGCCCCTTCACCTACCCAGCACCTTCACCTCAATACTAGTGACTGCACTCCCTTCTGCCCCCAGCACTCAAATTTCTGGCATATCACTGGTGACGTCCACTGATGCAAAATATTCAGTTCATCCACCATTACTTTGTTCCCCATTACCACTACTCCAGTGTCATTTTCCAGTGGTCTGATATCTACTCCTGCCTCTCTCTTATTATTTAGACGGTATACCATTTCTGAAAAAAACTTTCCATGTCCTCTTTTATGTTACAGGCTAATTTTCATATTTCATCTATTCTGCCTTTATTGCTTTTTGGTTGCCATTTTAAAGTGACCTAATCCTCCAGCTTCCCACTAATTTTGCTTTCCTGCTACCTTTCACTCCCCCCGACAGCCATAGTTGTCTCGTCCTCTCTTCAGAGCCCTTCTTCTTCAGGAAGAATCTGCCCTGTGTCTCCCACTGATCCCCAGAAACTTCTGCCATTGCTGCTCCACCTTGTTCCCTGCCAGGATCCCGTTCCATCAACTGAGGCCTGCTTCTCTCTCAGTTACCTTCACTCGACCGTCACATCCGAATTTAGATTCTCCCTCTCAAACTGCAGGGCGAGTTCTGTCGCGTCATGATCACTGCCTCCTGCTGGGTCGTTTCACCCTCAGCTCCCTCCACCAGATCCAGAATTGCCTTTCCCCAGTGGGATCAACCTCCCGCTGCTCTAGATAGCCGTCTTGTGAACTCTCCATAATTCCTTCTCTCGAGATCCAGCCCCAGCCTGATTTTCCCGGTCTACCTCCAAACTGAAGTCCCTGTGACCACCGGCATGTTGCCTTTTATACATGCCTTTTCTAACTCCTGCTGCAACTTTCACCCCGTGTCCTGCCTGCTATTTGGGCGCCTGGTTGTAATTCCCATCAGGGTCTTTTTACTCTTGCAGTTTCTCAACTCTGCCCACAAGGATTCTATGATCTTGTGTCCCTTCTTACTAAGGATTTGATCTAACTTCTTACTACCAGAGGTGCTCCACCCCCTCCCCCACCCATCTGCCCATCTTTTGATAGGATATTTATCTTTGGATATTTAGCTCCCAGCTGTGATCCTCCTTCAGCCACGTCTCTGTGATGCCCACATCGAACCCATCCATTTCTAACTACACTTTAAGATCTTCTACCTTGTTTCATACTCTGCGTGCATTTAAATACAACACCTTCAGTCCCACGTTCACCACCCTTCTCACTTTTGCCTCTGTGTGCCTGAGTTTGAATGTTTATCCTTTTCCAAACATTCTGTCTTATCCTTTATTCTGGAGAATTGAATGACCTCTCCTTCCCTTTATCAGGGCGCTTACAATCTGTTCAGCCCACCTGCTATTGAGTTTAAAGCCCTAGTGATGTGATTGGCCAGGATCCTGGTCCCAGCATGGTTCAAGTGGAGCCCATCCTGACTAATTTGAGTTGGGTTATTAATGTGTAATAATTATTGGGGAGGGTATAGTTTATTTAGATTACTGATACTGTATTGTAATTTTATTATTTTATTCTTAATTTTTTAAAATGTAATCCTATATGTTATTCATGTTATAAAATCTTAAATAAAGTTAAAAAAATAAGTGGAACCCATCCTATCGGAACAGCTCTATCCTTCCCCAATATCCAACCAATTGAAAGCCGTTTCTCCACACCAGACTCTAAACTAACTCGCAGACCATGTCGACCCCAAGCCGAACCTTTACAGCTCCCCTTTTTAATTTGATCCTGCTCACATTCCTCAG
This sequence comes from Narcine bancroftii, assembly GCF_036971445.1. Taxonomy (NCBI): domain Eukaryota; kingdom Metazoa; phylum Chordata; class Chondrichthyes; order Torpediniformes; family Narcinidae; genus Narcine; species Narcine bancroftii. Next base: position 46,194,327 of record NC_091482.1, read on the forward strand.
CAGAACCTCTTTCCTGGTTCTACTTCTCTCGTTGTTCCCACGTCAACCATGACAACCAGATCTTTCCCCACCCATTCCAAATTCATTTGCAGGCCAGGTGAGAGGCCCGAACACCAGGCGCTGGACAGGCCACACGGTCTTCAGCCAAGGCTGTGCATTTCCACTGGCAGAGACATGGGCTGCATTGGACAAGGGAGATTGATATCTTCTGACCAAGTTCCACTGCCCAAGTTCCACTTGACGTAACCATATTATTTTAGTTTTTGGCATTAAGGACTTCAATTGCTAGATATATTTAAAAAATATTCAAACATGAGCATTGTAGTTGCATTATTATTGAGGTGTAAGTATATTCTGGTCACAGAAAGTACTACAACCTCAAACAAAATGCAACCACAGACTAGAATCTTTATTATGCTACTACATATTAAACAGGGTTCTGACATGATGGCCACTGCCAATTACCTGTGCAGCAAGCTGATCCCACAACTCAGAACAGGTCTTCTCAGTGCAACAGAGAGCCCTCCCAGCAGATCGTCCCTGTACCACCAGAACATCACCCACAATGCGCGTTGTCCCCAAGATGACAGCTGTGGAGCGGAGACAGTCGCCAACCTCTTTGCTGATGCAAATTTGCTCAGAATATGCGGAGAAAGATGTGAGGGTCCCCGTCGTGGTTCATCCCCAGTGGCAGAGGATTCTCTGATCTACACGCTGTTCCTGGGGACGCGCCCAGAGTCAGGCATCCAGAACTGCTGGAAGACCATCCACTCGGTGAAAGGCGCACTTTGGTCTTCCCAAAATCTGTTGGGCTTCCAGCACACGGAGATGTCGGTGAGGGAATGGTGCCAACTGGGCGCAGCCAATGCAAGGGCGCAATGGGGAAGGACCACATTCTAGAGACCTCCCATTACCTGGCGCTGAGGGACTGAGACTGAGGGGAAGTCCCTTAAACAACAGAGGTAGGAGTAACAACAAGATGCCATGGGGGTGGTAACGGTGTAAGTAGAAATGAATGTAACATCGTACAGTGACTGGAAATGAATAGAGATGGTTGACACTCTGGATATGTAAAGACTTTGAACTTTCTCCTTTTTTGTAAATAATTTATTGTCTATTTTGGGGAGGAAAAAAACAAAGTTCCCACAATTTGGCCACTCCCCACACAGCTTTGAAATCTAACAGCTCAATGGAATATCCTCATCCTCCATTCACCAAAGGTTCGACAGCAAAACATAGCAAGATTTTTTCCAAAGATAAATTCTATTCACGATAAAATTAATTCCAGAAGAAATCTGTATTGCATCCTTTGTGCCATATTCATGCCTTCCATCTCTGTACATTGTTACATTCATTCTCTCATTAGCACAAGGCACTGCACCACCCTAATTACTTCCCCTCTGTTCGTCGAGAGGCTTCCCCTCCGGCCCCTCAATGCCTGGTAGGACTCTAAACCAGCCATTCTTAGCAGGAGCCCTACAGCCACCCCCCCCCCCCCCACCCTGAGGGCCACAGCACATTTTAGGGGTGGGGGTGGGGAGGGCACGGACTGAAATCAGAGAATACATTTTATGTCTTTTGATGCAGTCGGTAGGAGAAACCAAAACTTGCTTCACAGGGAAGGGGGCCCATAAACTTTGAGTAGATCCGAGGGAGGGTTGGGGGGCGTGGGGGGGGGGGGGGGCAAAGCCGAAAGAAGGTTGAGAATGACTGCCCTAGACTGTGGTATTTCCCCACCGTACAAATGAGCTTCGAGAGAATTTCTATCACTCAGAGATGCTGAGCGATGTGAAGCATTTTCCACACACGCCGCTCACTCTGACGCATTATGCAAATGAACTGCCTGAAGATTAGGGAGAAATCACTGCGTTCATCCCCTCTTCACTTGCATCCAACTCCATACATATTAAAATTGGATTATAACCGTGATTGCTCCTGGCGCCGTGAGCTTCATGCAAATGTGTTGCATTGCGAGATGGTGCCGAATCTCTCACTGGAAGCAGCCCATTAATGTACCTGACATCTCCACTGTGTGCGGTGGGGGGGGGGGGGGGGGGGGAGTGGAATTCAGAACAATGCTGATTAAACCTCAGACCCTTGCACTCTGACACACAGTCGGTTATCAGCAGAAAAGTGCACACCCCACAGGAAGGCTGCGTCTTTGCCATATTGATGTACAAATCATGTGTGTAAGAAGATGCTTTGCATACTGATCACCATCCCCCCCCCCCACCCCCCAGTAACAGGCTGAGCACTGGCTCAGAGTTCTGCCTTGTTGAATTTATTAGATTAACTGGGGAAGTGCAGTATCCACAGGAAAGATGCCCCGGGTGATAAATCTAAGTGGAGAAAGCTGGCCCGTTATATGCTTAAAAGCACAGGCTCCAAAAATGAAGAGAATAATGTTTAACTTTGAACAAATATTACATCGTATCGATTACCCTAGAACTCAAGGTTATTTTGCCATAGCCTTTAAGTTGATAGAATTGATTCACACTCCATTTTTGTCAGGTGATTTACTGGGCTGAGCATGGATTCGAGTGAACACGAAGCAGGAAGGCGGCTGAGACCAAAAGCTCGTCGCAGGCCAAATGTTAACCGTTGAGGGCCCAGAGATGACTTGTCTGCATATTGGTACCCTGAACTCTTGAAACCAGGTCTTGTGCTGTGAAGATTTTCTACATCACACTGCAGTCAACAGAAGGATTATATAGGCATGGCTGAAGGAATCTTCAGGTATGAGGGAAAAATTCTCCAGGAATGGGTCTTTCATTTAATTGCAAAGTTAACAAACATCTGGTGTAGCCAGCTCAACCTCGAGCTTCCCCAGGGGGTCGGGGGTCACACTAGCATTGACTTTGTAGATCGATGCTCTGATAATTGTTCATGATGATAGGAGATTCCATGTTATAGAAATTGATCACTAAATGACAGCAAAAACTAATATCCAAATGTTTCAGTAAAACACGAAGGTCTCCAGACACCGTGGTTGAAGTAAAAACACAAGGCTGGTGAAATTCAGCAGGTCAAACAGTGTCCTTTATGTAGTGTGGTGAACTGCTGTACTCTTGATGACCTGGTTCCACCCGGTCCTGTGGCCCTCCCTCTTTTGGCCTTGTATAACACTCCAGAAAAAGCCCGGGTCACGGCACAGGATGAAGTCCTTGTCCATTGTGAATAAAATTGACGTGCAGTAGATAACTCGAGAGGCTGAGGCTTTTATCAAATGAAGCATGGGCAGCCTTCTGCTGTACAAAGGAGGATATGGCAAAAGCCGCAACGCATGCAATGGATGAATCTGCCTGCTTCCAGGTGGAAAGCGATGCATCCAATTTCGCCCTGACCACTCCCCTTAATCAGGCAGGCCGCCCTGTTGCCTTTTTCTCCTGCACCCTCCAGGGCCCTGAAGTCCGACACTCCTCGACAGAGAAGGAGGCTCAGGTGATAGTTGAGGCAGTACGGCACTGGCCGGCAGACGTTTTACCCTGCTCACGGAGCAACGGGCCGTGGCATTCATATTCAACAATAAACCGCGGGGTAAGATAAAGAAGGATAAAATTTTGAGGTGGAGGATCGAGCTCTCCTCCTACAATTATGACTTCCTGTACCAGCCAGAAACTCAACGAGCCCTCAGATGCCCTGTTAAGAGGGACATGTGCAGGCACACAGGTGGATCACCTTGAAACCCTCCATAACAACCTCTGCCACCCCAGTATCACGAGACTTTTCACTTTATCAAATCTCGGTACCTGCCATACTCCATTGGGGATGTCAGAGACATGACCAGGGACTGTAGGGTCTATGTGGAGTGCAAGCCACACTTCTAACAACCGGACAGGGTGCACCTGACAAAAGCCATGCGCCCCTTCGAGCACCTGAGCACGGACTTCAAAGGCCCCCTTTCCTTCCACCAACCGCAATATATACTTCCTCATGGTTATTGATGAGTACTTGCGGTTCCCCTTTGCCATCCTCCACCCGGACATGACCACCATCACAGTCACTGAGGCCCTGCGCAATCTGTTGACCTTGTTTGAGTACCCATCCTACATCCACAGTGTCCGAGGGTCTTCGTTTATGAGTGACGAGCTGCGCCAATTCCTGCTGACCAGGGGTATCGCCACCAGCAGAACCATAAGTTAGAAAACCCCAGGGGAACGGTCAGGTAGAGAGAGAGAGAAAGGCACCATGTGGAAGGCCATCTTCCTTGCCCTAAAGTCTAGGGGAGTGCCTGTTTATCACTGGCAGGAGGACCTTCCAGAGATGCTCTACGCCATTAGATGGCTGCTATGTACGGCCACTAACACTAACCCTCACAAAAGAATTTTCTCCTTCCCCAGGAACTCCACGTTGGAGACCACCCTACCCTCCTGGCTGACATCTCCAGGGCCGGACCTGCTACGAAAAAATGTGAGGGGCCATAAAACTGACTCCCTGGTTGAAAGGGTTCAGCTCCCCTTCGCAAACCCCCAATACACGTACGTGGTCTACCTGGATGGGCACGAGGCAATGGTTTCCTTTCGGGACCTCAGGTAAGCGGGGGCCCAGAGGATCATACCCACCAGGCAGCACCCACAGTCATGCATTACATATCACTACAGCCATTCCAGTCAAGCCATTACGCCCCAGCAGGTCAACACAGCACTGGAGGTCTGAGATGAGACAACAGCCCTGGCCACAATCCCACAACCGGCACTCTGCTGGTCAGTACGGAAGATCAAGCCACCAGACCAGTTTAACCTGTAAGATTTTGTGCCCCACGTCACACTGCCAGACAATTAAATACTGCTGTATCCCTGATTACCTTGTTCTGCCCCGTTCTGTGACTGTACTTGTGGCTCTTCCCTATCTGACCTTGTATAAAGCCTCTAACACCTTGACCCTTCCCCAGAAAGCCCGGTTCATGGCACAGGATGAGGACCCTGTCCATTATGAATAAAAGCCTGTAGATCAGTGACTCCGTCTCAGCCTCTCGAGTTATTTTACTGTGTGTCACGTTGCAAAGATAGATACATAACCAATGCTTCGGGCTTGAGCCCTTCATCAAGGATAAGGCAAAATGTCAGCAAATGCCCAAACAAAATGGTGAGGGTCTGGAGTTGGTGGTGGGGGGGGGGGGGGGGAAGCACGGTCCCAAAGGCAGGAGGGAAAGGGGGGGATGGCTGTGAAGGGAGAGGGAAGAGGGTGGAGAGTTGGAGGAAAGAAGATAAAGGGAAAGAGAAAGGAGGAAGAAGAGAGAGTAGGCTGGCAGGAACTGGAGGTCAATGTTAATGCCATCCAAATAGAGAGTGCCCAGATAAAAAATTAAGCGTTGCTACTCCAAATTTCCAGTGGTCTTGGTGAGACAGTACATGAGGCCAGAGTTCTACATGTTTTGGGCACCTGCCGACACTTTTCCATAGCTTGATGAAGGGCTCAAGCCCGAATCGTCGCTTCTGTATCTTTGCTATATAAAGTGTTCCTGCTGGACCAGCTGAGTTACTCCGCTGTTGTGGTTTTCAATCCAAAAGTTTAATTGTGCCTTTGCATTAGTGAGGGTGAATTAGAGAGCTTGGTTCATACATGCTGTTAACTACGTTTCAGCCAGGACAAGAATACTCCTCCCACCATAACCCAATGGAGAAGTGAAGAGGTCAATATTAACACGAAAGTCAGATGCACAGCTCATGCCACATGGAGGCAAAAGCTCAACGGGTTTTGCTAGATCACGGAGCCACATCATTTTCATCAGCAGGGAGAGAGCAGGGAGAGAGCACCACACTGAATAAGCAGGCCTTCCTGAAACAGAAGCATGACAGAGCAGGAAGAAAGCCGTTATAGTTGAAGGAGTGTGGGGCTGGTTCTGCCTGTGAATACAGTCCTGGAGAAAAATACAAGGACATTGTCAATTCCACATGGCACGTTGCTGCCACAAAAACAATTCCACAGCCCCATGTGGTCCACAAAACTTCGTGCAAACTACGTGACACTTCAAAGATTTCAAAGCACCACACACTGTCACTGAACCACAGATAAATTCCACGTTAAGGACAAACCTGAACAGTGATGCTGCAGGCAATACGCCTGAACCTCACTAGCCCTGCTACCCCCACCCAACAGCTCCCTCCCCACCACACATACATGTACGCACACTCCCGCATTTTGTATCTCCCTCTCTCTCACACACACACACACACACACACACACACACACACACACCAGCATGCACAATCACACATGCAGACATACACATACACAAAATGCACACACACAGTCGCACATACATACAGACATACATACATACAAAATCCACACACACACACACACACACACACACACACACACACACACACACACACACACACACACACACACACACACACACACACACACACACACACACAAAGACGTCCTGCACCTTTGTGTTTTCAATGAAGGGATGTAAGGACTGAGAAAATGAACATGGTTGTTTTACTGAACAAAAGCATGGACAGATTTTTTGATGTGTTGTTGGTCCATTTTTGTTTTGCAAACACTACATATTTTTACTAGTAATAAATCTTGAGGGTTATGGGCATGTGGTGGGGAAAATTAGATTGTTGTGGAATAGGTTTATATTCAGAACAACTTTGTGGGCTTGAAGGCCTGTACTGTGATGTAATGTTCCCGGCACAATACACAAATGTGCTGGAGAAACAGAGCGGGTTAGGCAGGATCAATAGGAAGTAAAAGGAAGCTGGTATAAGCCACCAGGCACAATGAAAAGGTGAAACGAAGGGAGGAGAGCAGGGAGGAGCACAGGCTAACAGACAAAAGGTCAGAGGTGGATACAGATGTGAGGGTGTGGTGGTACACCACCGGCCTACTGCAAAGGGAAACCTCTGTACCTGCAGGAGTGTAAGGGGACAGCACAACTCCTGGCCAGGTGTCAATCAGTCAGCCTGAATGGATCAAGCCCCAACCATTTGGGTGTCAATCACCCTCAGGGATATAAGCCTGTGCCGGCCTCCCGAGGCCTCTCACAGAGTTGCTGCAGCCACAGCCAGCCTGGCTCTGTGGAAGTCTTTGTGGATTAAATCCTGTTGTACAGTCTTTATCTTTGTGTGTGTCTGATTTTGTCTAACCACAATTTAATCCACAAAATTTTCCCATAGCGGCTATGGAAAAACTCCTGTGTGTAGGGAGCCTCGAGGTCGACCCACACCAGCTGGGAGGCAAGACACGATTCGAGATCTGGCAGCACACGGTCGAGGCAATCATCGAGGCACACAAGGGCGACATCCTGGACTCCAATCGGAAGAGTTTGGTCCTACTCTGGTCAAAGCTGGGTCCCCGTGCCTTCCAGGTAACCAAAGGCTGCTCCACATACAAGAACGCATTGGACACTCTCGAGAACTTGTACAAGCCCTCCATGAATGTGGTCTGTGCAAGGTACCTTCTCAACACCCGAGCCCAGGAACCCGGGAAGATGGCTGAGTCTTACCTAGGACACTTGCGAGAGTTGGCCCGACCGTGTCTGGCTAGATGTAGAGGAGGTCGAGAGGCTGATCCGGGATGGCTTTGTCCGAAACAAAACCAGTAGTCTCTGCCTTCGCCCTATCACATCAGTTTTTGTTTCCTTCCCATATCCTCCGATGACCTTTCACCTGCTAGCCTCTGCTCCTCCCCTGCCCATTCTTCCCTCCTCTGCTCTCCTCCTCCCCTCCCCCACCGCCCCACCTTTTGATTCAAGCGTCTGCCTGCTTTTTGCCCTTCGGGCCCGAAACGTTGGTGACAATTTACTTCCTGTAGATGCTGCGAGTTTATCCGGCACTTGTGCGTCTTGCAGCCATTTGCTCTGCAGTGTATAGGAGCAAGTTTGCTGGTGTCAGTTCGAAGGACTCAGGGCTCTGACTGTGTCCACTCTTTGTTTGCCAGGAGCTGCTAGATTTAAATCCCGCACTGGGAAGTGCTCAAGCAGTTCCATATTCTCACAGAACCTCGCTGGGCTTTAGCTCCAACCTTTTACGGTTTTAAAATGAAGCCTCCATGATTTCAAAGCAGAAAATTAAGGAACATGACAATCTTTTAGTCAAGTTTTTCATTACTGGATCATGTTGACATGGAAACAAATAGATCATAATCTGCGTGTGTTTGCCTATAACTGGCACAGGCTCTGAAATCTGACTCAATAGCTGACAGATTAGCTTGGTAATACCAAGATGGGAATGGAGTGGATGTGTGCAAACTAGCAAACCCCACTCTAACTTCAAGGAGGCATGTCAAAATGGCTTCTCTTGTGATGAGTATTGGGTGCTGTTTGGTGCAAGATGTTTTATAACATTAAGTTTCAATTTAACACGCAAATCGGGCAGTGAGAATTGCTGAACGACCAAAGGAACTGCTTTCACTAACTATCTGACACTCTCATATGTACAAAGCAATATTTATCTATTTATTTATAGTAATGAAATACCTGAACTGCATATGTATTGTTTGTCTGTATGTGTGTTATGACTGAGTATGTGTCTGCGTGTTTTGCACCGAGCACTGGAGAACACTGTTTCGTCAGGTTGTACTTGTGCAATCAGATGACAATAAACTTGACTTGATCTATTTTGAGATTTCACAATGAATTATTGAAATGATTAGAGACCCTTTCGCTTCGTTCAGACAAGTGTAGTGCACAAAAGTGCTGGAGAAACTCAGCAGGTCACTCATCACCCAAAGGAAGTAAAAGGCAGTCGACCTTTCTTAAGGTTCGCTGGAATTGAGGCAGATGTCTGACTAAGAAGGTGCAAGGGGGGGGTGGAGACAGGGGAAGGGGAGGAGCAAAGGCTAATGGATGGATCCAGGTGTGAGGGGGAAGGTGAGAAAGGACCTGGGGAATGATAGGGGAGGGAGCAGAGGGCTAAGAAAGATACTCTCTGATAGAAGGAAGGGAAGGGGTGGGGAGTGTGGTGGTACTGCAGGCATGGACAGGGCAGACTGGCATGTAGAGGCATGCCGAGGTTTTCTGGTTAATAAAGCCTTTGACTACTTGCTTTGTGTCTGTGAGTGGTCATTGATCGTGCTACAATTTATTAATCAGAATTTTAATTGTCATGGACAAGGAGATTAGACTGGGGAAGATAGAAACCGATCCCAAGGAACCAGAGGCCTCCTTTAGGTTTGACATGTGGTTACATTGCTTGAAGGCCTACATAAGGCATCATGAGATCACAGCAGAAGACGATAGGTACGATCTGCTCTTTGCAGTGATGGCCCACCAAGCAAACCAGAAAATCTGTGATTGTGAAGGGTACGATGAGGAAATGGCCCTACTGTGACAGCAATATGGATCCCCAATGAACACCATGTATGCTCGCTACTAAATGGGCACCCGACACAAGGGCCCTGGTGAGTCCATCGACAATTTCATAAAGACCATATGGGAGCTGGGGCAAGTCTGTGTGTGCTGGGATGTGACTGCAACAACCTACTAGGAGGAGCTCATCCACGATGGGCTAGTCACAGGCTAGTCGAGAAAACCTCGGCATGCCTCTACATGCCAGTCTGCCTTGTCCAGCGAGGTCATGCCTGCAGTACCACCACTCCCCATCCCTTCCCTTTCTTCTCAGTGACCTGCTGAGTTTCTCCAGCACTTTTATGCACTACACTTGACTGAATGAAGGGAAGGGGTCTCTAATCATTTCAATAATTCATTGTGAAATCACAAAATAGATCAAGTCAAGTTTATTGGGGCTTCTGCTTCCATTACATACGGGACCGACTCCTGGAGAAGGGCGACTGAATCCTTCAGGAAGTCGTGCAGATGGCCCGATCGATGGAGATTGCCCAAAAGAATGGGAAGCCTACTCAGCAGGCAATGCGGCCACCAGGTGGGGGGAATGAGCTACGCCATCTTGGGATTCGGGGTCCCTGACTGCCACTGCCGCTGCCAAGCACGCGAGGTGCAACTACTGCGACCAAAGTAAACACCCATGGAAGTACTGCCCAGCACGGAGAGCAACCTGCTCAAACTGCTGGAGGAAAGGGCACTACACAAAGGTATGTCACTCTAAACCCCACTCCAGCAGTGCTGTGTGCGGATCATGACCCACATCGCCATCTTGGGCCGACCCACTTCCGGCATCATTTCCGGTGGCCGAGAACCGAATATCTGGAACAGGAGCACGCTGACATGGGATGACGTCACATCCGGCTTATCTTCTGGACTCCACCACCTGCGATCCGTGAGGGCAGCCATCTTTGCGAACTCCTAGGTGGCCATCTTGGTGACAGCTGTCCCAACGATATAGCAGTAACAACTTGGACAGTGAGCTGACGTTGGCCTCCTTCATACCGGACCAGTGCACCAGCTGGGGTGATTGATGATGGACATTGAGGTAAATGGCCACACCACAGGCTGCCTGTTTCACACGGGAAGCACAGAGAGTTTCAACATTATTCCCTGACCGTGTCCCCAGCAAAGTGCAAGGTAGCATTAGCCTCCAAATCGAACTCCATGGAAATCCGGGGTGTTGCACTGTGACCTTAATTGTGAGGGGCATGAAATATAAAAATTTCAAACTGCTGATACTGGGGCTGGATTTCCAGTGCCAGTTTAAGGATGTGCTGATCCAGTTTGACAGACCGCCCCCCCCCCCCCCCCCACACCAACTCACTGTCAGTAATAACCAGTTCCCGTCCTCTCAAATGTGCCCAATCAAACTCTGGAACGCCGTGCAGGGTACCCGATCTGTGATTTGGCCACCCTTCGGGTCCCTCCGCCCCCTCTGTTCCAAAACCTTGGGCGATACAGCCCCAGGGACAGGGAATTCATAAAAACGGAAGTGGGCGACTGCTGTGGGTTGGAGGGCTGAACTGCATCTGTGTGTACCAGGTCCGCGGGGCGTGGGGGATTTGTTTGTAGGAGTGGGGGGGGGCAGCAGACTGAGGGGCCGTGGTGGTGGGTTCCCTTCATCGCTTGTCGGGGTGATCCCTAGGGCCGACTGGTCACTGACAGAGGCTACTGGGTGCACATCCGTGCCAGGGCCCCAGCTCGAGCCGTGTAACCCAGTAATAGTCACTGGAGGGGGCAAGTGGTGGTGGTGAAGAGTGGGGAGAAGTACAGGTTCACCTTATTAGACACCTACCCTCTTCCCCGGATAACCATTATGGTGAATGAGATCTTCAGGGTCTTCTCCACCATAGACCTCAAGTCAGCATTCCACCAAATTCCAATTCGTCTGGAAGACCAGCCTTACACTACATTTGAGGCAAACAGCTGCTTCTATCACTTCCTGCAGGTTCCATTTGGCCATACAAATGGTGTGTCAGTGCTCCAAAAGGAGATGGATCACATGGTGGATGACAACAAACTAAAAGCTACTTGTCCCTATTTGGATAACGTCATGATCTGCGGCCGGAACCAGGAGGAACATGACGAGAACTTGCGGAGTTTCCTGGCCATCGTCAAAACCCTCAACCTCACGTACGATCTGAAAAAGTATGCGTTTAGCACCAAGCGGCTGGCAATCCTGGGATACGTGGTGGTGCATGGTGTCATCACCCCCAAACCTGAGCGCACGTGCCGCTTTCTAGAACTTGCTCTGCTCCAGAACCCCAAGGCTTTAAAAAGGTGCCTGGGGTTCTTCTCATTACTATACCCAGTGGATCCCCAACTATGCAGAAAAAGCCCAACCCCTGGTAAAAATCACTGCCTTTCCCCCCATAGGCAGAGACCTGTAAAGCTTTCAAGGGCATCAGGGATGAGGTTGCCAAGGCAGCAATGCACGTCATTGATAATTCGTCCTGTTCCAAGTGGAAAACGATGCCTCTGACTTTGCCCTGGCTGCCAAGCAGGAAGGCCAATGGCATTTTTCTCATGAACTCTCCGAGGCTACGAACTCCAAAACTCTGCCACGGGAGGCATTACTTATCCGGCAGACCATTCACCCTGCTGACAGACCAGAGAGACATCACTTTCATGTTCAATAACAAACAGCGGGGGAAAATTAAAAATGACAAGATCATGTGGTGTAGAATTGAGTTGTCCCCCTATAATTATGAGATCTTGCATCAGCCGGGCAAGCTCAATGAGCCACCTGATGCTCTGTCCAGGGGAACCTGTGCCAGGGTACGTTGATCGCCTCTCTGCCCTCCACGATAGCTTCTGCCACCCCGGGATCAGGAGGCTTTACCATTTTGTGAGGGCCTGTAATCTCCCCTACTCAGTAGAGGAGGTCCGGGAGCTGACTCGCAATTGTTCAGTCTGTGTAGAATACAAGCCGCATTTTTACCGATCATAGAGAGCCCAGCTCCTCAAAGCCACTCGCCCCTTGGAACGTCTTAGTACGGACTTCAAGGGCCCCTTTCCTGTCCATGAGTCAGAACATGTACTTCCTGAATATCGTGGACGAATACTCATGTTTCCCATTTGCCATCCAAACAAGTCCCCCACCCCCCGCGGAACCTGTACACACAGATGCAGTTCAGCCCTCCAACACCCAGCCTGCTGAATAAGCCCCCGTTGCACAGGAACCGATGACACAGCCGGAGCTGCGGCGAATGCAGCGCCAAATAAAACTACCATATCAGCTGAACCTATGAACTATTATGGACGACATGGTCAGTGCCGATGGACATTGCCCTGCTTCACCCCGCCGGACTCCATCCAAAAAAAGAGGGGGTGAATGTGGTGGAACGCGGTGCTGGGGGTATGACCTCGCTGGACTGGGCAGGCGTGCCCGCCTTCTGCACCTGTAGCTCCTCCCCGTAAGATCCCTAATAGCCCTCGTACCTGCTTTGGACATGAGCCAGCAGCATGTAGAGGTATGTAGAGGTTTTCTGGTTAATAAAGCCTTTGACTACTTGCTTCATGTCTGTGGCTGGTCATTGCCCAGAGGAGGGGCTGCCGAAGCCGACCTAGCCACTGTGACGGCTCCCAACGGCATCTTTCCAGCATCAAGGGCTGGCTTGACCCCTTACAAAATCTTGGGAGCCGAATACCAGAATCAAAAGGAAGGTAAATCAGAAGCAAAGCATCATCATTTAAAGGCTACTCACCTGTGAACACAGTTTGCCTTCCTACCTCTGATTGATTGCTTCGGCTCAAGTTCATGATTTCTCAGCTGGTTTGGTTTGAATGTGTTTATGAGACAATTTCTGACACCATTCACAACAGACAATTACTACACAAAGGTCAGGAAATCAATAATCCAATTTGGATAATGCAGTTGCAAATTTTTAATCTTTCTATTGTTGGCTTAACACCGAAATCAATTCATCAACTGCCATTTTATGTTACTGGTACCTCTCCACGTCATAATAATGCGGTTACTGCCGTATATATTTTGGAAATGGCATTGTGAAGGTTTAAGATTGTGTCCTGGAACGAAAGGCGGCAGCAAGGTGGTATCATCAATTCACGTGCAAATTTTCAGCAAAAATCAAAATGCTCACCTGGGAAACAGCAAGTTCAACCATCTTCCACCCCGTCGACAAAATGTGTATGAGAGGTTTTATCGCCTTCTATTTCTAATCTGCATGTTCAAGTCATAGTTATCAGTGCCTCACAATCGTCCCAACAGTCCCGATATCCCAGTCAACAGGAACAATTTCTCTTTATTCTATTCAACGAAGGTTGTGGACTGTGAGGTGGGAAGGGGGGGGTGGGGGACAAGGTCAGGGGGGGAGGTCCTTACTAAAGCTCAGCCCCAGGCCTGGATGGTAGTTAATCCATCACTGGTTGGTGACAAATTCATAGATACTCTGTGACCCTGGGGTGGCCCTCTTTTGCTTTTCTTTCTCTGACTGTAAGGGGCGCCGGGCAATTACTGCTGATGGTGAATCTTTGCCAAAAGAAATTTCATGTAATATCACTTCCTCTGTTTATTCTTTTATTACATGGTGACAGAAGAATCTTGAATCTTGTATCAGGAAGGAGCTGACAGAAGAAACTGCAGAGTGGATACAATAAAAATATGCAAAAGACGTGCACAGATTTATAGAGTGAGAGAGAGGTTTAGAAGGATATGGACCAAATGCAGGCAAATGGGACCAGCCCAGAATGGCAACTTGGGACGCATGGACGAGTGAGGCCAAAGGGTCTTTTCCATGCTGTGCGACTGTGACAGAATGATCTGTGGTGCAACCAGTCCACTGTCCGCAGCAGGGTGGTGCATCACATTTCACAAAAGTCCGCTGGACCACTTGTTTTTTTTTATTTTTAAAAGCATGGAATATAAAATAAACTAAATTAAAACAAAACAGGATCAGTGTGAATAAGTGTTTCCTAGTTGGCAGAGATGTCCCATACTGAACGAATCCATGCCTCAAGAGCAGAAGAACTTCAGCAAGTTGAAGCAGGAGTTGACTACCTGTCCCGTCGTTCAATAATATCAAGCTTCATTAATCCCCGGATTCCACTCCACTGTGCCAGATCACCTCAGCCCACAGTTACCCAATCTTCCCACCTCCACTTTAGTTCCTTCCAATGATCCAGCCTCCACAGTTCTCCAGACCAGACCAGCCATTTTCAACAGGAGCCCTAAACCTCCCGCTGGGGGCCACAGCAAGTTTAAGTAAAACCCTTATTTTCTTTCCAACTCACGTAATATAAATATTCTTTGGGTTTTTTTTTAGGTAGTCAGTAGGAGAGAAGTACAGAAGAATCCAAAATTTGACAGCTTCACAGGGAAGTGGTGGGGGGAGGGGGTGGGCATAATCTATGAGCAGAGTACCAAGGGAGGCATAGGCGTAAAAAGTTTGAGAATGGCTGCTCTAGTAGAACCATAGCACATTACAGCACAGAAACAGGCCATTCAGCCCTTCTAGTCTGTGCCGAACCATTTTTTTGCCAAATCCCACTGACCTGCACCCAGTCATCAGCCCTCCATTCCTCTCCCATCCATGTACCTGTCCAAATTCTTAAATGTTAAAATTGAGCCCACATTCACCACCTCAGCTGGCAGCTCCTTCCACACTCCCACCACTCTCTGTGTGAAGAAGTTCCCCTTCATGTTCTCCCTAAACTTTACCCCTTTCACTCTTAACCTCTATGTCCTCTGGTTTGTACCTCACCTACCCTCAATGGAAAAAGCCGACATACATTTACTCTGTCTATCTCCCTCATAATTTTAAAATCTCTATCAAATCTCCCCTCATCTTCTGCAGTTCAAGGAATAAAGTCCTAACCTGTTTAACCTTTCCCTGTAACTCAGTTCCTGAAGTCCAGGCAACATCCTAGTAAATCTTCTCTGCTCTCTTTCTATCTTATTGATATCTTTCCTGTAATTAGGTGACCAAAACTGCACACAATCCTCCAAATTTGGCCTCACTAATGTCAAATACAACTTTAACATAACATCTCAACTCCTGCACTCAAAACTTTGATTTATGAAGACCATTGTGTCAAAAGATCTCTTTACAAGTCTTTCTACCTGTGATCCCACTTCAGGGAATTATGCATCTATATTCCCAGTTCCCTCTGAACTACCACACTCCTCAGTGCCCTACCATTTACCATGTATATCCTTTCTTGGTTTGTCCTTCCAAAATGCAACACCTTGTCTGCATTAAATTCCATCTGCCATTTTTCAGCCCATTTTTCCAGCTCATCCAGATCCTTCTGCAAGCTTTGAAAACATTCCTCGCTGTCCACGTCTCCAATCTTAGTGTCATCTGCAAATGCTGATCCAATTTACTACATTATCATCCAGATCATCGAGTAAATGACAGCAACAATGGTCCCAGTACGGATCGCTGAGACACACCAGTGGTCACAGGCCTTCAGTCGGAGAATCAATCATCCACCATCTGACTTCTCCTGTCCAGCCATTGTCGAATCCAGTTCACTACTTCACCATGAATACTGAGCATGTCTGAACCTTTCTGACTAACCTCCCATGTGGGCCCTTGTCAAAGGCCTTACTAAAGTCCATGCAGACCATATCCACAGCCTTCCCTTTGTCAATTTTCCTGGTAACCTCAAAAAACTCTACAAGATTGGTTGGACATGACCTACAAAGCACAAAGCCATGTTGGCTATTCCTAATACATTTCAGGTTATCCAAATATTGTATACCTGATCTCTTAGAACACCTTCTAATAATTTACCTACTACTGACAACAGGCTCATGGGTCTATAATTTCCACGGTTACTATTGGAGGATGGTACCCTCCCATCCTCCAGCGCCACAACCGTAGCTAAGGATATTTTAAGTATATCTCCCACTCCCCCTGCAATTTCTATATTAGCCTCCCTCAAGGCTCGAGGGAATATCTTGCCAGACCCTAGGGATTCATCCACCCTTACTTGCTTTAAGACAGTAAGCACTTCATCCTCTTTAATCTATATTGGTTCCATGACCTCACTGCTTCCCACGACTCTGTGCCTGTTTCCTGAGTGAATACTGATGAAAAAAATTAAGATCTCCCTCATCTCTTTTGGCTCCATACAAAGATGACCACTCTGATCTTTAAGGGGACCAATTTTGTACCTTACTATCTTTTTGCTCTTAATATACCTGTAGAAATCCTTAGGATTTTCCTTCATATTGACTGTCAAAGCAACCTCATGCCTTCATTTAACCTTTCAGATTTATTTCCTGATGTTTTTCTTGCATTTTTAATGCTCCTCAAGTAACTCATTTGCTCAGTGTTGCCTATACCTGTTATACACCTCTCTCTTCTTCTGAACCAGGTCCCCAATATCCCTCGAAAACCAAAGTTCCCTCTGCCTGCAAAAATTGACGTTAATCCTGACAGGAACATACAAACTTCGTACTCTCAAAATTTCACCTTTTGAAGGTTCTCCACTTACCTCGCACATCCTTGCCCAAAAACAACATATCCCAATCCATGCATTTTAGATCCTTTCTCATTTCCTCAAAATTAGCCTTTCTGAAATTTAGAATCTCAGCCTGAGGCCCAGACCTATCCTTCACCATAATGAACTTGAAACTAATGGCTTTATGAACACTGGACGCAAAATATTCCCCTTCACATACTTCTGTCACCTGTCCTGTCTCATTCCCTAAAAGGAGATCCAGCATTGCACTCTCTTGAGTTGATACTTCTATATATTGATTTAGAAAACTGTCCTGAACACATTTGACAAACGCCAAGCCATCCAGCCCCTTTACAGTATGGGAGTCCAAGAGCAGTGTGTGATAAGCATTTACCCTGGGGAAAAAATTCTGACCTTATCAACTCTTCTCATGATTTTATAAACCTGTCAGGTCTCCCCTCAGTCTCAAAGCAGGGGATGCATTAACTGTCATACAACAGTCGCTCTTCAGCGCAGGGGATGCAGTGACAGTTGTGCAATAGGCGTTCTTCAAGGCAGGGGATGCAGTGACTGTCATACAACAGTCATTCCTCAACACAGGAGATGTGCTAACTGTCATACAACAGTCGTTCCTCAACACAAGGGATGTGTTAACTGTTGCGCAACAGTCATTCTTCAATGCAGGGGATGCAAGGACTGTCATTCAACAGTCATTCCATAGCACAGGCTGCCTCACCCGCAGGAAAAAAAAATCTCAGGCTTGTATGTGATGTCATGTATGTTCTCTGAAATCTGAATCTGAGGAGATGTGGTGCCTGCCATGCATCAGTGGTTCCTCAATGCATGTGGATGTGGTGTCAGTGAAGTTAAAACTGCAGAACCATTATTCCATATTGCCAGATGCAGCAAATTTAGATGCACTGGAGTGGGTCCTGACCATAAAAGCCACAATTTTACCGAGAAATTGGAACCACTCCCACTAAAATCGATGATGGACCACACAAGCAATGTGCCATCCAATTTCTTTAACAAAATTAATGAGAAAGTCAATATGAAAGGACAGTTATGGAAGAAGGTCCGTCTTGTGCACTAATAATATAGATGGGGGCTCGTATATCATTGTTGAAAGATTAAACCCACAATAACAGTATAATTTTAACTACCTCAGTAATGGCCTAACTCACTGCAGTCACCATCGTGAATTATCACTCTTGATTATTCTACCCTAGCAAGGTAATAATATGTAAATGACAAGGATTGCAGTCAATAGTATAATGGATTCATGTTTAAAGATGAGCGGAGGTAAAGAGTGTAATGTAATTTATTTTGATTTACTGCTGGAGATGTATATAGACAGCGAAGTAGGTTATGGATTGAATAAATGAAAGAATACATTCTAATCACCATGTTGTCAAAATGTGAGTCATTATTTCACGATTTGAATAGACGGAGCTTTCTGCATGAACAGAAATCCTCACCCTGGAACTCATTCAGGCAATAATAACCACAGGTTGGAGCAGCTGGTTACAGACTACACTTGATCTTCACACCTTCACTGAGGTGATAGAAGGGTGATGCCATTGCTCTGGAAAAGTGACTTACTGGGTGCTCCAAATGTCAAAGGGATTCCAAGGGGCGGCACAGTTGGTGTGGCGGTTAGCGCAATGCTGTTACAGTGGTAGGGACCGGGACTCGAATCCCACACTATCCATAAGAGTTTGTACATTCTCCCCGTCTCTGCATGGGGGTTGTTCCTGTTTCCTCCCACCCTTCAAAGCGTACCACGGATGTAGGTCAATTGGGTATAATTGGGTGGCATGAGCTCATGAGCCAATATGGCCCATTAATTTGCCATAAGACTATATTTAATTTAATTTGGTTCTAATTATTCTGTGGGCTCCTTCCTCCGTTTACGATGACTCTGCATTTAGAGGAAATCCATATCATGACACTAAGAAAACATAAATTGTTATTTATCATTGAATTCAAGGTTATTGTTTTGAGACCAGAGGACCCCAAAACCCAGCAGCAATAGAAATTCACCAAGGCAAATGGTTACTTAAACAAAAGTTGCTTTTAATTTTCTTTAAACATTAAAAACAGGATCAAATTTTAACTTATTGCTATTAACTTAACCCCCTGTGTATGTAATGTGTATATATATTCAGGAAAGTTCTTTGTTTCACAGTCTAATCTCACTTCTCACTCCTTCAATTCTTAAACAGTGCACAGAATTTAACATTTATGAATTTTCACCAAGTTCTGGTGCTTAAAGGTTACCACTCAGGAAGGTTCTTGCTGGTTTCAGAGAGAGATTCATTGCTCGTTGGACACACACAAACTGATTTCCTCTGATCAGTCAGTCACTTCAGTGTCTTGCCAAAGGAACTTGCCCCATCATGGGTTTTCCAAGTGATAACCTCTTCTTCCAGGTCACCACAGAGTTCTTCTTGTTTCCCTTATTTCAGGAGAAATGCTCTAGCCAGTCACTTCCTCTTGTAAGGACCACAATATTTTTCACCAGGCTGAACTCAGAATCCACAACCCGTCTTCAAAATCGAGTCTTCAACAGCTTGCAGCTTGCCATGTTGCAGCCTCAAAAGCCACTGCAAAAGTCCAACTGAATTCTCCCTCTCTCTCTCTCTCTCTCTCTCTCTCTCTCTCTCTCTCTCTCTCTCTTTCTCTCTCTCTCTCTTAGAGAAAGCCTGACCCAGTCTCTGAAAGATCTTATCAGCCTCCGAACAGGAACTGTTTCATTTGCATCTGCTTTTGAAGTTCCTTAACAAAGCATTTCCAAAATTGTTTTTATTGTCTTTGCAAAGGCTCTCGGTGTCCCAACGTCTCACTTTCAGCCAAGCTCTTGCATTTTAAATGAGATGAGACACTGTTTGTGGTGATCTACACTAAACCCCCCACAATCTATCTATTTTAAAAAAAAACATAATATTACCCATCACACTATCTACTCCATCATTCCCATACTGTGCTTTGAAAGAGTTTTCCAGCCATCCCTGGTGTCTCTCAGTGCTGTGCAGAAAAGTCGATTCAAGTTTGTTGCCATCTGATTGTACAAGTAGAACTTGACAAAACACCTCTCTCCGGTCCTCGGTGCAAAAACACGCAGACACACAACCAGGCATAACACAAATGTGGTGGTACACCACCAGCCTACTGCAGGGGGGAACCTCTGTACCTGCAGGAGTGTAAGGGGGACGGACAACACCTGGCCGGCTGTCAATTAGTCGACGTGAATGGATCAAGCCCCACCCAGTTGGGTGTTAATCACCCTCTGGGATATTAAGTCTGCGCCGGCCTCTGAAGTCTCAGCAACAGCCAGCTTGGCTCTGTGGAAGTCTTTGTTGATTGAAGCCTTTTGTACAGTCTTTATCTTGTGTGTGTCTGGTTCTGTCTAACAGCGCACCACAACACATACAGACAAATAATTCATATAGAGGACAAGTATTTCATCAATAAAATAAATACATAAGTAACCTTTGCTTTGTTCAAATGAAAGTTTTGGAGGGTCAGTGTGAGCAGTTCCTTTGGTTGTTCAGCATTCTCCCTGCCCGTGGGAAAAAGCTGCTCCTCAGCCTGGTGGTGCTGGCTCTGATCCTCCTGGATCTCTACCCCAACGGGAGCAGCTGAAAGATGCTGTTTGCAGGGTGGAAGGGTTCTCAATGATTTTGCGATCCCTCTTCAGGCAACAATCCCAGTAGATCACGTCGATGTGGGGGGAGGGGGGATGGAGACTACAGTGATCTGCTCTTCTGCTCTTTTGTTCCTGAGGATTTTCCTCTGATCCATTTCTCTGCAGCAACCATACCCCACTGTGTTGCAGCTGGCTAGGACACTCTTGATAGAGTTCCTATAGAAGGTTGACATGATGTGGTAGCCGGTAACCTTTCCTGCTTCAGCCTTCTCAGGAAGTGCATTTGCTGTTGCGCCTTCCTACCAAGTGAGGAGATGTTGAGCGTCCACAATAGGACACCAGTTAAGTGAACTCCAAGGAACTTGATGCTTTCCATTCTCTACTACAGAGTTGTTGATGTGTAGTGAAGTGTGGTTATCCCTGGTCCACGGTCATCTCCTTCGTCACTTCCACGTTGAGATTCAGGATGTTACTCGCACCATTTCACCAGATTTTTCACCTCTTCACTGCCGTGTGACTCATCGTTGTTGCTGATGAGGCCAACGACTGTCGTGTCCTCCGCAAACTTGATGACATCGTTGGAGCGACATCTGCCGATGGAGTCGCGGGCCAGTAGCGTGAACAGGAGTGGGATGAGCACACAGCCCTGCTCAATGTGCCAGTGCTCAGTGTAATTCATTTGGTGAGAACAGTGCAGTAACAGGCCCTCCCAGCCCACAATACCGCGCTGCCCAAATGCATCCATGTGACTTACTCACCTTACCCATCTTTGGAATCATCAAACCTGACCTACTGCATCTTTTGTGCTTGGTTTGGCACATCAGTGGGACCAAATGCAGATTAGGTGACTATTTCAGTCCCCTACGCTCTGTTATATAGATAAAGGATTGGTGAGGCCAAATGTGGAGTATTGAGTACAGTTTTGGTCACCTTACTGTAGGAAGGATATCAATAAGATAGAGTTGCTGGACTTGAAGAACTGAGTTAAGGGAAAGGTTAAACAGGTTAGGACTTTATTTCATAGACCATAGAAGAATGAGGGGAAATTTGATAGATATGTACAAAATTACAATAGAGGAGTTTAGGTGAGATAAAAACTAGAGGACATGGGTTATAGTAAAAGGGGAAAAGTTTAAAGGGAACATGGGCGAGAGAGCGGTGGGAGCGTGGAACAAGCTGCAAGCTATATGTGGGCTCATTTTCGACATTTAAGAAGAATTTGAACAGGTACCTGGATGGGAAGGGCATGGAGAGATAACGTCTAGGTGCAGGTCACTGGGATGGCTAAAGTTTAGAGTAAAGGTAACAACAGAATCTTTGATGAGAGAGGGACAGGAGGTGGGAAACTGAAGCTTTAGAGATACAGGGAGATTAGTGCTGAAGTTGAAAAGGGATCAGTGTGAACTGCTGCACGTTGGAAGGAAAGTAATCCCACCATTAATTTTATACCATTGATTCTCCAGATTGCTGCAGATGGATGAAAGCCTTCTGCAACCGAGGAGATATGTTTTACCCCAAAATAGTCATCTTCCCATCTTAACAGGTGCAGTGGAAGACATGCTCCTACCGACACCATGAGCTTCTCGCTACATTTGAGTATCCTTCAGTGCCATCCCCATCCTGGCCCTTCATTGCAGAGTCAGGCTCTGGCCCATCTCTGGTGCTAGCAGTCCGCCTGTTCCAACAGCAACTGATGACAGGGGCTGACATCATCAGACTGGCTAAACAACTCAGCCATCCCACAGGAAGGCAAATGCAGGAGTACACATCGCTGTTAAATGAGAAAGGCCTACAGATACTGCAGGAATGAACTGAATCCAGGATCGTTTGGAAAAACTGTTCTGTCCCTAGTATGGACGGAGTTTTGATGGTCCTTCAGTAGTCGAATGATTTGGGTGGAGTGAAACACGAAAGTCTTCAGACACTAAGCTGGTCTCGCAGCATCCAGAGGAGGTAAAAATATATTACCGACACTTTGGGCCTGAGCCCTTCTTCAAGGTATGAGTAAAAGCAGCCCTTGAATGAATTAATTGGCGGGAGGTGTACAGACAAAAGGTGATAATTGGAGCTTGGGAACAGCAGGAAGTAGATGGGGAGCAATGAGAGAGACACTCACAGAACTCCCTGTTGGGTGATGTGGATCTGATAAAGGGTCCCGACCCAAAGGATTGACTGACCGTTTCAACCCATGGATGCTGGGTTCCTCCAGCAATTCTTTGTCTGCTAAAAACATGCAGCCTTTGTTCTGGCAGCATGTTTGGCCTAGCGGTTACAGCGCCAATGAACGGGGCTGGGGTTCAAATCTTATGTTGCCTGGAAGGAGTTTGCATGCTATCCCCATGACTGGATGAGTTTCCTCCGGGAGCTCTGGCTCCCTCCTGAACTTCAATAAAGGGTACTGGGGGTTGTAGGGCAATGGGGTGTAATTGGGTGGCACGGGCCCATGGGCCAGTAGGGCCTGTTAATATGCTGCATGTGTAAATTTTAAAAATAAATAAATTTTCAATTCTCTATTCTTGAAACTACTGTGATCACAGAAGTGGTGGAGGGGTGATTCTCCAACGGAGGTCTGTGACCAGTGGAGTTTAAATTATATATTTTTTTAATTTACATTTAACTTTTAAAAAAATTTTCAACTGCCTATCGCCTTCCACAGACGCTGCCTGATCCACTGAGTTCCTCCATGTTACTTCTGTGCCGCACTGTTCTCTGCTCAAGGTCTTGCAACCTTTCCTCTTTCCAGGAGATCGGATCTGAAACCTACCACCTGCACCTGCATGACGCAGATTTGTGAAATCAACACTGTTGCAATTCTTCGGCAAGGCAGATCAAAAACTTTGCATCTAAACATTTGGATAAATTAGTGAATAGGAATTATTAAGTAAGCCCATCATCTTCCAAAGCAGCTATTTAAATTCTTTAATTTTGCTCTTTGGAGCCGACTACATTTTAGTTCAGCTGCCTGCGTGCCATCTGCTCCACAGTTGTCTGCCAACACTGATGCAGTAACTGATACAGAGAGGCAAAGTGGGATGTAGCATCTCATCGACATGCTCCCTGCCTACAGCCAAATCACCCTCCCTCTGTACATTTGGGCCTAATGACGTGCTCGCTGCAGTCTTGAGCCACAGTCTGGATTTCCTGCAGTGGGTCTCCCGATTGCGGGAGCGTTGACACAGGGTGCTCTGAGGCGCCAAGTTGGAGTGAAACATGGAGGTCCGTAGTAAAAGCACAGAAATGCTGGAGGAACTCAGCAAGTCTTGCAGCAAGAACACAAAGCTGGAGAAACTCTGCAGGTCAAACAGTGTCCTTTATATAACAAAGCTAAAGATACTGAACCAACATATTCAGGGTTGAGCCCTTCATCAAAGTACCAGGGATTGCAGAGGGGGAGCAGTGATAGAGGCTCTCATGGAAGTCCCTTCAAAGAGAGGAGGGGAACTTCTTCAGGGCATGCATCCCTTGAAGGGATTTCTCAGTGGAGCAACTGAATGGAGTGAAACACAAAAGTCTGCAGATCCTGTGATTGCAGTAAAACACTGAACTCAGCCGGTCTCACAGCATCCATAGGGGGTAACATTTTGGGCCTGAGCCCTTCTTCGGGGTAACTTGAAGTTGCCATGTTGGATTGATTCCTAGCGACCCTGAAGAGATGTCAAAAGTGAACCATCTCAGGCAAAAACCTTGGAAACACACAGCAGGTCGGTCAGCACTGAGGAAAGAGAAAACCAGTGTTGATTTTTCAGGCCGATGACCTTGCAGCATCTTCACACACCAAAGGCTGTTATCCTCGCCGTAAGATGATGTGAAATAGGGGTAGCTCAGGAAAAACCGCATGTTCGGAGGCTTCACAGTGCAATACGACCACTACACTGGCCGCACTCTAGCCAGCCTATTGCAGGGGGAAACCACTGTACCTGCAGGTAGGCAACCTCGGAGGCTGGCCCCACCATGTCGGCTGTCAATCATCCGCCGGGATATAAGCCACATCCGGCCCCTCGAGGTCAGTCACTCGGAGCTACAGCTAACTGCAGCAGAGACTTTTAGTGGAATAAAGGCTGTTGATCAGTCTTTAAGTTTTATGTCTGCTTTTCTGCACCACAATTTATTCCACTTAAATTCCCTGCTGCAGTTAGCTGTAGCTCCGAGTGACTGATCTCGAGGGGCCGGATGTGGCTTATCTCCCGGTGGATGATTGGCAGCCAACTGGGTGGTCCATTCAGGTCGGCTGATTGACAGTGGCCAGGTGTGGTCTTGTCCTCCAGTGCACTTCCTGTAGGTACACAGATTGCCCCCTGCAGTCGGTTCGTGGTGTATCACCACACATCCCCTGCCGTATTTCTCCAGCACAGTTGTGCTTTTCATGCCTTCCACATATAGCTTTATCAGTAAGTTTATAAAAATGAGGCTGAAACTGATATCCAAAGCAAAACAGTATTTGCATGTGATGTGGCCTATTGCTCAACAGGGTCAAAGCCTTGTGAATATAAATAAGGACATCCTGAGATATGTTCGGCTCATTCATCTCTTACACACATCCTGTGGCAAATTAATGTGCATTTTGTGTTGCCACAAAGATTCCACAGAAAACACAAGGAAATTATTGTAATTCCTGAAGGAGTTCATTCTTTACCAGAGAGGTAAGAATCAGCATGGAGGTTTGGTGGTGACGTCCGTGGTGGGATCTTTCCGGATGAAGAATTTTCAGAATCGGAATTTATAGGAGTGGGAGTGGGCCCACTGGCCCGTCGAGTCGGCTCTGCCATTCTGATCATGAGCTGATCCATCCACCCACTCAGCCCCACTCCCTGGCTTTCTCCCCGTAACCCTTGATACCTGTCAACCTCTGCCTTAAGTACACCTCCTGTGGCAATAAGTTCCACAGACTCGTGACTCTAAAGAAATCTTTCCACGTCTCTGTTTTAAATTGACTCCCTTTTATCCTAAAGTTGTGCCCTTTTGTCCTAGACTCCCCCAACATGAGGAAACATCCTTGCTACATCTACTCTGTCCAGGCCTTTCAGCCTTCAAAATAACTCCATGAGGTCCCCTCTTATCCTCTGTATTCCAACAAGTATAGTCCAAGGGCCGACAATTGTCCCTCATGTACTAACTATTCCTGGTATTATTCTAGTTAATCTTCTCTGAACCTTCTTCAATGCCAGCACATTTTTTTCTCAAACTGTACACAGTCCTCCAAGTGAACGTCACAATACTTATTGTTTTGCAGTAACATTACAGGTGTAAAAATCACTATAAATTACATTTGAAATAATTAAATTAGTGGAAAAAGAAGCAAAAGTAAGGCAGTGTCTGCGGTTCAATGGCCATTCAGGAATTTGATGGCAGAGGGTAAGAAACTGTTCCTGTACCACCAATTGTTCGTCTTCAGGCCCATGTACCTTTCTCCCAATAGTGACAGTGTGAAGAGGCCTGGGTGGTGGGGGTCCTTGAGGATAGAGGCTCCTTTCTTAAGACACCGCCTCTTGTAGATGACCTCAATAGAGTGAAGACTGATGCCCACGATGGCGTTGGCCGAGTTCACAGCTCTCTGTAGTCTTTTCCTGTCCTGTGCATTGTCACCTCCACACCAGATGGTGATGCAACCAGACAGAATGCTCTCCACAGTACATCTGCAGAAATATGCAAGAGTTTTTGGTGTCACACCAAATCTCCTCAAACTCCTTATGAAGTATAGCCGCTAGCGACCCTTCTTCATCATTGCATCGACATAGAGGCCCCAGGGCAGATCCTCTGAGATGTTGACACCAAGGAATTGCCTCCTGCAGTGATCCACAATTTCGTCCTCAGTCTCAATTGACTTATGTCATCTATAGCTGACAGCTTGATCCCAGAGACTTCCCAGTTGTACAAAGAGGATACACAAGCCAGCTTTGCGTCACCCAACCCAAATCATTACCATTTGTGAACAGTTTGCCCTGCTGTGAGGTTTCACAGATCAACTCTTTTTTTGCAATGGCAAACATGATTTCTATTGGCTTTCCTTCCTGAGAGCCAGGTCAGCTTTTGGCTTTGCTCCTGTAATCGATAACTTTTGCAAACCTTTCACAACATGTTCCAGGTCTAACCAGAGCCAATCACAGAGGTCTGGGCAGTTTGTTCACAACCTTCAGAAACAAATATAAAACTCTCCATCAGCCTCACTGGCATCTTTTAAACGTAGGGACAGGGACTGAGCAAAACACTGGTCCAAAGCGTCAACACAAAAAGTGCCTTCAATGCATTGGGATTCAGCGATTAATCAATAAATGAGAGGAGTTTAGTCTGCCAAGGCCAGTGAAGGGGTGAGAGTCTGTGAAAGAGGAAACGCCAAAGACTGAAGATGAACTGGAGAAAAGTATCTCTGCTCTTTTTAATCTGTGTCGCCATTAATGTCCAGGGGTCCAGGGTCCAGACAAAAGGTAAGCAGCTGTCACAGAAACCTGGTCCATTGCAAACACTCAGCACAGCTGAATTCATCCAAAGGGTGATCCTAGTCAGTGGAAGTTCAGTAAAATGCAGCTTCTGGGCACGTTTGCTGATTGTATGGTTAACATGAGGATACTGGAGCGAGAGGGTTGTAGCTGAGTGATAGCTGAAACATTCTTTGCATTCTTTAACTCCAGGGTCACTGTCCCTGATACCAGATGTTTAGTGGTGTATCAGCGCCATGTAACGAGGCAGTTAAATGCAACCATCTTCATCATTGTACAGAAAGCATTTTGCAGTGACACAAATCTATCTCAGGGTGATCTGTAAAGAGTTTTTTTGTGAAATCTCCTCTTTTGAAATATTTTTCTCTGTTTCACCGCAATTTTTGTGGTCTCAGAATTCTGGTCCACGAGACCTATCTTTCTACAGCATTCTTGATTGATTTTATGAACTGGAACTGTTCACTTTTCAACTTCAGCAATAATGTTACCATCAAAACTGAATTCTCTACTGCTCATTCATTCCTTGCCTGGGTTGGAAAATGGAATCACTTGAAATATTAAACGGAGTGGACGGTTCACCATTCTGCGGGAAGTCTGACACACCGAGGGGATTTTTGTTGTTTTCTCGGTAATCCTAGAAGCCTCAGAAAATTATTCCATGGATGCATTGGCAGTTTTTTGGAAAAATAATGCATTTGCTGAGGCAGATTTGTCCTTTAGTGCAGGATTTAGACAAGACCCTATATCTGCTCAGATCTAATCTGGAAGAGAGAGAGCAACACGCTCAGCGTAGCGGTTAGCGTGATGCTGTTACACCGCCAGCGGACAGAACTGGGATTTAAATCCCGTGCTGTCTATGAGGAGTTTGTACGTCCTCCCCGTGTCTGTGCGGGATTTCCCTGGGGGTTCCGGTTTCGTCCCATCGTTCAAAACGTTCCGGGGCTGTAGGTTAATTGGGTGACATGGGCCAAAATGGCCCGTTAAATTTAAATTTAAAATTTAAAGATTGAAATTTAAAAATAATTTCACAATGGAGAGGTGGTCAATGGCAACCAACTGTGTGGGGTTTGGACGGAGATTGTTGAGGGATGGGGAGGTTCATTCCAGTTGATGAGGAGTCCTTCAATTAATGACGGCATGTGGAAAGGATTGTCAATCATCCAGAAACCAGCTTTAGAGGCAACAGGTTCAAGGAAGCAAATCTCTCAAGGCCTGAAGGTCCTCAGTAAGGGCACGCATCATCTCTGGAGGTTAATTCAAGTGGTGACAGGAGCAATCGGGGCAAGAGGGAGTAAGCGAGGACTGGTGGATATCCACAATTCAGACGTGAAATATTGAGTGTTGGAAATGCTGTGAAATATTTTATTGCCTAGAGTAAAAAAATCTACTGGACAGAGAAATAAAAATGGCGTAGTGCGTAACACTGCTGCCAACTTTCGCTGGAGGGTCTCAGCGTCGAGGGCCTTTAGAATTTCTCCAGCTACCAACTTTCCTGCCGCCATCCCATCAGGAGATCAGTAGTGATGAGCTCACCCACAAAGGTGTCGTGACTTTGGTGGGTAGACACAGGAAGGAGGAGCAAATTGAAGTACTGGTGCAAAGCAGGCGCCTCAGCAAGGGGACAGACGTTGAATGGGCACCAACATTTGTGAGGAGCACCCACAGGAACTGACTGCTCTGAGGTCCTGTTTGAGCCGCTTCAGGCTCTATTAACCTGATCAAGGTCTCAGTAGACACCTTAAAAACAAAAGGACAGGGCCTGTTCTCCCCCACCCCATCCTTCCCCCTCTTCCTCTCTCCTCCCCTTCCTCCTCCCTCCCTCCTCTTCTCCCCCTCCCCTTCCTCCTCTCTTGCACTTCCTCCTCCCCATCCCCCTTCCTCCCCCTCCCTTCGCCCTTCCTCCCCCACCCTTCTCCTTCCTCCCCCACCCTTCCCCTTCCTCCCATCCCCTTCCCCTTCCTCCCCTCCCCGTTCCCCTTCCTTCCCCCTCCTCCCCCCCACCAAACACCTCTGTCTTCAGGTTCCTGCATGATTCTCAACATTCCTGACAAAGGGCGCGGGCCCAAACCACCAACAACCTTTCACTTCCTGTGGATTCTGTATGACCTGCTAAGTTTCTCCAGCATTATTGTCCACTGCTAAGAGCAGTCATTCTCGACCCTTTTCTGGCTGTGTCCCACTTAGGACTCTCCTCAAAGTTTATGGGCCCCCTTCCCTGTGAAGCAGTCGGAATCAGAATCAGGATTTATTGTCATGAACATGAAATTCAGTGTTTTGCGGCAGCGTCACAGTAGAAATGTATTCTAACCATCTTACGACATCACCATTAAAAGTAAAAATAATAGCACACGAAGACTAAGGCCGTGTCTTTGGTTCATTGATCATTCAGGAATCTGATGGCAGCGGCGAAGAAGCTGTCCTTGTGCCGCGGAGTGCTCGTCTTTAGGCTCCTGTACCCTTTCCCCAATGGTAGCAGAGTGAAGAGGGCATGGCCTGGGTGGTGGGGTCCTTGAGGATAGAGGCTGCTTTTTTAAGACACTGTCTGTTAACATCAAGCTCACATACAAATGCTACTATTGTTCAAATTACAAAAATAGTAACGTTAGGGATCTGCAGTTCGCAGACAAGACACTGAATTGTTTACAAAAAAGAGCACTAGTTTTAGACAATACAGGAAGCCTTTGGAGCAGATTTAAATATAAAAGACTTTCTGTGTTCTTTCCTCTCTGACTCCCACTGTTACTAAAGATGAGGCTCAACAACTAGCCCTGAAATAGTTCTTCCTTCTTGGTCATTACCTCATTGGAAGGAGTCACAGTAATGCTCGGAGGCAAATTCTGCAGCTCTTGTGCTGAGCGTTAAACCAGCATCCTGTGCCTTGTGCAGCGAGGTTTAGTAGGCAGTTGAAACTTTCGTTCCCGAAAGAGGGGCAGTTCAAGCAGCCAGGATTGTGTTCCGTGGAGCTGTGACAAGAGTAGCACAAGACTTGGGATTCTGCTGCTTCTGTTCATCAATGAATCAAAACACAAAGAGCATGGTATCTCTCCTAACTCCGAATAAAAAGGTTGCGTGCTCCAGAGACTGGCACAAAGAAATCTACATGGCAAGTCATTCCACTTAGGTTTTGACTGCTCTTTTGGGGAAAATCAAAGAACATGGGAAACTGTCTCAAAAAAGGAGCTGAGATGCTACTAGGCTGTCCTGGACATTATTTACCCTCAGTGGTAATTGACATATAATTTGGCCCTCATACACTCTTGTCTGTTGGACCTGGCTGTGGACGTTGGATTTCATACCAGTGTGTGAGCATTTTAAAAGCTGGTTATTGACTGTAAAGTATGTTGAAATTTAAATGTGTTTCCTTTTGAACATTACCAGACACTGGCTTTACTGCCTTGCGTGAGAATTTTAAATTAGAGACATGGCAAGGTAGCCGGCCTTTCCGGCCCTTGCTGCCCAAATGCACCCACGTGATCACCTCTGTACACCCTTGGAACGTGGGAGGAAACCAGAGCGCCCGGTGGAAACCCATGCGGACAAGGGGTGAATGTGTAGACTCCTCTCAGACAGCACCGGATTGGAACCCGGCTCGCTGTCACTGCAGGTGGAGTTGGGATGTCTTCAGTATGAACTGGCCACTGAGACCCGACCAGAGTGGGCCACATAACACAGGGTTTAGTGATATTCACCATCAGCTGGGGGAAAAAAAATTCAAAATCATTCGTGTAAACTTCCTTTTCAAGGCCTGTCAATAATATTATTCCAATGCATTGTTGTTGAAAACCAAGAAGAAATGGTTTAAAATCTGTGATGACTGATTTGTTAAGGCCTGATTAGTGTGTGCTAAATATGCCCAGCAATCTGCTCCCTTATTGAACTCATATGCATGTCAGTATTCAGTGTTAACCTACCCCTATGGAATATGATTGTCTGTGAAGGAGAACAATTATTCTCAGCTAGAACATCTTCTTTGCAAGCAATTAATTAACTGCTTGTTTTTGCTGGAAAGATCAAAATAATTATTTATCGTTCATTTTAAAAACCATGTTTTCATCAAAGAAAGTGAGGGTATTTTCTGTCCAGCCCTTCTTTCTGGAATTGTGCATGTCTTCTGGGACATATCCTGTGGTAATTTATTCTGCAAATAAAGAGACAGGATGTGGTCCGTTCCCAGCTGAAGTGTTTGGTACAAAGCGGATGCTGTTTCTGGACACAAAGCCCTGGTTAAAAGTCCTGCAATGGTGTCAAGGAGTTGCGCAAATCTAACAGGGGCTGTGGCCTGCCTTATATTCAGGAGTAAAACCACGATGCAGGTCAAAACAGCATACCTTATCGAGCAAAGATAATGGTACCTAACCAACGTTTCAGGCTGGAGCCCTTCATCAAGGATTGATGTTGGGGAGTAGGGCCAGGGGGAGGAGCACGGTCCCGAGGGCAGGAGGTAATAGGTGGATAATGGAGGGAGAGCACAGCAGCAAACAGGGTGGCTTCGTGGAAGGAGAGGGAAGAGGTGGAGTTGGAGGAAAGAAGCAGAGGGAAAGGGATGGGAGGGAGATTGGTGGGTAGGCTGGCAGGAACTGGAGAAGTTGATGTTAATGTCATCCAGTTGGAGAGTGCCCAGATGGAAAATTAAGTGTTGCTGCTCCAATGTATGGGTGGTCTTGGTGGGACAGTACATGAAACCAGAGCTGTACCTGGTGGTAGAGCTTTTCTCAAACCTCCCCCCCCCCCCCCACCCCCACTACCAGCATTTTGTTCAGGGGCCTGCCTCCATTTTGCTCAGACCTTGATGAATCTTTATCTTTGCTATACAAAGATAACATTCTTTGACCAGCTGAATTTTTACTTCAACCATGGCGCCTGCAGGCTGTTATGTTTTACTTCTGATATTCAGGAGTCTTGATTCAACTTTTTTTTTTCAGAAACAGTTAAACCATCCGCAACTCTCTCACATTTCACAAATTGGAACCTCGAACATCGATCACAAAACATAGAACATTACAGCACAGTACAGGCCCTTCAGACCTTGATGTTGTGACTACCTATTCAAGTTCAAGTTTATTATCATCTGATTGTACAAATATAACCCAACGAAACACCGTTCTCCGGTCCTCAGTGCAAAAACACGCAGACACACAACCAGACCTAACACACAGACAGACAAACAATACACATGCATTATATACAATATTAAAATAAATACATATCTTATTATTAAATAAATAGTTGAATCACACATGGTTTGTATGAGCAGTTCATCAGTTGTCAGTAGTTTCACTGCCCGTGGGAAGATGCTGTTTCTGTTCACCTATACCACACATTACCTACCTTTATTGTCTAAAATTAAGTATGATTTGAATCGGTGGAAAGATTTACCTATAACATTAATAGGATGTGTTAATTGTATTAAAATTAATATCTTTCCTTGAATTCAATATTTTTTTTTCCAATCTATTCCTTGCAAGATTCCTTAAAAAAAATTTTAAGACCTAAATGCTTTGGTGAGGAGATTTTTATGGAAAGATAAAACGGTAAGGGTGTCATTACAAAAATTAACCTGGAAGTATGCATTAGGAGGTTTGCAGCTTCCTAATTTTCAAAATTATTGTGAATCAGCACAGTTGACATTTATAGGATGTTTGAAATGGATAAACTTTTGATCTGGGCTAATATTGAATTATCTCAGATTGGCGAGCAGAAGCTGGATCAGCTTATTTATAAATGGGACTCTAAATTATTAAGTAAGTATAATTTACCTGTGTTGAAACATTTAATGGATTTATGGAGTAAAAAAAATGAAATTATAGGTACTCAAGGTAAAATTTCAGGAAAAACTCCTTTGTTTCAAAATAAGCTTTTACATTTGACACTTAATAATCAACTTTTGAAGTTGTGGGATCAGAATTGGTAGAAGATTGTTAAGAAGCAGGATATTTTGTTTAATTTCAAAGAATGAAAGAGAAATATGAAATATCTTCGGATGCTCTTTTTTTCTTTTTATTAAATTAAAGCCTTATCATTGGATAATTTTGGGCACACGTTACAGTTACCTGGACGGTCTAAATTTGAAATTTTACTTACTGATGGTGGCAAGAAATAATTTATATCTGAGATATATGCTTTATTACAGAATAAAATGCTTAAGCTGGATGTTTATAAATATAGATTAAATGGGAAAAAGATTTGGCTATCTATTTCTCAGGATGATTGGATGACTTCATGTGAGGATAGTGGGACTAAAATCAGTTATATTTAACCCCAGAGAAATTAAGGAAATATGTTTATTTCTTCAGATTTATGTTTTAGATGCCTTAATGAAGTTGGTTCCTTTTTACATTCTATTTGAGACGGTGAAACCTTTTTGGAATAGATTTAAGGAACTTTTAAAAGCTATTTTTAAATTGAAAATTCCACTTGATCCTTTTATTGGGTTATATGAAGAAATTGAGCTTGGAGTTAAAAATAAATAAATTTCAAATTGCTTTTTTAAGATTGGCCTTAGCTGTGACTAGAAAATGTTTGGCAATTACTGGGAAAAATTAGACTAATTTGAGTATTCAGCGATGGTATTTGGAGAGGAGATCTCGTATTCTGTTGGAAAAGATCATATATAATTTATGCAATAATTATTCCTTTTTTGTTAAAACTTGGAGCCCATATTTGGAATGTATGGGGTTGAATTATTAATTTTCTTCCCATGCATTTGATGGTGTTGCCTCTATCCAGGGCAAACAACTGATTGGGAGTTTGAAGTTATGTGATCTCCGCTTCTTTCTTTTCTTCTTTTCCTTTTGGGTTAGTTTAGAGGGGGGTGGGGAAGGGTGGGTGGGTTAGTGCAGGGGGATGGGGGGTTGTAGGGGGTATTATTTACAAAATTATCATGTATGTATTTTGTTTTTCCTTCAGTTGTATTTTTTTATTTTATGATTTACCATGATTAATAAATAAAAATTTCAAAAATTACCTATTCCGCAACAATCAATTTTTTCCCCACCTCACACCCATAATCCTCTACTTTTCTTACACCCATGTGCCTGTCCAAGAATCTTTTCAATGTCCCTTTTGTACCAGCTTCCACCACAACTCCTGGCAATGCATTCGAGATACCTACCACTCTCTGTGGTGGGTCTCCTGTGAACTTCCCTCCACTTGCTTTAAACCGATGTCCTCTGGTATTTGCTGGGGGAAAAGGTTTGGCCGTCCAATGCCTCATAATTTTATATACTTCTATTTGGTCATCTCCAATCCTACATCATTCCAAAGAGAAAACCCTTGGCTCTGTCAACCTTGCCTCGTAAAGCATTTAATATCAGCACAAAGTCAAAACTGTTCCGTTCTGGTATAAGAACGTCAGAAATTTGAGCACAAGTTGAACATCTAGCCCAGCCATTCTCAACAGGGGTCCTACGGCCACCCTGGTGGCCGCAGCACAATTAACTAAAAGTCTTGTTTCCTTTTCACCTCCCATCACATAAATATTTTTATGCTTTTTATGTAGTCAGGAGGAGAGAAGTACAGAAGGAACCAAAACTTGGCGGCTTCACAGGGAAGGGGGCCCCTAAACTTTGAGCTGAGTCCTAGCCATAAACAGGCTGAGAATGGTTGATCTAGCCCCTCGAACCTGCTCCATCAGCTGATCTAGCCATGGACTTAGCTCCACCTACCCGCCTGTTCCCCTTAACCCCGATACTTCAAGCATCTATCGATCTGTATCTTAGCACCAAACCACTTGTTTGAAATCTCCCAAAGAGAAGACATGGGCTGCCAAGGAGAGCTCAAAAAAACAAGATGTGTTTGTGATGCACAGCCCGAACCAGACACCACCCCCCTCCCCAATGTCTAATGATTATTATTAAGTTACAGGACATCCCACTGTAAAGTGATATTAGGTTTCCAGAAGTATTTCAAGATAATGATTAATCTTCATTGTTGTCTGCTCAGACCTCAGAGAAAGGGCTATTGAGATATTCTCAATAATAACCCAGAATTGTAGCTCAAACTTGAAACGTTGGTTATTGATGTACCATCAATAATTCACAAAAGGCTTTTAACAGCTAAAGACCAGAACACTATCAAACAAGCTTCCACCTCCTTGACTGGTCAGAGCAATTGGAAAGGGGTAGCCTGCAAGGGGCTGTGGGTAGGATCGGTCTCAGGAGGCAAGTCCAGTCGGTAGCAGCCAATCACGATGTAACAGTAATTTACCACATTCACCTCTTCTTTTTGGGAAGAATCCTGTGGGTTGAGAATAAAAGAGAGTGAAACATATACATACTTAACAGATTAAATCTATTGGAGTCTCCTCTGACACAGCAAGCGACGTGGCAAAGATTCGGTGGTGGGGGGGCGGCTACCAGAATGTCATGATCAGGTTGAGAGGTTGGCCTGTTAACAGATCGCTGAGGGGCGGGAACAGATGGGGGTGTAAGGGGGTGTGGTGCTGCTATATCATTGGTAGCAAAAATAGCTTGGGGTAAGGGACGGACAGCTGCAGGTTCGGGGAACCCCAGGGTTGGAGTGGGTGAGATTGTATGTGGAAAGTCAATGGTGGCTGGGTGGGATCCCGATGGTGCCAGGTCTCAGATCAAAACCGTGACTTCTCAACCATAGGGAAAGCAATACTGGGGGTTGGCGTGGAGGAGGAGGAGGACCTTCTCGATCAGTGGGTCAGTCTTAGATTGCCTGACATGCTGGCGGAACAGGACAGGTCCCAGTGAGGTAAACCAGGTGGGCAGTGTAGTCCCTGAAGCAGACTTCCAAGGGAAGGTAAACATCCGTTGATGAGGCTTGCTGTTGGTGGCTGTACATAAAAGTGACCGAACAGAGTGAAGTGCATCTGAGAGGATTTCTTGCCAATGGGAGACATGGAGACCCTGAGACCTCAGAGGCAAGAGGATGGTCTTCCCTTTCCACTTGCCCATTTCCCCCTGAGATTGAAGCTGGTGGTCCTGTTCATGGTAATGCCCCTTGACCAGCAGGTACTGCCGCTGCTCGTCGCTCATGAATGATGTCCTCCCAGTTGATGTGGTTGAAGCCAGGGTACCTAAAGAACGCAAAGATACTACGGAGGGCCTTGATAACAGTGGCCATGGTAATGTCAGGGCATGGGACGGCATAGGGGAAATGGAATATTCAGCGATAACAGTCTTTCTGGTTGGAGGAGGGGAGGGGATCCTTGAAGTCGATGCTGAAGAACTCAAAGGGGTGCATAGCCTTGTCTGGCTGGTAGAATTGTGGCTTGCATTCAGTAATTTCTAGTCATTGTCTGAACCTCCTCGATGGAGTAATGTAGATTCTGAGATTTGACAAAATGGAAAAACATGGTAACTCCAGGATGACAGAGATTATTGTGAAGAGTCTAGTTTGTTCATTTGAAGACTAGCACAGGTTTCATGAGATAGAGTGTCCGGGGGCTCATTAGTTTGCCAGGGCTGTAGAGGATATCTTAGTTGTAAGTACACAGTTCGATTCTACAC
Source organism: Narcine bancroftii (assembly GCF_036971445.1). Taxonomy (NCBI): domain Eukaryota; kingdom Metazoa; phylum Chordata; class Chondrichthyes; order Torpediniformes; family Narcinidae; genus Narcine; species Narcine bancroftii. The sequence continues at coordinate 46,230,618 of NC_091482.1, forward strand.
CTGAGGATTTTATCATCTTTGATTTTGTCCCTTTGTTTATTATTAAACATGAATGCGACCGCTCGCTGGTCTGTTTCTCAGCGAGGTAGTGCCTCCAGTGGTGTACAGCTTCCACGATAGCCTGGGCCTCCTTCTCGACAGAGGAGTAGTTAATCTCAGGGCCTTGGAATGTATGTGAGGAAAAAGAGACAATTGAAAGTAGCCCCAGAGCGAAGTCAGACGCATTGCTCTCCACTTGGAAGGGTGTTGATTCGTCTATGGCATACATGGTTGCCTTGGTGATGTCATCCTTAACCCATACGAATGCCTTTTGGGCTTCTCTTGTTAGGGGAAACTAGGAGAAATGTTGTGGCTTTGACCAGTGGCTGAATATTGTCCGCATATTTGGGGACCCAATGAGCGTAGTTAGAGAAGAAGTTCAATGCTTTTAGGGTATGCGAGAGGGCCAGCTCCATCAACAGATACATGCGGTCAGGGTCAGGACCAATGATTCCGTTCTCAACACCGCAGCTAAGGATGGCCAGTTGTGCTGTTCGGAAAACATATTTGCCCTTGTTATAAGTCAGGTTCACGTATTTCGCTGCTCACAGGAACTTGTTGAGATTAGCATCATGGTCCTACAGATCATGGTCACAAATGGTAACATTATCAAGATAGGGAAAAGCGATCTGTAGATTGTAGCGGTACACCATGAGATCCATTTCCCGTTGGAAAGCAGACACCCCATTTGTGATGCCGAAAGGGATGTGGAGGAACTGGTAGAGGTGGCCATCTGCCTCGAATGCCATATACTGGCAGTCCTCTGGGAGGATCAGGAGCTGGTGCTAGGCCAACTTCAGGTTGATGGTGGAAAACACCCAATATTGTGCAATCTGGTTGACCATATCAGATATGTGCATCGAGCTGTGAATACCGGTTGATAGTCTGGCTATGGTCAATTACCATCCTATTCTTCTCCCCGTTCATGACCATGACAACCTTGGCTCTCCACGAACTGTTACTGGCTCCATCATGGATCAGGCGAGATCATGCAGTGCCTCCCTCCTGATTCAGTGTGATGGATGCCAGCATGGATTCAGTGTCTGAGACTGTTATGTGCTCCTGCTCCCAAAATGGACGGCCTCGGCCCCAAGATGGGTGGCCTTGACCCTCACATGATCTCGAATGCCTGGGAGGATGGTGTTTGCCGTGCAATCCAAAATGGCACCTCCCATGATTCACACATGGTGTTGCTGGAGTGCAGGCAAGATGGCGTAATTGCGATGCCAGTGAATGGCCACATGCGGCACTAATGGATCTCACAGGTGGTATAGATGGGCAAACTTTGGCACAATGCCCCTTTTTATAGCACCAGGAGCAAACTTCATCCTTGGCAGGGCACCATTTCCTTGGGTGCGTGCCCTGCCCACAAAAGTAACAACTAGAGAGGTTGCCCGCGACAGCGGCCGAAGTCAGGTGTATGGGACCATTCATTCACTGGGTGGGATGATGCCCCATCCCAGGATAGTGGCACCCACGACAACCAAGCAGGTGAGTAGTCATTGGAGTTCTGGAGGTCCACCTCCAGTATCTCTGTAAGCTCGACCACCCTCCTCAAATTGAGTGCCTTTTGCTCCAGTAATCGCTGGTGTATGTACCCGGAGCGGAGGCAGGCAACATGGGTGTCTCTAATAAGGTCCTCAGCACTCTGGGCAGTCGCAGGCTCAGTACAGGATCTGGAAGGCCCATAGGAACTCAGCGCTAGATCCCCAGGGCATTGCTTTCTGTGGCCAGAGGTGCCTGGCATAGACCTCATTAACCTTTGGGTGATACTGGGCCTTGATGATCTCCATTGCTGCCTGGTGTCACTGATCATGGGAAAAGCCAGGGGTCTGGCCCACAAGAGGAGCAGTCTCAGGAGATCTGTGTCCGTGGTGATGTTGCCCATGGCTGTTGCCAAGAAGTTTTTGAAATTTCGTAGCCACAGCTCAAAGGTGTTCACGGATCGACGTCTGGTGACTGGGGGGTCGAGGTCATTTCTCTGATTTTAGGTACTGTTGCCTATTCATTTGAAGATTTAAGCTATTAAAATTGATCGACCATTAATAATTCACAACAGGCTGAGTAGTGAAACAATCAGGCTTTTAATAACTAAAGACTGGAACACTACCAAACAACCATCCATCTTCTTGAATGATCAGAGCCAAAGGAAAGGGATAGACAGCAAGGGACTATGGTTAGAATTGGTCTCAGGAAGCGTGTCCAATTGATAGCAGCCAATCACGGTGTAATAGTGGTTTACCACATTTATGTAAGTTATCTTTGCTATACCAACAAGGTCGGGTCAGATACAGCAATGAGCTCTCTGAACCCTTCTCCATTAACAATGGCGTGAAGCAAGGCTGTGTTCTCGCACCAACCCTCTTTTCAATCTTCTTCAGCATGATGCTGAACCAAGCCATGAAAGACCCCAACAATGAAGACGCTGTTTACATCCGGTACCGCACGGATGGCAGTCTCTTCAATCTGAGGCGCCTGCAAGCTCACACCAAGACACAAGAGAAACTTGTCCGTGAACTACTCTTTGCAGATGATGCCGCTTTAGTTGCCCATTCAGAGCCAGCTCTTCAGCGCTTGACGTCCTGCTTTGCGGAAACTGCCAAAATGTTTGGCCTGGAAGTCAGCCTGAAGAAAACTGAGGTCCTCCATCAGCCAGCTCCCCACCATGACTACCAGCCCCCCCACATCTCCATCGGGCACACAAAACTCAAAACGGTCAACCAGTTTACCTATCTCGGCTGCACCATTTCATCAGATGCAAGGATCGACAATGAGATAGACAACAGACTCGCCAAGGCAAATAGCGCCTTTGGAAGACTACACAAAAGAGTCTGGAAAAACAACCAACTGAAAAACCTCACAAAGATAAGCGTATACAGAGCCGTTGTCATACCCACACTCCTGTTCGGCTCCGAATCATGGGTCCTCTACCGGCACCACCTACGGCTCCTAGAACGCTTCCACCAGCGTTGTCTCCGCTCCATCCTCAACATCCATTGGAGCGCTCACACCCCTAACGTCGAGGTACTCGAGATGGCAGAGGTCGACAGCATCGAGTCCACGCTGCTGAAGATCCAGCTGCGCTGGATGGGTCACGTCTCCAGAATGGAGGACCATCGCCTTCCCAAGATCGTATTATATGGCGAGCTCTCCACTGGCCACCGTGACAGAGGTGCACCAAAGAAAAGGTACAAGGACTGCCTAAAGAAATCTCTTGGTGCCTGCCACATTGACCACCGCCAGTGGGCTGATAACGCCTCAAACCGTGCATCTTGGCGCCTCACAGTTTGGCGGGCAGCAGCCTCCTTTGAAGAAGACCGCAGAGCCCACCTCACTGACAAAAGGCAAAGGAGGAAAAACCCAACACCCAACCCCAACCAACCAATTTTCCCTTGCAACCGCTGCAATCGTGTCTGCCTGTCCCGCATCGGACTGGTCAGCCACAAACGAGCCTGCAGCTGACGTGGACTTTTTACCCCCTCCATAAATCTTCGTCCGCGAAGCCAAGCCAAAGAAGAACTTAGAAACATAGAAACATAGAAACATAGAAGATAGGAGCAGGAGTAGGTCATTCGACCCTTCGAGCCTGCTCCGCCATTCAACGAGATCATGGCTGATCTTAAATTTCAGTACCCCGTCCCCGCCTTCTCTCCGTAACCTTTAATACCCTTATACTGAAGAAATAGATCTAATTCCCTCTTAAATAGATTTAATGAACCTGCCTCTACTGCCCTCTGTGGCAATGAATTCCACAGATTCACCACCCTCTGGGTAAAGAAATTCCTCCTCATCTCGGTCCTAAATGGTTTGCCTATTATCCTCAAACCATAGCCCCGGGTTCTGGATTTTCCCAACTTTGGAAACATCCCATCTGCATCCAGTCCTGCCAGAATTTTATATGTCTCTATGAGATCCCCTCTCAATCTTCTAAACTCCAGCGAGTACAATCCCAATTTGCGCAATCTTTCCTCATGTCATTCCTGCCATTCCAGGTATCAGCCTGGTGAATCGCCTCTGCACTCCCTCCATTGCAAGAACATCCTTCCTTAGATAAGGTGACCAAAACTACAAACAATACTCCAGGTGGGGTCTCACCAAGGCCCTGTACAGCTGCAGTAAGGTATCCTTGTTCCTATACTCAAACCCTCTTGATATGAAGGCCAACATACCATTTGCCTTTTTAACTGCCTGATATACCTGCATGCTCGCCTTCAGAGACTGGTGTACAAGTACCCCTAGGTCTCTCTGCACGTTCCCATCTCTTAATCTATTGCCATTCAAATAGTAATCTGCCCTCCGGTTTGTATTACCAAAGTGGATAACCTCACATTTATCCACATTGTAGTGCATTTGCCATGGATCTGCCCAGTCCCTCAATTTATCCAAATCACACTGGAGCTTCCTGACCCCCTCTTCCGTGCACACAACCCCTCCTAGCTTAGTGTCATCTGCAAATTTGGAGATATTACATCCAATCCCCTCATCCAGATCATTAATGTAAATTGTGAACAGCTAGGGTCCCAGTACAGATCCCTGTGGCACCCCACTGGTCACCGCCCGCCACTCAGAAAATGAGCCATTTATCCCAACTCTCTGTCTTCTACCTGCCAGCCAGTTCTCAATCCACATCAATACTTTGTCCCCAATCCCATGAGCCTTGATTTTGTAAGCCAGTCTTTTATGCGGGACCTTATCGAAGGCCTTTTGGAAGTCCAGGTACACCACATCCACTGGCTCTCCCCCATCTATTTTACCTGTCACCATCTCAAAGAATTCCAATAGATTTGTCAAGCACGATTTACCTTTTGTAAATCCAAGTTGACTCCGTCCGATCCCTTCCCTGCTAGTCATATGCTCCGCTATTACATCCTTAATAATGGATTCCATCATTTTGCCCACTACTGATGTAAGGCTCACCGGCCTAAAATTCCCCTCTTTTTCTCTACCCCCCTTTTTAAATAGTGGGGTAACATTAAGCTACCCTCCAATCCATGGGTACTGATCCTGAGTCTATTGAGTTCTGGAAAATAATTCTTAAAGCATCTGCTATCTGAATGGCCACTTCCTTAAGTACCCTAGGATGTAGATTATCAGGCCCTTGGGATTTATCGGCCTTCAATCTCATCAATTTCCCCAAGACCATGTCCTTAGAGATACTGATTTCTTTCAGTTCCTCCCTTGCATTAGTCTCTATGTTTCCCAACATCCTTGGGAGGTTATTTGTATCCTCTCTTGTAAAAACAGAACTAAAGTAAGAATTTAATTGGTCTGCCATTTCCTTATTCCCCATTATATATTCCCCTGATTCCGACTGCAAAGGACCTACTCTGGATTTCACCAATCTTTTCCTCTTGACATATTTATAAAAGCTTTTGCAGTCGGTTTTTATATTTGCCGCAAGCTTACTTTCGTAATTTATTTTTGCTCTCTTGATTAATCCCTTTGTCCTCCTTTGGTGCATCTTGAACTGCTCCCAGTCTTTGGTTGTGGTACTTTTTTTGGCCAATTGATATGCTCTCTCTTTGGACCTAATGCTGTCTCTAATTTCCCTTGTTATCCACGGTTGAGTCACCTTTTTTGGTTTATTTTTATGCCAAACCGGTATAAACGATTTTTGCAATTTCTCCATTAGATCTGCGAATGCTTTCCATTGTCTATCCACAGTCAACTCCCCCATAAACACCACCCAATCAATCTTACTCAACTCTCGTCTCATACCATCATAATTCCCTTTATTTAAATTCAGGACCTTAGTCTTAGACCTTAGACCTGCTGTGTTTCTCCAGCATTGAGTTTTTTACTTCAACCAAGGTGTCAGCAGACTTTCATGTTTGACCACTTGTATCTGTACGGGGGGTATTCATATAAATTATTTGCCATAAAACCATTGAACATTACAACATAGAAACAGGCCCTTCAGCTCATCTAGTCTGTGCCAAACCATCATTCTGCCCATTTCCACTGGCCTGCACCCAGTCCATATCCTTCCAATCCATGTACCTGGTCAAATTTTTCTTAAATGTTAAAATCAAGTCCGCATTCACCACTTCACTTGACGGCTCGTTCCACACTCACGCCACTCTCTGCATGACGAAGTTCCCCCTCATGTTCCCTTTAAACATTTCACCTTTCATCCTTAACCCATGGCCTCTAGTTCTTGTGCCACCCAACCTCAGTGGAAGAAGCCTGCTTGCATTTACTCTATACATCCATCAAATCTCCTCTCATTCTTCTATGCTCCAGGCAATTGACTATGAATGAGCATGTTAGTATGGGTAGATGTATTGTGAACATTTCTGCTGGTAGATTTGTGGTGGCAATATTGAAATGAAAGCAGGTTGGTTTCTATCTTTGCACATTCCAACAATATTTTAGCGGAGTAACAAAGGGAGTTGTGGGAGAATCTATTGCAGAGAAACTCCAAAGACTTTTAAAAAATTCAGGAGGAACTCACCAGGTCAGAGAGTGCACCATCCATCAGTACAGGAGCAAAGATAAAGATGCACAACCATCGTTTCGGGCTTAAGCCCTTCATCTAGCTGTGAGCAAAGTGTAGGTAGCCACCCTGTTCGGTGGACTATGATGGACCTGGCAGAATCACCATCCTGCAGCTTCACAAGATGACTGCAGTGGGGAGGAGACAGTTGCCCATCTCCTTGCTGAATGCAGATTCGTTCAGAGTGTGTGGAGAAGGATGCGAGGTTCCTTGTCACGGTTCATCCCCGGTGGCAGAGGACTCTCTGAACTATGGGCTGTTCCCGGGGACGCGCCCAGAGTCCGGCATCCAGAACTGCTGGAAGACCACCCACTCGGTGAAAGGCAGCGAGAAATCATGGGCATCAATGTGAGCGAGCTGGCAATAATTCGAGCTGAACTTACAGCCTCACTTGTAGAGTTATTTATTGTATCTCAAGTCTGTCCCAGGGCAGTTTTCTGTTTAGCTCATTTTTTCATTAGGGTATTTTGGAAAGTGTGTGGAGAAACTTGTGTGACCTGAGGATGATGAAACCCAATACGTTTTGATTTATAAAAGCTATTACCAGTTCACAGGAGGATCCTGTGAGAATAGCTGTTTACAGAAGAGTGTAATGATTGTACATGAATACTGGAGACTGCACCTCCGGGCTCAGGCAGCAAGACTGAGTTTCTTTCTGAGGTTCCAAGCTCACTGCAGTCATATCTCCATACACGTACAGGTCCAGATTGGGCAACAGTTTTCTCCCCAAGCCATCAGGCTCCTGAATTCCAGAACATATGTGGATACCGTGGACTTTCACTGATAACGTCTTAATATTTTAATATTTCAATGTGCTTAACTTATATTTATGTAAATATGCTCCATGGTCCTGGAAAAACACTATCTCATCTTTACCGTGCGAACATGGTATAAATAAAGGTGACTTGATAGACCCCTTCACCAGACCCCTTCCTGTTACTCTTTCACATCTTATAGGCAAAAGTAAAGCATGAAAGTCTGCAGACCCCGTAGTTGAAGTGAAAACACAAAGCTGGAGAAACCCAGCAGTGTCCTTTATATAGCAAAGATACATAACCAACATTTGGGCCTAATGTAGAAAAATTACACCACAGTACAGGCCCATCCCACGATGTGCCAACTTATGAAAACCTGCTCCATAACAGTCTCATTTTTGCACACTTCACACCCATAACCCTTTATTTTTCTTGCATCCATGTGCCTGTCTAAGAGTCCTTTGAAAGTCTTTATTTATGTTTTTTTAGAGTGCAATGTCGGTAAAATCGTGGAAAAACATAATTACTGCCCATATGGTCGTTCACTCTGGGCACCTTTTTTAGACTGCAAGTGCCTGAGTTTCCACAGTCCCAGGGGTTGGACGTGCAGTAGAGCAGATGACCATCAATGAATTTTTCTGGTATGATTTGCACTGCAGACTTCCTCCAAAAAAGGTTGTAGGGGTCCTGCAGGATAAATAGTGGGGCAGGAATGGACTCCAAATTTCTGCACGTTCCTTTTCAGACTGCCCGCGCAGCAGCAAAATTCTTTGATTGTGCCATTACATGCCTGCAGTATAAAAACCATAATCGTTCCAACCTCCACCACCATCCTTAGCAACGCATTCCAGGCCCTTGCCACTCTCTGAGTAAAAAACGTACCCCTGATGCCTCCCCTGCATTTTCCTCCACTCACTTTACACAGATGTCCTGCTGTGGCCCTCTAGGAAAAGGGTGCTCGCTGTCCACCCCATCTAAACCCCTCGTTAGCTTATATACCTCTATTCAGTCACCTCTCATCCTTTGTCACTCCAAAGGGAAAACCCCCAGCTCTGTCAACCTTGCTTCATATGACATGTTCTCCAATCCAGGCAATATTGTGGTTTTTACTACAATTGCAGCATCTGCGGACGTTCGTGTTTCACAACATCCTGAGAAATCTCCTCTGCACCCTCTTCGTAGCTTCCACATCCTTCCTGCAATGGGGCATCCAGAACAGAATGTGTGGCCTGACCAAGGTTTGATGGAGTGGCAATCAAAAAAAGAGACTCAGGCTCTTGAACTTGATCTCCCTCTCATACTTTCCTTTCTCAACATCCTGATAATGTGTGCTGTAGGTGACACTTCAAGGTTCGCCAGCCTCCAAGTGCAGACTGCCTTCCCCAAACGTTCCAAATGAACTTCCCACCATCGCTGAGGTTGTCAAGACTCTAGAAATATAAAGCCCAGTGGAATTGCACAAATAAGTTTCAGGACCCCAGGATGCAGAGAAGATTTACTAAAATGTTGCCTGGATTGCAGTATCTAGAATACAGGGAAAGATTGAGTAGACTGGGTCTTTATTCATTGGAGCGTAGAAGGTTGAGGGGGGATTTGATGGAGGTATATAAAATTGAGGGGAATAGATAGGGTAGATGTGAATAAGGTCTTCCCCTTGAGGGTAGGAATGAGGGGTCATAAGTTAAGGGTTAGGGGGCAAAACCTTAGAAGTAACATAAGAGGAAGTTTCTTCACTCAGAGAGGGGTGGCTGAGCGGAATGACCTTCCTGTGGTTGCAGCAGGGTCAATTTTGTCATTTAAGAGGAGGTTGGATGAGTACATGGATGTGAGGGGGTTGGAGGGTTATGGTCAGGGAGCAGAAGGGTGGGACTTGTGGAGTTTCACTTAAATCGGTGTGCACTAGAAGGGCCGATATGACCTGTTTCCGTATTGTAATTGTTATATGGTTATACCAAGAGATTCAAGATTCATTTTATTGTCCTGTAATAAACCAATGTCATATAACACAAAATTGCTTTTATCTGCTGTAAGGCAGATTCACCATTGACATAAATTGCCTGAAGCGCCTCTTACAGTCAGAGAGAGAAGCAGATGACAGATTCTCCCCAGAGTCACCGAGTGAAGTAGATTCACTTCCACAACCTCCGCGGCCACACAGAGTCCAGTCCAAACCATCAGCGACCAGATCCGAACATCTGATCCACTTAGGAACCCTTCAGCGCCCTCGGCACCCTCTCACATCCCAGTTCCAATATCCGGGTGGGCCCTCCAGCTGCAGCACGGTGGTCACCATCCCATAAGTTGTCTCCTCTGCTTCTACTTCTCAGACCAGGTTGGGGGGGTGGTCTCCTCATTTTCTGGTGCACTGCACTGGTCCTCCACCTCCCTGGAGCACTTCCCTCCGTTACTACAAGGCACTACTGGACAAAGCCTGTGCAATACACACACTGTGCTCCAGCAGATGAATGATGTGAGAGGAAGACATTGTCATACATGGGTGGCCCTTAAGAAGCAGCTCCACATCTTGCCACATCAGGACCACCTTTGCTGAGACCAGGAAGGCCCGTCCTATCCAAGTTCAAGTAAAGATCTCTGACGAATTAACCTGGGACAACCACGTTGACAGGACAAAGTGCACCGACAAAAGAATAAGGAAGCTCAGCATGTTCCCCCTGTCCCTCACCAACCTCTATAGATGCTTCATTGAAAGCACCCCTGCTGGATACATCACAGCATGGGATGGGAGCAGCTCAAAACATCACACAAACTTCCTTCCCCTCCCCAGACTCCATATGTATATCCTGCTGCCTAGAAAAGGCACACACTGAACGACCTGTCACACCATGGGCACACTCTCTTCTCCCTCGTCCCCATTCAAGAGTATGAAATTGCACGCCAACAGGCTTAATAACAGTTTCTTCCCCGTAGCCATCAGGCTTCTGAATGAACCCCACAACAGTGCTCTCACGCTGCCCTTGAGCACTTTTTTTTCATTGTAACTCTATACTCTTGTTACTTTCTACATGAATACTAGGGCCAACCATGCACCTTGTTCCCAGACACGGAGTTTGGCTGGGCCTGTCGCTGTGGCTGCATGGTTGCAAAGGAGGTCTGCTCCCAGTGTCAGCTTTGCTCCCCTCCCTTCGGCACCACTGATATCTCAGCCCATGGTTGACTCATCTCGGTCAGTCTCACAGACCCAACCTCTGCTGGCACACATCCACACCTTCACAGCTGGTGCACTGCCTCAGGAATTTCTCCTGGGGTCATTCCTTTTCAAGGCTGAAGGTTGGACCTACTACACTGATGCTATGCTGTCCTCGGGTTCAACGTAACCTCCCCTCCCTTCAAATCAATGCCCATTTCCTTAATACAATAGTCCTCTCATCTTTACTAAACCATTGGCTTCAGTCTCCCCCCACAACCTTGGCCTCCTTAACCTCCACATCCCTCTAAGGATTCTGTTTCACCCTTGCTCACCTCCAGTGTTCTTTAGCCTACAAGGGCAGCCCCGCCTTGAGCTTCCTAGGAGAAAATCCCTGTAATACTCTCTCTTCTTCCTTTGAACCTACCTCCTTTACCGACCTCTCTGACACCTCCGCACATAGATCACTGCCACCTCTTTGAAGAATCCCTGTGAAGCACTTCAGTATATTGCTCTGCAGCCACTTGTTGGCATATACAAATAGCTTTGTAGAAGGAGTGGATGCTGTTTGCCAAACCTTTGGCCTCTGCCGTTGATCGCCCTTCAGCCAACATGGCTATCGATGCCCTTTCAGTCTGAATAAACGGGCACTTCCTCTTGGGAAACCATCTCATGCTTGGAAAGGAGATACTGAGCAATTCAACTTCCTATGTCTCTGAGCAGGCGTCCACATCAGATGTAGGCAAGACTAAAAGTTGGTGAATAACAATTTCAGTATATGTACACACAGGGGATTCAGGAGAAAGTTTACAACATTCTCTTCTTGTCTTGAGAGAGCCAGCGAGCAATTTTCTTTCAAGTTCAGGCTGAACAAAAATTGTGTAGAAATTAAGTTTTGTTAGGATCTTGGTTCAATAAATATTTCCAGGAAGGAATCGTATTCCAGTGTATGAGGTTGGTGTTGATACAGTAGCCAACTAACAAACCAACTGCACCAACAGCTCCCGTGAGAACCTTTGATTAGTGAGCTAAAATGGGCAGGCCTTTTGTTTTAAACTGCTGTGAGAGAGGTTTTACTGCAGGATTTTAATGTATGAAGGTTTTATTGCAACTGAGGACAGGGGATGTTATCACCATCAAACCAGCAGTTGCTCAGTGGTGGGGGTTAGGCAACAAGAGGCTGGATTTTGACTCTTTCCTTGAGCTTCAGACTTTGCATGAGAATCAGCTGTTGTTCTTCACGGCCTCCATTCAGGCGCCAAGCCATGTGACCCTCCAAACAGCACCTACCGCAAATAATTCCTGCCCACTGAGCAATGCATGTCCTTTGCTTGTTTCCTGTTAATGCTTGTTGAATTGCGGATAAATCTTCTGACATCTGATCACTGATTCTGCAGGTTCTGTTTGTGGTGGTACACCACCGGCCTACTGCAGGGGCCAACCTCTATACTTGCAGGCGTGTAAGGGGACAGGACAACACCTGGCCGACTGTCAATCAGTTGGCCTGAATGGATCAAGCACCACCTGGTTGGGTGTCAAACACCCTCCAGGATATAAGCCTGCGCAGGCCTCCTGAGGCCTCACTCAGAGATGCTGCGACCACAGCCAGCCTGGCTCTATGGATTAAATCCTGTTGTACAGTCTTTACCACCTGTGTGTCTGATTCTGGCTAACAGTGCACCACACTGTTAAATCTGCTTCACACAGACACTTGTTCGAGCAACTGAGTTCACTAAGGTTTAGGATGTTCTATCTCTAGGCCCTTTCAGATAAGGCAAAAGTCCAAATGTAAATTGTAGAGCATGTCAAGAGAACCAATGACTTGTTGATCCAAACCAAGGCTTTTATTAACTAAATGACTGGAGCATATCACAAGTAGGTCGACCAGTCCAGAATGACTTGGTCTGGCTAAGAGCAATCCTTGAAGACCTGCCAGTAGGTGTGGCTACACTCTCAGCCAATCACAGTCATCCTACACGACCATCTGTACATATGTACATATACACATTGGTGATAGAATCTGTACTATCACATTCACCCCTTCTTTGAGAACCGACCCCAGGGTGGATGGAGGTTAGGGGCTGTACCAGTCAGGGGGCTTGACCATCTGACGTGACCGCCATGGTGTCAGGATTGGGGTCGCCGGAGTCGTGTCATCTGAAGGCCCGTAGGTGGCGGCCACTGATTAGCTCAATTCCCCAATGGTGTTGTCGACAGTCTGGCCTGAGCTGGTGGGGTGGTGCTGGTCCCTCTGTTCGAGCACATGACCTGGGGGAGAAGGAATAGGGGGAGGTTGGGTTAAAGGCACTGCTGTGCCTGATCCGGCTTGGGCTAGGTCCCTTACCGAGACTGGGTCCCCCCCGTCCGTCCGGGTACTCAACATAGGCATAATGCGTGTTCTCGTGGAGCAGAGTCAACCAAGGGGTTGTTCTTAGAGTATCGGACGTGGCGTCGTAGAAGGACTGGACCGGGAAATGTGAGCCATGCCAGAATGGTTGTACCCGACTCGGATTTCCTCGGGAAAGAGAACATCCTTTCATGGGGGGGTGGCATTGGTCGCGGTACATAGGAGGGAGCAGATGGAGTGTAGGGCACTAGTGAGCACGTCCTGCCAGTGAGAGGTGGGGAGACCTTTGGACCGGAGGGCAAGCGTAACCACTTTCCAGGCGGAGGCATTCTCTCTTTCAACTTGCCCATTACCGCGTAGGTTATAGCTGGTGGTCCTGCTTGAAGCAATACCACGCTCCAGAAGGTACTGCCGCAGCTCTGCACTCATAAACGAGGACCCCCTGTCACTGTGGATGTAATTGGGGTACCTGAAGATGGCGAAGTTGGCGTGCAGGGCCTCTATAACTGAGAAGGCAGTCATGTCCAAACAGGGCACAGCGAACGGGAAGCGGGAGTACTCGTCGATGGCCGTAACAATGTAGATGTTACGGTTGATCAACGGTAGGGACCCTTTGAAGTCTACGCTGAGATGTTCAAAGTGGCTTTGATGACATGGGTGTTCTCCGGACAGAAGTGGGGCTTGCATTCAGCGCACACTGGGCAGGCTCGGGTCATGGAGTGAATCTCCTCGACAGTGTAGGGCAGGTTGCAAGTTTCGACAAAGTGTGCGAACCTAGTGACCCCTGGATGACAGAGCTCCTTGTGGAGTTTCTGCAGCCTGTCCAGTTGTATGTTAGCGCAAGTCCCCCTGGAGACCGCATCTGGCGGGTCGTTGAGTTTACCTGGCTGATACAGTATGTCATAATTAAAGGTGGAGAGTTCGATTCTCCACCTGGTGATTTTGTCATTCTTGATCTTACCTTGCTGGGTATTGCTAAGCATGAAGGAGACCACGTGTTGGTTGGTCAGCAGCGTAAAGCGCCTGCCAGTGAGATAGCAACGACATACTGCTTCGACTATGGCCTGGGCCTCCTTCTCGATAGAGGAGTGTCAGCTCTCAGGACCCTGGAGGGTTCTGGAGAAGAAGGGTACCGGCCGGCCGGCCTGGTTCAAAGTGGCTGCCAGTGCAAAGTCATACGCATCGCTTTCGACTTGGAACGGAATGGACTCTTCGATGGTGTGCAGCTTTGCAGCAGCGATGTCCAATTTTATGCAGTCGAAGACCGCTCTGGCTTCGGTTGACAGGGGAAGGAGGTGGTCTTGATGAGTGGCCGTGCCTTGTCGGCATAGCATGGAACCCATTGGGCATAGTAAGAGAAAAAACCCAGGCAGCGTCTGAGTGCCTTCTGGGTGTGTGGGGGGGGGGGGGGGGGGGGGGGGGGGGGCAAGTCCATGAGGGGACGCATGTGGTCAGAGTCCAGCATGACCACCCCGTTCTCCACCCCACAACCTAGAATTGCGAGCCGAGTGGTCCGGAAGACACACTTGACAAAATTGTAGATCAAGTTCAGCCAAGTTGCAGTCTGAAAAAATTTCTCAAGGTTGGCATCATGATCCTCCATGTCACGGCCGCAGATGGTGACATTGTCCAGATACAGGAAAGTAGCAGTCAGCCCATTCTGGTCCACCATCTGGTCCATTTCCCGCTGAAAGATCGCGACGTCATTTGTGACCCCAAAGGGTACCCTGAGGAATTGATACAGCCACCCATTCATTTCAAAGGCCGTGAAAGGTTGGTCTTCTCGGCGGGTCGGGAGCTGATGATAGGCCGAACATAAGTCAATGGTGGAAAATACACGGTATTGGGCGATCTGATTCACCACATCCGTCATCCGTGGAAGGGGATACACATCCAGGAGGATGAAGCGGTTGATTGTCTGGCTGTAGTCAACCACCATCCGCGGCTTCTACCCATTTTTAACAATCACTACCAAGGCCTTCCTTGGACTCAAGCTAGGTTCGATAATGCCTTCATCCAGAGTCTGCGCATCTTGCTTGTGATAAATTTCCTGTGTTCATAACTATATTGCCGGCTTTTGGTGGCCACAGGCTTCCAGCCAGGGGTGAGATTTCTGAAAAGTGCTGGCGGAGCAAATCGGAGAGTGAAAAGACTACAGGTGAGGCCCTGGGGCGCGGGGGCGGGTGGCTCGGGCTCCCGCTGGCAGGAGATTTCCAGGGTGGAGTGGTTACAGACAGAGAGTGGAGCATGAGGCCCCCAAAGTGCAGGGAAATGGTTTGAAACTGGCACTGAAAATCCAGTCCCAGCAGAGCAGGAGCGCACAATTGGGGAAGGACTAATAGTTTGAAGTCTGTGAATGTGAATCTGTACTATCACATAAAGGCGGAGAACTTCTCCCAAAACACATAACCACATACCTCTCTGAATATGCAGAGGCCGTCTCTAAGCTGCATAATCCAACCATTCTCGGTGAGGAATAATCTCCGCAGCGCTGCGCTCTGCCGATGGATCTGAATGTTCAACCACACTAAGCAGCTGTTTAGGGGTGGGCTGATGATGCCATCAGCCCACGAAACACCTCCCCACTCATATCTCTCCCTCCAAGTCAGGGACGGTGGGGCAGCGGGAGCCCTCGGGGCAGAGGGAGCTGTCAGTGGAGGTTGGCAGGGCAGTGTGGGGACGGCAGGGCAGCGGAGGCAGTCGGGGAAGCAGAAGCCATCAGGGGGTGGCTGGTGCGGGCTGAGACACCTACACTGGCCGCTTCAGCCTTCAGGGCCACTCTCTGCTGCTCAAAATGTGGCAGAGCAATGGCCGTCTTCCCTACCCATAATCCCCCACACAGATGGAAGCACAGAGCAGTTCCAGCTGCCTGGGGGATTATGGGTAGGGAAGACGGCCATTGCTCTGCTGTGTTTTTATGACAGGTGACGCTACAGCCCCAGTTGCCCCACCTCCATCAGATCCGGAGGGTACTACGAGACGCCTGTGGATATGAATGGGATGCTGGAGCAGTCTTTTAGGGCTGCTGTCTGAAAAGTAAGTTCTTAGTTTTCCATCCACTCCTGTAGCCAGCCTCCAGGCAGAGGCCTGATGTGAAATGGCCTACCTTGTGTTGGGCAGCTTCTGTGAAAGAAGAACAGGATTTTGAGGCACGTGCCAACAGGACTGCTTAAGATTATGTTGGAGTGATAGAACATTGAAGTCTACAGCACAGTACAAGTCCTTCAGCCCTCAGTGTTGTGCCGACCTAATCACCTAATCTTACAGTTGCCTAGCAATTGCTAACAATTTCCCTACTGCATGACTCTTCATTTTCCTCAGTTCCATCTAACAGTCTCTTTAAAGATCCTGTTGTCCCTGGCTGCACCACCATTGCCAACAGTGCATTCCATGCACCCACCACTCTCTGTATATAAAATCAATGCCCCTCGTCATGTTGTACACCTTTATCCTCTGTCGTTCAAAGGAGAGGAAAAAAAAACTGAGTTCATTCCATCTGTTCTTATAAGGCATGGTCTCCAATCCAGCAGCCTCCTTGTAAATCTCCTCTGCTCCCTCTCTATCACATCCACATTCTTCCTGAAGTGAAGTGACCAGAAATGAACACAATATTCCAAGTGGGGACTAACCAAGGTCTATGTTGCTGGTACTTGGGGAGGAACCATTAGTGGAGCCACGAAACAGAGAGCTGGCTGTCCCACGAACGCTGCCTGCCTCACTCACTCAACCTCTCCAGCACTTGGTATGTTGTTCCAGTTCTCCACTTTCTTCAGAATTTTTACTCACCTTAATATGAACCATCTTTTCACTAGTTTTCAATATTATATTTATTCAGTTCTCTCAAAAAATATTTTTTATTCCTAAAAATTCAAATTCTCAGTTCCATGTTGTGAGTGTGTGTGTGTATGAGTGTGTGTGTGTGTGTGTGTATGAGTGTATAAATGCCTGTGTGTATGAGTGTATGAGTGTGTGTGTGTGTGTGTGTGTGTGTGTGTGTGTGTGTGTGTATACAAGGGTGTGTATGCGTGTATGAGTGCCTCTGTGTGTGTGTGTGTGTGTGTGTGTGTGTGTGTGTGTGTGTGGGAATACAAGGGTATGTATGCGTGTATGAGTGCCTGTGTTTGTATGTGTGTGTGCGTGCGTGAAGAATGGTGGATATCAGCTCAGGTAGATCACAATTTCCCTGGCACACTGCTGTCAGTCTCCTGAATCAGGCACAAGCAGCCATCGGACAATATTTGGACAGACAAAGGCAGAGGGATGAGAGAAGAATTGATGGTCTTTGGCTCAGTTTATTGCATGCTGCTTGTAAAATTATTGTCATGTGTTCAGACTGAAATCCCAACAAAATGTTGCAAAACACGCAGTGTTCCCTTTTAAAGTTGCTCAAGGTCATACTGGCATTTTTGAGAGGTATAATTGTGTAACTCCTGCTGGGGAAATCTGCACTTTGAAACATCAGGTGAGCAGGGATGCTGTAATGGTGGCCAAGTGCATGTTGTCATGGAGTCACTTCCAACCCCTCCCTTCGTAGACAACCGGACTGGACCTGCAGCCAGATCCACTGGTTTGCTTTGGTTTTAATAAAGATAGTGAGTTTATTGTAATTTACATGTGCACTAAGATTCAAACTCGCTGCAGTTGAACAGGTATTTGTTAAAAAAACCCAAAATAGTAAACTAATTGGATTAAAGAGACAGAAAAATAGATAGATAGATAGATAGATAGATAGATAGATAATATTCACCGCAATCCTTGTATAAAAGAGTGGCTTGCCACAGTGCAGACAGTCCTTTAGTGGTGTGGGAGCCTAGAGGTGCTGGTTTTCAGGCATCTGTACCTACTGCACGAAGGCAGAAGTGCAAAGAGGTGACCGCGTCCTTTATGGTGTTGGTTGCCTTCTTGTGTTAGCGAAGGATGGGAAATCAGAGCCCAATATGGGCCTGGCTATGTTTACCACCTTCTACAGCTTCTGTTTTCTTGGGCACCTGAATTTCCCGACCCAGCTGTGATGCAGCCAAGTCAGTATACCTTCCACTCCTGTAGAAGTTGCCATTTACAGCGCTAGCGACCGGGCTTCGAAATCCGTGCTGTAAGGAGTTTGTACGTTGTCTGCATAGGTTTCCTCCAGATGCTCTGCTTTCCTCCCATCCTTCAAAAAATATGGGGATTTTATAGGTTATTTGGGAGTATCAATAATTGGCCAACCTGAGCTCGTGGGCCAGAAGGGTCTATTACCGTGCTGTATGTCTTAACAAAGAAACTAATCTCTTCCAACTCCTTAGAAAGTAAGAGTTGGTGTGACTTTGTCACTGTTGTCTCGATGGGCTGGGTCCAGGAGAGGTTTTCTGAAATATAGATGCCCAGGAATGTGAAGGTTCTGACCCTCTCCACCTCCGACCCATCCACGCAGACATGCATGGTCCCTTGGCTTGTCCATGGATGGTGGTAGTTCTCAATGGAAGACTAACTCTCAGCTTGTTATCCCATTCAGCCAAGCCTCTGCCAGCATTCCTCTCCACTGCATTATTAAAGCCTTTGGTTCAGCCAAGAAATATCTTATGTCGGACACCAAGACACCAAGTTCTCTGAGAGTCCATCGGGATCCAGTCACTATGGCTATCTCCTTCCTGTATCCAGATCTATGGCTCCCTCCAGCCTAGTTCTCTACCTCTCAGTCCTGTTCTGTTCTGTATTCTCCATTGCAATTCAACCCCCTCAAACATGCTCATTCATTCTTCCATTTGAACCCATCTATTCTTAATATTATTCCTCCTTTCACTACTCTCTTCCATGTTGTGTTTTCTCTCCAAATCTGAACAATTCCTGGCCATCACTGATACAATCCATCAATCACCACCCTCTGAGAAGTTATCTCAATTCCTGACTGCTGTTTCAACCAGTTTGGTACATCCTATATTCTACCTCTCCGAACACATAATGAGACCTAGTTTTCAAAACCAAGCCACAGTTTAGAGTATGTCAAGTAACACTATAAAGACATCTCTTGACACCAAAGCAACTCAGTCAATGTTTCAGTTAAACACGAAAGTCTGCAGAGGTTTGGATCGAGTGCAGTACACAAACATGCAGGAGAAACTCAGTAGGTCACGTAGTGTCCACAGGATGCAAAAGGTAGTCGACGTTTTGCGCCTGGGCCCTTCATCAGGAAAGGAGAACTCATTCAGGATCAGCATGCCTCAAGGTGGCTTCGCAGGGGTGCAGATGAATGGAGTTAAACAAGAAGGTCCGCAGTCGCTAGGTGGGGTCAATGCACAAACGTGCTGGAGGAACCCTGCTGAGTTTCTCTGGCACATTTGTGCACTGCCTGTGTCACATCTGCTCCCCCTGCAATCCTCGGAGGACTCTGATCTTCCAACTCAGGACTCTTGTGCATCCCGCTCTCCCCTCATTTCCTCTATCTCACACTTAATGATCATTCAGACTCTTAATTCCCGAAATTCCTTTCCTAAATTGTGTTTCATCACTTTCTTGACGTGTTACCTGTCACTTCCCTTCAGATCTCTTGTATGCTATTAATGATGGGAGGTTTCAACATGGAACATTGAAATCTACAGCACAGTGCAGGCCCTTCAGCCCACAGTGCTGTGCTGACAAATAACCTAATCTAGCAACTGCCTAGAATTTCCCTGGTGCATATCCTTCATTTTTCTCAGTTCCATGTTGTTAGATAATCAGGATAATGTGAACTATTTTGTAACAGCGTAAGAATACACCCTTCTCATTGTAGTAACTGTGGGGCATATGCATATGTATATGTGAGTGTGTGAACAGTTTCTTGAGATGGTAGAAGGTATCAGTAAGCAAAGTCTCTTTTGTTATTTGAACCTTGCAATTCTAAGATATTTAAGAATCCTCCCAAATAACATGTACCTATCTAATCGTCTCTCAAAAGATCCTGTTGTCTCAGCCTCCACCACTGTTGTTTCAGCTCATTCCATGCACCCACCACTCTCTGAGTGAAGAACTTACCTCTCACATTCCCCTTATACTTATTCCCAAGCACCTTAAGCCTCATGTTAGCCATTTCACCCCTGGTAAAATTCCTCTGGCCGTCCACACAATCAATACCTCTCATCATCTTAAACATCTCCAACAAGTCACCTCCTCATCCTCTGTCATTCCAAAAACCAAGTTCACTCAACCTACTGTCTCCGATCCAGGTAGTGCCTGGAAATCTCCACATCCTCTCTATAGAATCCATGTCCTTCCTGTAATGAGGTGACCAGAAGTGAACACAATATTCTAAGTGGGATCTAATCAAGGTGTAGCATTACCTTACTGCTCTAGAGCTTGATCCCATGGTTAATGAAGGCCAATACACTATTGGCCTTCTTAGCAACCTGGGCAGCAGCTTTGAGTGTCCTGTGGACATGGACGCCAGGATCTCTCAGTTCCTCCATATTGTTCACAGACCTACCATTAACATTCTAATTTGACTATCTCACACTTTTCATGGTTATACTCCATCTTCCAGAGCTCAGCCCAGCTCTGCGTCCTATCAGTATCCTGAAGTAACCTCGAGCAACCCTCCAGACTATCCACAAGACCACCAACTTTCATCTCATCCACTATCCCACCCGTCTACTTCTTCATCCAGATCAATTATAAAAGACACAAAGAGGAGGGGTCCCTGCGGAACACCTCTGGTCGCTGACCTCTGTGCAGAATAGGATCCATCAACAACCACCCTCTGCCCTGTGAAGGCCCTTGGGCTATGTCGCTTCTCAAGGCAGAGATGCAACAGGCAAAATGTTGGAGGAACTCAGCAGGTCAGGCAGCGTCTGCAGAAGACAATGGATGGTCGATGTTTCGGGACAAAACCTTTCATTAGAACTGGGAAGTGGTGGAGGAGAATGAGCTGGAAGGTGATAGGTGAATGCAGTTGGGATGGGGAGGTAGGTAGGTGGGTGGGAGAGAAGACAGAATAGGAATAATGTAAGAAGCTAGGAAGTGAGAAAAGGAGGGCTAAGGAAGATGCAATAGATAATGAAATGAAAGGAAGGAGGCGGGGAGCTGCAGGAAGGATGTGGGTGATGGGCAGGTTGAGAGGGCAGGGAGGGGAAAGAGGAATAGGGATGGGGCCAGAGAAATGTAAAGGGTGGGTAGTCAACAAGGAAGGAGATGAGTCCTTATTGTCGAGTGCAGTTGGGCTTGAAGGCAGAGGGAGGAAAAACTGAGCTCCATCCAAAAAGGGTTGCAATCGAGCTATCCATCCTCATGGGAGGCTAATCCCAAGTTTAGATTTAACTCACTTCGAATCCCCTCTATACCATCTCTGAAAAAAAACATCATGTAAAGAGGGCTGAAAAAAGTGATTAGATATGATAGGGCGAGAGAGAGAAAAATTATGAAATACAAAATATTTTCTAAATTGTGCCCAATATTTAATAATTGGATTATCTATTAACTTAGTTGAGAATGGAAGTAAAGGGAAAGAAGTGCTGATTTAGAAAAAATTTGGGGAGGTCCAGCTCCATTGATACCCATAATGGGCATTCAGAATGATTATGAAAGAAGGGCCAAAACGTAAGACTTCATATAATGACTGTCCAGTTGTAGAATCTAAAGTTTGGTAGAGTCATTCCATGCAGTTTGGCAATGTGAAAAGGTAGATAGGTTCTGGAAGAATATGTATTTTATTGGGACAAGTTTTGAAGACGCAAATTTTGAAGGATCCCAAAGTATTTTTTATTGGGATATATTTCCCAATTGAAGTTAGATACTTATCAAAAGAAGTTCTTAAGTGTAGTGATAGCAAAGAAATCTATAGCTATAATATGGAAATCTGGTGATATTGTGGGGTTGAATAGATGGTAAATGAAACTATTAAATTGTATATCATTAGAGAGAATAATGTATAATTTACAAAATCAATCAGAAAAATTTGATAAGATTTGGAAATCTACATAGATTTTATTGCTACGACTTTACCTGCAATGTCCACCACGCCCCTATCCAACCCACCCTAATTAGTTATGGTTTAAGACTGTTATGTAAATTGTAATTAATTAATTATAGGATATAGGTTAATTAGACAGACTTTTTTTCTTTCTTTTTTTCTATTTTTTTGGGGAGGGAGGAGTTGGGTTGGGGGAGAAAATATATAAAAATTGTATTAGTTTTGAGTCGTAATAATATCATTTTCATATTATGGATAAATATTGTATATGTTTTGAAGCAATTGGAAAATAAAATTTTCAAAAAAAATTGTAGAGCCATTCCACCATATCTCTTAGATCTCTGTGGAAGAACTTTAATAAGGCGAGGATGTTTACCCTTCCATATGCAAAATGATATAGCTGAATCAAGTCAGTCAAAAACTGATTTAGGAACAAATTTTTTTTTTATTTAATTTTTTATTTTTCACACCATAAATCACATTAGCCATGATACACACTATTTCTTTTTCACACATATACAGTGACTTTTTCTCCCCCCCCCTCCTCCCAAGCCACCCCCCCCCACCCCCCCCCTCATCCATTTTAGGTATACAATCTAGGTTGCATTAAGCCAGTCAGACAATGTTGTCATTCAACAAAAATACACCAGAAATTCTACTGAGTCCATTCTTTTCTTTCCTTCTCCTTCCATCAACTTAGGTAATGTTTGTCCCCGGTAGGTTTTCGCTATTGTATTTAATGTAAGGCTCCCATACTTGTTCGAATATTTCAATATTATTTCTTAACCTATATGTTATTTTTTCTAATGGAATACATTTATTCATTTAAATTTAGTAGTTTCTTCCTTTTAATTTGGTTATGTATTCCATTAATATTTAAAGTCATATAGTTCAGCGTAGCCATTTTATATTTTGTTTATCTTCTCTTTCCGTTTTTCCATCATTACCTTTCCTCCTTTTCCATTTCTGTTTTCTTATTTTCAACTCTTTATAAGACAACATTCCTACAACATCCAACATTTTCCTTATTCTCCTATTTCTATCTTCTTTATCCCCAATCTCCCCTTCCCCTCCTGAGTTGTCCTTTATCCCTTGTCGGACAACCACATCTCCCCTCTCCATTTGGATTTGCGAATCTACTCGCAAGCGTCAACTGATTTTGCAGTGACCGCTATTTCCCCCCACCCCGCCTCCCCCAGAAAAGATTTCACTTTTCATATGTCACAAAGGTCACTCTTTTAATTCCCTCCTTATTCTCTCTATTCCATTACCTTCCCTTATTAATTCTTGTCTATACTATCTATATTTTCCTCTAAGTACAGATACATTCATGTATGCTCATTGTCTCTATTCACTCTTATACCTCTTTACCCGCATACATATCAATCGTGATCATTTTTACTCTCATTACCCGTCTTCATCCCTCAGTCTATTTTTGTCTTTACCCACATACATATCAATCGTGATCATTTTAACTCTCATTACCCGTCTTCCTCCCTCAGTCTATTTTTGTAATTGTTCTGCAAATTTTCGTGCTTCTTCTGGATCCGAGAATAGTCTGTTTTGTTGTCCTGGAATAAATATTTTCAATACCGCTGGATGCTTTAGTATAAATTTATACCCTTTCTTCCATAAAATCGCCTTTGCTGTATTGAACTCTTTTCTCTTCTTTAGGAGTTCAAAACTTATATCTGGATAAATGAAGATTTTTTGCCCTTTATACTCCAGTGGTTTGTTGCCCTCTCTTACTTTTTCCATTGTCTTCTCCAGTACCTTTTCTCTTGTAGTATATCTTAGGAATTTTACTACAATAGATCTTGGTTTTTGTTGTGGTTGTGGTTTAGAGGCCAATACTCTATGTGCCCTTTCTATTTCCATTTCTTGCTGTAGTTCTGGACATCCTAGGGTCTTAGGGATCCACTCTTTTATAAACTCCCTCATATTCTTGCCTTCTTCATCTTCCTTAAGGCCCACTATCTTTATGTTATTTCTTCTGTTATAATTTTCCATTGTATCTATTTTTTGAGCTAGTAGTTCTTGTGTCTCTTTAGTTTTTTTATTAGATTCCTCCAATTTCTTTTTTAAGTCTTCTACCTCCATTTCTGCTGCTACTGCCCGCTCTTCCATCTTGTCCATTTTCTTTCCCATTTCTGTTAAGGTCATATCTATTTTATTCATTTTCTCTTCTGTGTTGTTTATTCTTTTTCTTAAATCCTTAAATTCCTGTGTTTGCCATTCTTTAAATGACTCCATGTATCCTTTAATAAGAGCAAGTATATCCTTTACCTTGCCTTTCTTTTCTTCTTCTATTTCCCTGTACTCTTCCTCTTCCTCTTCTTCTTCCTCTGGGTTGACCATCTGTTGTTTCTTTGGTGCCCTTTCCTTCTCTTCTTTCTTGTTTCTATTGTCTTCTGTGGTCTCTTCTTGCTGCAGGTGTTCTGCAGCTGTCGTTGCCGGCTGTGGAGATCGACTCCCCAGCTGGTCCCCCCTCCCGTCGGTGTGTTTTTTTTCATGCGCGGTTGCGCACTTTTACTCGGCTCAGCGAGCCATTTTTGTAGTCCATTATTTACCGACCTGAGGGAGCGGGTTTCTCTCTCCGCAGTGGGCCTCTTCGAACAGGTAAGGCCTTCACCTTTTTCCTCCGTTGTCTTCTCTTCCTCTCTTTCGATTTTTCTTTTTTTGTCGCCATCTCCTTTCCACCTTTATACTCACTTTTCTGTAACTTTTATTTCTGTGCCTTTGTGTTTTCCTTTGTTTTTCCCGACTTTTCTGGAGAGGGCTGGAGTTCACTGTCCGGCCACTACTCCATCACGTGACTCCTCTTTTAGGAACAAATTTAGGAACTTTACATGACGATATTTTTCATAGATGGTATAGAGAGGGTATTCAAAGCTTTAAGGATCTGTTCATTGATGGAAATTTTGCATTATTTGAACAGATTACTGCAAAATTTAACTTGCCCAAATCTCAATTTTTTAGATATTTTCAAGTCCGGAATTTTCTTGAATCGTAAGTTTCTAATTTACCAAGAGAGTCTGAATCAAATTTTATAGATAAGTTCTTTTTAGCTTACTGCCTTCTCGTAAAGGTTTAATATCTATTATTTATCAGAAATTATTATGTTTAAATCAGGCTTCGATAGTTAAAATCAAAAATATTTGGCAAAATCGTCTCGTTTTTATTCCGATGTGACCCCCTGGTGTG
Source organism: Narcine bancroftii (assembly GCF_036971445.1). NCBI lineage: Eukaryota > Metazoa > Chordata > Chondrichthyes > Torpediniformes > Narcinidae > Narcine > Narcine bancroftii. Next base: position 46,255,527 of record NC_091482.1, read on the forward strand.
ACAGGTGTACGAGCGGAGAAGCGTCATTAATATGTTCTGGACTTGTCCCAGTCTATAAAAATACTGGAGAGAGGTTTTCCATACTCTACCAAAAATTCTCAATATAGATTTAACACCGAACCCTTTGGTGGCCCTGTTCGGTTCAGAGTCACGCCATTTCTTTGCCTCTCTTTTGGTGAGGTGAGTGATTTTACTGAAATGGAAGGATCAGCCATTGAGGGACATCATGTCCTGTCTGAACATGGAAAAGATTCGTTATTCAGTTATAAGATTCCAGACGTTATAGGGGTCATTTATGACTCACAGCCTTACTTTATAATTTTACTCCAATGTAATTAATTTGTCCAACGTATCTTTTCCATGTTCCTTATATTAATTTTTTTAACCTAAGTTTTTCTTTTAATATGATAGCACCTGGCCACGTGATTAGGTAAGGGGTTTGAGTTTTTCTCCTTTACTATTGTCTTCTTTCCTTTGTTTTGAATTATTAGAGGTTTATTTTCAGTAAAAGGTATATACTATTTAGAATATGAATTATGCATATGATTTAAAATTTATGTTTGTGAGTGTTATACGGAATGTCTTGTTTAGTTTGTGTAACTGTCCATACTCCCTTATTGAATTGTACCCTTTTTGTTTGTACAAGTTCTTTATTAAAATCAATAAAAATGTTTTAAAATGAAAACATCCACTTCAATGACACTGGTGACATAACACAAGTTCAACACATCCTTCAATGCCATCCACCTGTCCAGTGGCAGACAGCCTATAAAGCACAGTGGGGAGGTAAGGTGACTGTCCAATCCAGGGCAGGAACCCTGGGAGGCTGTTTACCCCAAAGGGGAACTCCTACTACAGTTGTCCCCCATTGTGGCCTCTTTGCCTGTCAGTTCAACTGAGCAACTCTCTGTAATTTTTGTTTAATGATAAAGTACAGAAATGCTCTCATAGAACCATAGACCACTACAGATCATCTTGTCTGGGGCCGAACTATTATTCTCTCTAGTCCCATTAACCCTCACCCAAATACCCCTCCCATTGTGATTTCACCACTATAACACATATTCCCCTCTCCTCCCCTCTCCACCTTCCACAGAGACCGTTCCTTCTGTGATTCCCTCATACACTTCTCCCTCTGCACCAATTGTCCCTTTAGCACCTACCCCCATGACCACAGGAAATGCTCCACTTGCTCCCACACCACGAACACTTCACTTGTGAATCTGCAGGGGTCATCTACTGCATCTGTTTCTCCTGCTGTGGTCTCCTCCACATCAGAGAGACTGGGTGAAAACTGTTGAGCACCTCGGCTCTATCTGCCGCAATGGTGTGAATCTCCCAGTGGCCTCCCACTTCAATTCCCCACCCCATTCCCATGCACAGCCAGAGCAAGACCACCCACAAATTGGAGGAACAACACCTCATCTTCCATCTGGATGGAATTAACCTCAACTTAACCAGTTTCCAATCCGCCCCACCCCCCCCCCATCTCCTCTAGTTCTGTTTTTTTCTCTTCCCTTTTCCCTCTGTCTCCTTTCATAGAGACAAAATCAACTCTCACCTCTCCTTCTATCAAATCCATTTAGCACCTTTTGTCTATTGTCTATACTCCTCCCCCTCCAATTCTTCCTCCTTTCTCTCCCCAGCCTTTAATTCAGGCGTTCGACGTTTTTCACTTACATCTAGAAGAAGGCCTCAGTAATATATCTTTACTTCGTATGGGCACTGCAAGACCTGCTGAATTATATAACCATATAACCATATAACCACTTACAGCACAGAACAGGCCAGTTTGGCCCTACTAGTCCATGCCGTAACAAATCCCCACCCTCCTAGTCCCACTGACCAGCACCCGGTCCATACCCCTCCAGTCCTCTCCTCTCCATGTAACTATCCAGTCTTTCCTTAAATGTAACCAATGATCCCGCCTCAACCACGTCTGTCAGAAGCTCATTCCACATCCCTACCACCCTTTGCGTAAAGAAATTTCCCCTCATGTTCCCCTTTTAATTTTCCCCCTTCAATCTTAAACAATGCCCTCTAGTTTGAAGTTCCCCCACTCTTAATTGAAAAAGCCTATCCACGTTTACTCTGTCTGTCCCTTTTAAAATCTTAAACACCTCTATCAAGTCCCCTCTCAATCTTCTATGCTCCAGAGAAAAAAGCCCCAGTCTGCACAACCTTTCCCTGTAACTCAAACCTTGAAATCCCGTCAACATTCTCGTGAACCTTCTCTGCACTCTCTCTATTTTGTTTATATCTTTCCTATAATTTGGTGACCAAAACTGTACACAGTTCTCCAAATTTGGCCTCACCAATGCCTTGTACAATTTCATCATAACCTCCCTACTCTTGAATTCAATACTCCGATTTATGAAGGCCAACATTCCAAATGCCTTCTTCACCACACCACCTACCTGAGTATCAGCCTTGAGGGTACTATTTACCACAACTCCTAAATCCCTTTGTTGCTCTGCACATCTCAATAGCCTACCATTTAATGCGTATGACCTATTTAGATTTGCCTTTCCAAAATGTAACACCTCACACTTATCTGTATTAAATTCCATCAGCCATTTCTCAGCCCACACCTCCAGCCTTCCTAAATCACCTTTTAATCTACGGTAATCTTCCTCACTGTCCACAACACCACCAATCTTTGTATCATCCACAAACATGCTTATCCAATTCTCCACCCCTACTTCCAGATCGTTAATATATATAACAAACATTAGTGGACCGAGGACCGATCCCTGAGAAACTCCACTAGTCACTGGCCTCCAATTGGACAAACAATTTTCTACCACTACTCTCTGACACCTCCCATCCAACCATTGCTGAATCCATTTCACTACCTCCTCATTTATACCTAATGCCTCCACCTTTTTTCCTAACCTCCTGTGGGGAATTTTGTCAAAAGCTTTACTAAAGTCTAAATAGACAACATCCACAGCTTTCCCTTCATCAAGCTTTTTTGTAACCCCCTTGAAAAACTCAATCAGGTTTGTCAAGCATGATCTACCCCTGACAAAACCATGCTGATTACTCCCTAGCAATCCCTGTACCTCCAAATATTTGTAAATGCCATCCCTCAGAACACTTTCCATCAACTTGCCCACCACAGACGTCAGACTCACGGGCCTATAATTCCCAGGTTTACATTTAGACCCTTTCTTAAACAGCGGAACCCCATGCGCCACTCTCCAATCCTTTGGCACTATCCCCGTGGCCAGTAACATCCTAAATATCTCTGTTAATGGCCCCACTATCTGTCCACTAGCTTCCCTGAGTGTCCTTGGGAATATTTTGTCCGATCCCGGAGATTTATCCACCTTTATCTTTTTCAACACAGCCATCACTACCTCCTCGGTTAACCTTATATGCTTCATTACCTCTCCACTGTTTTTCTTTACCTCAACTGGTTCAATATTTTTTTTCCCGAGTGAATACCGAGGCAAAGAAATCATTCAAAATTTCCCCCATATCCTCTGACTTCTCACTCAGCCTACCCTCACTATCTACAAGGGGTCCAATTTTATCCCTCACTAATCTTTTACTTTTAATGTACTTATAGAAACCCTTTGGATTTATTTTTACTCTGTCTGCCAAAGCCTCTTCGTGCCTTTTTTTGACCTTTCTAATTTCTTTCTTAAGATTCCTTCTACATTCCTTGTAGTCCTCCTTCAAATTATCAGCTCCCTGTTTTTTATACCTTTTGTACACCTCCCTTTTTCTCCTAACCAAATTTCCAATATTCCTCGAAAACCAAGCCTCCCTATGACTTCCAGCCTTTCCTTTGATCCTCACTGGGACATAACTACTCTGTACCCTCAAAATTTCTTTTTTGAATATCCTCCATTTTTCATTTACACCCTCACCTGAAAATATCCTGTCCCACTCAATACTCCCCAAATCCCTTCTTATCCCTTCGAAATTTGCTCTTCTCCAATCCAGAACCTCAACTTTAGGCCCCTCCTTGCTCTTCCCTAAAACTACCTTAAAACTAACAGAATTATGATCACTGACCCAATTGGATCTCCAACATTAATGTCTGATACCTGACCTAGCTCGTTCTCTAACAGGAGATCCAGTATTACACTGTCCCGAGTCGGTTCTTCTACTAATTGATTCAGAAAACAATCTTGAACACATTTAACGAACTCTAGCCCATCCAGCCCTCTAACTGTATGGGTATCCCAATCAATGTGAGGGAAGTTAAAATCTCCCATGATCACTACCTTATGATTCTCATACATATACGTTATCTCTCTACACATTTGTTCCTCTAGTTTTCTTGACCCCTATTACACCCCTATTAGCACCCTCATGTCTCCTTCACCCCTCAATTCCACCCAAACAGCCTCACTGGACGATCCCTCCAGACCATCTTGCCACCTCACGGCAGTAATGTCCTCCTTAACAAGTAGAGCAACTCCTCCCCCTTTTTTACCCCCTGTTCTATCACATCTAAAACAAATGTATCCTGGAACGTTAAATTGCCAGTCCTGCCCATCTTGTAGCCAGGTCTCACTAATTGCCACAATATCGTGACCCCAAGTATCTGTCCATGCTCTAAGTTCATCTACCTTGTTCACTATGCTTCTTGCATTAAAATATATGCATTTCAGGAAAGACCCTCACATACATTCTCTTTTCTACCTTCTACCCTAATCTCCATCCTACCTTTGTTATCGTTTTTATTCTTATCTAGGTGGCCATGCTCCCTTGACTCTGCTCTCACACTCTGTTCCCCACTCCCCTGCCAAACTAGTTTAAACCTTCCCCCACAGCTCTAGCAAATCTGCTTGCCAGCACATTGGTCCCCCTCCAGTTCAAGTGGAGTCCATCCCTTTTGTACAGGTCCGACCTTCCCCAGAAAAGATCCCAATGATCCAGAAATCTTATCCCTTGCCCCCTGCACCATCTCTTTAGCCACGCATTCATCCTCCACATCCTCCTATTTCTACCCTCACTAGTGCGTGGCATCGGCAGCAATCCAGAGATTACTACCTTGGAGGTCCTGTTTTTTAACTTCCTACCTAATTCCACATAATCCTGTTTCAGGACCTCATCCCCACTTCTAGCTAAGTCATTGGACCCCACATGGACCACGACTTCTGGCTGTCCTCCTTCCCCTTGCAGAATTCTATGTACTCGATCAGAGATATCCCTGACCCTGGCACCAGGGAGGTAACATACCAACCTGGATCCCCGATCTCGTCCCACAAACCTTCTATCTGTCCCTCTGACTAACGAGTCCCCAACTACAAGTATCCTGTTCCTCCAGCATTTCCGTGTTTTAACTGCAATCAAGCACCTGTGGACTTTAGTATCTCACTCCCTCCCTTTCTTCACCTATTCAAATCAAATTATACTTAAATGTCAAAATTGAGTCCACATTTACCACTTCATCAGCTCGTTCCACATCCCCACCACTCTTGGCATGAAGAAGTTCTCCCTAATGTTCCCTTTAAATATTTCCCCTTTCTATCTTTAACCCAGGGGCTCTAGTTCTTGTCCAGCCCAATCTCAGTGGAAAAAGCCCGTTGGTATTTATCTATACCCCTCATAATTTTAAATATCTCCATTAAATCTCTCCTCATTCTTCTACGCTCCAGGGAATAAAGTCCAAACCTGTTTGACCTTGCCCTGTAACTCAGCTCCTGAAGACCCGGCAACATCCTTGTAAATCTTTCCTTCACCCTTCCAATCTTATTGATATCTTTCCTGTAGTTAGGAGACAAAAAATGGCGAAGATAAAGATACAGAACCAACATTTCAGGCTTGAGCCCTTCATCAAGGTCTGAGCAAAATGTCGGCAGGCACCCGAACAAAATGGTAGTGAGGAGGGGCAGGAGCGCAGGAAAGAGGCAAGAGGGTAAGGGAAGGAGGGTACAACAGCAAACAGGGGGAGGAGGGATGGCTCTGTGAATGGAGTGGGAAGGGTGTGGCGAGCCGGAGGTAAGGAGACAAAGAGAAAGTTAAAGGAGGGAGAACAGAGAGTAGGCTGGCAGGAATCAGAGACGTCAATGTTAATGCCATCTGGTCGGAGAGGGCCCAGAAGGAATATTTGGTGTTGCTCCTCCATTTTATGGGTGGCCTTGGGGCCTTGGTTTAGCCGTGCACATTCATGTCTGCATTTTTGGGACAGGTTTGTGATAGTACAGATTCTATCACCAATGTGTATATGTACATATGTACAGATGGTCGTGTAGGATGACTGTGATTGGCTGAGAGTGTAGCTACACCTACTGGCAGGTCTTAAAGGATTGCTCCTAGCCAGACCAGGTCATTCTGGACTGGTCGACCTACTTGTGATATGCTCCAGTCTTTTAGTTAATAAAAGCCTTGGTTTGGATCAACAAGTCTTTGGTTCTTTCGACGCGCATTACAACATTGCCAAATGAAAACTGAGATGGGCCCCAAGGAGGGCACAAGACGACAAAGAGGCAGCACTGGAAAAGTGTAAGGTGTCTCACAGCGGAGATGAGAGAAGGAGAGGGAATGATGAAAGGGCTGTCGAAGTGAGAGACGCCAAAGGCAGAGTTGTGGGTTTGCCGAGCTAACGGAGGTAAAACCCTGATCAAGAGGATCGAGCAAGGTTGTTGATAAATAACTCGACCAAAGGTGAATGTTGTGAAGCTCAGCACTCAAACATACTCCGCTGTCGAGGCACGCTGTTGTACTGAGTCACCTCAGAGATTGGAAATCAGAACAGCTGCATTCGTTTTGCTCTGAAAATCATTCACAATTTCCAAAATAAGACTGAAATAAATTATGAAGAGGCAATCTGAATTATGAAGAGGATTTTCATGTAATGATGTTTTCTGAAGGCTTTCAGGTATTTAGTGAACATTTAATAAAACTTAATTTCGATTCTGGTCCCTGAAACCAATTTCACCCAATTAACTTTCTAACCCCCAGTACGTCTTTGAAGGCTGGGAGGAAACCAGAGCCCCTGGAGGAAAGCCATGCAGACATGGGGAAAGCGTACAACTCCTTACAGACAGCATGAGATTTGAGCCCAGATCACTGACGCTGTAATAGCGTCAGGCTAACCGTGTCGCCCAAAAGATACTAAGCCGAAAAAAATAAAACCCTCCAAGGACTGCACCATTGTGCACCATTTAATTTTGTGGCGTTCTTTCACTGTGGGCCATTGTTATTACTGGAAATCACGGCAAGATTTGGTCCCATGTTTATGTGTGTGGGTCTCAGACATTGTTATTGATCACAAATGAATATTAAAGTAAATGAGTCATGATGTCATTTAATTCATGGCATCACCAGGAAAGAAATATTTTGTGCCAAAATGTCAGTTAACAAGCAGTTCTCCTTCCTGAGAATTGGAATGTTTATTGTCATACCCCATTGTACATGTCCTCAATGGAAAAGACCTTTTTACCAGCACCTTTTCCTTCTCGAGATGATCCTGACATGTTCTTGCGTCAAGTTACCACGACAGTGAATAACTTTATCAACATTGGTTCCCTAAGTGTAAAATTTGCCTTACACCGTCACAAGAAAGAACCTTGATCTGTGGGCGACTGGAGACTGGCTCGTTGGAACTGGGATTCAAGAGGGCGCTGAGGGCAAGCAGGGCTCCGAAGGGCCTCTGGGGCTGAAGGCTTCCTGATCATGTCGGAGGTTTGGATCTGGAGCTCATGGTCTGGGCAGCTCCAGAGACTCTTGTTCAAACCATTCAGTGCTTCTGAAGGGACCCTCTTTTGCTTCTCTTTCTCTTATTGTTAGAGAAGCTGGGAAATGGCGACTCTTTGTCTGCCTTATAGCAGGTGAAAGTTAAAGTACATCATGCATATTGCATTTTAATATATTATTACATAAGAATGGTATGGAAGCGCCAACGCTCAGGACAAGTAAAAACTCCAGAGGGCTGTAAACTCGATCTGCGACATCACGGGCACCAGACTTCACTTCATCGAGGACATCTACAAAAGACAGTGTCTTAAGAAAGCTGCTTCTAATGGGTTTAATGTATCATATATGTTGAATGTTAAGTAGGTGGGGAGGGGGGTGAAGGAGGGAGGAAAGGGAGGGGGGAAAGGGGAGAAAATGACACTTGTGTGTCAAGAGGGAAATGTTTGTGTGTATTTTGGTCAGTATGGTTCATAGTGTGAAAAATTTTTAAAAAATTTAAAATTTAAAAAAAGAAAGCTGCTTCTATCCTCAAGGACCCCTCCCCACCACCACCACTCAGGCCTTGCCCTCTTCACTCTCCTTCCATCAGGAGAAAGGCACAGGAGTCGGCAACACAAGGACAGCTTCTTCCCCTTCGCCATCAGATTCCTGAATGAACAATGAACCAAAGACACTCCCTTACATTATCGCTTGTTCTTAAACTATTTTTATTTATTTTGCAAGGTGGTTTAATATAAATGTTTGCACTGTGACGCTGCCCCAAAACTATTTTGTGATGCGTTCATGAAAGTACATTTTGATTCTGAATAAAAAGAACCTTTGAACCTCTGTTCTGTTATGCATGGTCCAGCTGAACTGCATTGTACTTGGCATCTACAATACTGAATGACCAGGGTGATATGTGAAATACACCATTTACAGTTTGTCACTATTGTTTCACTCACCTAACAGAATTCAGAATATTTTAAGCTAAACCGTCTTTCTGCCTGGTTCTTCGCAACATACTGTTGTGACAGATTATGTTGTCTTTTGTATTGTATATATGTTTTAAAGGTTGTAGCAGGTTTTTTAGTGTAGGTCATATTCAAACACTTCAAAACATATCTCATTTAAAAGACTGAAGCTCTGCTCAAGCCAGGCTGGCCCGGCTCCCAGAGCCTCAGCAAAAACTTTGAAGAGTGCTCACGAATGGATTGGTGTTTTGAAAAGCAACAGATGAAAGAACTTGGAGGATTAGGTTTGGAGCCGCAGGCTGTCTGTCTGTGAGTGCTGCTTGGTGTTCTAAGAGGGTCATGTGGTTTTGCAAGCAGGGGGGAGTGGGGAGTGAAACAGGCTTTTCTCTGAGAGAGAGAGAGAGAGAGAGAGAGAGAGAGTTGAGTTCAGCAGCAGAAGTTGGGACTGGAACAGGACAAGGTGGCAATCTTCTGGAAAAAAATGCATTTTGAAGACAGGTTGTGAGTTCTTAGTTCAGCCTGGTCAAAGCCCTCGTGGTTCATACAAGAGGAGAGGACTGGCTGCCTAATGTTTCACTTGAAATAAGAAAAACTAAAAGCAACTCTGTAGTGATCTGAAAGAAAGAGGTTATCATCTGGAAAACCCTGATGGGGAAAGTTTCTTCGGCAAAAAACTTATGTGGCTGATTAGAAGGAATAAGCTTGTGTCCAGCAAACAACAAATCTTTCTCTGAAAACTGAAAAGAACCTTCCTGAGTGGTAACCATTTAACTTCCAAGCACCAAAGCCTGGTGAACTTCATAAATGTTAGATTCTGTGCACAGTATAAGAATTGCCTGCAATCAGTGAAAATGGGTGAGTGCGAAGTGAGATTGGACTGTGAATCAAAGAACTTTTCTGAAATTACATACACATTACATACATGCGCTTAGAATTAGAAGGGTGTTAAGTTAGGTTAAGATGAGTGAATAATAATAAGATAAAGTGTGATTCTGTTTTCATGTTTAAAGATAATTAAAAGCAACTTTTGTTTAAGTAACCATTTGTCTTGGTGAATATCTATTGCTGCTGGGTTTTAGGGTCCTCTGGGCTTGTAACACCATAATTACATAGGTGATCAAAGTATCGTTTATAGCGACTGGGTAATACTTGGATATTTAAGTATATCAAGCACCAAATAATTTCAATTTGGGCAATGTCCGACTGCATATACATCCGTGGTCCCATAAGGTTAGAATAGATTATCCAATGCTTATTTCTGTATTTATGGTGTGCATCTTTTTATGTTGCAAATTAAAATCAGTATGAGTTGATGATTTAATCAAAGCAAAGTAATTATCCAGTTACACCCACTACAACCTGTTCTCCAATCAGGACAGGACGTAGCGGATGTAACCAGATAATGTGGTGTTCACACAATGTCCAAATTGCATAACATCCTATTTCACAGAATGTATCGTGGACATATCCAGAGGGTTGTTAACTCAGCCTGCGACATCGCAGGCACTAGCCTTCACTCCACTGAGTACATCTACATGAGGCGGTGTCTTAAAAAAAGTAGCCTCAATCCTCAAGGACCCCCACCACCCAGGCCATGCCCTCTTCACTCTACTACCATCGGGAAAAAGGTACAGGAGCCTAAAGACGAGCACTCAGCGGCAGCTTCTTCCCCGCTGCCATCAGATTCCTAAATAATCAATGAAGCACAGGCACTGCCTTACTTTTCATGCACTAATATATTAAATTTTTTTTAGTAAATTTGTAAGATGGTTATAATATAAATTGTTTGCTCTATGAGGTTGCTGCAAAACATCGAATTTCAGAACTTGTTCATGAGAATAAATTCTGATTCTGATTCTGAATGTTCAAATTTCTCCAGTGCTCATGGCAACCTGCTCTCCCTCCAACGGGTTCATGTATCACGGCTCCACTTGGTGTGAACGCACTGATAGCCTTGAGATGTGTTCAGTACTTTTAAATGAATTACAGTTGGAGGACAGTGTCCGACAGTCACGTTGTCTGCACTGAACACGATGGCAAATTAAACTCATCTCTGATGCTTCTCGTGATCCATATCCCTCCAGGCCATGCGTATTTGTGTCATTTGCCAAAAGCCTTTTTAGATACCTGCATCATCTCTTCTTTCCTCTGATTATCTTGCCCAATGAAGTAAGCATGCCGTGCACTGCCTTTACCACACTATCTACTTGAGTGGACACTTTCGGGGAGCTATCGATTTGGACCATCAGATCCCTCTGAACATTAGTACTGTTCTGAGTCCTGCTACTGAATGCATACTTTTCCCAAAGTGCAAAACTTCACTTCCAGCTATTGAAACTCGTGCCACCCAATCGCACCCAATTAACCTATTCACCCCGTACATTTTGGAGAGTTGGGGGACACCAGAGCACCCAGAGAAACCCCACTCAGACACAGGGAGACTTACAACTCCAAGCAGACAGCTGCATATCCAAACCCTGGTCTGTAATAACGTTGTGCTTGCTGGAATTAAACTCTGTCTGCCATTTCTCTGCCCATAGACATAATGGATCTGTACTCTTCAATAACATTGTCTACAACCCCACCAATCTTTATGCCATCTGAAAACTTACAAACCCGTCTGCCTACATTTTCATCTGAGTCATTTCTATCCATCATAAACAACCTAGGTCCCACCTCTGATCCCGACAGCACCACTGGTCATAGACTTGCAGCCAGAATCAGAATTAGAATTTATTCTCATGAACATGTCATAAGATTTGTAGTTTTGTGGCACCATTACATTTATATAAAACCACCTTACAAAACCAATATAAATAGTGCAAGAAGAAGAAGAAGCGGACAAAGTGCGGGAGGGTCTGTGGTCCATTGTCCATTCAGGGATCTGATGGCAGCCGGGAAGACGCTGTCCTTGTGCCCTCTTCAGGCTCCTGTACCTTTTCCCTGATGGTAGCAGAGTGAAGAGGGCACGGGCTGGGTGGTGAGTCCTTGAGGATAGAGGCAGCTTTCTTAAAACACCTCCTCCTTGTAGATGCCCCCGATGGAATGAAGTCTGGTGCCCGTGATGTCGCTGGCCGAGTTTATCGTCCTCTAAGCATGGGTGCCAGGCAGTGATGCAACCAGCAAGGATGTTTTCCATGGTTCACCTGTAGAAGTTTTCAAGAGTCTTCAGTATCATACCGAATACCCTAAAACTCCTCACGAGGTATGGTCACTGGGAGGGACCTTCTTCATGAATGCATCAACATGAAGCCAGAATAGCCCCCTTCCACCACTACACCAATTTACAGTGGAAGAGTGCAGAACAGTTCCTCTGCCTGTTAACACCAGTTTATTAGCTTCAGTAAACGCTGGAGAAATTCAGTAGGTCCATCAGCGTATTTTATAGAGCAAAGGTAAAATTATAAACCCAATGTTTTGGCCTTGAGCCCTTCATCAAGGTATAAGCAAAATGTTGGCAGGTGCCCGATACCTTGATGAAATGTTCAACCCTGAAATGTATCTATCTTTGATATAACAGCAAAACGTCGGTTATGTATCTTTATTTTTGCTCTATAAAACAGCTGCTGATTTTCTCCAACTTTGTATTTTTACTTCAATCACAGTGTCTGAAGACCTTTGTGTTTTACTAATATTAGTTTTACCCTTATTAAAATGATGAAACAAGTTACGGTAAGTGCAAACACCGGACCCTGAAAACAAGTTATGGTAAGTGCAAATGCCGGATCCTGTAAGCAAGTTACGGTAAGTGCAAATGCCGGATCCTGTAAGCAAGTTATGGTAAGTGCAAACACCAGACCCTGAAAGCAAGTTACAGAAAGTGCAAACACCGGACCCTGAAAGCAAGTTATGGTAAGTGCAAACACCAGACCCTGTAAGCAAGTTACAGTAAGTGCAAACACCGGACCCTGAAAGCAAGTTATGGTAAGTGCAAACACCAGACCCTGAAAGCAAGTTACAGTAAGTGCAAACACCGGACCCTGAAAGCAAGTTACAGAAAGTGCAAACACCGGACCCTGAAAGCAAGTTATGGTAAGTGTAAACGCCGGACCCTGAAAACAAGTTATGGTAAGTGCAAATGCCGGATCCTGTAAGCAAGTTACGGTAAGTGCAAACACCGGACCCTGTAAGCAAGTTATGGTAAGTGTAAACGCCGGACCCTGAAAACAAGTTACGGTAAGTGCAAACACCGGATCCTGAAAGCAAGTTACAGAAAGTGCAAACACCGGACCCTGAAAGCAAGTTACAGAAAGTGCAAACACCGGACCCTGAAAGCAAGTTATGGTAAGTGCAAACACCAGACCCTGAAAGCAAGTTACAGTAAGTGCAAACACCGGACCCTGAAAGCAAGTTACAGAAAGTGCAAACACCGGACCCTGAAAGCAAGTTATGGTAAGTGCAAACACCAGACCCTGTAAGCAAGTTACAGTAAGTGCAAACACCGGACCCTGAAAGCAAGTTATGGTAAGTGCAAACACCAGACCCTGAAAGCAAGTTACAGTAAGTGCAAACACCGGACCCTGAAAGCAAGTTACAGAAAGTGCAAACACCGGACCCTGAAAGCAAGTTATGGTAAGTGTAAACGCCGGACCCTGAAAACAAGTTATGGTAAGTGCAAATGCCGGATCCTGTAAGCAAGTTACGGTAAGTGCAAACACCGGACCCTGTAAGCAAGTTATGGTAAGTGTAAACGCCGGACCCTGAAAACAAGTTACGGTAAGTGCAAACACCGGATCCTGAAAGCAAGTTACAGAAAGTGCAAACAGCGGACCCTGAAAGCAAGTTACAGAAAGTGCAAACACCGGACCCTGAAAGCAAGTTATGGTAAGTGCAAACACCAGACCCTGAAAGCAAGTTACAGTAAGTGCAAACACCGGACCCTGAAAGGAAGTTACAGAAAGTGCAAACACCGGACCCTGAAAGCAAGTTATGGTAAGTGTAAACGCCGGACCCTGAAAACAAGTTATGGTAAGTGCAAATGCCGGATCCTGTAAGCAAGTTACGGTAAGTGCAAACACCGGACCCTGTAAGCAAGTTATGGTAAGTGTAAACGCCGGACCCTGAAAACAAGTTACGGTAAGTGCAAACACCGGATCCTGAAAGCAAGTTACAGAAAGTGCAAACACCGGACCCTGAAAGCAAGTTACAGAAAGTGCAAACACCGGACCCTGAAAGCAAGTTATGGTAAGTGTAAACGCCGGACCCTGAAAACAAGTTATGTTAAGTGCAAATGCCGGATCCTGTAAGCAAGTTATGGTAAGTGCAAATGCCGGATCCTGTAAGCAAGTTACAGTAAGTGCAAACACCGGACCCTGAAAGCAAGTTATGGTAAGTGCAAACACCAGACCCTGAAAGCAAGTTACAGTAAGTGCAAACACCGGACCCTGAAAGCAAGTTACAGAAAGTGCAAACACCGGACCCTGAAAGCAAGTTATGGTAAGTGTAAACGCCGGACCCTGAAAACAAGTTATGGTAAGTGCAAATGCCGGATCCTGTAAGCAAGTTACGGTAAGTGCAAACACCGGACCCTGTAAGCAAGTTATGGTAAGTGTAAACGCCGGACCCTGAAAACAAGTTACGGTAAGTGCAAACACCGGATCCTGAAAGCAAGTTACAGAAAGTGCAAACACCGGACCCTGAAAGCAAGTTACAGAAAGTGCAAACACCGGACCCTGAAAGCAAGTTATGGTAAGTGTAAACGCCGGACCCTGAAAACAAGTTATGGTAAGTGCAAATGCCGGATCCTGTAAGCAAGTTATGGTAAGTGCAAATGCCGGATCCTGTAAGCAAGTTACAGTAAGTGCAAACACCGGACCCTGAAAGCAAGTTATGGTAAGTGCAAACACCAGACCCTGAAAGCAAGTTACAGTAATTGCAAACACCGGACCCTGAAAGCAAGTTACAGAAAGTGCAAACACCGGACCCTGAAAGCAAGTTATGGTAAGTGTAAACGCCGGACCCTGAAAACAAGTTATGGTAAGTGCAAATGCCGGATCCTGTAAGCAAGTTACAGTAAGTGCTAACACCGGACCCTGAAAGCAAGTTATGGTAAGTGCAAACACCAGACCCTGAAATCAAGTTACAGTAAGTGCAAACACCGGACCCTGAAAGCAAGTTACAGAAAGTGCAAACACCGGACCCTGAAAGCAAGTTATGGTAAGTGTAAACGCCGGACCCTGAAAACAAGTTATGGTAAGTGCAAATGCCGGATCCTGTAAGCAAGTTACAGTAAGTGCAAACACCGGACCCTGAAAGCAAGTTATGGTAAGTGCAAACACCAGACCCTGAAAGCAAGTTACAGTAAGTGCAAACACCGGACCCTGAAAGCAAGTTACAGAAAGTGCAAACACCGGACCCTGAAAGCAAGTTATGGTAAGTGTAAACGCGGGACCCTGAAAACAAGTTATGGTAAGTGCAAATGCCGGATCCTGTAAGCAAGTTATGGTAAGTGCAAATGCCGGATCCTGTAAGCAAGTTACAGTAAGTGCAAACACCGGACCCTGAAAGCAAGTTATGGTAAGTGCAAACACCAGACCCTGAAAGCAAGTTACAGTAAGTGCAAACACCGGACCCTGAAAGCAAGTTACAGAAAGTGCAAACACCGGACCCTGAAAGCAAGTTATGGTAAGTGCAAACGCCGGACCCTGAAAGCAAGTTACGGTAAGTGCAAATGCCGGATCCTGTAAGCAAGTTACGGTAAGTGCAAACACCGGTAAGCAAGTTACGGTAAGTGCAAACACCAAACCCTGTAAGCAAGTTACGGTAAGTGCAAACACCGGACCCTGAAAGTAAGTTACGGTAAGTGCAAATGTCGGATCCTGTAAGCAAGTTACGGTAAGTGCAAACACCGGACCCTGAAAGCAAGTTACGGTAAGTGCAAACACCGGACCCTGAAAGCAAGTTACGGTAAGTGCAAATGCCGGATCCTGTAAGCAAGTTACAGTAAGTGCAAACACCGGACCCTGAAAGCAAGTTATGGTAAGTGCAAACACCAGACCCTGAAAGCAAGTTACAGTAAGTGCAAACACCGGACCCTGAAAGCAAGTTACAGAAAGTGCAAACACCAGACCCTGAAAGCAAGTTACAGTAAGTGCAAACACCGGACCCTGAAAGCAAGTTACAGAAAGTGCAAACACCGGACCCTGAAAGCAAGTTATGGTAAGTGTAAACACCGGACCCTGAAAACAAGTTAAGGTAAGTGCAAATGCCGGATCCTGTAAGCAAGTTATGGTAAGTGCAAACACCGGACCCTGTAAGCAAGTTATGGTAAGTGTAAACGCCGGACCCTGAAAACAAGTTACGGTAAGTGCAAACACCGGATCCTGAAAGCAAGTTACAGAAAGTGCAAACACCGGACCCTGAAAGCAAGTTACAGAAAGTGCAAACACCGGACCCTGAAAGCAAGTTATGGTAAGTGAAAACACCAGACCCTGAAAGCAAGTTACAGTAAGTGCAAACACCGGACCCTGAAAGGAAGTTACAGAAAGTGCAAACACCGGACCCTGAAAGCAAGTTATGGTAAGTGTAAACGCCAGACCCTGAAAACAAGTTATGGTAAGTGCAAATGCCGGATCCTGTAAGCAAGTTACGGTAAGTGCAAACACCGGACCCTGTAAGCAAGTTATGGTAAGTGTAAACGCCGGACCCTGAAAACAAGTTACGGTAAGTGCAAACACCGGATCCTGAAAGCAAGTTACAGAAAGTGCAAACACCGGACCCTGAAAGCAAGTTACAGAAAGTGCAAACACCGGAACCTGAAAGCAAGTTATGGTAAGTGTAAACGCCGGACCCTGAAAACAAGTTATGGTAAGTGCAAATGCCGGATCCTGTAAGCAAGTTACGGTAAGTGCAAACACCGGACCCTGTAAGCAAGTTATGGTAAGTGTAAACGCCGGACCCTGAAAACAAGTTACGGTAAGTGCAAACACCGGATCCTGAAAGCAAGTTACAGAAAGTGCAAACACCGGACCCTGAAAGCAAGTTACAGAAAGTGCAAACACCGGACCCTGAAAGCAAGTTATGGTAAGTGTAAACGCCGGACCCTGAAAACAAGTTATGGTAAGTGCAAATGCCGGATCCTGTAAGCAAGTTATGGTAAGTGCAAATGCCGGATCCTGTAAGCAAGTTACAGTAAGTGCAAACACCGGACCCTGAAAGCAAGTTATGGTAAGTGCAAACACCAGACCCTGAAAGCAAGTTACAGTAAGTGCAAACACTGGACCCAGAAAGCAAGTTACAGAAAGTGCAAACACCGGACCCTGAAAGCAAGTTATGGTAAGTGTAAACGCCGGACCCTGAAAACAAGTTATGGTAAGTGCAAATGCCGGATCCTGTAAGCAAGTTACAGTAAGTGCAAACACCGGACCCTGAAAGCAAGTTATGGTAAGTGCAAACACCAGAACCTGAAAGCAAGTTACAGTAAGTGCAAACACCGGACCCTGAAAGCAAGTTACAGAAAGTGCAAACACCGGACCCTGAAAGCAAGTTATGGTAAGTGTAAACGCCGGACCCTGAAAACAAGTTATGGTAAGTGCAAATGCCGGATCCTGTAAGCAAGTTACAGTAAGTGCAAACACCGGACCCTGAAAGCAAGTTATGGTAAGTGCAAACACCAGACCCTGAAAGCAAGTTACAGTAAGTGCAAACACCGGACCCTGAAAGCAAGTTACAGAAAGTGCAAACACCGGACCCTGAAAGCAAGTTATGGTAAGTGTAAACGCCGGACCCTGAAAACAAGTTATGGTAAGTGCAAATGCCGGATCCTGTAAGCAAGTTATGGTAAGTGCAAATGCCGGATCCTGTAAGCAAGTTACAGTAAGTGCAAACACCGGACCCTGAAAGCAAGTTATGGTAAGTGCAAACACCAGACACTGAAAGCAAGTTACAGTAAGTGCAAACACCGGACCCTGAAAGCAAGTTACAGAAAGTGCAAACACCGGACCCTGAAAGCAAGTTATGGTAAGTGCAAACGCCGGACCCTGAAAGCAAGTTACGGTAAGTGCAAATGCCGGATCCTGTAAGCAAGTTACGGTAAGTGCAAACACCGGTAAGCAAGTTACGGTAAGTGCAAACACCAAACCCTGTAAGCAAGTTACGGTAAGTGCAAACACCGGACCCTGAAAGTAAGTTACGGTAAGTGCAAATGTCGGATCCTGTAAGCAAGTTACGGTAAGTGCAAACACCGGACCCTGAAAGCAAGTTACGGTAAGTGCAAATGCTGGATCCTGTAAGCAAGTAACGGTAAGTGCAAATGCCGGATCCTGTAAGCAAGTTACAGTAAGTGCAAACACCGGACCCTGAAAGCAAGTTATGGTAAGTGCAAACACCAGACCCTGAAAGCAAGTTACAGTAAGTGCAAACACCGGACCCTGAAAGCAAGTTACAGAAAGTGCAAACACCGGACCCTGAAAGCAAGTTATGGTAAGTGTAAACGCCGGACCCTGAAAACAAGTTATGGTAAGTGCAAATGCCGGATCCTGTAAAAAAGTTACGGTAAGTGCAAATGCCGGATCCTGTAAGCAAGTTACAGTAAGTGCAAACACCGGACCCTGAAAGCAAGTTATGGTAAGTGCAAACACCAGACCCTGAAAGCAAGTTACAGTAAGTGCAAACACCGGACCCTGAAAGCAAGTTACAGAAAGTGCAAACACCGGACCCTGAAAGCAAGTTATGGTAAGTGCAAACACCGGTAAGCAAGTTACGGTAAGTGCAAACACCAAACCCTGTAAGCAAGTTACGGTAAGTGCAAACACCGGACCCTGAAAGTAAGTTACGGTAAGTGCAAATGTCGGATCCTGTAAGCAAGTTACGGTAAGTGCAAACACCGGACCCTGAAAGCAAGTTACGGTAAGTGCAAACACCGGATCCTGAAAGCAAGTTACAGTAAATGCAAACACCGGACCCTGAAAGCAAGTTATGGTAAGTGCAAACACCAGACCCTGAAAGCAAGTTACAGTAAGTGCAAACACCGGACCCTGAAAGCAAGTTACAGAAAGTGCAAACACCGGACCCTGAAAGCAAGTTATGGTAAGTGCAAATGCCGGATCCTGTAAGCAAGTTACGGTAAGTGCAAATGCCGGATCCTGTAAGCAAGTTACAGTAAGTGCAAACACCGGACCCTGAAAGCAAGTTATGGTAAGTGCAAACACCAGACCCTGAAAGCAAGTTACAGTAAGTGCAAACACCGGACCCTGAAAGCAAGTTACAGAAAGTGCAAACACCGGACCCTGAAAGCAAGTTATGGTAAGTGTAAACGCCGGACCCTGAAAACAAGTTATGGTAAGTGCAAATGCCGGATCCTGTAAGCAAGTTACGGTAAGTGCAAATGCCGGATCCTGTAAGCAAGTTACAGTAAGTGCAAACACCGGACCCTGAAAGCAAGTTATGGTAAGTGCAAACACCAGACCCTGAAAGCAAGTTACAGTAAGTGCAAACACCGGACCCTGAAAGCAAGTTACAGAAAGTGCAAACACCGGACCCTGAAAGCAAGTTATGGTAAGTGTAAACGCCGGACCCTGAAAACAAGTTATGGTAAGTGCAAATGCCGGATCCTGTAAAAAAGTTACGGTAAGTGCAAATGCCGGATCCTGTAAGCAAGTTACAGTAAGTGCAAACACCGGACCCTGAAAGCAAGTTATGGTAAGTGCAAACACCAGACCCTGAAAGCAAGTTACAGTAAGTGCAAACACCGGACCCTGAAAGCAAGTTACAGAAAGTGCAAACACCGGACCCTGAAAGCAAGTTATGGTAAGTGCAAACACCGGTAAGCAAGTTACGGTAAGTGCAAACACCAAACCCTGTAAGCAAGTTACGGTAAGTGCAAACACCGGACCCTGAAAGTAAGTTACGGTAAGTGCAAATGTCGGATCCTGTAAGCAAGTTACGGTAAGTGCAAACACCGGACCCTGAAAGCAAGTTACGGTAAGTGCAAACGCCGGATCCTGAAAGCAAGTTATGGTAAGTGCAAACGCCGGACCCTGAAAGCAAGTTACGGTAAGTGCAAATGCCGTATCCTGTAAGCAAGTTACGGTAAGTGCAAACACCGGTAAGCAAGTTACGGTAAGTGCAAACACCAAACCCTGTAAGCAAGTTACGGTAAGTGCAAACACCGGACCCTGAAAGTAAGTTACGGTAAGTGCAAATGTCGGATCCTGTAAGCAAGTTACGGTAAGTGCAAACACCGGACCCTGAAAGCAAGTTACGGTAAGTGCAAACGCCGGATCCTGAAAGCAAGTTACAGTAAATGCAAACACCGGACCCTGAAAGCAAGTTACGGTAAGTGCAAACACCGGACCCTGAACGCAAGTTATGGTAAGTGCAAACACCGGACCCTGAAAGCAAGTTACGGTAAGTGCAAACACCGGACCCTGAAAGCAAGTTACAGTAAGTGCAAACACCGGACCCTGAAAGCAAGTTACGGTAAGTGCAAACACCGGATCCTGAAAGCAAGTTACAGTAAATGCAAACACCGGACCCTGAAAGCAAGTTACGGTAAGTGCAAACACCGGACCCTGAAAGCAAATTACGGTAAGTGCAAACACCGGACCCTGAAAGTAAGTTACGGTAAGTGCAAATGTCGGATCCTGTAAGCAAGTTACGGTAAGTGCAAACACCGGACCCTGTAAGCAAGTTATGGTAAGTGTAAACGCCGGACCCTGAAAACAAGTTATGGTAAGTGCAAATGCCGGATCCTGTAAGCAAGTTACGGTAAGTGCAAATGCCGGATCCTGTAAGCAAGTTACAGTAAGTGCAAACACCGGACCCTGAAAGCAAGTTATGGTAAGTGCAAACACCAGACCCTGAAAGCAAGTTACAGTAAGTGCAAACACCGGACCCTGAAAGCAAGTTACAGAAAGTGCAAACACCGGACCCTGAAAGCAAGTTATGGTAAGTGCAAACGCCGGACCCTGAAAGCAAGTTACGGTAAGTGCAAATGCTGGATCCTGTAAGCAAGTTACGGTAAGTGCAAACACCGGTAAGCAAGTTACGGTAAGTGCAAACACCAAACCCTGTAAGCAAGTTACGGTAAGTGCAAACACCGGACCCTGAAAGTAAGTTACGGTAAGTGCAAATGTCGGATCCTGTAAGCAAGTTACGGTAAGTGCAAACACCGGACCCTGAAAGCAAGTTACGGTAAGTGCAAACGCCGGATCCTGAAAGCAAGTTACAGTAAATGCAAACACCGGACCCTGAAAGCAAGTTACGGTAAGTGCAAACACCGGACCCTGAACGCAAGTTATGGTAAGTGCAAACACCGGACCCTGAAAGCAAGTTACGGTAAGTGCAAACACCGGACCCTGAAAGCAAGTTACAGTAAGTGCAAACACCGGACCCTGAAAGCAAGTTGCGGTAAGTGCAAACACCGGATCCTGAAAGCAAGTTACAGTAAATGCAAACACCGGACCCTGAAAGCAAGTTACGGTAAGTGCAAACGCCGGACCCTGAAAGCAAATTACGGTAAGTGCAAACACCGGACCCTGAAAGTAAGTTACGGTAAGTGCAAATGTCGGATCCTGTAAGCAAGTTACGGTAAGTGCAAACACCGGACCCTGTAAGCAAGTTACGGTAAGTGCCAATGCCGGATCCTGTAAGCAAGTTACGGTAAGTGCAAACACCGGACCCTGTAAGCAAGTTACGGTAAGTGCAAACACCGGTAAGCAAGTTACGGTAAGTGCAAACACCAAACCCTGTAAGCAAGTTACGGTAAGTGCAAACACCGGACCCTGTAAGCAAGTTAAGGTAAGTGCAAACACCAGATCCTGTAAACAAGTTAGTGTAAGTGCAAACACTGGAACCTGTAAACAAAAAAAAGGACAAGAGATGTTGAGAGTACGCGGCGCTGTGGTTGGGTTTGAGAGCATTAAGTCCAGGGTTACTTGGCTGATATCCTGGCTCACTTGACTTCTGGGTTAAGGATGGAATGTGACAATAACACAAAGCACAAGCTGCACTGGCTTTCAGATCGTTCACCGCACGTCTTCTCCCATTTTTACACTTGTCTGTCAAATGCCTCCAAATATTATCTGTATCTCCCCCTAATTTACCTAGTGGTTGTGTTTATTTGGCAGGTTTTTCCCCCAATAGATAGATGTGGAGGTTGGATTTCTAACGGTTGTACAAAACACACCCAAACTGAAAATCTGTCCTCTTCTAGCATGGGATACAAGAGTCAACCATCTGGTCCTGAAAAAAATGTTCATTGGCAAGAATGTTAATATTAGACTTTTAATGAAATGATAAAAGTGCTATAAAATGGAGCTCAGATTGCAGGAGTGAAACATTTTCCCTAAGCTTTGGAATCCCCTTCCCAAATTTCTCCCACCTCCATGCCGTTCCTTCCTCCTTCTTCGTGGTACTCCTTAACATCTGCAAAGCTTTTGATCCTCCAAACATTAAATAACACCAGAAGATCCCACGACAGCATCTGTAGAGAGAGCAACAAAGTGAGAAGCGGTTATGGCCAGGGTAATGAGGGTCCTTTCTTGATGTTGGCTTTCTTCTTGAGGCAGTACCTCACATAGATGCTTTCAGAGGGTGGGAGGTCAGTGCTCATGATGGGCTTGGCTGGGGTTTGTAACACTTTTGTCAGCCTTCTGCGTTCCTGAGAAATCGAGTTTCCAAAGCAGGTGGTAATGCAACCAGTCAGTGCATTGTCCACCCTGCACCAAGCTAATGTCCAGGTCTTTGTAGATAGCAGCATAATGACCTAACCTGCCAATAGCACTTTGTCTTCCTCACCCTCAGCGTTCATCACTTTAAAGGCAAATCGTCCCCAGTGAGCTTTTCTGACTGAGGATCTCGCCACACATGTCCTTATCAATTAGCAAACCACAGGCATGTACTATTAGCAGAAACAAGTCACCAGTTTAGCTCCTCAGTATTTTAATCCCATTTTACCTCAGTGACTTTATTAAAATTTCATGAGCACATTTCGTTTTCAAGCATAATAAATGCGACCTTTTCACTTCCGCAATGTCCTGGAGGGATTGATGGGGCAGCGAGGAGGCAGAGATGGCATTAATCTCACCAAAGCCTTGTGCTCAAATGTCAGGTTCAAGTTCCCCAAAATTCCAGCTTCTTTTTCGATTGCTCGATTCTGACTCATGGATTGGGATGGCCCGTGTCTTTTTGTCGATCGCTGATGACTGTGGTGCGTTTTACAGCAGGTACAACAGCCACCAGGTTCTGCGTTTACATGGGGCAGGACAGAGACATCTGCTGCATCACCCCTCACCAGCCAGACACTCTGGACACCTGCGGCTTCAACACTTCACACCCGTTGGTGATGATTATTCACGGATGGACGGTAACTCTGCTCCCTTCATTTGCGCGTAGAGGAGAGGACTTTGTTAAGGGCAGGACTAACATCAACTCCTGAATAAAAAGATCAGCAGCGACAAATAAACCTACAGCCAGAGAAGGGGAATTATGGGCACAGCAATAGGGACACAAGACACCTGATCATCTGGATTAAGGGGAACAGGGATTGACATAGGATTAGTAGGATTAATGCAGACTCAATGGGCTGAAGGGCCTGTTGCATTTCTCCATGATTTTATTTGTAATTTATGTGTACAGTCTCAAAATATTGAAACAGAAACTGCTGTTCTCACCACCAAAATAATAATTGACTGATCAGCTTCATGTGAGATTAGTTTGCATTTGAGAAGAAACTAATCAATATAAGCAAAAAATTGGCTTTGACAATTAAATTGCTTTGATTTTACAGCAGAAAAATTCTAAGCTGACTGAAGCTTCCACTTGGCCTTGTGTTTTATGTCCATGTATGATTATTTTTAACTACTTGAGTAATCCAGTTAATGCGAGCTCTCCCATGTTTGGGTGTATGTTGAGTAGTGAAGCTCGCTGGGGGCAGAAATGAGGAGTGCATGAGGGAGGGAGGGATTGAGGGAAGGAGCAAGGGAGGGAGAGAAGGAGGGAGGGAGGGGATTGGAATGAACGCTGCTGGGTTCAGGAGATGTATGATGAGGCCGTGTTGTATTTACCTACAGGCTGCCGAACCAAGTGGCTGTTCCTGTGTGGTGAGGTTCTCGGCCATTGCTATTGGCCCTCAGCCAAGCCTTAGCGATGGTACACCACATTGCTGGTGGAACTTGACAAGTTGAGCGGTGGGAAAAGTGGTCAATGTTTCAGGCTGGGACCTTTCATCAAGACCCAACTAAGGGTCCCAGCCCCAAACATCAACCGTTCCTTTTCCTCCCATGGATGCTGCTCGACCTGCTGAGACCCTCCTAGCAGATTGCGTGTGGCTCCAGATCCCAGCGTCCACAGTCTCCTGTGGGCCTCTAACACCGTGTCTCCATCCGCTGACTTACACGGGTGGTGGAAGTGGGAGTGCAAAATGGATTCTCTTTTACACAAACCCTTGGTCTCTCCAGCTCGATGGAGTCCTTGAAAACTGGATCTGGAAGATGGCGGCTGCTCTGAAAGTCAAACTGAATGACGTCAATGTTGTTGTTGTCGATTGGTTGACTCTGGCACATCAACATTATCCAATTGCTGTAAAGAACACACGGATAGTTGGACAGGAGATTGCAGATCTGTTAGACTGGCTGGAGGTAAGTCTATTAAACGGAGATCTTCTAATGGTATAACTTCCCCAAAGTTTTTGTTTATTTCCGATGTGTATTCTTTACACTGAAGTCAAATCAATTCACCAAGTTATCACTGAGTAATTAGAAAACTCACCAGTGTAAACCAGAATATTGTCCTATTAAAGAATGGAATGTTCCAGGAAAGTTCCCAGATATATTTTCAGAGATTGGTGAAGAAGCATTACAGAATGAAATAGATTCAATCTTGGTCCAGTCAATGAAATCAGTTATGGCTTGTTCAGGAGCTTTTAAATTTGATGCTCCCCAGCAGTTCAAGGTAATAGATTCTGCCGGGCCAAAGCTCAGATCAGGAAGCCAGTCAGACAATCAATAAGGAAAAAATAACTTTCCAGTGGCCATGAATCTTCAGGCCCATGGGTTTTCATGGGGTTCAGACCTGCAGCCAATACAAATTACTAGAGAGCTGTATTCACTGTGGTGCAGAGAGGAATAAATCAATAAAAAAAACTGCACAGTCCAAGTGGAAAATCATGCAAATTATAAAGAGGAATAAAATCCAATCTAAGTACCATCCAAATGTTTCCTAAATGTTTCTATAGAGCTTGCCTCAGTCAAGGCATACACCGATCAACCTTTGTATAAAGAAGTTACCCCCTCAGGTTCCTGTTAAATCTCTCCTCCCCCTCCATCCTCACCAGCACAACGCCATGACAGTGCCACCGATCGGGACTGGGGTTTAAGTCCCACGCTGTCAGGAAGGAGTTTGTGCGTTCTCCCTGAGTCTGCATGGGTTTTCCCCGAGGGCTCCAGTTTCCTCCGTCCGCTCCAAACGTTCCGGGGGGGGGGGGTCATAGGTCAGTTGGGTGTGAATTGGGAGGCACGGGCTCATGGGCCGAAAGGGCCTGTTACCCTGATGCATGTCTGGATGTAAATTTAAATTTAAAAACCTCTGGTTACTGATCCCCTAGTCTGGGAGAAAGACTTCACATTGTATGACTACAAAAGCGAAGGGGGAATTAAGTGGAGCTGAGTCAACACCCAGATCAGCCGTGATCTTATTGGATGGCAGGACAGCTCAACAGTCCAGATCCACAACTCCTGCTCCTATTCCTTATGTTCTATAACATATTGGAAATAGCAATACTCTGTTGTGTTGTGGAAGATATCTAGAAAGAGCTATCATTGTTGGGGGCTTGTTTACAATGACCCTCAAAGTTTTAAACATAATTGATAATTCACTAAAGAGACTTGTAGTGGAAGATTCTCATTTGCTCGTCTGATAACAATGGAGAAAGGAACAGAGTTCAGGGCTCAGATTGATCATCGTGCTTCCTTTGCCTCTCCCCTCACTCTGTCCGGCCACCTACGCATTATTATCTCCACCATCTTCACATTGGTAAAACACAGAATTTGGCTCACCAGCCCTCTGGGGAGCAGTTGGTCCTTGTCTGGAACCCACTGGACTTCAATGCTGAACGATCAGCAGCTGAGGTGGCCCAGCACCTACCAACAGAGCTGATGGCGGACAGTACCCCAACCAGGAGCATCGTTGTCTCCTTCACTCTACAGCACCATGACTGACAGCAGCAATATTCCCAGTTACGCCTTTGCAAAGTGGGTAACCATTTAGAGCAAAGCTGTTACGGTGCTGGCGACCCTGGGTTTGAATCAGCCACTCTCTGTAAGGAGTTTGTACATTCTCTCCATGACCATATGGGTTTGCACCAGGTGCTCCAGTTTCCTTCCACCCTCCAAAATAATGAACAGGGTTGGTAAGTTCATTGGATGTAAATTGGGTGGCAGAGGTTTCATGGGCTGGAAGGGCCTTCTACCATTCAGCATTATTAAAAATCTTTAAAACTATGCAACGGATCACATTCTGATCTACGTTTGTCCTGCTAACTCTTTGGGCTCTGGCCATTTTTAACCTTCCATAATATATGCTCCAGTCTGGATCCAAGGGTAATTCAGAGTTAGTTAATCTGTTCAGTCGCTGATACCACATTATATCTGGCCAGCCACTGTCCTCTACATAGTCCGAGATACAATTTTGAATGTTCTTACCTTTACTTCCAGTACTTCTTCTTGTTGTGGAACTTGGCGAAGCAGCTGTTTTTTACCCCAACCTTTGCAAAGGTACACTTTACGGTACGAACACCACTGCAAACCAGCTGGTGGTTGGGAATAGAACCAGTCCCAGAAAACAGAGGCACAGAGTATATGTGCTTGTTTGTGGGGACACGGAGTATATGCACCGAAAAACAGGGACGCGGTGTCCAAAGGTTTAAAGCAAACCCTGCCTTCTATTGGATTTAACTGAAATCCAAAACTAACTGAGCATGTGCCCTGGAGTGGATTCAGTCAAAAAGTCTTTGGGTTAAAATTAGGAAGAGCAAAGGCCAATCTGGGTAAAGTGGAGAAATAAACTTCTTTGAAAACATTGAGAGGTAATCCATACAGTTAAACAAAATTACTTGACCACAAAATGAGATTCTCTGTATCCAATGACGTCTGCCTGGAGCCAAAGTTCTGCAGGGGTCAGGCTGGGATACTCAGAGAGTGTGTGGAACAGAAACAACAGATCGAATGCAGTTTTGCAGCCTGCACCTTGCAGTGTAGGTTAATGGGTGCCAGGAAGAGCCAATCATAGCTTCTCAAAATAAAGCTTCAAAGGAATGAGATCATTTCAGAGGACAAATAATTGAAACTGCAGGGATGTTGATTTCAGATTATGAAGAGGGTTAATAAAATCGTCCACTACATTACTTTTGCCTAATTTCGAACCCAAGCTTTATAGACCTGCAACATTACCTCGGCTCTTGAAGTCAATGAAGGCCAGCCATACTACAAGCTTTCTTAACTAACCTATCAACTTGCATGGCAGCCTTGAGAGATTTAGGCCCCAAGGTCCCACTGTTGCTCCACTCTAATAAGCATCCTGCCTTTAACCATGTGCTCGGTCTTCAAGTTGAACCATCCAATATGCATTATCTGACCTTAACTGGATTGAACTCCATCTGCCACCTCTCTTCCCAATCTTGCATCCTTTCTGTATCCTGTGGTAACCTACAACAACCTTCTACACTGTCCGTAACACCTCCAGCCTTGCAAACTCATCCTCTGTCCATGCCATTTATAAAAATCGCAAAGAGCAGGGGTCCCAGAACAGATCCCAGCGAAACTCCACTAGCTACATGTCCAGGGAGAACACGTTCCATCCACCACTACCCTCTGCTTTCTGCAAGCAAGCCAACTCTGAATCCACACAGCCATGGTTCAATAGGTCCCACATCTCATGACTTCCTGAACAAGTCTACTCTGGAGGATGTTGTCAAATACCTTTCTAAAATCCACATACACTGCATCTACCGCTCTACCTTCATCAATTTCTTTTTCTCACTTCCTCGAAGAACTCAATAAGGCTTGTGAGGGCCTCACAAAGCCATGCTGACTATCCCCAAGAAAACGACACTTCTCTAAATGCTCAAAAATCCTGTCTCTAAGTTTCATTTTCAATAGTTTACCCACCACTGATGTAAGACTCATCTCAAATTCCCTGCTGCACTAAAATCCTGGAGCTTCTACATTTATTAGGATGTTGCCTGGGTTGGTGAACCTGTATTATGGAGCGAGGTTGACAGAACCTGGGCTTTTTCCTTTGGTGTGAAGGTGAGAGGGCACTTTACAGAGGTATATAGGCGTTGATATAGGGTGACCAGCCAGCGCCTTTCTCCTCGGGCAATAATAGCAAATACCAGAGGACGTCAGTTTAAGGTGAGTGGAGGGAAGTTTAAGGGAGACGTCAGGGGTAAGTATTTTTTTTACACAGAGAGTGGTGGATGCCTGGAATGCATTGCCGGGTGTGGTGGTGGAGGCTGGGGACATTCAAAACCACTGGCGTCACTAGGGGATGCGGACTGCACCAGGAGAAACCATCAGAGGGGGGGGGTTACACCAAAATGACAGTCTATAAAAATTTTTGTGCAGTGTTTCAACAGAAATTTATTATTTTTTTATAATAATATCCCTGTAGTTAGTGATTTCAACAAAAAACATTTTTCATAAACCCAGCTTACATGCACCAATATATCTACAAGGCTAAAACTCGATGCTCATTTACTTTTGGAACCTTCTAATATACTCCGGTCAGAGCTGTTGCCCAATTACAATGACATTTCGAATCACGTGGTTTTGTCTGCATGCGCTACAAGCACACGCTGTTCTTATCATTGCTGCTGGTGTTTCTGTCAAATGTTCCGGTCTTTTCGCTACAATATTGTAGTATTTGTGAACTGATATCAATAACATTTTTGAGAATGAAATAGTAATTGAAGGATAAGAAGGAGAAAAATCAAAAAAAGGCTTCTGCTCAGTTACTAATAATGTAATTCAATGTTGAAAGATTTCACTGAACTATTTTGTTGTTGGTATTTGTGTAATCTAAGAAATGTTGCATTGAAACAATTTACAACTATATTTTTGCATATTATTCTATATTTTACAACTTTTTTTTCAAATATTGCTTAATTGTCTTTTTTTCTTACTGAATTTTCACTTCAACCACGTGAAACTATACAAATGTAAATACCTTTAGTCTTTTAAAGGTGTAATTTAAAGAAGTAATTTTAATTTTGCTAGTTATTTACTTCAAGACTATTGCCGTTACATTCAGTGATTATAAGGAATTCTGATTTACGAGAAATGTTAGTACAAACACATTACTGATACAGGAGGAGGTCCATGGGGGGTGGGGGTGGGGGTGGGGGGGGGGGAGAAGGGTGACATTATGAGTTACTGCACTGCTTTTTTAAATTTTTTCTTTATTTTTCACACTGTGAACCATATCAACCAAAATACATACAAAAGTTTCTCATTAAATATACACAGTGGTATTTTCTCCCTTTTTTCCCCCTACCCTCCCTCCACCCTTCCCACCCCCCTTCAAAACCAATAAATATATACAAGACAATAAAACCATGAAACAATGTCTTCACACAATGAAAAATAAACAAGAAAATTGTGTCATCTACTGAATCAAGTTGTTTTGTCTTCTTATCATTTTAGGGGGTGGAGGTCCTCTCTATTATGGTCCATGCACGGTTCCCAAATTTGTTCAAATAATGTGACTTTATTTTTTTAATTATATGTTATTTTTTCCAATGGAATACATTTATTCATTTCTATGTACCATTGCTGTATTCTCAGCCTCTCTTCCATTGTCCAAGTTGACATTATACATTTTTTTGCTACTGCTAAGGCTCTCATAATAAATCTTTTTTGTGCTTAATCCAGTTTTAGGCCTAATTCTTTACTTCTTATGTTACTTAGAATAAAGATCTCTGGATTTTGTGGGATGTTATTTTTTGTCATTTTATTTAATATCTGATTTAGATCTTCCCAAAACATTTTCACTTTCGTGCATGCCCAAATTGCATGTACTGTTGTTCCCATTTCATTCTTACAGCGAAAACATTTATCTGATAATGCTGAATCCCATTCTTTTAACTTTTGAGGTGTGATATATACCCTATGTAACCAATTATACTGTATCATGCGTAACCTTGTGTTTATTGTATTCTTCAAGGTTCCAGAACATAACTTTTCCCATGCTTCATTTTTTATCTTTATGTTTAAATCCTTTTCCCACTTTTGTTTAGGTTTATAGCTTATTTCATCATTTTCCTTATCTTGCAGCTTAATGTACATGTTCGTTATAAATCTTTTAATTATCATTGTGTCTGTAATCACATATTCAAAGCTGCTTCCTTCTGGTAATTACAGTCTGTTTCCCAATTTATCCTTTAAATAAGCTTTCAGTTGAAGATATGCAAACATTGTTCTGTGAGTTATTCCATATTTATACTTCAACTGTTCAAATGTTAATAAATTATTTCCCAAAAAACAATTTTCTATTCTTTTGATTCCTTTTCTCTCCCATTCTTTAAAGGAAAGGTTATCTATTGTAAAAGGGATTAGCGGGTTTTGTGTCAATAACAATTTTGGTATTTGGTCATTCGTTTTTTTTTTCTTTCTAAGTGGATCTTCTTCCATTTATTAAGTAAATGATGCAATAATGGTGAGCTTTTATATTGCACCAGCTTTTCATCCCACTTATAAAGTATATGTTCCAGTACCTTCTCCCCTATTTTATCTAGTTCTATCTTAGTCCAGTCTGGTTTTTCTCTCATTTGGTAAAAATCTGATAAATACCTTAATTGTGCGGCTCTATAATAATTTTTAAAGTTTGGTAACTGCAGACCACCTTGGTTATACCTCTCTGTTAATTTATCTAATGCTACCCTTGGATTCCTCCCTTTCCACAAGAATTTCCTTATTATCCTCTTTAGTTCATTAAAGAATTTCTCTGTTAAGGGAATTGGCAATGATTGAAATAAGTATTGTATCCTTGGGAAGACATTCATTTTAATGCAATTTACCCTCCCTATCAACGTTAGCAGTAGTTCTTTCCAAAGTTCTAAGTCTTCCTGCAATTTCTATTAGTGGTTGATAATTTAGTTTGTACAAGTGCCTTAAATTATTATCTAACCTGATCCCTAGGTATCGGATTGCTTGTGTTTGCCATTTAAATGGTGATTCTTTTTTAAATTCTGTATCATCCGCATTACTCATTGGCATCGCTTCACTTTTATATGCATTGATCTTGTACCCCGATATTTCTCCATATTCCTTCAATTTCTTATGTAATTCTTTTATTGATATTTCTGGTTCTTAGGTATACTATGATGTCATCTGCAAATAAGCTGATTTTATACTCCTTCTCCTTTATTTTTATCCCTTTTATTTTATTTTCTATTCTTATCAGTTCTGCCAATGGTTCTATTGCTAAGGCGAACAATGAGGAGGATAATGGACACCCCTGTTTAGTTGACCTACTTAATTTAAATTGGCTTGATACATATCCATTTAATGTTACCTTCGCCAACGGTCCATTATATAAAGCTTTAATCCAATTTATATATTTTTCTGGTAGATTGAACCTCTGTAATACTTGAAATAAATAGTTCCATTCTTTTCTGTCAAAGGCTTTTTCTGCGTCTAGAGCAACAGCCACTGTTGGGGTCTTAATTCCTTGAACTGCGTGGATTAGATGAATAAGTTTGCAGACATTATCCGCTGTTCATCTTTTCTTAATAAATCCAGTTTGATCGTGTTTTACTATTTTTGGTACACAGTCGGCCAATCTGTTTGCTAATAATTTCACTATTATCTTATAATCTGAGTTAAGTAGAGATATTGGTCTATATGATGCTGGTGTTAGTGGATCTTTCCCCATCTTTGGTATTACTGTAATTATTGCTGTCTTACATGAATCTGGCAAGTTTTGTGTTTCTTCTATCTGGTTCATTACTTCCAGGAGAGGAGGAATTAATAACTCTTTAAATGTTTTATAGAATTCTATTGGGAATCGATCCTCTCCAGGCATTTTATTGTTCGGCAGCTTTTTTAATATATCCTGTACTTCCTCTATTTCAAATGGTTTTATCAGTT
The DNA here is from genome assembly GCF_036971445.1 of Narcine bancroftii. Lineage (NCBI taxonomy): Eukaryota > Metazoa > Chordata > Chondrichthyes > Torpediniformes > Narcinidae > Narcine > Narcine bancroftii. The sequence continues at coordinate 46,287,223 of NC_091482.1, forward strand.
TATTTTGTTCCTCTTCTTGCAATTTCGGCAGTTCAATTTTAGCTAAAAACTCTTCTATTTTATTATCTTTCCCCTCGTTCTCAGTTTGGTATAATTGTTCATAAAATTCCTTAACGTTCTCATTAATCTCCATTGGATTATATGTAATTTGTTTGTCCTTTTTCCTTGATGTCAATACAGTTCTTTGAGCTTGTTCTGTTTTAAGTTGCCAGGCTATTTTATGTGGTTTTTTTTCTCCCAGTTCGTAGTACTCTTGCTTTATTTTCATTATGTTCTTCTCCACCTTGTACATTTGTAATGTTTCGTATTTTATTTTTTTGTCTGCCAATTCTCTCTTTTTCATTATATCACCCCTTGTTGCTAGTTCTTTTTCTGTACTTACTATCTCCCTTTCCAACTGCTCTATTTCCTGATTGTAGTCCTTTTTCATCTTAGTTACATAACTTATTATCTGCCCTCTAGTGAAGGCTTTCATTGCGTCCCATAATATAAATTTGTCTTTCACTGATTCTGTGTTTATTTCAAAATATATTTTAATTTGGCGTTCAATAAACTCTCTAAATTCCTGCCTTTTAAGTAGCATGGAGTTTAACCTCCATCTATATGTTCTTGGTGGGATGTCCTCCAGTTCTATTGCTAATAATAGGGGTGAATGATCAGTTACCCCTCCATAAATCTTCGTCCGCGAAGCCAAGCCAAAGAAAAAAAGAAATCAAGCTTTATACTCAGTTTTCTTAACTCTCCCTTGAATATAGGACGACAACAAAAACATTTCAATCCTTGAGTATGCCTACTTGAATAATATGAATATTCTTTCTCTCTTGGGTACTGCCTCCTCCATATATCCATAAGTTTCATTTCTTGCATTGATTTAACCATAGATTTGGCTACTTTATTCTTTTTGCTTGTCTTTTGTCCAGTTTTATCTAACATTGGATCCAAATTAAGGTTAAAATCCCCTCCTATCAATATATTTCCTTGTGTATCTACAATCTTCAAAAAAATATCCTGCATAAACTTTTGATCCTCTTCATTAGGTGCATATATATTGAGCAAATTCCAAAATTCTGAGTATATCTGACACTTTATCATTACGCACCTCCCTGCTGGATCTATTATTTCCTCCTCTATCTTGATTGGTACATTTTTGTTAACTAGTATGGCTACACCTCTAGCTTTTGAATTATAGGATGCTGCCGCTACGTGTCCTACCCAGTCTCTCTTTAATTTGTTATGTTCCACTTCAGTTAGATGCATTTCCTGCACAAATCCTATATTTTTTTCTTTTTTCAGTAAATTTAATAGCCTCTTCCTTTTAATTTGGTTATGTATTCCATTAATGTTTATAGTTATATAGTTAAACGTGGCCATCTTACACCTCATTTCCGCTTCCTCACCACCACATCCCCCTTTTCCCCATTTTCATCTCTCAGTTTTCCCTTTTTAAACTCAATGTATGACAACACATTTAAAACATAAATTTACTGCACTGAGTGACACCAACCCTAGTGACATCCCTGATCAAAAAAACTCTTAAGATAGAAATAAAGGGTTATATGTCTGAGATAGGGAAAAATTAGATTGTTGTGGAGTAGGTGTCCATAGGTTGGCACGTAGAGTGTTATATGGAGATACCACAGAGGATAATGGCTTGAGGGAGGGAGACAGGCTGAGCGACTGAGCCTAAAACTTCAGTACAGCAGAACTCAAGGAAGATAAACACCATGCAAGGCAAATGCAGAATATTTGGTCCAATTTGAACAGCCCATAACAGATCAGTGTGGGATCCAATTGACATTTTTTTTAGCATTTCTTCAGAATTGTATTGCATATTTTCCAAGGCTAGTTCTGTGAAATTGTGAACCTTACAAAAATTTCAGTTGAGATTTAACATGATGTAAATTGCACAATGTAACATCTGTAGTGGGACAGGTCAGGGTGGGTGAGAGAGTAGATTGGGGACCACATGAGAGATCACAGCCACTGACAAACTAGGTGGGTCAAGCAGAATCAGTAAGATAAACGAAATAGTCAGAACTCTTCATCAAGACTCAAGTAAGGACTTTGGGTCTATACATCAACCAAGCTTCTTCTCACGTTGTTGTTTGACCTGAGAAATGCCTCAGAGCTTTGATTTAAATAGAAAAAGGCCATCCTCTAGGCTTGGAAATATTAGACAGCAGTTTGTTAGAAAACCATAGCAAGAAAATATTCTCTGCAGAGCTCAGAGTTGGGATTTATTGTCAGGGAACATAAATGACTTCACATACAACCCTGAGATTCTTTTTCCTGTGGGCGCGGCAGAATGACCATTTATTAGTAGTGCAAAAAAAACATGTAAATAAATAAACAAATATAAACAAAGTGACTGTGCAATAACAGAAAAAAATCAATAAAGTGCAAAAGTAAGAGTCCTTAAATAAGTCTCTGATTGAGTTTGTTGTTGTGGGGTCTGATGGTGGAGGGATAGCAGCTATTCCTGAACCTGGTGGCACTGAGACTTGAGGCACCTACACCTCTTTCCTGAGGGCAGCAGCGAGAAAAGAATGTGTGCTGGGTCCCGTGGATCCCTGATCATTGCTGCTGCTCTCCGATAGCAGCATTCCCTGTAAATGTTCTCGATGGTGGGGAGGGTTTTCCTGTGATGTCCTGGGCTGTGTCCACTACCTTATGCAGGGCTTGGGGGCAGTGGTATCCCCATACCAGACCGTGATGCAGCCAGTGAGCACACTTTCCACCACATGTCTGTAGAAATTTGCCAGGTTTTCCGATCTCATGCCAAACCTCTGCAAACTCCTGAGGAAGTCGAGGTGCTAATGAGCTTTCTTCATGATGCCATTGATGTGTTGGATCCAGAAAAGATCCTCTGAGATAGTGACACCCAAGAACTTAAATTTGTTCACTCTCTCCACCTCTGATCTCCCAAACCTCTGGTTTTCCCTTCCTGAAGTCACCAATCAGCTCCTTAGTTTTGGTGATATTGAGTGCGAAGTTGTTGTTGGTGCACCATTCAGCCAAGTTTTCAATCTACCTCTTTTTTATACAACCCACTACCGTGGTATTGTCAGCGAATGTGTAAATGGTGTTGTTGTCGTACCGAGCCACACAGGCATAGGTGTAAAACGAGTAGAGCAGGGGACTAAAAACACAGCCCTGTGATGCTCCGATACTGATGGACACAGATAGTATCAAGCTAACTAGAAGATTTCTTGGACAGGCTGTTCCCAAATAATACTTTGATGAGGGGCTCAAGCCCAAAATGTTGGTTCTGTATCTTGATCTTTGCAATATAAAGAACATTGTTTGACCTGATGAGTTTCTCCAGCATCGTGTCTTTAAACAGGTTATGTTTCTTATAGTTGACCTTAAGATGATTGATGGAGTAGGGCAGGTTGTGGGCTTTGACGAAATGGAAGAACCTGGTGACTCTGGGATGGCAGAGGTCATTGTGAAGAGCTTCTAAGGGGTCGATTTGTGTGCTGGCACAGGTTCCATGGGTTAGGGCATCTGGGTGCTCATTGAGTTTCCCAGGCCGGTAAAAAATATCATATTTGTAGGTGGAAAGTTTGATTCTCCACTTCGATATCTTGTCATTTTTGAATTTGCCTCGCTGCTGCTTATTGAACATGAACACAACTGCACGTTGGTCAGTCGGCAGGGTAAATTGTTTCCCAACCATGTAATACCTCCAGTACTTGGCTTGACAAAGGCTTGGGCCTCCTTCTCGAGGAGTGTCGAATTTTTGGGGCTTTAGAGGGTGTGGGAAAAGAAAGTGGCAGGCCTGCCTGCCCGGTTAAGTGTGGCAGCCAGGATGAAGTCTGATGCATCACTCTTCACCTGGAATGGGATGGATTCATCCACACCATGAATTGTGGCCTTGATGATGTCTGCCTTGATACAGCTGAAGGCTGCACTAGCCTCTGGTGTTAGGGGTAAAAAGGTGGATTTAACAAGGGGGATGGGACTTATCTGAAAAGTTAGGGACTCACTAGGTATGGTAAGAAAAGAAGCCCGGGCACCTTTTCAGGGCCTTGAGGCTGTAGGAGAGGGGAAGTTCCATGAGTGGGTGCATGCAGTCAGGGTAGGACCAATTATTCCGTTCTCAATGACACAGCCAAGGATGGCGAGGCGGGTTGTGCCAAATACGCACTTAGCCTTATTGTATGTGAGGTTAAGGAGCTTGGCAGTGTGGAGGAATTTTTGAAGATTGCCGTCATGGTCCTGAAGGTCGTGATTGCAGATGGTGATGTTGTCGAGGTACAGAAATGTGGCCTGCAGCTGGTACTGATCTACCATGCGGTCCATTTCCCTGTTGGTGATCCTAAAGGGAAATCTCAGGAAATGACAGAGGCCTCGAAACTAGTATATTGGCAATCCTCTGGGCAGATGGGGAGCTTATGGCAAGTCAATTTCAGGTCGATGGTAGAGAAAACCTGATATTGTATGACTTGGTTCACCATATCGGAAATATGGGGAAGGGGGTACGTGTCCAGTTGTGTGTACCTGTTAATGGTCTGACTGTGGTTGATGCTTTTCTCCCTGTTCCTCACCATCACCACTTGGGCTCGCCAAGGGCTGATGCTGGCCTCAATGATCCCCTCATTGAGGTGTCACTGCTCTTCTACCCTAATGAAGGCCACCTATCTTTGGTGGTGACGTTTACAGTCGGGCATGAGGTTGGCGAACAGCAATGGAGGGGTGTTTTTGAGGGTGGAGAGTCCGCCGGTTGTATGCGATGGGCGATCAGGTTGTTGACTGTGTGCAGTTGGGGGGGGGGGGGGGGGTGGCAGAAATGAAGGGTCGGTGGAGCACAATGGGAGATTTTAAAACTGCTGGTTACAGATGATGAGGGTTGGATGGGGCTCATTGAACCCCATCGTCATGCTTTTAAAGTGACATCGAAAGTCCAGTCCCAGTAGCATGGCAGCTCAGAGCTGTGGCATCACCAGAAGTTTAAATTTTTTGTAGTCTGTTCTTTGCACGGTTAGAGTCACCACACAGTAGCCACGGACATCTGCAATATGTGAGCTTGAGGCCAAGGAGACATTTTGGCTTACTCAACCTTATAATGAGGGGGTTGCGCTGCACCATGTCGGGGTGGATGAAGCTCTCTGTGCTCCCACTATTGAACAGGCAGCTCATCACATGACCGTTTACCTGAATGTCCATCGTTGATCTGGCATGCCCTGGTCGAGTGTGATGGAAGCCAATGTCGGATCCTGCTTGTCGCTGCATTGTTGAGTCGGGAGATGGCAGCATCCAAGATGGCAGCCCCCACGTGGTGCTACCGGGTCTCGGAGATGGCGACCACCCCATGATTCTCATGTGGCGCCGCTAGTTCCCAGGGATGGCAGCTTCCAAGGTAACGGCCCCCACAGCCTGCATGTGGTGCTGTTGGAGAGGGGTGCTTTTGATCTGCACACCTTGGCACGGTGCCCTTTCTTCCCACAGCTGAAGCAGACTGCCTCTTTCGCTGGGCAGCATTTCCTTGGGTGCTTGCCCAAGCCACGGAAGGGTGCTCATGGAGTACAGCGGCTGCAATCAGGTCGCTGACAGCGCATGGTACTAGCGATGTTAGGTGCTCGGGGTGTACGGCTGCTGTGGTCAGATCACTGGTGGAACATGACAGTAGCGGCATGTCCCAAGATGACGGCGCCCAGGGCAACCATGAGGTGGCTGCGATATCGGTTGAGAAGGCCTCCATGGGCCATCTCCAGTGTGCCTGCCAATTCCATTGCCCCTCTGCAGACTGAGCTCACCTTGCTCTAATAGTCTCTGGCAGATGTAATTGGACCCGATGGCTGCGACATAGGTGTCTCTAATCAGGTCCTCCGTGTACTTCAGGGCCGTCACGGCCTTGCAGTCATAGGCCCGTCCAAGGATTCGCAGGGCCCAGAGAAGGTACTCGCCATTTGACTCCCCAAGTCGCTGCTTTCGGGTCACTAGGAGGTGTCTGGCATAGACCTCGTTGACCTCTTTCAGGTACAGGCCTTTCAATATGTCTGTTGCCCCCAGATACGATGCCGTGTCCCTGATCATCTAGTACACCAGGGGCCCGACTCGGGATTTCAGTACCTGTAACTTATCGTCCACCCGCCCAAGTGACGCCTGCAAGAACACTTCGAAACAGCGCAGACAGAGTTCAAAGTTGGCAGAGGGTCAATTTCCTGTTTCTCCGGCTTCAGGATCTGCTCCGTTGTCAAGACTATTGCGAATAAAATTGAGGCACCATCAGTGAGGCTTTTATTCGCAATAGAATTAAGGCACGTCCCCGTAGAACTGAGGAGGGGGTGAGGAACAGTCACTTTTATTCAGGAGCCTGTGGTTCAGGTGCAGTCGACCCATACCACAATGATTCTATCGGTAAGTCAGGAAAAAAACACCAGAACTATTTGATGTGGTTACCACAGCTCCACAGCTTCGCAATGAAGGACATCGAAAGCACAAGACTGATCAAAAAGAGAAATGACTAAAGGTGGAGAGAGGCAGGAAACCAGTTCAAGTCTTTGTCAGTATGAGCATTTATAGGGATATAAGACCTTTGAACTTAATTACAGCAATTTGTTCCGATCTAAGGAGTGCCCCTAAGTCAAGGGTTCACAAACTGGGAACGGAGTGAAAGTCTGCAGGTGCTGAGATTGTTGTGAAAGCACCCGGATATGCTGGAGGAACTCAGCAGGCCCGTAACGTCGGTATTCTCTCTTTACCTCCTGTGGACGCTGCGAGACCAGCTGAGTGCCTCCAGCGTAACCTGGAATCAGCTGGGTCTTGCACCTGAGACAAACAGGAGTTCACCTCAAATAAATGCTACACAACAATGCACTTCATGAAAATCAATCCAAAATATCTTTCAAAGATCTAATCCTTTGTAACAGCAAAAAATTATTTGCTGTGCTCCTCCCCTGCCCTCTTCCTCCATCCTCTCCTCCTCATCCCTACCCTGTTTTTTTTTAAATTCAGACATGCAGGAATATCAGCAAAGAGAAAACATATCCACAGGAAGTAAAAGACATGATATTCCATCTCGACATTCTCCCATCAGACAGCATCAATATTGACCTGAAATTTTTCCTAACTCCCCCCCCCCCCACCATTTTGGCGTACCAGTTAGCGCAATGCCTTTATAGTATCAGCAATCAGGAACAGATTGGGGTTCAAATCCCGAGCTGTCTGTTTCTACGTGGGTTTTCCCTGGGGCCTCCGGTTGCCTCCCACCATTCAAAACGTACTGGGGGTGTAGGTTAATGGGGTGTAAATTGGGCGGCACAGACTCATGGGCTGAAATGGCCTGCTACCGTACTATCCATCTAATTTTTTTTATTCCCTCATTCTTCTATCCCCCTTCCTCCACCTCCCCACCCCCCTTCTCTTATCAGAGAGACCTCTGCCCTCTCCCCTATCACATTCTCAGTGACTTCTACCCTTCCACCTGCATCCTCTTATCCAGTTAACCTCTGCCCCTTCCCCTGCCCCCTTTCTTCCTCCTTGCACTCTCCACCCTCCCCTCCCCCCACCTATTTATTCAGGTCCCTCCTTCTTTATCCAGATTCCTGACCAAGGGCTGTAAGGTAAAACATCATGAGATGGGAATGTGTAAGGAGTTACCCTGTACAGGGCTGTAACAAGATGTGAATGCATCCTTGTACTTACAAGATAAGAGAGACATTGATGGATTGAGAGGCAGGAAGCTAGCAGGGAAAGGATAGCAGCAGTTTTAGTCATTGGACAAGTAATGATATGATGATGTTCTAAGCACGTATCCAAGGGTATAAAAAATCACCATTTTGCTGATAACGGCAGAATGCATTCTCCGACTAACATGGTTAGTTGCAAGTGTTACAATCCGGTAATAAAGAACAAAGAACCCTGATTTCGACTCAGCCTGGTGTTTGTCTCACTCATTCATGAACAAAGCAGACCTAACAGGGCCCAGGCTCTTGACTTACCCTTGATGTCCTGCATGACCTGCTGAGTTTCCCCAGCATGTTTGTGTGTTATACTCGACCCCAGCATCTAAGATATTTCCGCTTAATTGCATTTTTATTCCATTTTTCACAACCTCAGGATGCCCTGGCGCAATTTATCACTAAGTCGCTTTTGGAGTGCGATTAAAAATTTTGATGTATGAGAGATTCTAGTCATTTTATCCACAGCATGTAATAATGAAATCTGTGTAGAGCATCTGTTTCAATGAATGTGGTGTTCATTACAAATTGGATAATTCATGTTTTTGATGAAGGGCAATTAATTTGAACCAATGCACATCTGTCCACTCGTATTCCCCTATTCCTTCTGTATTGGGAATTAGTGGCAACACAAGACCACATTTTCATTGAGGCCGTTGAAGTGTGTGATATATAAATGATGCCTTTACTGACGGTTTGAATCTTCCACGTTCTTAGGGATCTTTTCGGGTTCCAAAAGGAAAAGTCCATCTGATTGGATACAGTCTGGGAGCTCACGTTTCAGGATTTGCTGGAAGTTACATCACCGGGCCAACCAAGCTTGGGAGAATAACAGGTAACCGTTGAAAAATGCAAAGAATTTATGAGGATTAACACAGGCCTCTGGTGGACATGTCAAAAGTCAACACCACTTCTCCGATTGTTTATAATTCTGGACCATGTCGTTACGTTTTGCTGAGAATCCGTGCACACTTTCAAAAGATTCTTTGGTCAAGGTATCTGAAACAAAGCAAACGTCACTGACGACCATAACAAATCAGGGCATGGCATAAAGTTAAGCATGTTTTTCCTGGGTACTTAATGGCTAAAACTAAGTGTAAATTTAAAGAAACAGGCCCTTCTGGCCCACAAGCCCCCGTGCCACCCAATTACATCCAATTGACCTATACCTCCCGGTACATTTTAAAGGGTGGGAGGAAACCAGAGCACCCGGAGGAAGCCCACGCAGACACGGGGGATTGTACATATTCCTTATAGACAGCCGCGGATCAAATCCTGGTCTGACTTGCAGATAAAATCATCTTCTGTAATAGTGTTATACTAACCATGCTGCCCACGTGCGTCTAAAAGGACTTGCCTGATTTACGATGTCCATAGTTATCTTCGTCTTGCTAAAGTCCTAACCAGGTGTATTGGATGTTTAAATTGTTCTTGTTACTGCTTCTTTACCTATATTTTAGGAGAGAATATGCACATTAATCTACACCCAGGATACATAAAAGATCTGTTGCCGCCAAATCTCCACCAATCAATCTTTCTGTAGGTCAGTGCAGGTCACTGAATTCAGAAGTGATTGGACTTTGGTGTGGGCTTGCATGTGGACAGAGGGCTTTGGTTTATAGCAAAGCTACATTTTATATTTATCATGATGGAAAATGTCTCCAGGTGTAAGTAACTACAGACAATTTGCATTTTTAAAAAAAGGCTTGCTCTTAATCATAATGAAGTACATCTGTTCAAGCCCAAACAATAATTCAACCATGAAACCCGGTTACACAAAATTAAATCGGATTTTCTCCCCCGATTTCTCACTGTAGCCCTGTTTTCTGCACTTGGTTGTACTTCTAGATGGAGAGACTTGCTGGATAGCAGGTAAAACAAAACTTTACACTGTACATCAACACATGACAATAAACGTAATCATGAAACTTGAACCTATTCCAGTATCAGTGACAGGGGTTCGCATTCAACACTGTCAGTAAGGAGTTTGAACATTCTCCCCGTGACCTGCATGGGTATCCTCTAGGTGCTCCAGTTTTCTCCTACCCTTCAAAAAATCTACAGGGTTGGGAATTAATTGGGTGCAATTGGGTGACAAGATTTCATCAGCCAAAAGTGCCTTCTACTTACTATAAAAATTAAATTTACATTAAAACTGGATTGAGAACATAAACTAATATCATAATAAAATTGTTCTATTTTGTAGAACAGCATCCATTCATTAAGCTATATAGCAATACAGTACGTATCCGATTATCCAATACGTTGGGTCTGGACAGCTATCAGTTAACTGCATTTTCTGGATATCTGACAAAATGCTTTAAGCAGTCCAGTTTAAGCAACAGAACACTTGTATCGACCGTTGCCGACCCCAACATCTCCCTACCGCCATCGCCGGACCTGCCCAGGTGCCCAAGGTCCCCACTCGGTTCCCTGACACTTCCCCACTGCCGTCATAGAACCTGCCATGGCACCCAAGGTCCCTGCTCAGATCCCTGTCACCTCCCCACTGCCGTCGTAGAACCTGCCCAGGCACCCAAGGTCCCTGCTCAGATCCCTGTCACCTCCCCACTGCCGTCGTAGAACCTGCCATGGCACCCAAGGTCCCTGCTCAGATCCCTGTCACTTCCCCACTGCCGTCGTAGAACCTGACCAGGCGCCCAAGGTCCCTGCTCAGATCCCTGTCACCTTCCCACTGCCGTCGTAGAACCTGCCCAGGCGCCCGAGGTCCCCACTCAGATCCCAGTGGCATCAGCATAAAACAACAACAAAGGACAAGGGAAGGGGTTTTTTAAGCATGAAATAAAGTTGAATTATTTCCTTGAATACTGAGAGCTCCATTGGATTCAAAATGGTGTTAACAACATGTCAGAGTCCCAGTTGAATATGGCGGCTAAAAATAAACATTCAACTTTTTTTCAGCTTGTGAAGTCGTCGCAGCCAAAAAATTTCGTGGATAACTGAGAATTTCAGTAAAGTGGTTTTTGGATATTCGGAAACGTACTCTATTGCTTGGAAAATGCAATAATTCTTTTATTTCATCCTACAAGTCAGTGTAGCAGTGAGTGCAATGCTGTTAGAGCACCAGCGACCTGCGTTCAGATCCTGCACGGTCTATAAGGAGTTTGAACGTTCTCACTGTGTCTGCATGGGTTTCCTCTGATTTTCCTCCCTCCATTCAAAACGTTCCGGGGATGTAGGTTAGTTGTGTGTAATTTGGGCGGCACGGACTCATGGTCCGAAATGGCCTGTTACTGCGCAGTATGTCTAAATTTACATTTTCTAAGTTCATCCAAATGGTTCCCATAATTAAAATAATGAAACTTTTATGGCATAAAAGTTCATTTTATTCAGTTGTTAATAAATGCAAGTTTTCACACTTCTTTATCTTACTCTTCTATCCTAAAAAAAATTATTTAACAATTTTATAAGAGAATTTGCATAAAGTCACTCTTCCATGAGTCAGGTCCTCTGTCAAGCTGACATTGTTCTTCAGTGAGATTATGGCTGATATCTGTACTTCAATACACTTAACCTCAGATGTCTCCATGACCATCACCTTCTCAGGACCAGTTATGTTGATGGTCAAATTCTTTTCTTCAAGTTTGTGGAGAGAATTCCAGATTTCTAATATCAGTCCCGTGAGGTGTTTCACTCCATATGCCCCAGGAACACAGCTTTCACTAAATTTCTCCTCACTTTTCAAACACTTTGATCAGATCAAGCTTGAATTTTTCCTGCATGCAGGGATACCAGCAAACTCCCAAATGTGCAGGTCGCACAGCACACGCACGAAGTTACAGACATGATGTTCTATCCGGTCAGATGACATCAATAAGGATTTCTGGAAATCCAACCCCCTTCCTCTCATTTCTCTCTTCCCCTCATCCCTCTATCTCCCTCCTGCTCCCCACCCCTTTCCTTCCTTCTCTCGACACAGAGCTATGCTTCTTAGCCCTCTGCCCGTTGCTTTTCAGCGTTACTCTTCTATCCTCCCATCTGCACACAACTGTTACCTCTCACCTGTTAGCCTGGCCTCCACCCTTTGCCCCTTCCCCCTTCTTCTCCCCCCCCCCCCACCTGTTTTTCCAGATTCCTGACAAGGGCTCGGGCTTGAAACGTTGGTTGCCCACGACTTCCTACATACACTGCATGATCTGCTAAGTTTCTCCAGCATGTTTGGGTATTGTACTGGACCCCAGAATCTGCAGACTTTCTTGCTGAACTCAGCCAACTCCCACTCCAGACCCTACTCTATGGAACGGCTGCTGTGATGAGGAAAAGCACCCTCTGCTTTGTCCAGACTGACCTGGGTCTGGTTGGGTGCAGCCCTTTATGACCTGGCCAGTAGACGCGTCTACGGCTCTCAGCCAATCACTATCACTATATGCAAATATATACAGTGGTGATAGGATCCCATACTATCGCACAAACAATGCACCAGGCAGAGCTGAACAAGGAAGCCCCATTCTACAGAGTTGCTGCATGCAGCCTTGGAAAGATATAGGATGGAGGGTGATTTAATTTCTCAGAGTGATGGTCTCAACTCTGACACTGATTTCTCAGGATGATCTCATTTCCCGGGGTGAATTAATTTCTCAGAGTGATTTCTCTGGGTGATTTCATTTCTCAGGATAATTTCTCAGATTGGAGTGATTTATCAGTGCGATCTAATTTCTCAGATGGATTTCATTTCTGGGACTGATTTCATTTCTCAGAATTATTTTTCATGGTGAATTCATTTCTCAAAAGTGATTTCATTTCTGGGAGTGATTTCACGGGGTGATTTCATTTCTCAGGGTAACTTCTTAGCGTGATTTCTCCAATTCCATATGAATTACTTGCACAAAATCAGCCTCGGTCAATTACAGCAGCGTATTCTCCGGGTTAACAGGGAAATCGCTCAATCTTACAGGAGCCACTTTAAATTTTTCCCATCATGTACAATTATTTTAGATGTAACCTATTTTTCTGATTTCCTACCTTATTTTAAGTCTACTCGAAGCAGACAAAAACATGAAGTGTAACATGTCATTGAAAATTCATTTTCTGCATTTGCACTTGGACTCCTTCCCGGCTGATCTTGGTGCCAGTCAGTGACGAACACGGTGAAAGGGTTCACCAGGACATTACGACCATGGAAACGCGGTATCAGGGGAAGTGGAATCCATCAATGCTGGCCAACTATTATTAGACGCTGACACGAGAGGCATCAGATGCTGAGTACAAATGAAATTTAGCAGCTAAGCATTTTTACATCAGTTGATCTAATGCAATGTGTCAGCATCATTATGCAATTAAACTTACTAAATGCAATAAAAGTTAATGTTTCTCCAACTTGCTACATGATACAACAAATCTGAAATTACCTTTGTGTTCATCTTGAAGTTGTCCATCATAATCCACAATTTGTTTTCAGGAAGCAAACCTTGGGGAAAAAAAAATTGTTGTCCAATGATATTTATCCAGTTTGATCTTATTATAGAATTGGCTTCTAATTTTACATTCGCAAAATTCCGATAACTATGGCCTTTTTGTCAAAACAAATTTCACTGTGGTTCAACATTCAGAGCTGTAATCGTGTACCACAGTAGTGTTAGGGTAGGGGTGTCACAATCACTGCTTATCACAGAGGGTTGTTGTTTTACACTGTTCCCATAGTAACTGCAGCGTGACCTACGGAAAGAAGCCTTAAAGCAATTAAAATTCAAAGCCATGACAACCGCGACAGAAGCAATGATTTTGCTTGCTGTTGGTACCACCTGATTTTCATTGTGTGTGCACACATTCATTACACTTTGTGACCTGCTCAACCCTGTCTTTCACTTCTCCCATCAGGAAACAGACTTGCAAGCAGGGAGGATAGGCCAATGGTTCTTTCCACTCTCATCCCATCTTAAATAATCCCTTACTAACCACAGAGAGAGAATTCAGAAAGTGGAGGACCAAAGGGTCTTGGGAGTCCTAGTGCAGGTAAAAGCACAATGCTGGAGAAATTCAGCAGGTCAAAGAGCACATTTGATTAAATTTATTGCCGGGTAATAAAGACAGTGCAATATTTGTTTTTGTCTGCCGTAAAGGCAGCCAGGTTCACCATCGGCAGAAATTGCCTGAAGCCCCCTCTTACAGTCAGATAAAAAGAAGCAAAAGAGAGATTCCCCCCCCCTCCCCCCCACAGAGTCACCAAGTCTTCAGAGCTCCCACGGCCCCACCAGCCACACAGAATCCAGTTCAAAACATCGGCGCCCTGAGCTCCAGATCCGAACCTCGGACACGGTCAAGAATGCTTTAGTGCCCTCGGCACCTTCTCGCATCTCGGTTACGATACCTGGTACCCCTACAACCAGTCTTGAGCCAATCTCCAGCAGTCCATGGCTCAGTACAAATACCTTGGCCGCAGTCCCCAACCTGTATGGGTTCCTCATCTTAAGTCACCAACAGCCCTGCCGCCTGTGGTTCTTCAGCCTCAGATCTCCTCATTGGTCTGCCGCCAGGGCTGCAGTACTGCCGGAGCTTACCACTCTGCTACCTCAGGAGGCAGCTCCGGCAACCTCAGGGGGCAGCTCTGGCAACCTCAGGGGGCAGCTCTGGCATCCCCTTGTCACCATTTTCAGTGAGCTCCAGCACCTAAAAAATTAGCACTGCACCCCTCTCCGCCACTGTGGTTACCATCCCATGGGTCATCTTCTTTGCTTCTCCTTCTCAAACTTGGGAGGGGGTAGTGGGAGGTGGTCTCCTCATTTTCTGGTGCCCTGGGCTAGCCATCTGCTTCCCCAGAGTCTGCAACTCCTTGTGGCTACCGCTGATCACAGGCATCGCCATTGAGTGTAGATCCTGCAGTCACAGGATTTTAAATAAAATTTCATGTAACCAAGCCTAAAATGTTGGTTATATATCTTTATCTTTGCTAGATCAAGTATGTTGCTTGACCTGATGAGTTTCCCCAGCGTTGTGTTACGGGTTCCAGTTCTAGAGCAGGATTCCCTAAAGGTTAACTTGCAGGTTGTAAGGAAGGCAAAAGCAACGTTAGAATTCATTTTGAGGTCTAGAATATAAAAGCAAAGATGTAATGCTGAGGTTTTATATGGTGTAGATTATACCCCATTTGGAGCATTGTGAGCTGGTTTGGGCCCCATATCTGAGGAAGGCTGTGGTGCATTGGACAGGAGGTTGATGAGAATGATCCCGGGGTGAGAGGGAGAACAGTATGAGGAATGTTACATGTCTCTGGATTTGTACTCGCTGGAGTTTAAAAAGATGAGGGGGTGATCTCATTGAAATCTACTGACTATGGATAGAGTGGACGTGGAGAAGATGTTTCCAGTCTAGGACCAGAGGGCACAGCCTTAGAATGAAAGGAAATCCTTTTAGAATAGACATGAGGAGAAGGATCTTCAGCCTCATTAAGTGGTGAATCTGTGGAATTCATTGCCACAGTCGCTGAGGAGCCAGGTCAATGGGTGGATAAGTTCTTGATTAGTAAAGGTGTCAATGGTTATGGGAAGAAGGCAGGAGAATGGGGTTGAGAGATAAAAGACATCAGCACTTAACTGAATGGAGGAGCAGACCCGATGGGTTGAATGTCTTGGTTATAAAATACAGCGTTACAGTTTGGCTTCAGTCATTAAAATGGTAGAAAGCTTGGAAAACTGTCTTCAGAATCACACAAGGAATTGCTATCGGCTCAAGATTCCAGCATCTGGAGCTTTTGTGTTTCTCTTTGCTGCAAAATCAAAACATTTGACTGATGTTTCAATGTGGGATGTGAAACACAGCGATGTTAGAGGGACCTGCTGAGTTCCTCAAGTGTAGAATATGGTGTGGAAATATTCTTCTTTGTCCTTCAGTCTGCTCCACCGTTCTAATCATGAGCTGATCCATCCACCCACTCAGCCCCACTATCCGGCCTTCTCCCCAAAGCCCTTCTTGCTGTGACTAAATACCTGTCAATCTCTACCTTAAATTCACCCAACGACCTTGATTCCACAAGTTCCACAGACTCACGACCCCCTGACTAAAGAATTTTTTCCGCATCTCTGTTTTAAATTGGCACCCTTTTATCTGGAAGTTGCGCCCTCTTGTCCTGGACTCCCCCACCAAAGCAGTCCTCAACCTTACCACATCTGCTCTGTCCAGGCCTTTCAGCATTCGAAATTCCTCAAAGAAGCCCTCCCTCATCTAACGCAATTCTCACCATCCATTCCATGGCTGGCTGTGCAGTCCACATGCTGCTCAAGAAACTCAGCAGGTCACACAGCATCCATAGAAAGTTAGAGGGTATCCAACCTTTTGGGCAAGAGCCCTTCTACCTTGACGAGGGGCCCAGATCTGAAACGTTAGTTACCCTTTACTTCTTATGGATGCTGTGTGACCTGCTGAGTTTCTCTGGCATGTATGTGCATTACACTCGACCCCGGCATGTGCAGACATTCTTGTTTACCCTCAAGGCTGTACCACTTTTTTACATTTCAACATGATCGTATGAACGTAGAATAGTAACAGTCCCTTATACCTTGTCAATCTAACCCTTCCCCACCTCACACCCATTACCCTCTATTTTTCTTACATCTACTTCCCTGTCTGAGTTTTTTAAATGACCCCAATGTACCAGTCTTCACCACCACCCCCAGGAATGCATTCCAGCCACCCACCTCTCTGTGTAAAAAAACCTACCCCTTAACTTTACTCCCCCAAGCCCCATCCTTTGGTGTTCACCCATTGCCACGCTGGGGAAAGGTGCTGGCTGAACGCCCTATCTACGCTGGTGAAGTTAGCCATTAATGGTTTTGGTCTACCTTGAAGTCATGAAGTGTCAGCATAAAATTATCTTTCCTGCTTACAGATACTTGCTCTCGTTTGTTGCACAGGTCTCGATCCTGCAGGCCCCCTGTTTGAAGGCACACCGTCAACAGAAAGGTTATCTCCCGACGACGCCCGCTTTGTTGATGCACTTCACACTTTCACGCAGGGGCACATGGGTCTGAGCGTTGGAATCAATCAGCCCGTGGCCCATTATGATTTCTATCCAAATGGCGGCACCTTCCAACCCGGATGTCACATCAAGCACGTGTATAGTCACATCGCCCAGTATGGAATTCTAGGTAGGGTCTAGCTTCGAGAAACTTGGCAATTTGTTACATATTACGTTGAAATATTCACATTTACATAAGTCAAATTAACAATGGTGTGAAAATAATGTGGTGCAGATTGAATTAGTTCAAGTTCATTATCATCTGACTGTACAAATACAAGGAGATGAAACAGCATTTCTCCAGACCATATTATGTGCACACACGCACACACACACACACACACACAATATCATGGAACAATTTACTCATTCAATTTATGAGAGAGCTAAGGTTACAGAATACTGTTCATCAATCTCACAGTCTGCACATAGAAGCTATTTCCCAGCCTTGTGGTCCTGATTTTCCTGTACCTCTTCCTGAGAGGAAAAGGTCAAAGATACTGTGTTATAAATGGAGGGATCTTCAATCAGTCTTTAAACCCCATTTAAGCAATGCTCCAGTTGATAGAGACCCCAGTGACCTTCTCAGGTGTTTTGATGATACTCTGCATTGACTTTCGGTCGGACGCTTTGCAGCTCCCGTCCCCACACAACGATGCAGCCAGACAGGGCCCTCAATTGTGCTCCTGTAAGATGTTGTCTAGATGGGGGCCGATAGCCTTGTCCTCCTCAACCTCCTTCGGAAGTGCAGGCATTGCTGCACCCTTGCTGACTGATAAGGAGGTGTGTCTCCAGGACAGGCTGTCTGTTATATGTACACCAGGGAACTTTGTGCTCAAAAGTTCAAAGGTTCCTTTTATTGTCAAGTAAAAATAAAATATACATGATATACTTCAACTTTTGTCCGCCATCAGTCAAACAAAGGTTTGCCATGAGCATTGCCCGGCGCCTCTAACAATAGGTGAAAGGGAAGCAACAGAGAGTCCCTGTGAGCGTGGATTCGTCTTTGCAGCTGCACAGACTCCTGTTTGATCCATCGGCCTCCCGATGGATCAAATAGGGGGGTGTTTTCCCCTATTCTAGTGCCCTGCTTCCCCGCTCCCCCACAGACTCTGCAACTCCTCGTGGTATGCTGCTCAGCACAGGTGCTGTCATCTTGGGCGCTGACCTCCTTGGTTGCAGGTTTAAAACACTATCAGCTCCTTTAACTGTCCATTTCGAGCCTGTGCAGATCTGTTAGCATTGGGACCAGGCTGATGATCCACTCCACACAGCTCCACCTATTTTTGCTCTCCACTCTCTCCATGATGGAGCCATGGAGAGTGGTCACCCTCCATCCTCCTGAAGTCCACAATCATCTCCTTTGTCTTGTCGAGGTTGAGTCTCATTTGATGAATCTCCCAGCCTCCACCATGAGGGCATCCAAGGCGCTTGGCGTACAAGATGAAGGGTCCTTAGCATAGAGCTGTATTTTATCCAGAGAACAGTCCCCGGAGGTAGAATAACTTCCAGGAGGCCCATTCAGCAAGCCTAACACAGCCCATTGGCTGAGTACATCAAGTGGAGGCATCAGTGGAGACCTGCGGATTTGCTTCCAGGTCATAGCCAGACAAAGGTGCACCATTTCCGTCATGGGCTGGGGTGTGGTCTGAAGGACTAACATTGTCCTTTCCTCATCTCAGGTAACCACCTCCTCTCTCCGGTACTGGGCTGTGAATTATAAAGATGGAATTAATATCGTCTAATGTAGCCATTCTCAGTCCTTTTTTGCCTATGACCCCCATTAGAGCTCTGATCAAAGTCCCTGGGACCCCTTCCCTGCAAAGCAGTCATTAAGTTGGTTTCTTCTGTACTTCCTCCTACTCGACTACATTAAAAATATTTTACAGTTTCAGTCCGTGACCCATTTAAATATAAAGTTTATTGTCATCTGATCGTACAAGTACAACCTGATGGAACAACATTCTCTGGTCCTCGATGCAAAAACATGCAGACACACAACCAGACATAGCACACATATAAATGAATAATACATATGCATTCATATATACAAATAAATAAGTATTGTTTTGTACCCTTATGAGAGTTTTGGCCCCATGCTGAGGACACTGGGGAGGAGGTGGAGCGGGTGGCCCTCATTGAGAATGGCTGATCTAATGTATTATCATTCCTTTGAATGATCAGAATAAATCGCATCAAGCCTTACTGGTACAAAACCTGTAAAGATCTGAAGGTTTTACACTAGCCAATCCCACACACATTGGACGGTTGTAGACTGAAGTAAAACACAAAAGTCTGCAGACACCATAAAAACACGATGCTGGAGAAACTCAGCAGGTCAAGTAGTGGACTTTGTGTAGCAAAGGTAAAGATACAGAACCAGCGTTTCGGGCTTGAGCCCTTGGCTAAAATGTCAGCAGGCGCCTGAACGAAGAGGCAATGGGGGAGGAGCGCAGTCCCACAGGCAGGAGGAAATAGGAGGAGAAGGGAAGGAGGGCACGGCAGCAAATGGGGGTGGGGGAGGGATGGCTTCGTAAATGGGAGGGAAGGGGGTGGAGAGCTGGAGGTTAGAAGACAGAGGGAATGGGGAGAGGTGATAAGAAATGGGAGGGTTGCAGACTTCAGGGTTAACCACTAAGAATTTGGGCTGTTTCACTCAGTCAGCTCCAGAGGGAATGGGGAGAGGTGACAAGAAATGGGAGGATTGCAGACTTCAGGGTTAACTACTAAGAATTTGGGCTGTTTCACTCAGTCAGCTCCAAAGCACATGCACTGAGGTAACAAGTTCACTTCAGGCTCAACATCGACAGGCAGGAAAACTTTAATCAAATATAATGGTAACCATGCATTACTGTATTACCTCTTCACACTTGCAATTTAAGGGGACCATTTTCTGCTCAAATAGTATCACATGCTGGTCAATGGTTTTCATTGTGACTCTACGTCGTGTGACTCTGCAGCCATTGTTGCCTCTTACATCACCTGGACCAAGAGGTGTCTGTTGTAATTTTACTAACTACGCAATGCCCAGAAGGTCACACCAATCGCTTGCTTCTTTTGTGATCTCCTAGGGATTACAGAAACCGTGAAGTGCGCCCATGAGCGCTCGGTACATTTGTTCATCGATTCTTTGCTGAATGAAGACAAGCAAAGTGTTGCGTACTGGTGCAATGACCTGAGGACCTTTAACAAAGGCGTCTGCCTGAGCTGCAGGAAGAATCGATGCAACACTCTGGGCTACAACATTAAAAAGGTCCGGACGCAAAGGAGCAAAAAAATGTTTCTGAAAACCCGTGCTAACATGCCATATAAAGGTGAGCTTTCATGTTATTTCCATTGCTTTCCCATTGGGAAAAGAAAACTATTGAAACTATTGAATTTGAGCCTTGAACTGGTGAGAAGAGAAGGGGCAGAAATTATCATCAGCTCGAAAGGGTCCAAGGGAGTAAAACTGGCTGCCCCAGATTTAAGCCCACCCAAGTCGCACTGCCATCTTTCTCCCCCGCCGCCCGCCCGAGTCACGCTGCCGTCTCTCTTTCCACTCGCCCACCCGAGTCGCGTTGCCATCTCTCTCTCTCTCTCTCTCTCTCTTTCTCTCCCCCCCTTCGCTGTACCAGCACCAGGAAAAAATGCTGGATTTTGAAGTTTTCCGGATTTTAGATGTCCAGATTGTGGATTGTGTACCTGTATATATTTTTAATGTAGACGTACCGTATGGTAACTGGCCCTTTCAGCACATGAGCCCGTTCTGCCCAAATACCCGAATTGGCCTAAAAGTCCGTGTGTTTTTGGAAGGTGGGAAGAAACCAGAGTGCCCAGGGAAAACCATGCAGGCACGTGAAAAACGTATAAACTCCTTAGCGTGGGATCCAAACCTGGATCACTGGTGCTGTTACAGCGCGCTAACCATGCCGTCCTGGAAAGTCAGCTTCAAATTGAATTTGGGGAGGCAAGTCTGCGTCTATCTCTAATGCTGCCTTTGAAACACTTCACATCCGTAGGAAAGGAGAGAAAAATGTTGGAGGTGGAAGAAAATTGGAGGTTGGACAGCCTGGTTAGCATAGTGTTACAACATCAGAGACCGGCACTGGGTTTCGAATCCTACGCTATCTGCAAAGAGTTTGTACATTCTCCCCGTGTCTGCGTGGATTTTCCCCGGGACTCCGGTTTCCTGTCATGTTCCAAAGACATGCTGTGTTCATTGGTCTCCCGGGTGTATTTGGTTGGCACATCCTCATGGGCCTGTTACCGCGCTGTATCTCAAAATCATTTTTTTAATGACTACATCATCGTCATTAGGCTTTAGAAGTGTGTTACATTGTAATAAATGAACCTCAACTGATTTTATTTCACTTGTTCAGTCTATCATTACCAATTCAAGATTCGCTTCATCAACCAGACAGAACATTGTAAACTGGAACCATATCTCAAGGTTTCCTTATTTGGAACAGAAGGTGATGCGGAAAATTTACCGATTAAATTGTGAGTACTGTATTTTAATGAAATGGATACAACAAATCCATTGTTTTCACTTTAATTCATCTTACATCACACGTTCACACAGATCAAATCACAAAGGGAGCCAGTCATCGTTCAGGAATAAAGTTCATGAAGGAGGTTTGGGATGGGAACACATTAAATGTTAAGGCCAACATTTTCCCCTCCAGAATTTGGAAAACTTGTTCACCGGCCTGATTCTACAAATTCCAGAGATTAGGTCAACCAGCGTTTAGAAGAATGAGGAATGTCTTCTGGAGGTGCAGACAGTTGGAGGAGCATTCAGCGGGTCAGAGATTCGGAGGATCTGATCTGGAGATCGGGCTGCGGCAGTGCTGGAGGTGAATCCACGGATACTCTGGGGTGGACTCTCTTTTGCTTTCCTTTCTCTGACTGTAAGAGGTGCTTCAGGACATTTCTGCCGACGGCGAATCTGACTGCCTTACGGCAGACTAAAACAAATTCCGTGTAATATTGCACAGTCTTTATTACTGGCAATAATTTGAATCTTGAATCTATTCTGTCTTGACAGTCTCCAACCACACAGCATCAATATTGACCAATTTCCATTAGCTCCCTCCCTTTATCTCCCTTTCCCTATCCCTCTGTTTCTTTTCCTTTCTTTTCCCTCATCTCCGACTCGTTCCTCTAGCCCCTCAGTCCTGTCCCTTCCTTCCTCTTTCAGAGACCTACCGTTCTCTGCCCTCTTCCTTGCTCACCAATCAGCTCCTTTTATTACGAGCTCCTCGTAAAATGGGATTATCACTTATAAGGGATAGAATAGACAGGAGGGACTGAATGGTCACAGTTAACATTTAACATTTAACATAAGCACAAATCACAGCCCTGGCAACAATTCGATACATTGGAAGAACTGAGGGAAGGTTTTTCACAGTCTGTTCCAGATTCAATACATTTGCAAAGACATTGTGATTTTGCAAGAGAGAACCATGCTGACGGCTGGAGAGAATACAGCTGTTTGAAGCAGCTCTTGTGGCCAACCATTTCTGTAGAATTCAGAGCAAACCATGCTCTGTGAATGACTGTGCTTTTTCGGTGGAGTGACCTGCGCCAGGAGGGTCTTTTAGGGAAGCAAAGTGCTTCATTTTAAGTGTGACTAGCAGTGAAGTTACTTGGAGAGACCAGTGACAGGATCTTGGAAGCTTCGTAGAGGTCGCCGAGTTTGAGTCTTGCTTACAAAAGGACCAGGAGAGTTATGACCATAGCTCATGTGGATAGACATTTCTTCAAAGGCAACGCAAAAAGAATTTGTGAGTCTGTAGCTGCCACAACTCCAGTCTTCCCATTATTTCATTAATTACGGGCATCAAACTTCAACAGTGAATTTAAAAGACTGAACTTTGAAGTACACACACACACACAACACACACACACCTTAGACACCTGGGCATAGTTGAGGATAGATTTAGTGTTAAGGATAGTTTAAAAGTTAAGACTATATTTTAAGAGTTAGAAATAAAATTAGTGTTTTAAAATTAAACCCTATCTGGCTCATTTCTTATTGCTACTCGCTACTCGCTGTTCGTAACACTTTCTCTTCTTCCTGTCCCACCTATCATCTGCTAGCCTGTGCTCTCCTTCCCTCCTTCCACTCCGCCCCCTTCCTGATTTCGACATTGCTGAGGAAGGGCTCAGGTTCAAAACATCTTACGTGACCTGCTGAGTTTCTCAAGCACTTTGGTGGGTTTCACCCGACCCCAGCATCTGCAGATTTCCAATTTACCTCTGTCAGATCTTGGCAGGTTCCACGTTGGGAAGAAGCTTCGCCCCAGCAGCAGCCATCCTATCCTCAGGATACAGGGCAAGACATTTACATCCGGGAAGTGGAGAAAACACTTCCCTCACAGGGCGCTGAGTTCTCTCCCATAGCAAGCAGTAAAGGTCGATCCCTGAATATATTTAAGGCAATGATAGCGAGATCACTGAATACAAAGTGCACACAGAGCGATGAGGAGGAACAGCGTGTTAAAGGAGAATCAAGTGTATATTAGCAGAGAAGATGAGAGAGGCCAGCACATATTTTTCTGTTTCACTGTGAGTACTCTTAATGCATTATTAACTTGCTCAACTCACAAATGAAACTCAGTAGGTCATGCACCATCCAGGCCTGAAACATTGGTTACCCTTTACACTGAAACCTTGTTAGAATGCGATTCGTTAATGGTCGCAATCGCTTATAGCACAGGTGTCCCAAACTAAGGGGCGAGCTGAGGACAATCAGCCAGCAACCCAACTCCCCACGCCTGACAGCCCCCCCCCCCTCCCCGGTGCCCCTACCCCCCGGCACTGCACTTCGGGGCAGGAGCTGCCGGCACAGGACGTTGGGTCAGCCGACACGGGGCACTCTGACATATATGCATCTGTTCCGCAACTCGGCTGTAACATGGTATGAAATCTTGGACCCCAACTACTGAGTTCTAACAAGGTTTTACTGTACTTCCTATGAATACTGCGTAACCTGCTGAGTTGAGGGTAGCCAATGTTTCAGGCCTGGATGGTGCATGACCTGTTAAGTTTATCCAGCACATTCAGGTATTACTCCCGACCCCAGCATCTGCAGATTTTATTGCCTGATCCCATTTTAGAAAGAGTAACACTGGGGTCATTTCAAGTTCCAGTTTATTATCGTCTAATTTATTATCATCTAAAGAAACAGCGTTTCTCTGCACCACGGTGCACACACATATACACATACAATAAACAGCACAAAATAATCACATAGATACATAAAGATATAATGTAAAATAAATGTATTTACATTTTTGGATGACTGAATTGGTTACAGGATACTGTTTGTCAGTCTCACAGCCTATGGGAAGACATTCTGCCATTCTGTTGCCCCTGTACCACCTTCCTGATGGTAGTGGGTCAAAGAGACTGCATGCTGGATGGTGGGGATCCTCGATAATTCTTTGAGCCCTATTTAAGCAACGTTCCTGGAAAATGTGGTCAATACAGGAAAAGGAGACCCTGGTGATCTTCGATCCCACATAAATTTCCTCAAAGAGCAACCCCAGCCAATATTGGCAGATTATTTGATTATTGGACATCATAGAAGAGCCTCATACCTGAGGAGAGGGAGACCGTGGTGATCTTCTTGGCCGTTTTGATGGTCCTCTGCATTGAAATGGTCTTGTGCTTTGTAGCTCCTGTCCCACACAATGACAGGACACTATTGTACTCCTTTGGTTAGGATGGGGGCTGATAGCTTTGCCCTCCTCAACCTCCTTAGGAAGTGTAGGCAGCTTCTTAACAAATGGAGTTCTGGGCCCAGGATAGGTCGCCTTTAATATGCTCGCCAAGGAACATTGTTCTCTCCACGAAGGAACCATGGATATGTAGTGGATAATGGTTGACCTTCACCCTCCTGAAGTCCACAATCCTCTCCTTTGCCTTGATCATATTCAGACTTGCACCATTTTATGAGTTGCTCATCCTCCTCTCTGTAGTCCAGTGGTTCTCAACCTTTTTCTTTCTACTCACGCACCACTTTAAGTCATCCCTATGCCATCAGTACTCTGTGATTAGTAAGGAATTGCTTAAGGTGGGAAGGGAAGGTTGAGATATTTCAGTCACCCAATTGTGACTGAAATATTTGGCTTGAGAAAAATTGTCATTGGCCCATTTCCTTTGGAGTTCTGAAACCATGCACATAACGAGTTCTGAAACCATGCACATAACGAGTCCATTAGGTACGTTTAAAACAGTGGGTTTCAAATTTTTTCTTTCTGCTCACATCCAACCTTAAGCAATTCCTTACTGATCACAGAGCACCTATGGCATAAGGATTACTTAAAATGGGATGTGAATGGGAAGGGAAGGTTGAAAACCACTGCTTTTAGCCAACTCATCATTATTGCCGCTGAGGCCAACTATTGTTATATCATCTGCCAACGATGATTTTGAACAGTGTAGTTGTGAGTCAGCACTGGGAATTGCAGGCTGAATACAAACCCAGACTGACTGTGATCTTTCAGTCAAGTCCTGAATCCGGACGCACAGAGGGGTGTTGAGTCTCAGTGAGAACATTTCATCCAGCAGCCTCTGAGGTATGATCATGTTAAATGCCAAGCTCGCCAATGAACAACAGCCTGGGGTGTGAGGCTTCGTTCTCTCGGTGGGTTAGCACGAAGTGGAAGGTCAAGGCTTCAGCATCATCTGAGGATGACAGGCAAACTGGAATGGGTCCATTGTCGCTGGAAGGTGTGATTTTATGTGTTTCATCACCAGTTCATGATCGTAGAGATCAATGCTTAACTTTTATAAGGTTGCTGGAAATATAAAAGGTTCCATTTGGGGTTTTTTTTGTGGCAAGAACAAAGGCAAGACTTCCTTCAGGATAAGAGCTGTAGATGGTCAAGTTACATTCACCCTGCATTTTACTTTTTCTGTTCCTCTTACATAGTGGAACTTGGTTCCCACGTTGCCTAATGTTAGAAACATTCTTTGTTAACCTAACAGAACAATGCTGTACGTTTCAAACATTAACAGGACCAAGAGTGCAAAATGTCCCTTAAATGTATCACATCGGAATCAGAATTTACTGTCATGAACAAGTCATGAAATTCGTTTTGCGGCGACATCAAAGTGCAAACATTCATATTATAACCATCTTATGACATTAAATTTAAAAAATGCACCAAAAATGAGGCAGTGTCTTTGGTTCATTGATCATTCAGGAATCTGATGGCAGCAGGGAAGAAGCTATTTTTTTGTCATTGAGTGCTCGTCTTTAGGCTCCTGTATCTTTTCCCCGATGGCAGCAGAGTGAAGAGGGTGTGTCCTGGGTGGTGGGGGTCCTTGAGGAAAAAGGCTGCTTTTTTTAAGACACCGCCTCATGTAGATGTCCTCGATGGTGTGAAGTCTGGTGTTTGTTATGTCACAGGCTGAGTTAACACGAGTTAACAACCCTCTGGAATTTCATCTTGTCCTAAGAGTTGGTGCCTCCATTCCAGGCAGTGATGCAACCAGCAGAATGCCCTCCACGGTACACCTGTAGAAGTTTATGAGAGTACTCGGTGACGTACTGAATCTCCTCAGAAACCTCATAAAGTAGAGCCGCTGGCGAGCCTTCTTTGTGATTGCATCAACGTTGAGGCTCCAGGTCAGATCCTCGGAAATGTTGATACCCAGGAATTCGAAGTTCTTGACCCTCTCCACCACTGAGCCCTCAGTGAGGAATGGGCCGCGTTCCCCTGGCTTCCCTTAAAACTGATAGGCTTTTATTCACTATGGAATGGAGGTTCATCCATGATGGTCGACTGTCCTGAACTGGGAAGGGGGCTGTGGGACAGTCACCTTTATTCAGGAGTCTGTGGGAGGGGCCACAAGTACAATCAGCCAATGTCCAGACAGATAAATATACAAACAGTGGTTTACCACAAAAGTCATCTCAATTTTTGGAAATAATAAAAATATATACTATTCATAAAAGCTAAATGCCCAGAAAATGTCTTTAGTGACACTGTATATATGTACCAGCCAAAACACTGAAACACCAAAACTCAACAGGTGACCCAGCATCCATGGGAAAGAAAAAGCAGACAACGTTTCAGGCCTCAGCCCTTCCTCCAACCAGGGAACAGGAACACACTGCTAAAATTCTGGGACTGCTGACCAGGAAGGCCTTACAGGAAAATTACAGAGGTCTGCTCTCCTCTGAGTAAAACCACTGATCAAGGATTCCCATTACTCACTGGAAGTGCACAAATTTAGGCCCAAGTTGAGCCATTCAGAAATTCACACTATTGCTCTAGTTAAAAGTGTCACACCTTAATATAAAAGATTCCTGATGCCCAATAGTCACTGGGCAACAAAAGGTTAAGCATCTTAGCTAAACTCCGTTGCAAATTAATGACCACAAATAAAGGTTAAAGTATTGTTGGTACTGAAGTATCACCTCCGCCTTGATTTTAACCAATCTATAACTAAACACTTGGGACTTAATGTAAGTCATATATTTCTACATATCCAGATAAGAAGCAAATCAATCATTGATTTTTTTTTGTTTAAAAAAAGGTTAACTTGCTGTGATGCGCTGCAGTGTGAACAAACAAGCTCAAACTACGAAGGCTGGACTACAGGCTTTAATTAGCTTAAAACTTGCCCACCAGGTTCAGTATCTCTTCTGGCTCCATGTGCTCTACTCCTACCCAAGGGCCGGAGGGAGCCTTTATACGGGGCCGGTGATTGGCAGGGAGTAGGTGGAGCCAGTCTCCCTGGTTACATCCCTGCAGGTACAATGGGTCGCCCCCTGCAGTAGGCAGGTAGAAATTCAGGCGGGCGCAGGTAGGAATATAGACGTGCGCAGGCAGTCACAGATGGTTGCATCGCTACACTTGCACCTTGGGGTTAGTCTGCAGATGCTGTGATTGTAATTTAATGCACAAAAGTGCTGGAGAAACTCACCTCGATGGGGGGCTTAGGCCCGAAATGTTGGTTACGTGTCTTTGCTACATAATGGACACTGCGTGACCTACTGAGTTTCTCCAGCACTTCTTTTATTAACTTGCTTTACAATGGATGAGGGCATAACTGTAGTGAAAGCTCAGAAACGCTGGTGGAACTCGCAGCATCCATAGATGTAATCAATGTTTCGGGCCTGAGCCCTTCTTTACAGTATGAGCCTAAAGCAGGCAGGTGGTGGGGGGGGGGGGGGGGTGGGGGAGACAAAAGGCAAGGAGAGGAGGGGGAATAATTGTGCTGTTATGAGAAGCAGCTTTCAACAAAAAAAAATTAATACATTGCAAGTTGAAGTCACATTTGGAAATTTGATTTTCTTTCAGGGTTGAAAGTATCACAGCCAACAAAACCTACTCCTTCCTGATTCACACTGATGTTAACATTGGTGATTTGGTGACACTGAAGTTCAAATGGGAGAACTCTGTTGCCTGGGCAAACCTCTGTGGTCTTTGGAGGACTGTGCAAACCTATTTTCCATGGAGCCAGAATAATATGAATCCAGAGCTGATTGTCAAAAAAATAAGAATAAAAGCTGGAGAAACACAACGCAAGTAAGTTATTTTTTTAAAAAACGATGCATCCATTTGTCAGATTAATGTTAATATCATGTACTCAAATCCACTCTCTTGCATTCTTAAATTTACAAGCATCCAAATTAGATTAAGTTATTTGAGGGTATTAACAAGAATAAAATGTGTATTTTTTTTTGGGGGGGGGGGGGTTACAGTAGGAAATCTTTCCTTTTATTTCCAAGTTTACAACAGATCCTTTACAGAAGTTTACACTCATTAATAGTTTGATTTGCCCATTCAATGTATTAGACATGATGAGTCAGACACTCTGGCTTTATCGGCAAGGAAATTTTTTTTTATTGACGAGCCCATATTTATAAACTTAAAATCTTAAAATAATAGCGGTTCAATACATCTTCTAAATATCTGGACGAAATGCCAAGAATAATACGATTTGAAATTGTATTAACGTTTACATCACCCTATAAAGCGTCATGTTGCTAACCAACAATGTGGCATTCATTGACACACTACAACATCTAAACACTCTAAAAATGAGCCCACTGTTACTTGCTTTGAGACCTTGTGAAACATGGTGTCGGTGTGGGTTTGTGAATTATGAGTTAAGTTCCTATTTTGGGTTAGTGAACATACTGATTAGCAACTCCATAATAAACGAATCATTTTTGCACATGTTCTTTCCGTCGGGTTAAGGAAGTCACAGTTATCAATTTGCTCAACCTTGTGTGGGCTGCATTTTAGGAGCTAACAATGTAAGATTATTTGTGAAACGGAGAGAGGGATATGGTGGCCAGCTAGCCAATCAATCGTTCATGAACCATTTAAAGGTCAGGCGATGTTCGCAACCCCTGCCGTGTCATCGCTGTGGCAGGCTGAGGTTAACACAAATTTTTCCATACTTTCCAGAGTAACGTTCTGTTCCCTAAACACCATCAACATGCATCTTCAACCGGCCCAAGAGAAAATGTTTGTAAGGTGCCCAGGTAAAGCGAAACGACGCCACAGAAGACCAAACTGAAAAGGTACCAAGCTGAAACCTAGATCAACGGTGGACAGCATCCATTCAAACTTCTCATACCTGCTCTGGCTTGTACACTCTATCACCAAACAAAAGAGTGAACATTAACCACAACTTCAATAAACAAATTTAATTCTATACACGGATTAAGTCTAATTATTTTGATTGGTAAATGCAGAGTGAAAATAACTTAGCAAAGCGTTTCTAGAAGCTACACGAGGAAGTAAAACAAGCTATTGTCGCTGCCATTCTCAACTTTTCTTTGGCTACAGCCCTCCTCGGGACTCAGCTAAATGTTTATGCCCCCAAGTTTCGGTTTCTTCCATACTCCTTTCCTTCCCACTAGTTTATGTTGCATGAGGTGAAAAGAAAACTTCAATGTGCTGAGGCCCCGGGGTGGGAGGGGGTGGCGAAGGGTTCCCTTTGAGAATGGCTGGTCCACAGAAAACATAATTCAGTAACTAAAATTGAAAATATTAAATCACATTTTGAAGATTGTATCTCCACAAAGAGGCAAAATTATTTCTAATTATTGTACAAGAAAGAAGGCCTGGTTTATGAAATGTAAGAGGCTGGCTTTAAATAGAACTGTAAAGGTTGCGGATAGACTGGGAGCACGAGGTAGCTGCAGCACCCATTAGCTCCTGGGTGCAGTGGCCTGAACGTACCAACTCCTTAGACTCAACAGCAGATTCAAACCTGTTATAACGTGGCACTAACCACTACTACTCCCCTCCTGTTTACTGCTCCTGCTTTGTAGGAGAATTAATAAACTTTACAAAGTATTTTATCTGAAGTATGCCAAATGATTGGTATGTAGTTTCTTTCTCATAGCTGTTTGAGTAGGGTGAAACTTGGTGATGTATCTGGTCACCATGGATGCAGCAATAATTTGGTTAAAAGACTTACCAGATGTCCTCTCATTGGTTCACACTTTACCGAGAAAATGTTAAACCTCTGATTTGGTTGGCTGCTTCACTTTAACAGCTTCCAATAAAGAGAACACTGGGGATTGATGGAAAATGTGGCTGTATTTAATGTAAATCCACAATCATTTTGCTCTGGGCAATTCACTCGACTCCATTCTTTCTCTTGTTGTGACAGCAAGATTGATGGGATCACATTTCAACCATGGTAATGGCTTTTAAGTGTCTTACTGATGTGCCGTGACCCAGAACCACTCCAATGATATCAATAACTAATACAGAACAGTTAGAAAGGAAAGCCTGTGCCAAAGGAACTGAATTCCTTAATTAAAAACTGTAAAATGATAAGTCGTCGCTTCTTGCCTTTTGTTTTGGTCCCCTTCTGTGCAGAGAAATTTTGTTAAAATTCCATATTCATTTCTGGTGAAAGAGTCAGAGATTTGACTTGGGTAAGTGTCACCTATTCTCTTTACGGTCTGAAAAATTAAAATCCCCCAGCATTTTGATAAGGAGACTGATTTAAAAATTAAAACAGCTGATGCGAAAATGATAAAATTAAACATTTCACACCCTGGTTTGAGTTGTTTGCATCTGTAAAGATAGAAATGCAACACTGGCTTCCTGCTTTCACAACACTCGAAGTGCTTGCTGTAACAGATGTCTCGTTGCATGGACAACAGGCTAACTTCTTCACACTCAAAACAATAGGACCACGGTGGACATCTGTCCATTTCCAATCTCCAGCAGATGAGACAAAGCCTGCACTCCAAATCCAATCCAGTTAAATACGACTCTGTTCTTATGGAAGGGTTTTCATGCAGAGACCAATCAGATTGGAGTGAAATAGAAAATGAGAGTTTGTACATGAGATAATAACCTCCAGGAAGAGCTGTGGGTCAAGCTGCATGACCGCGGGGATGAGCCTCGGGATTGGGGAGAAGACAGAAGGGGTGCCCAAAGGTGAAGGAAGCAGTGTAAGCGAGCAGGGGTTCGCGCCAGGCTGAGAGTGGACCCCCCCCCCCCCGCCACCCGGCTCTCCCGTCCACCCTGCTCGCCAACGTCTGTTCCCTGGTGAACAAAATGGACCGCATCCAACTCCGGAGGTTTGCGCAGCATGTGTACAGTGTTACAAGTCCAGAGGACCCCAAAACCCAGCAGTAATAGAGATACACCACGACAAAGGGTTACTTAAATTATCTTTTTTTTCATTTTATTTTTTAATTATGTATTGCACAGTTTACATTTCTTTCTTGTTTACATTTCTCTCTTTTGTATATGTATCTTTTCTTAAGTAAAGTGTTCTTGCACTACTAATAAGTGGAAATTCTGCCTGGCCCACAGAAAAAGGAATTATGTATGTATGTATGTCTTCTTTGGCTTGGCTTCGCGGACGAAGATTTATGGAGGGGGTAAATGTCCACGTCAGCTGCAGGCTCGTTTGTGGCTGACAAGTCCAATGCAGGACATGTACTCTGACAATAAAATCTGAACTTTGAAGTGACATCACTTGTCCAATCCAGTGGTCTCTCCACGCACGGAGCATCGAGTCGTTGGAGACTGGGACATTGTTCATGTTGAGCCAAGTATCAGGACTGGGGTTTGACAAGGTGCAGAGGGCTCACAAAGGCCCTCGGACACTGAAAGCTCCCTGATGGTGTCGGAGGTTCCCTGGCCTTTAAACTGGCTTTGCTCGTTGGGGCCAGGGCCACTGCGTGGGCTGCTAGCTTTTGTTTGCGTTCGCCGCCCAGAGCGCTGGCTCGATCACCGCGGCAGAGGCCACCACACTTCTACCCTTTGCCTCTTTTGTGCTTGACTTTTATCCCCTCTGAGTTTTCTCTTTTAACTTAGGCTTTTACTTTTTCACTCTTCTCTTTTTCTTTATCCATCCCTCTCCAATCTGTTGAACCCACCCTCCATTTAAAGCCCTGTCCACAGCCCTAGTTATGCGATTTGCCAGGATCCAGGTCCCATCACAGTTTAGATGGAGCCCTTCCCCTATGAACAGTTCCTTCCACCAATTGTGGTGCCAATTTCCCATGAATTAGACTCCACTTTTCCCACACCAATCCTTGAGCCGCGTATTTAACTCTCTTATTCTTCGAGACCTTGTGCCAATTTGCACATGGCTCAGGTAGTAATCCAGAGAGGACCACCTTTTTGGGTCTACTTTTTAATTTGGTCTCAAACTCCTCCTTAGAAGAACCTCTTTCCTGGTTCTACCTACATCGTTGGTACCCACAAGGACCACGATAAATGGATCTTTCTCCTCCCACTGCTGGTCGGATAAGATGTCCCGAATCCAGGCAACACAGACTTCGGGACGCTCTATACCTGCGACAGAGAACATTGTCTGCTCCCCTAACTATACTATCCCCAATTCCCACCACATTTCTCTTCAGTCCCCACTCTTGAATGACTTCCTAAACCACGGTGCTACGGTCAGGTTGGTCATCCTTCCTATAGCCCCCACTCTTAACCACACAAGGAGCAAGAATCTCAGATGTGAAACAAGATCAAGGGCTGGGGCTCCTCGGGAACTCTCCCTTGCATCCTACCACCTGCCTCACTCGCAGTCACCCCCCTCTTGTCCCTGACCACAGGCCAAATGTGAGGCAGCTATTTTAATGGGCGTGACTGCCCCCTGAAGCACAGGCTCCAGGTCCCTCTCCCCCTCCCTGATGTGTCGCAGGGCTTGGAGCTCAGATTCCAGGTCATCAATTTTTTTTTTAGTATTTTTTTCATATTTTTATTATTTTAAGGTGTGGCCAATTGTGTATTTTTAAATGAACAGATGACAAGATGCTTAAAAGGATTATTTACCATCCTAGACCTTCTCATTCTCTGCCTTTACATTGCTTGTTTTTTTTCATTTTTAATTTTTGCACTGAATCACATCAATAACAACATCCACAAACGATCATCAACAATATATACATAATGACATTTTTTCTTTTCCCCACCTCCTCTCTCCCCTTCCCCACCCTCATCAAAAATCAATAAATGATAAAACACTTAAAACAAAGAAATAACCAAAAAAAAGGAAAAAAATGGTATTGTCGACTTTCACATATTTAAATCTTATTCTGCTCATAATTATGTTGTTTTACGAGATGGAGGTTTGTGGTCGGCATTCCCAGACATATTTTATGTACGATTCCCAAATTTGTTCAAGTAATGTACACTTGTCTTTCAGATTGTATGTAATTTTTTCTAATGGAACACACTTGTTTATTTCTGTAAACCACTGTTGTATTTTAAGGTTTGTTTCCAATTTCCAGGTTGTCATAAAACATTTTTTGGCTACTGCTAATAAATTTTATTTGGGCTTTGTCTAATTTTAGTCCTAATTTTTTGTCTTTTATATTATTTTACAGAAAATTTTTTGGATCTTTTGGTATATTTTTTTTGTAATTTTGTTTAATATTAGGTTTAGATCTTCCCAGATGGTTTTTACTTTTGAGCAAGTCCAAATTGCATGTAATGTTGTTCCAATCTTTTTTTTGCAACGAAAACATCTATCTGAAGCTGTTGGGTACCATTCTTTTAATTTCTGAGGATAATATATAATCTGTGTAGCCAGATATATTGAATCATACATAATCTACTATTCATCATGTTCCTCATTGTTCCTGTACATAACTTCTCCCATGTTTCATTCTTTATCTCTGTGTTTAAATCTTTTTCCCAACTTTGTTTCGGTTTATACTTTATTTCATCTTCTTCTTTATATTGTTATTTGACGGACATGTTTGTAATAAATTTTTTAATTCTCATTGTGTCTGTGATTAAATATTCATACTTTCTGGTCATCTCAAACTATTTCCCAATATATCTTTTATATAAGTTACAATATGTAAGTATTGTACTTTGTGTTATTCCATATTTATAGACAATAGACAATAGACAATAGGAGCTGGAGTAGGCCCTTCGGCCCATCGAGCCAGCACCGCCATTTTACAGATCATGGCTGATCACTACCATCAGTACCCCTTTCTAGCCTTATCCCCATAACCCTTAACTCCTTTGCCCACTAGAGTCTTATCTAACTCTCTTTTGAACATAATCAGCGAATCTGCCTCTACCACCCTCTGTGGCAGAGCATTCCACAGATTCACACTTCTCTGGGTATTTATCTTTTAATTACTCAAATGTTAATAAATTATTTCCCAAAAAGCAATCTTCTATTTTCTTGATTCCTTTTCTATCCCATTACTTGAAAAATAAATTGTCTATTGTAAAGGGGATTAATAGGTTTTATGTTAATATCATTTTTGGTATTTGATCATTTATCTTTTTTTCTTCCAGGTGTATTTTGTCCATAATTTAAGTATGTGATGTAGTACTGGTGAATTGTTATATTGCACCAATTTTTCATCCCATTTATAAAGTATGTGTTCTGGGATATTTTCTCCCAATTTGTCTAATTCTATCTTAGTCCAGTCCGGTTTTTCTCCTCTCTGATAGAAATCTGATAAATACCTTAATTGTGCCGCCCTGTAGTAATTTTTGAAGTTTGATAGCTGTATCAAACTGTGCCAACTTGCCAACTTTGTTTGTAACTCCATGTTAATTTTTCTAGTGCTATTCTTGATTTCTTACCTTTCCATAAAAAATTTCCTTGCTATTTTCTTCAGTTTTGCAAAACAAATTCTCCTTCAGGGGGATTGGTAACATTTGGAATAGATATTGCACTCGTGGGAACACGTTCATCTTAATACAGTTTACTCTTCCTATTAAAGTTAACAGTAGTTCTTTCAAATTCTCTAAATCTTCCTGTATTTTTTTTAATTAATGGTTCATAATTTCATTTGTATAAATGTTTTAGGTTGTTATCTATTTTGATACCAAGGTAACATATCACCTGTGATTGCCATTTGAAAAGGGTAGTTTTTAAAATTCTGGATAATCAGTTTTGTTCATTGGCGTCACTTCACTTTTATTGGTGTTAACCTTGGACCCTGATATCTCTCCATATTCTTTCAGTTCTATATGTAGTTTTTTATTGACTTAACTGGTTCTGTTAAATATAGTATGATCTCATCTGCAAAAAAGTTGATTTTATATTCTTTCTCTTTTATTTTTATTCCTTTTATCATAGTTTCCTTCCTTATCAACTCAGTTAGTAGTTCAATAACCAAAGCGAACAGTGAAGGGGATAATGGATATCCCTGTCTTGTTGACCTGCTTAATTTAAAGTGATCTGATACATATCCATTTATTACCACATTTGCTAACGGTGCATTATATAATGCTCTAATGGAGTTAATAAATTTTTCTGGTAGTTTAAATTTTTGTTACACTTTAAACACATAGTACCACTCTACCCTATTGAAGGATTTCTCTGCGTCTAACATAACAGCTACCATTGGCATTTTATTTGTATGTGCTGCATGTATTAAATTAATAAGTTTACAAACATTATCAGCTGCTCATCTTTTTTTAACAAATCCACTTTGGTCTTGCCTTACTAGTTTTGGTACATAATCATTCAGTCTGTTTGCCAGTAATTTTGCTTTTAATTTATAATCTGTATTCAATAATGGTATAAGTCTGTATGAAGATGGCAATAGCGGGTCTTTCCCCTCTTTTGGGATTACTGTAATTATTGCTGTTTTACATGATTTTGGTAAGTTTTGGGTCTCTTCTACTTGATTTATTACTTCTAGGAGGGGAGGGATTAATAGATCCTTAAAAAACTTTATAAAACTCTATAGGGAATGCATCTTCACCTGGTGTTTTATTGTTTGGTAGTTTTATTAATATATCTTGTTTTTCTTCAGTCTTAAAAGGTTCTGTCAATTTAATTTGTTCTTCTATTTGTAGATGTGGTAGTTCAATGTTAGATAAAAATTCATCAGTTTTGTCATTTTTTTCTTTTATTTTCAGTTCGGTGTAATTGTTTATAGAATCTTTTAAATTTTTCATTAATCTCCAATGGATTATTATGTGATCCGGTTATCATCTTTTCTTGTCGCGAGAATGGTTCTTTTAGCTTGTTCTGTTTTAAGTTGCCAGGCCAATATTTTGTGTGTTTTCTCTCCCGGTTCATAATATTTTCAATTTGTTTTCATTATATTTTTCTCTACTTTATATGATTGTAATGTTTCATATTTTAATTTTTTCTCTGCCAGTTCTATCTTTTTCTCTGTATCTTCTTTCCGCTAATTCCTTTTCTATAATCGTTATCTCTTTTTCCAACTGTTTTACTTCCCGATTATATTCCTTTTTAATTTTAGTCGTATAGCTAATTATTTGTCCTCTAAGGCCTTCATTGTATCCCATAAAATGAGTTTATCTTTTACTGATTCCATAGTGGTTACGACTCAGAAGGGTTCTTGTTGCTCTTCAGCGAGAGTTTTTCTTATTTTAGATGACCACAGAGTTCCTTTCTGTTTCACCTGTTCGAAGAGAAACACCAGACAGCCAATCCTCTCCTTTGACCAGGCCGTCTTCCAAAACTTGCCAACTTGTCCCTCTGGAACTGATGTCTGTGTCTCTTCCCCCCACCCCCCATCTCTCTCTCTCTCTCTCTCTCTCTCTCACTCCCTCTAACTCTGAGAGCAAAGCCTGTTTTTTTTGGGCTCTCTGCCTGCAAAGATCACATGACCTTCCAGACAGTAAGTTCTGTTTTCCAGACAAAGCTGCTACTGCCTGTTGTTACATTTGCTGCCTTTTGCAAATAACTGTCCATCATGAGTCTGAGCTCTCTTGCAAAAGCTCCTGATTTTAAGTGTTTGTGTGTGTGTCCTGCTCCAACAAACCTTTCCCAATTTATCTCCCAAACACCTCTATATACTCTGTCACAACAGCAACTGAAGCATGGCTCAGCGACAGGATCCTAGAGACCGCCATTCATCTGGATGGGCTCACTTTATTTTGGGGTAACAGAGATGCTGCTCAGTGTGGGAAAGTCTGTGGTGGTGGCCTGTATGTTTACATCAAGACAGAATGGTGTAAGGATTCTACACGAGTGTCCAGTCATTGCTCAGCATTGGTGGAATTTCTGACTATCAGATGTCGGCCATTTTATCTCAGTGGGAATTCACCACTGTCCTCACAGTTGGAGTGTACATGCACCCCACCCCCCCAGAGCTAGCGCTAAGGAGGTGATCTGGGAACTGTAAGGGGCTCAAAGCGAACTGCAGATCGCAAACCCTGAAGGACTGATCATTATTGCTGGGGATTTCAACCAGGCGAACCTCATCAGGGCTACCTAAATTCCAAGAGTACGAGGACTTTGACACGAGAGGAGTGAATACATTGGACTATGAACATTTCCAATGCGTATCGGGAAGACCACATCTCTGTACTGCTAACTCCAGAATACAGACCGCTCGTCAGACACTCTATTTCTAAAGCAGGATAAAACCTGGCCAGCAGGGGCTATTCATATGCTTTGAGCGTACTGACTGGCACATGTTCAAGGGAGCAGCAACCGATGCCAACTGCATCAACCTGGAGGAGTAGATGACATCAGTGACCAGCTACATCAGTAAGTGTACTGATGTACCCAAGACCATCATAACTCGCTCTAATCAGAAACCAGGGATGACCGTGAAGATGTGTGTGCTGCTTAGGCGCTGAGACTCTGCCTTCAGAGCAGGTGACAAGGTAGCCCTAGCTATTGTGAGAGCCAAGCTAAGGCCATCAGGGAAGTAAAGTGTGAGCATGCCCAGCGTATTCATACCCACTTTCAGGACAGCAAGGATACATTATGCATTCGGAGGGGCATCCAAGATATCACCAAAGATGTCTACACTTCAAAGCCGCCACCTTTATCCCTGTGCCGAAGAAGTCGTCAGTGTCCTGCCTCAATGACAACCGGCCTGTCACACCCACGTCTACCATCATGAAGTGCTTTGTGAGTCTCGTCATGGCACATATCAAGCTCCTGTTGCCCCCCACCCTCACTGGACCCCAAATATAGATCCAATCGCTCTACCATCACCATCGCCACTGCCCTCCATCTAGTCCTCACCCACCGAGAAACTGATTTCAGAGATTGTTTCTTAATATGGGACATATTAAAGACATAATTAAGGGCCAGATCATTTGATATACCAAAAGCATTAAAGTGGGACATGTGAAGGAGGTTAGCACCCAAGAACAGGAGGTTGCTCATTTGGAAAAGGATTAACAAAGAGCGGGTACACAGGAATTTGGTGTACAACAAGCTCAAATACAATACATTTACAAACATATAAAACAGAAAAGCTGATTTTAATATCTAGAGAGCAGTATTAAGGACTGGGGGAGAAGGCCCACAAAGTCTTGTCCTTGCAGGTGAGGGTGGAAGAGGCCTCAAGAACAATTAAATGCGATTCTGATAGGGGAAGGCAAGAGCTCAAATAAACCAAAAGAAATAAATGATACATTTGAAAGATTGTACAAGGAATTGTATAAATTGAAATTAAGGGGTGATCCCAACAAAATAGATGTTTTCTTGCTTTCATTGGACCTACCAAATTTAGATCAGGAAGAGCGAAAGGGGCTGAATGCTGCTTTCTCTGAAGAGGAAATCGCAGAGACGCTGAGCTCTTTGCAAGCTGTCAAATCACTGGGAGAGGATGGCTTCCCTGCTGAATTTTATAAGGAGTTTTAAGATCTGCTAATGCCCCTTCTTATGAAGGTGATGGACCAGGTGACAGAGATGCATACCCTCCTGAAGTCTTTCTCAACAGCAAACATCACTGGGATCCATTGAGCTCTGCCTCATATAGACCCATCTCATTACTAAATAGACTATAAAATTATTGCAAAAGCATTGGCTAACAGGTTGGCAAAATATTTGCCAAAATTAGCAAATCCAGAAATGAGCTGAATTTGTAGAAAGGAAGCAGTCAGGAAGCAATATAACTAGACTTAATATAGTTCATCTTGCACAGTCGGGGTGGATCTGGGAGTGGCAGTATCTCTGGATGTGGAGAAAGTCTTCAACAGACTGGAGTGGGATGCTTTGTTCAAGGTACTGGAAAAATTTGGATTGGGTCAAACTTTTATTAATTGGGATGAAGACACTATATCATAAACCCCAAGCAAAAGTTATTACAAATGGGCAGATGTCTCCAGTGTTTCCATTGAGCAGGTCCAATAGGCAGCGCTGTTCATACTGGCAATTGAGCCACTGGCAGAAGCCATTCAGCAGGATCCAGACATAAAGGGGTTCAGGATGGGCCAGGTGGGACACAAAATCAACCTTTTTTGCTGATAATGTGTTAGTGTATTTGACAGACCCTGAAGGGTGGGGGAGGAGGGGGGTTATTGGCCACACTGAAGACCACACTGGAAGATTATGGGAATGTCTCAGGGCAAAAGGTAAATCTGGACAAAAGTGAAATTAAGCCTTTGACAAATGGAGATTATAGATTATATCAACATGGAAATCAATTCTAATGGCCCCAGGAAGGCATTAAGTATTTGGGGGTAAAAATAGATAAAGATTTATGTAATTTATGCAAATGTAATTATCTCCCTTTGCTCTGGAAGATTGAGGAGGACATTGATAGATGGGAC
Source organism: Narcine bancroftii (assembly GCF_036971445.1). NCBI lineage: Eukaryota > Metazoa > Chordata > Chondrichthyes > Torpediniformes > Narcinidae > Narcine > Narcine bancroftii. The sequence goes on from NC_091482.1 coordinate 46,326,849, forward strand.
TCTGCCCATAACACAGGTGGGAAGATTTAACTGTCAGAGTGAAGGTGATGCTAAGACTCCAGTATCTTCTTCAGTTGTTACCAATTCCATTGCCATAGGGTTTCTTTAAGACACTGGGAAAATGTGCCACAAGGTTCTTGTGGAATAGTAAGGTGGCTAGAAAGTTGACATGGGATCACAATTTGGTGGGGGGGAGGGGTTAAAATTACCAGATTTTTTAAAATATTATTGGGCAGCCCAAGCAAGGTTTATCATCTCACTATTTGAGGGGGGGGGGGCTCTTCCCTCCCTCCCTCCTGGGCACAAATTGAACTAGATGCAATAGGTGAAATGATGGCAGGAGAATTTATATACAAATGAGATACCAAATTTATTTCAAAGAAAACAGACCCAGACTAAAGTATATTCTTCAGACATGGTAAACAATAAATCAATGTATTGGATGGAAGGTGGGGATATCTCCCAAAATGCCTTTGTCCCAGAAGTTGATACCCTTGGCTCTGGGAAATAAGATTCTGGACACCTGGTGCCAGAAGGGGATCAGGTGTATCGAGGACTGTTACAAGCAAAGGCAGCTCATGTCATTCAAGCAGTTGAGAAACAAATATGGTCTGATTAATAGAATATTCTCCTGCTATCTGAAAATAAAATCTTTTTTAAGGGGAAAAACTAGGACCATCTATGACCCTACCTCAGTCTAGTAATGTGGAGATTCTAATTCGACAAGGGAATGTATGTAAATTTTTTTCTCGGATGTATTACATATTCCAAATGAACGCCAGAAGCCGGGCTTACACAGGTTGAGGGAGAGTTGGGAGTCAGACCTGGGCACAACAGTAATGGCAAGACCTGTGTCTGGACAGTGTGACTGGGGTCATTAACGCCAGATACAGGTTGGTGCAATATAACTTTTGGCACCAGCTGTACCTCACACCACAAAAATAACATAAATCAAAGGGAGACATTTCAGAAATGTGTTTTAGGTGTGGTGTGGAGGTGGGAACCTTTGTCCACTCCACCTGGCTTTGTACAAAGGTGAGATCCTTCTGGGAAGAACTGGGGGACATTCTGAAAAAAAATTACAAAAGTGGATTTTCCACAAGATCTCGAGTTGTACCTTTCGGGAGACATTGGAAATGTGAGTTTTCGACTGTCCAGTTATCAAATTCAGTTTTTGAAGGTTGTCTTAGAGATCACCAGGAAGTGTATAATGGTCACGTGGAAGTCTGACTCCCAACTAAAAACCACGCAATGGAACATGGAAATGCAGACTCGCATTCCCCTGGAGATCACTTACAATTGTGAAAGTGTGGCAGCCATATCTGAAATACGTCGGCTCCCCCTCCCCGTGAAATAAGGATATTATAAAAACCTGTCCCAGTAGGGAAAAGAATCGGGTTAAGGAAATGGAACACGGCACTGGGAACGTGAGTGTTTTTAGACCTTGCTTTAGTTTGTTCTACATCAGTTTTTTTTTTAAGTTTTCCTTTCATTCCTTACTTGTGTTATTTGGTTATTAGGTTGTTCCTTTTTTTTAATGTTTTTGAACCCCTCTGAACCCCCACTCATATTGATATAATGTATAATCGGCCTGGGGGCAAGGGGAGGGGGTGGGGAATAAAACTCAGACTCTACATTCCATGAATGTTGGAAAATATTATATTGGTTGTTGGAATTACTTTATGAGCCTGTAAAAAAATCAAAATATTTAAAAAAATCATACCTCAGTACCTGATAAGGACGTTGAACCTGCTGGGTCCAAACACCTCCCTCTGCAATTGGATTCTTGACTTCCTGTCGGGGAGACCTCAGGCAGTCCAGATCGGAAACAGACCATTAGACTGAACACACCCCCACCATCCCCTCCTCCCCCCAAGGGTCGTGTGCTTAGCCCAGTGGTTCTTAACATTTTTCTTTCCACTCAAATACCACTTTAAGTAATCCCTATGCCATTGGTGCTCTGTGATTAGTAAGGGATTGCTTAAGGTGGGATGTGAATGGGAAGGGAAGGTTGAGAATCACTGCTCTAGACCCAATTGTTACTGAAATATTTGTCTTGAGAAAAATTGTCATTGGCCCATTCCCTTTGGAGCGATGAAACCGTGCACATAACGAGTCAATTAGGGACGATTAAAACAGTGGTTTTCAAACCTTTTCTTTCCACTCACATCCCACCTTAAGCAATTCTTTACTAATCACAGAGCACAGATGGCATAGGGAATACTTAAAAGTGGGATGTGAGTGGAAAGAGAAGGTTGAGAACCACTGGCTTAGCCCAGTGCTGACTTGTGACTGTACAGCGAGACACAGCTTGAACCATATCATCAAGTTTGCAGATGACATGGTCACGGTGGGCCTTATCAGTGAGAACAATTAATCAGTGTACAGGGATGAGGTGCAGTCGCTAACAGACTGGTGCACAGCCAACAACCTGTATTTGAACGTTAATAAAACAAGAGATGGTTGTCGACTTCAGGAGGGCCCGGGGTGGGGGAGAAACACGCTCTGTTGACTGTTGAGGTCATCAAGAGTACCAAGTTTCTTGGAATGCACCTGGTGGAAAATCTCACTGGTCCTATCACTCCAATCCCATAGCCAAGAAAGCTCAGCAGTGCCTCTACTCCCCGTGAAGGCTGAGGGAAGTTCATCTCCCACCCTCGATCCTCACTACGTCCTACAGAGGATGTATTGAGAGTATTCTGAGTAATTGCATCACTGCCTGGATTGGAAACTATACCATCTCAGACCCTGCAGGGGATAGTGGAGTCAGCAGAGATTATTGGGGTCTCTCTTCCTAACATGACATGCATCTACAACACACTATGCTCGTGGAGGGCAAATAACTTTTCTCTCTTCTGCCATCTGGAAGGAGGTACCGTAGCATTCGGGCTCACACATCCAGACTGTGCAACAGTAGTTTTCTCCCAAGCCATCTGGCTCCTCGATTCCTAGAACATAGTAAATCATGGATTTTTATTGTATTGTGTTTTAATATTTAACTCTCATTTATGTCTTGGAGAAAGGCTATCTTGTCCTTACTGTGCATTGCATTGGCAGTCATGGTATGAATGACATATACAGGTGACTTGACTTGATAGCAAGTGCACCTATCTGTGCTAGAAATATGTCAATGGTAGACACTTGTACCCTACCCCAGATATTAGCCTAAAGAGAATTACAGTAAAACCCTCGGTATCCAGCACCTATGGGGATTGGTAGATGCCAGGTAAGTGTATTTTTCAATTGCTTAAGACTTACTCTTACAATGCCAAACTGATACACCTGCATTCAGTATAAACCATTTAAAAGAAAAAAATACAATACTGTACTTACACTGACAAACTCCACCTGCACAAATATATGAACCTTAAAGCATTTTACTTCATTTTCAGTCACATTCTTTGAAGACATTTAACCATCACTGCATCTGCAGGTTCCTCCCCCTCCACAGAGCCACCCGAAATCCAAACAATAACATTATAGATAATTAACCCTTCCCCCCACCACCCAAGTTTACAGGTAAAGCCTCTGACTGGGACAACTCTAACCAAACAGGGTAAAAGAGACACTTTAAGAGAGTCACCCCAACGATGAGCGGCACCGCCCAGCACCTCATCCTGGGTGAAGCCATTGCTGTTTCACACAACTTTATTCAAACAGCTGCTACAAACAAAGCCCGACCAAGGCCCTCCCTCCAGTGGCTGAATATTTGCTCCCATTTTCACCATAGGTTTATGTGTTGCTTCAGAGAACATGAACTCTTGACAATTTTAAACGTTTGCATTTTTTCCCTATTATTTTGTTCTTATCTATCTATTTATCTGTTTGTTTATTTATTTATTTATTATTTGCCTGTTGTTTGAATTCCAGATACCAGGGGCTTTACTATATAATCAGTTATTGGAGATTCGAAGTAGCTTTTAATGGTCAATTTTATCCAATGCATTGTAACCCGCTACCGTTCTGTAGTTGAAAATCCCCGATTAAAAATGCTGAAGGCTCTGCAAGAATGCGCGGAGAACAAGTAAACATTTGCGTCTCGTTTAGGTCCCACCAAAACAAGAGGAAAATCCTGGAGGTCTGGGAAGATGGTTACTAGCCCACTGACTCACCCAGTTGTTGGATGTGGGAAGTTAAAAATTATAAAGGGATCCTGATTTGGGCCAAAATCCATCGTTTTCAAATAACCTGAGTTGTTTAATAGGGAATAATCCTTTTGTGCTAGTCTATCAGAAAACAAGGCAGGAAAGAAAACCATCTTCAAGAAGGAACACCAGAATATGTTTATTAGAGCCAGATTTTGGGGACACTTCAAATGCTGTACGCCTTGTTGTACAAAGGCAAGGTTTTTACAAATTTACTACACAAAAATGCCAGAAAAACTCAGAAGGTCACACAGCATTTTGATGAAGATACATAACCAATGTTTCGTCAAAGTGTGAGGAAAAAGGTTAAAACAGTAGGGAGAGGAGCTGCAGGCTCAGAGGGTCGTCGGTGGATAAGGGTAGGAGGGCAGAAAAAAAGCTGGGAAGTGATGGGGGAGAGGGGTATCTCTCTGAATGGAGAGGGAATGAGGGTGGGGATCTGGAGGAAAGAAGACAGAGAAATAGAGAGAGCAGCAAGTCATCATTTGTCTCAATTTGCAGATGATACCAAAATAGGTGGTGGTAGGGGAAGTGGTGCTGAGGATACCAAAAGGCAGCAGAGAGACTTGGATAGGAGAATGGGGAAAGAGGTGGCAGATGAAACACAATGAAATGTTGGAAAGTGAACGGTCATGCTCTTTGGTAGAAGAAATAGATGGCCAGACTATTATTTAGAAGGGGAGAAAATTCAAAATTCTGAGGTGCAAAGGGACTTGGGAGTCCTCGTGCAGGAAATTCTAACAGTTAACCTCCAGGTTGAGTCAGTGGTGAAGAAAGCAAATGCAATGTTGGTATTCATTTCCAGAGGAATGGCACACAAGAACAGGGATGTAGTATTGAGTCTCTCTAAAGTGCTGGTGAGACCTCACTTGGAGCACTATGTACAGTTTTGGGCACCTTATTCGAGAAAAGATGTGCTGGTATAGGAGAGGGTTTACTAGAATGATAGCAGGAATTAAAGGGTTTGTATTTGAGGTATGACTATCTCTACTCCTTGGAGTGCTAAAGGATGGGGGTGGGGGGTGGGGGGAACATTTCATAGAGGTTTTTCAAATGCTGAAAGGCCTGGACAGAGTAGATGTGACAAGGATGTTTCCCATGGTGGGGGATTCTAGGACAAGAGGGCATAATTTCCCGATTAAAAAGGCATCAATTTAAAACAGAGATGCCGAAGAATTTCTTTAGTCAGAGAGCCTTGAGTCTGTGGAACTTGTTGCCATTTAAGGCAGAAACTGATAGGTATTTGATTCGCCGGGGCATCAAGGATTTACAGGGAGAAGGCTGGGGAGGGGGGCTGAGTGGATGGATCAGCTCATGATTAGAATGGCAGAGCAGACTCAATGGGCCAGTGGACCCACTCCTGCTCCTAGACCTTGCAATCGTTCTTTACAGCAAAAATGGACAAAATAGCTAGAGAGATCTTTATACGAGAAATTTTAGTCATCTTCAGGACACTGCTCAGGATAAAAGAAAAACTATACAATTTAAATTCTTTCAATCAAATGCCAACCTACCCTACCTTACACATTGTGACGTGAAGCATTCCAATTTTTGACGATATTCTAGTGATACTATCTGAAACATTGATCAACGTTTCTCAATCGGTGGTCCCCAATATTACTGATACAATAAGCAAGTACAGAAAAACCCTGGCATCTGGCACCTAAGGGGATTGGTAGATAAGTGAATTTTCTGGTTGCTTGAGACCGTGCGTTGCGTGATTGGCAAACGGTGAGCCACACCAATTTTAAACGTCCGTACTTTTTAACCTATTTATTTTCTGCAATATTTTTGCCGATTGCTTGAATTCCAGATAACAGGGGTTTTTACTGTAAATATGCAAAATAAAGTTGTAAATTTATTAACAAAATTACAAAATTCTCAAAGTACGTCCCCACCACAACAAAACAAAAATGACAGTAGGGAGGAGCTCATCCTTGTGGTCTGTGGGTGAAAGAACAACCTTGGATGAAGCAAGGAAGTACTCATTTAAGATCTTCATTAATACAGTAGAATCCCTATTATCCTACACCTACAGGGAATGCAGATGCCAGATATGCAAATTTTCTGGTTGCTTGAGGCTCTGAAAATGCCTAACTAATACACCTGCATTAAGAATACAGTTTTCCGCTGCTCCCGCTCCAACTCACCCTAATTAATTTAGAGGTTTAAGATTATATTTGTAAATTTGAGATTTAATTACTCAATGAATGATATATGATAAATTCAGGTAGGCTTTTTTCCTACTTTTTTTGGGGAGGGAGGGGGAAAATATAAAATTATGTATTCTTTTTGCATCATTTTATTATTCTATGTGATTATGGATAAGCATGCTGTATTTGTCATTGATGCAAATGAAAAATAACATTTTCAAAATAATACACAGGGCAAAATGTAATTTTCTAATTAAATGTAGCATTTAATTATGTGAAGTTCATTTTAATCAGGTAACTGTAATTCCTGTAACTTACATAATTTGAATATGTAACAGTGTTGCGCCAACCACTACGCTGGCCATCATAATTAAGACCCTGCCACCAGTACTGATAGACCCTGACTAATATAAAGACTCTGACAAGGCAGGGATAGGGAGACACTTTGGGAGAGTCGCCCAGCAGTGAGTGGCATCGGCCAGCTCTTCATCCTGGACACCACCATTTTATTCAAACACAACTTTATACAAACAGCTGCTGTGAGCGGGGCCCAGCCGGGGAGCTCAGCTGGCTGAACGTTTGCTCCCATCTTCACCAAGGGGTTGTGTGTTGCTTTGGAGAACATTTACTTTTACAATTTTAAACTCTTATTTAAAATTGTATTTATTCTTATTTAGCTTAAATTCTATTTAATAATTTCCTCAATTTTTTTTTGCCGGGTTTCTGGTTGATTGTGTGCCGGATAATGGGGATTTTACTACACTAAGGTGGTCTGTGGGTGAAAGAACAGCCTTAAATGAGGTTAAGATCTCCGTTAATACTCAGTTTCAACACCATGATGCTGAAGGAGGCCCAATTTCTCACAGGACAACAATTATTTGGGCTTCACAATTAAGATTAACTTCAATAAGACATTCATTTGGTTGCTCGAGTCTATTCTTTATTAATGCAATTCAAGTACTTTAAAAACTTACATGTCTTTGCACAATACTTTCAGCAACTTTTAGTAAAAATTTTGCTCCGTGAACAAAAAGATACTGTATAAAACACAGCGGGCAATAAAATACGACAGTAGTATTGTTTATCTCCGAGGATTCTGAATTCCCATCAGGACTAATCTTTGAAATGCATGGTTCAGTGCTCATTTCCTGAAGGTTTCAAACCAAAGTAAAATGGACACAGCAGTAAAGTCCTGCCTTCGCCCTGCCACAGGATAATACACGAAAAAAAAATTGACAATGAAATGTCTATCCCTCGAGATTCTATTTAAATGTGCTCTTTTTGTAAAGCCCCATCATTGCTTGAAACAGTCCCACTTCCATCCCACACAATTGTAAAATGATGATTCCAAAGTAAAAAGAAACATTTCCAACCATTAAGATCATTCACGATTCCGCAGAATCGCAGGTGAATTGTTGGGTTTCCAATACAAAATTCTTTTCTAAATCATGTACAAAAAGTTGTATTTGAAAAATGTTCTTGACTACTGTACAAGTTTTTTTTTAAACCATTTAAAAGAAAATAGATCATGCTATTTTAGAGTTTGGCCTGTCTGCCAGACATCCAATTTTTTTTTTTAATATGTTCAAGTAAACACTTTTGTTGAATTTATAATTTGCAGTTCCAGCAATTTCAAATTCTTCGCAAGTTGAAATATCTAAACTCTCTTCAAAGAGCTGTTGCTCTTTGTTCAAAGGAGCGCTGCTGTTCAGTGGTTGCCCTTGTAATTATTAGAATTCACAGAAGTATGCATTTAAAAAAAATATAATCCCAAGTTTTAAACACAAATTCCAAAATATAAAAATGATTTGTCACAATTCTTTCAAACACTTCATAAAGCAAAAGCTGAAAATGTTATTCAGGAAAATCTGCACCAATTTTCAGCAAAATTTAGAATGCACTAGCTGATTCAGTCCTAAAATTAAATGAAATATTGTCAAACATTTACACTAACTGAATCAATAATTTATTAAAGACATGAATTACGACGATAACATCCCCAATCCAGAGCATTCATTCTATACCTGGACATGCCAGAAGTTGTCCGTTCCTGGTCTCAGATGGCAAAGTGGAGGCAATAAAGATCGCAAATTGAAAGCCAAATTTCATGGATTGACTGTATCAGAGCTGCCATCAGGAGATGGGTCTTTCACTTCCGACACGGCAATGAAACAGCAATTATTTGTTATTGTAAAAAGCAGAAATGTATCCATTACAACTAAGCTGATAACAAATTTCTCACCAACATCTTCAGGAAGAAACATGTTACGAGTAAGTGGTATAAACCTATGTTCGGGAAAAACCAATCTGTTAATTTATCAAATAAGTTTCTAAATTGCTGCGTTATACATCAAAGCTTGAAATTGGCAGCATTAACAACATTACCTATAATCGCAGGGCTTCGCAATGGCAAAGATCACAAATGGCCCAAGTGCAGAATGATCTCGTGTAATTTTGATGCCTCGTCAACAGAAAAACTTTCCAAGCATGATTTAATAAAATCCAAAACATGATCTGATCATAAGACTGGATTAGAAGGAACACTGAGGATTTAATTTCCTCCATTTGTAAATTGGAGGCCGAATCCATCATAAGTAATCCAAATCCCTCTAATATTAGAACCTAAAAACTTTCTATCAGATTTGAGACAATGACAGGAACAGGTTTTCTTTGGAGCGAAATTTCCTGCTGTAGGCACTGGGAAGATCCAAGGCAAACGCTTCAGTTCTAGCGTCTCATTTGACCCATCTGATAGTTCTCTCTGGGCCTCTGGCGGGACTGTTGAATTACCTGCTGCTGCTGCTGTCGTCTTCGCTTCAACGTGCCTGCAGAAGAAAAACGCACGTCAGGCATTCCACTACACTGGGCAGCGATGTTCAAGCACAGTCAGGGGCCAGAGAATTCCAGGAGATGGAATTAAAACGCACGTCAGGCATTCCACTACACTGGGCAGCGATGTTCAAGCACAGTCAGGGGCCAGAGAATTCCAGGAGATGGAATTAAAACGAGAAAAGTCTGCAGACGCTGGGATGGTAGTGCAATATACAAAGGAGCTGGACAAACTTGGCAGGCCCACGCATCACTAGGGCAGTGGTTCTCAACAATCCCCCCCCCCCTCACACACCACCTGAAGTATCCCCTTACTAAACCACAGTGCACATACAGCATAGGTGGTTAGTAAGGGATTACTTCAGGTGGAATCTGAGTGGGGAAAATAAAGGTGGGGAGCCACTTTCCTCGAGGGAAACCAACCAAACGGCAGTAACATCAACCTCCAGTTTCTGTTAAACCCCTCCCCTACTCTCTCTTACCCCTTGTCTCCTTCCCTTCAGTTCCCCACCCCCTTCCCTTCTCTCTCCATTCTGAGCTACCCTTCCCCATCACTTCTCTCTCATCTATCCTCATACCAATATCCTCTTACCTGTTAGCCTGTTCTTCTCTTCCTCCCTCCTCTAATCCCCTGCTCCCCCCTCGTTTTTCTTCCGGTGCCTGCCTGCACCTTGCTGTTAACCTGACTAAGGGCCCATGCCTGAAACATTGGTTACCTTTTATCTCCTGTCAATCAGTGGTTCTCAACCTCCCCCCCCTCCCCCGCCCCCCTCCCCACTCACATACCACCTTAAATAATTCTTTACTAACAACAGAGCATCTATGGGATTATTTAAGGTGGTTGAGATACTGCGTGACCTGCTGAGTTTCTCCAGCACTTTTGTGCATTGAACAGTACATGAAATATCTGACTGAAGAAACATCATGAAGCAACTGGCCACTTAAGTTCCCAGATGTGGGGACAAACTAATACAAGTTATATAAATTAAACAGGAGACTGAAAAGTTAGTGGAAAGTTACCAAACAGGTAATTACAATGTCCAGTAAAAGATTCAGTTGTAGCCATTCATGTTTTTATTACAATTGTTCTTTTAGTCCCCTGCAATGAAACATAATTTGCCTGGATTCCCAAATATTTAAATTCTAAATTCTATTTAACTTTCTTTATGATTAATTAAGAATTTGTTAATAATTGATGAGCTATGTTAAACATTTTCAAAGGGAAAGATGAGTGTACGAAGTTAAATGTGAAAGTCTGCAGGTGCTGGGGTCGAGATACAGCATGCTCCCACAATTCAAGGTGAGGTGTGTTAGGTCTGTTTTGTTCATGAATGAGTGAGACAAACACCAGACTGAGTCGAAATCAGGGTTCTTTGTTCTTTATTACCGGATTGTAACACTTGCGACTAACCATGTTAGTCGGAGAATGCATTCTGCCGTTATCAGCAAAATGGTGATTTTTTATACCCTTGGATATGTGCTTAGAACATCATCATATCATTACTTGTCCAATGACTAAAACTGTTGCTATCCTTTCCCTGCTAGCTTCCTGCCTCTCAATCCATCAATGTCTCTCTTATCTTGTAAGTACAAGGATGCATTCACATCTTGTTACAGCCCTGCACATTCCCATCTCATGATGTTTTACCTAACAGGAGTACAAGGACACCTCCCCTTCTTGTTACAGCCCTGTACAGGGTAACTCCTTACACATTCCCATCTCATGATGTTTTACCTTACAGGTGCTACAGGCATTGATTTAATTACGGAGTACTGGCATAGGAATCATAAAGTTAGGCAAGTAATTTGCTGTATTTGGATTATCAGACCATCTCAAAGCAATAGACCAGTGGTTCTCAACCTTCTTCCCACTTCAAGTCATCCTTCTGCATCGGCGCTCTGTGATTAGTAAGGGATTGCTTAAGGTGGGATGTGAGTGGGGAGGGAAGGTTGAGAATCTCTGCTCTAGACCCAATTGTTACTGAAATATTTGTCTTGAGAAAAGTTGTCATTGGCCCATTTCCTTTGGAGTGATGAAACCATGCACATAACGAATCACTGAGGGACGATTAAAACAATGGTTTTCAAACTTTTTCTTTCCACCCACATACCACCTTAAGCAATCCCTTACTAATCACAGAGCACCGATGGCATATGGATTATTTAGTGGTACGTGAGTGGAAAGAGAGCAACAGACTAACACAACTGCTACCATGTGAACTTCATATAAATATTAAAAGAATTTACAAGAAAGGCCATGCTGATGTAGAAGAATAGTTCTAAGGATAATTTTTTTTAAATTGAGATTCTGCACTCAAATTAAAATTCAACAATATCTCAATGGGGGCACTGGGGACCATAGCACATTAAGTAAAAGCCTTGATTTCTTTTCATCTCACGTAACAGAAATTTTTTTTTTATGTAGGCAGTGGGAAGAAAGAAAAACTTGACTGTTTCACATGGAAGGGAGCCCATAAACCTTGGACGGCACGGTTAGCGCAACGCTGTACCAGCGGCAGCGATTGGGACCAAATCCCGCACTATCTGTAAGGAGTTTGTACGGTCTCCCCGTGTCTGCGTGGATTTTCTCCGGGGCCTCCGGATTCTTCCCATCGTTCAAAAAGTACCGGGGATTGTAGGTCAATTGGGTGTAATTGGGCAACACGAGCTTGTGAGCTGGATGGGCCTGTTACCGTGCCGTCTGTCTAATTTTAAATTTAGAATCTTTTGGTGGGAGGGGAGGGTTGGGGGTCATAGCCGAAAAGAGGATCAGAATGGCTGCCATAAGGTAACATTAAATAATACTGCAAAATTAAATGTGGTGGTGGTACAATTTAGTCGCTCTTTGGCTTTGGTGGGTAAGCATTGTGACAATGAAGCAAACCACCTCTGAAAAAAGGATTATTTAGTCTCACCATGAGATGGCGAAGGATGGAAAAGGTGAAGCCTGCAAAATTATCTCCGAATTAGTAACTAAAGTTCACAGTCATCTATATTCTAGTTAATACTAAGCATGCTTTTGCTTATTACCAAGTTCGAGATTTTTTGTGAACACAATTTGGTAACGAATTAATTTTACCAAGTCAATCTAAATTTGAGATTTTAATGGTTGACAAGGAAACAAAAGGATTTATATCGGATATAAACATAGGTTGTTGCAAGAATCTGTGTATTGATAGTGTTACAAAATTAATTAATGTGAGATATAGTATGGTTAATTATAATTTTATTCATCAATTATATTTGACTCCTGAGAAGTTGAAGAAATATGGATTTAGTCTAACAGATTTGTGTTTTAGATGTGGAGAAAAGACAGGTACTTTTGTGCATTGTGTATGGACATGTAAGAAAGTTAAACCTTTTTGGGAAAAAGTTATTAAATTTTTGAGAGATTTACAATCGATTTGCAAATGGATCCAATGATGTGTTTTTTTGGGTTATATGGAATATTGTTACTTTGGGATTGACTGATAAGCCACAATTGGCATTTTTGCGGTTAGGGTTAGAGGTTGCAAGAAAATGTATAGCGATTACTTGCAAAAATGATGTAGAATTGAATATACAAGGATGGCATAATGAACTGCAAACGTGTTTATATTTGGAAAATATAACATAATTTGCCAAAATAATAATTTTTTTTGTTAAAGTGGAGTTTATATTTGGATTGTATGGTTATTGATCCTTTGTTATGTAAAGAGTTGGCATTGATTAATTAATTTTAAATGTCTAATTTTCTTTAAGGCTCCGAGGGGTGGGGGAGGAAGTTAAGATGATGTAGTTAGTAGAGGGAGGGAGGGGGGTGGGGGGGGGATATTATCATTATTTTTTATATATTTTTTTCCTTTTTTTAAATATCTATTTGTATCTTGTATTTTCGTTTTTTGTAATATTTTGTAAAATTCTTAAATAAAATTTACAAAAACAAAATATTAAGCATGCTTACAAATGTTGTGAAAGTATCCTTCAATAATTTTGAGAAAGGCTGGACAGAAAAGGAACCATTAAGGTGATAAAACTCATGAATGAATGAAATGCATAAAGGTAGTAAACTATTTCCATTCAAGGAGTTAGATTGACAGGTAGCTGTGGCCAAGAGCTAACCTCCCCTTGCACCTAGCCAGCTCAGTGGTACTTTACTCCATCTTTATTCTAATGGAAGGCCCAGTGGGATCAATCCAACCTTTACACAGCTTAGCTCCTGCAGGCTGTTTACATACCAGTGTGGAAAGCAACCACGGACAAGGTGGTGGGGATCTCATTGGGAAGCAGAATGAAGAGCATTGAATAAAAACTAAAGTGAACCACACATTCAACAGTTTCTCTAATTAGTGCGTATGACTGTACAGCGGAGATTCCCTAATATAGAAACATAGAAGATAGGAGCAGGAGTAGGTCATTCGACCCTTCGAGCCTGCTCCGCCATTCAACGAGATCATGGCTGATCTTAAAATTCAGTACCCCGTCCCCGCCTTCTCTCCGTAACCTTTAATACCCTTATACTGAAGAAATAGATCTAATTCCCTCTTAAATATATTTAATGAACCTGCCTCTACTGCCCTCTGTGGCAATGAATTCCACAGATTCACCACCCTCTGGGTCAAGAAATTCCTCCTCATCTCGGTCCTAAATGGTTTGCCTATTATCCTCAAACCATGGCCCCAGGTTCTGGATTTTCCCATCTTTGGAAACATCCCATCTGCATCCATTCTGTCCAGTCCTGCCAGAATTTTATGTCTCTATGAGATCCCCTCTCAATCTTCTAAACTCCAGCGAGTACAATCCCAATTTGCGCAATCTTTCCTCATAAGTCATTCCTGCCATTCCAGGTATCAGCCTGGTGAATCGCCTCTGCACTCCCTCCATTGCAAGAACATCCTTCCTTAGATAAGGTGACCAAAACTGCACACAATACTCCAGGTGGGGTCTCACCAAGGCCCTGTACAGCTGCAGTAAGGTATCCTTGTTCCTTTCCTCAAACCCTCTTGATATGAAGGCCAACATACCATTTGCCTTTTTAACCGCCTGCTGTACCTGCATGCTCGCCTTCAGAGACTGGTGTACAAGTACCCCTAGGTCTCTCTGCACTTCCCCATCTCTTAATCTATTGCCATTCAAATAGTAATCTGCCCTCCGGTTTGTATTACCAAAGTGGATAACTTCACATTTATCCACATTGTGGTGCATTTGCCATGTATCTGCCCAGTCCCCCAATTTATCCAAATCACACTGGAGCTTCCTGACCCCCTCTTCCGTGCACACAACCCCTCCTAGCTTAGTGTCATCTGCAAATTTGGAGATATTACATCCAATCCCCTCATCCAGATCATTAATGTAAATTGTGAACAGCTGGGGTCCCAGTACAGATCCCTGTGGCACCCCACTGGTCACCGCCCGCCACTCAGAAAATGAGCCGTTTATCCCAACTCTCTGTCTTCTACCTGCCAGCCAGTTCTCAATCCACATCAATACTTTCCCCCCAATTCCATGAGCCTTGATTATGGAAGCCAGCCGTTTATGCGGGACCTTATCGAAGGCCTTTTGGAAGTCCAGGTACACCACATCCACTGGCTCTCCCCCATCTATTTTACCTGTCACCATCTCAAAGAATTCCAAAAGATTTGTCAAGCACGATTTACCTTTTGTAAATCCTTGTTAACTCTGTCCGATCCCTTCTCTGCTCGTCATATGCTCCGCTATTACATCGTTAATAATGGATTCCATCATTTTGCCCACTACTGATGTAAGGCTCACCGGCCTATAATTCCCCGCTTTTCCTCTACCCCCCTTTTTAAATAGTGGGGTAACATTAGCTACCCTCCAATCCATGGGTACTGATCCTGAGTCTATCGAGTTCTGGAAAATAATTCTTAAAGCATCTGCTATCTGAATGGCCACTTCCTTAAGTACCCTAGGATGTAGATTATCAGGCCATTGGGATTTATCTGCCTTCAATCCCATCAATTTCCCCAAGACCATGTCCTTAGAGATACTGATTTCTTTCAGTTCCTCCCTTGCATTAGTCTCTATGTTTCCCAACATCCTTGGGAGGTTATTTGTATCCTCTCTTGTAAAAACAGAACTAAAGTAAGAATTTAATTGGTCTGCCATTTCCTTATTCCCCATTATATACTCCCCTGATTCCGACTGCAAAGGACCTACTCTGGATTTCACCAATCTTTTCCTCTTGATATATTCATAAAAGCTTTTGCAAAAACCTAAGGCGTATATTCTAAATAAAGATGGCTGAGTGATTGTAGGATAGAATTACAAGTCAGTCAGCTCCAGATGATTTGTTTTCAACAAAAGTTTCAATTTCACTTAGAACGTCTAGCAAACTGGGGGAAAAGAACTTGGGCAGCACCGTTAGCACGGCAGTTAGTGCAACACTGTTAAAGTGCCGGTGGCCAGGGTTCGAATCTGGCGCTGTCTGTAAGGAGTTTGTACGTTCTCTCTGTGTCTACGTGGGGTTTCATCCGGTATCCCCAACTCTTCAAAATGTACAGGTGGTGCAATTGGGCGACATGGGCTCATGGGCCAGGAGGGCCTGTTACAGACCTGCAATTCTAAATTTTTTAATTTTAATTTAATTTTTTAATATTTAATTTAAAATTTGAGGAAGATTAAAATATGATTAGGGCATGTTTAGCGTAGCAGTTAGTCTGAGTCAATTACAGCGATCGGGGTTCAAATCTGGCACTGTCTGTTAGGAGGTTGTACATTCTCCCCGTATCTGCATGGGATTCCTCCACGGGCTCCGATTTCCACTCACCCTTCAAAAATATCAAACGGGGTGTAATTGGGCAGCATGGGTTTAAATGGCCAGAATTGGCTTCTACTGTACTGTAAATAAAATGTTAAAACTAAAATTGCAGAAAAGTGAGGGGTGCATCTTCAACTCTGGGATGAATGGTGCAAATTTGTTCTCACACAACTTCAAACCAGTAGGTGACTTACCTGGAAGTGGTTTGGGGGGAGGCAGTTTTGGGTTACTGCTCGGAGTATGTACGCTACAAATTTTAATAAATCCAGCCATTAGCATAATGAGAGCAATTCCCATGAGCAGCACTGCCCACCAATGAGCCTGGAACACAAAGCAGAATCTCGTTAGGCTCATCCAAACCACAAAAAAAAAAATCATGTCATGAGAGGTGTTAAAAGTCACATGTTGTCATGCAGACGCTGGGGGGGGGGGGTCGAGGGCAATACACAAACGGGCTGGAGAAACCCAGCACGCCATGCAGCGTCCTTAGGAAGTGAAGTGTAACCAGCATTTCAGACCTGGGCTGGCCCTTCTCCGATCAGAACCTTCCTTTCCTTCTCCTATCAAAGGGCTAACCTCCACACACTCCCCCCATCACTTCTCAGCTTTTTGTTCTCTTCTATCCTCCCATCTGTGATCCTTCCCCTGTCCTGTCCTCCTCCCAACATTTCATTCAGGCATCTGCCCGATTTCACTGACACAGGTCGAGAACCCTGTACACCATTCACCATCTGGCTCGCCCGCGTGGGGCTCTGACGTGCTTCTGGCGCCAGTTTGATCTCAACAGAGCTCTGGTGTGCAAAGATGGAGTTGAAAATTTTTAAAAGCCATCGAATAGAATTACTAGTGTTCAGCGTTTCATTTATCTTATTTGGTAAGCAGTGATCAAGTGCTTTTTTGGTACGTATTCAAAATGATTTCATATGAATTTTCCATTTGTGCCATTATGTCGCTGTTTGTTGTTTAACCACTGATACAAATATTCTGCTGATTCTACTGTGCTAATTTTGGGGTTTTTTTTGGATTGTTAGCCTAAAATGTTGGATACCCTTTACATCCTTTGTGATCTGCTGAGTTTCTCCACTGCGTTTGAGACACCAATAGCTCAGTGGTTAGAGCACCAGTCTTGTCAACCAGGGGCCATGAGTTCACCCCTTGCTGGGGCCTCATTTCTGTGAGGGGCACAGGACAAAGCGCCGACTCCCTGTCTTTCTTACAGTAGACAAAGTTAAAGAATTTCATGTATGATGCATTTTAAATATAGCATCACTTGACAATAATGGAACCTTTACCTTTAACCTTTGCAACATGTGATGAGAGGTTGTGTCCTCCACAGAAATTAAAATTATAACTTAGGATTCCCTTCAGTAAAGCAAGTCACAAGTTGTCATGCTAAGATTATGCTCAGTTTTATGTACTTTTAAATTTTATCTATAGCTTAGGACTGATATCCAAAACACCAATAAGTTAGGACGTAAAACTGTACAGTACAGGAACAGGCCCTTTAGCCCATATGTCTGCACTCAATAAGAGCTCCAAGTTGAAGTAAATCTCTGCATACAGATAGACCCCTACTTACGATGGTCCAGCGTACAATTTTTCAAAGTTACGATGGTTCCATTGCAACACTGTTCTTGCGTTTTTCACCCATTGTTGCATTTTTGACCTGTATTCGCGCTTTTTTGGCCTGTTCTCGCTCTTTTTCCAACATGATATTTTCGGCTTACGATGAGAGTCCCGGAAGGGAATCAACAAGTCGAGGTCTACCGGTATTCATGTGTCTATCTAGAAGCCTATTACATGCTACAATTGGATCTGCTTCCACCATTACTCCTGGCAGCCAGCTCCAGGCACCCTCCACTCTGTGTAAAAAAAAAACAACTCGCCCACACATCTCCTTTAAACTTTCCTCCTCTCACCTCAAATGCATGTCCTCCTGAACCTGACATTTTTACCCTGGGAAAAAGAATTCAGACCATCTCAGTCCATCAATACCTCTCATAATTTCATCAACTTCTCCCTGTTCACCCTTCATCCACCAAAGTCTAGAGATGGGAATCCAAGTTTGTTCAACAATCCAGGCAACCTCCTGGAAATATCTATTCTTACCCTTTCCAAAGCCTCCACGTCCTCCTGCATTGAGGTGACCAGAACTGCACACAGTACTCTCGAGTCACCGCATCGGTTCAAGTTCAAGTAGCCTTTATTTGTCATTTTAAACCAAATTTCAAATGCTGTGCACAGTAGGAAAAAAAATGAGACGTTCCTCTAAACCATGGGGCTACATAAAATGACACAAGACTGCACAAAAACAGTACAAGGCAACACTATTACCACACAAGACAAAACAAAAAAGTGTTACTTATCGCTGTATTTTTGCAATCTAGACAATAGGCACAGTAGAGACAAGTTACAATAGATTCAGGATATTAAAAGTCTGATAGCTTGAGTGAAGAAACTGCCACACAGTTCACAATCCATTAGAGCCCAAAAGCTTCAACACCTATGCCAATAGCAGGAAGAAGATTTCACCTGAGGATATGTGTGGTCCCCCACAATGCTACCAGCCTCCACGGACTCAGTGCACGATGAAAAAAAATGCCCACAATGGTGGAAGAGAGACTGACCTCAACTGACCTCACCATCTGCCACAGGGCCCCATGATCCAAGATGGCGCAACCTCCACAACCCACAAATCAGGCATACGACACGCCCTCCACAGAACACACCATGATGACCCCACCTTGGCCACCAGCAACAAGCAACACAAAGACTGGAGGCCAAGGCTGCGTAGCTTCTTCCCGAAGGTTTGTTATTGCTTGGTGATATTCATATTGCAACAATGTCCCACGAAGCTCGACCATTCATTTTTTTCCCATTAAAAATTGTGCACAGTGCCTTACTTAAAAAGTTACAGTATTACCAGGTCCGGAGAGGCCACTGTGGATTGCTGCCACACCGCCATCTTGTACCAAGACATAGCACTAGGTTGAGAGGATAGTTAAGAAAGCCGAAGGGATGCTGGCCTTCATTAACAGGGGGATTTCATTCAAGAGTCAAGAGGTCATGTTGCAACTCCACAAATCTGGTGAGATCACACTTAGAATATTGTGTTCAGTTTTGGTCAGCTCATTATATGAAGGATGTGGAAGCTATGGAGAGGGTGCAGAGATTTACCAAGATGTTGCCTGGGTTGGAAAATAAGTCTTATGAGGCAAGGTTAGCAGAGCTGGGGCTTTTCTCTTTGGAGCGTGGAAGGATGAGAGGAGACTTAATAGAGGTCTACAAGGTTTTGAGAGGGAGGAGATAAGGTGGACCAGCCAGTGCCTTTTTCCCAGGGCAGGAATAGGAAACACCAGAGAACAGCTGTACAAAGTGAAGGGAGGGAAGTTTAGGGGAGACATCAGAGTTAAGTTTTTTTTAAAAAAAACAGAGAGCGGTGGGTGCCTGGAATGCATTGCCGGGGGCGGTGTTGGAAGCAGAAACATTAGGGGCATTTAAGAGACCATTAGACAGGCACATGGATGGAAGCAAAATAGAGGCTTACAGGGTAGGGAGGTTTTAGTACTTTTTTTTGGTAGAAATATATAGGTCGGCCCAACATTGTGGACCAATGTTCTGTGCCGTAGTGTCCCATGTTCTACATTATAATCCAAATATGGCCAACCCAATGTTTGGTTTAGCTGTTACATGACTTCCTTGCTTTTATACCCAAGGCCCCGCCCAACAAAGGCAATTAAACCATATATCCTTGCATTGTCAATTACAGGGTTTAATGGACCTGAACCCCCAGATTTCTCTGCACATCAATGCGTTTAAAAATCCTACCATTAACTTCATATATTCCCCTTACATTTTGACTTCAAAAAGTACCACATCTTGCTATCTCTAGTTTCTGTTAACCTCCCCCCCCCCACCTTACAACCAAAGAACACTACAGCACAGAAAACAGGCCACTTGGCCCCTCTACACTGTGCCGACCAGCATCTCCCTAGTCCTACTGACCTGCTTTCATTCTATAACCCTCCAGCCCTCTCCCATCCACTTATCTATCCAATTTATTCTTAAAACACATGATTGAACCACATCAGATGGCAACTCTTTCAACACTGCCACCACTCTCTGAGTGAGGAACTTCCCCCTAATGTTCCCTCTAAACATTTCCCCCTTCATCTTAAAACAACACCCTCTCATGTTTATCTCCCCAAATCTCAGTGGAAAAAGCCTATTCGCATCCACTCTGTCTATACCTCTCAAAATCTTGTAAATCCCTATCAAATCTCCCCTCATTCTTCTTCGCCCCAAGGAATAAAGTCCTAACCTGTTTAATCTTTCCCTGTAACTCAACTCCTGAAGACCCGGCAACATCCTAGTAAATCTTCTCTGCACTCTCTCAATCTTGCTGATCTCCTTCCTGTAGTTAGATGACCAGAACTGCACACAATATTTCAAATTTGGCCTCACCAACGTCTCAAATTTCAACATAACATCCCAACTCCTACACTCAATACTTTGATTTATATGTGCTAAGATACCAAAAACTTTCTTTATAACCTTGTCCATATGGGACACCACCTTCAGGGAACAATGTATCAGTATTCTCAGATCTCTTTGCTCCTCCGCCCTCTTCAGTGCTTTACTGTGTCTGTCCGACCTTGGTTTCCCCTCCAAAATGCAACACCTCACATTTGTCTGCATTAAACTCCATCTGCCATTTACTGGCCCATTCTTCCTCGCTGTATCGTCAGCAAACTTGCTGATCCAATGCACCAAACAACAATGGTCCCCACACGGCACATCACTAGTCACGGGCCTCCAATCTGAGAAGCGGGCCATCCACTACCATCCTCTGTCTTCTCTCCCACAGCCAATTTTGAATCCAGTTTACCATGACTCCTTGAATACCCAGTGTCTGAACCTTCTGAACTAACCTCCCATGTGTCTCTTTTCCTTTAGCTCTCTCTCTCTCTCTCCCTTTCATTCCCTTAGTCTCCTTTCACAGAACCAAAATCAATTCTCACCTTTCCCCTTATCGCATCTAATTAACACCTTCTGCCATTGGCCTGGACCACTCCCCCCTGCCAGTCTTCCCTCTCTCTCCAGTCTTAATTCAGACACTTGCCTGCTTTTTGCTTATATCTTGCAAAAGGGCTCAGGCTCGAAATGCCGGAAGTATGTCTATTGTAAGTTAGAAAGCAAGCATTAACCATAGATATTTGTTGAACATCTGCAAAATAAATCTGAGCCACTACTTTTGCCAAATGGATCTTAAACAATGCATGTATATTAGCAAATGTCAGGGTTATTCTGATGTGACATTCATTTTAAAGCTACTGCTGTCCTTTTTCACGCCCATCACATCAGGTAACAATCAAGAGATCAGCTATGCAAGGGCAGCACAGTTAGCACACCGGGGTTACCGCACTGGCGATCGGGACCGGGGTTTGAATCCCGCACTGTCTATAAGGAGTTTATACGTTCTCCCCGTGTCTGCATGGGTTTCCTCCTACCTATCAAAGCATACTGGGGATTCGGTTTAATTGGGTGTTACGGACTCATGGGCTGTTACTGTGCTGTCTGTCTACATTTAACATTTAATTAAATATACACAGTTCTCATGTTTTTCCTCAATGCAGGTCAAGAACCCATGGCAAGTTATAAGATGAGACAAGAACATATCTCCCTTTGTTACATATTATTATGGTTATTCATCAGAGCTACATCTTCAAATTATCTTTTATCCCACCTTAGGGATGGAATTTATCCCACCTTAGGGATGGAATTTAATGTCTTGCTGTCATTCTCAACAAGGGGCCACATGCAACCCCTGGGGGCCACAGCATACTTAAGGGGGGGGGGGGGGGGGAGAGAGAGGACATGGACTGAAATTATAAAAAAATTTTATGACGTCAGTAAGAGTGCAGAAGAAACCATCTAAACTTGACTGCTTCACAGGGAAGGGCGCCCTTACACTTTGAGCAGATCCTTAAATGGGGCATAGCCACAAAAAAAAAGGTTGAGAATGGCTGATTTATAGATAATCCCAATCTTTTCACATTTTCCCCAAAATCATTTGAAGTTTAGCTGCCCTCTAGAAGAGCATGGGTTCGACCGAATTGGTCAAAAACTCAACACTAGAGTGCATCGTTCACGCTGCTCTTCTTTAGGCAGTGACGGTGATCTCAAAGCCGACCACAGTGTTACACTAACACCTCCAACTTGGACATGTGGAAAAGATCGATGTGCAGCAAGGTTATTTTTTTAATTTAGAGATGCAGCATGGTTACCAAGACCACACTGCCCAATTACACCCGTGTGACCAATTAGCCTACTAACCCGGGACGTTTTTGGACTGTGGGAGGAAAATCGTGGGAAGAACATAGGAACTTCTTACAGACAGCACTGGAGTCGAACCTGGGTCACTGGTGCTGTAATAGCGTTGTGCTAAATGCTACGCTGACCTTTCCGCCCATCTTAAAACAATTTTTTAAAGTTTTCCCTCATACTTGCTCAATTTAATCATTTCTGGATGCAAACGTATGGCATAGATTAGCCATACTGTTCGGCTCCGAATCATGGGTCCTCTACCGGCATCACCTACGGCTCCTAGAACGCTTCCACCAGCGTTGTCTCCGCTCCATCCTCAACATTCATTGGAGCGACTTCATCCCTAACATCGAAGTACTCGAGATGGCAGAGGCCGACAGCATCGAATCCACGCTGTTGAAGATCCAACTGCGCTGGGTAGGGCACATCTCCAGAATGGAGGACCATCACCTTCCCAAGATCGTGTTATATGGCGAGCTCTCCACTGGCAGAGGTGCACCAAAGAAGAGGTACAAGGATTGCCTAAAGAAATCTCTTGGTGCCTGCCCCATTGAGCACCGCCAGTGGGCTGATCTCGCCTCAAACTGCGCATCTTGGCGCCTCACAGTTCGGCGGGCAGCAACCTCCTTTGAAGAAGACCGCAGAGCCCACCTCACTGACAAAAGACAAAGGAGGAAAAACCCAACACCCAACCCCAACCCACCAATTTTCCCCTGCAACCATGTCTGCCTGTCCCGCATCAGACTTGTCAGTCACCAATGAGCCTGCAGCAGACGTGGACATACCCCTCCATAAATCTTCGTCCGTGAAGCCAAGCCAAAGAAGATCAATGAGATAAAATTGAGCCTCATGAACAGCTAAACGGTACTCACCACAATCCATTCAGCGATATTTTCATAAAGCTCTGGATCAAAGATTGCTTTCTTCAGCCTGGCCAATGGCCCATCGGCATCCACAAGTCTACATCTATTAAAGACATCGCAGTAGCCCTTGAAATCATTGCAGGGTGAGCCAGGCTGTAGCGAGATGGTTGTGTGATTGAAGTGTTTCTGCCATTTCTCCGATCCAGTACTTGCACACGTTGACGGATTAGCTGTCCAAAAAAATAAGATTATCAGGGAGTGTAGAAGAACTAGATGAATTTAATATGATTTGTTTTGGGTGAATGGCCAATGGCCAATTATTGTTAAGTGTTGGAGCAGGCCAGCATGAGCACAGTGCAGCTGGATGGTACACTTCTGCAAGATCCAAAGCTCTCATTTCTTTTGCATTCCAAATCAGAGCGAACCCGACCAGCTTCCGTGAAAGTGGGGACCCCCTGGAGGTAGCAGAAATTGATCGCCTACCAGGCATTTATGCCCGAAGAGGTCGTCCTTGGCACTAATGCCATTATGGAAGATGGGGACGAATCTGGAGTCTTCCTTCAGCTGTTTCACAGTCCAGCACGATTCAAAACTCTCTAGCTGGTCGGCATCAACATCGATTTCTCTGGCTTCTGCTAATCTGCTCTCCCTTCTCGTCACCCTGTTGTCTTTCCCCCAGCTCTCCACTCTTTCCCACCTAACCATTCGTCCTCCCTCCCCATCCACCTACTACCCCCTGCCTTTGAAGCCATGCTACTCCCCCAGCCCTGACCTTTTTGTTTGGATGCCTGCCGACATTTTTCCATACCTAAATGAAGGGCTCAAGCCTGAAAGTTGGTTATGTATCTCTATCATTGCTCTGTGCACTGTTTGACCTGCTGAGTTTCACCAGCATTATGTTTTTAGTTCAATCCCAGTGTCTGCAGACTTTTCGTGTTTTACTTCACAATTCAAAACTCGATGTGGAATTGTTGCAGTTTAACCTTGGGAAGGTGGAGGTCAGTTAAACGTCCACTTCATGCTGGTTTTGCAGCAGTTTCACACTACGTTGGTTACTTCCCTAAACACGTCCCCTTCACAAATGAGCCTCTGGGTTTGAAGGTCACACTGGAATTTCACACTTGGCTCTTCAGTCAAGAAGATCACAGCCAATGTACTAGAATACAGCCAGTGGCCAACAGCAGGAATGCCCAAATGCATCTACACTAAATGCATTCCAAGTCACTTCCATTTAGCTCCTGAAATCTCAATAAATGGCTCCGACCCAAAATATCAACATTTCCTTTCCCCCCCCCCTCACAGATGTTGCTCAGCCCAATGAGTTCCTCCAGCAGTTGGTTTCTATCACTCCAGCATCTGAAATCTCTGTGACCCACTGTCTGCTCTGACCACCCAACATCCCTCGACCCCAAACGCATTTCATTCTCCCCACATTACCAGCAACACATTTTCTATTTTCAATCAATGCTTCTGCTTTCTAGGAAGTCTGAGGAGATTTGGCATGTTGTTGAATATCAATCAAGCTTCTGCAGGTGTGTTGTGGGAAGTTGACTGACTGGTTGCATCAAGGCCTGGTTTGGGAATTCAAGACCTCAGGAATGCAGAAATCTGTAGAAAATGGCAAATATAGCCAGCTCCATTACAGGCTCCGACCTCCCACCTACTGAAGACATCTCTGTAAGGAGCAGCATCAAGAAGGCAGCCAACATCAAAAAGGACCCCCATTCCCCTGGTCACAACCTCTTCTTGCTGCTCCCTTCAGGCAGAAGGTACAGAAGACTGAAGCCCAGAGCCTCTAGGTTCAAGAACAGTTTTCCTGCAACAGCTGCCAGCCTCTTGAATCTCCTGTCACTACCTAAATCATACCACTACTGTGGGACAAAATTATAAAAAAAATGTTAAATGTAAAATTTAAACCTACAGCACAGTAGAAGGTCATTTCGGCCCATGAGCCCGTGCCGCCCAATAACATCCAATCCCTGGTACGTTTCGAACGGTGGGAAGAAACCGGAGCCCCCGAGGAAAATCCACGTGGACACAGGGACAAAGTACAAACTCCTTACAGACAGCGCAGGATTTGAACTCTGGTCCCAATCATTGACGTAACGGTGTTGCACAAACCGCTACGCTAACCATGCTGCCCAGCCTGACCTGTATGAAGCACCACTTTTTTGGAATAATTGTACTTGTGAATATTTATCAATCTATTTTTTATATTTATAATGTCCTTCCATTTGGGAGTAATTTAATGTATACTGTAGTTGTGTTTATTTTAAAAAACACTCCCGCTATAAAACAACTCCTAGGGTTGATGTAGCGGTCAGTGCAACGCTTTTAGAGCGCCAGCGATTGAAACCGGGGTTCGATCCTGTGCTGCCTGTAAAGAGTTGGTACTTTCTCCCCATGACTGCGTGGGTTTTCCCCGGGGGCTCCGGTTTCCTCCCACTGTTCGAAACATACCGAGGGTTGTAGGTTAATTAGGTGTAATTGGGCAGCAAGGGCTCATGGGCCAAAAGAGGTTTGTAACTATGCTGTATGTCTAAATTTTTTTTAAAGTACCTCATTGGCTGCAGCAATAAAGGAAATTGGTGCATATGTAAATTATATGATGCATATGACAATAAACTAATAAACTAAGGATCATTCCACCACACACTTACAACAACCAACTAATGCAGCAACCAGCATGTCTTTGGAAGATTTAGGACAACTCAGAGAGGGTCACGGGGAGGGGGGAAGGTGAAACAGAGAGAGTCATGGTGGTGGGTGGGGGGGGACGAGAGAGTCACGGGGGGAACGAGAGGGTCACGGGGGAAACGAGAGGGTCATGGGGGGAAACTGAGAGGTCACGGGGAAACGAGAGGGTCACGGGGGGAACGAGAGGCTTATGGGGGGAATGAAAGGGTCACGGGGAAGAACTGAGAGGGTTATAGGGAGAAGGTGAAAACTTTTGCTCATTTCAATATTACTTACATTTCTCCATGCAGCACACATGGCACAATTCTGAGTCGTCATCCTTCTTGTTACACGTACACTCCATGAGCTTATACTTCTCACAGATTGATCCAGAGCATTGCTTGTAGGGAAAAATATAAACCTTGAGTGGGTTGAAATCTATGACTACAATAGAAATTCCACAAAAAACACCAAATGGCAATCTTTTATTTGTTAAATTTGTTAAATAGAATAGCAAATGATTTTATAAGTGAATACAAAATAATCACATTTTATTTAAATTGACGACTACAAATTTTAATCGCCTAGTTTAAGACTGATGTGTTTTGACTTTTGACACTAATCCAACATTGTAGAAAAGATAAGGTGATACTGAGCACCACTGCACTGACCTGTGAAGAGTGGTCTGTCAAGTCAAGTTTATTGTTCTCTGATTGTACAAGCGCAACCTGATGAAATAGTGTTCTCCAGTCCCCAGTGCAAAACACACAGACAAAACACACAACCAGACAGAACACACATACAGGACAAGTATTCATCTCTACATATAAATACATAAATAAATTTTGTTTCATGCCTGAGAGTCTCAGATGGTCATTATGAACAGTTCCTTTGGGTGTTCAGCATTCTCACTGCCCACGGAAAGAAGCTGATCCTCAGCCTGGTGGTGCTGGCTCTGATACTCCTGCATCTCTTCCCTGATGGGAGGAGCTGAAAGATGCTCCGTGCAGGATTCCTGTGTCACAGTGATGGGTACTAGGTTCACTGTTATCTATTTTAATGTCTTGGATAACAACGTAGCTTGCACGGTTAGTAAGTTGGCAGATAACACCACAACTTGGTGACATAGTGGACAGCAAGGGTTCAGCGCTGCCGGAGCGCTGCTCCAGCACCTCAAGGGGCAGTTCTGGCACTTCCTTGTCGCCATTTTTTGGTGAGCTCTGTCACCTAAAAATTTAGCACTGCACCCTGGTGGACAGTGAAGAAGAGGATTGAGGTGATCGGGGAAAGTGGGCCAAGGAATGCCAGATGGAATTTAACTCAGACATGGGCAAGATATTGCATTTTGGTGCATTTAACCAGGGCAGGACTTGCACGGTGAATGGCAGAGTCTGGGGAGAGTTATATCAGGGTACAAGTACATAGTTTCATGAAAGTAATGGCACAGATAGTGATGAAATGGTAATAAAACACAATGCTGGAAAAACTCTGTCAGTCAAATAGAGCACTTTATGTAGCAAAGATAAAGATACATCACCAGTCTTTTGGGGTTGGTGTGAGCAAAATGTAGGCAGGTGTCCAAGCCGGGCTCAAGCCCGAAACGTCGATTCTGTATCTTTATCTTTGCTGCATAACGTATACTCTGTTTGACCTGCTGAGTTTCTCCAGCATTGTGTTTTTACTTCAACCATGGTACCTGCTAGTGATGGAAAGGCCTTTGGCATGCTTGCCTTCATTGGTCAGGAACTGAGTACAGGAGCAGGGAGGTCATGTTACTGCTGTGTAAGATGTTGGTGGGACTGCTCATGGAGTGTTGTGTGCAGTTTAGGTCACCCAGATACAGGCAAGATACCATGAAGTTGGAAAGGAAGCAGAAATGATTCATGAGAATGATGCTGGGACTGGTAGTTTGAATCTCAAGGAGAGGATGGATAGGCTGGGACTTGCAATGAGTTTATTGTCAAATACTTTGTACACTATACTTGTGCACCAAAACTTGCTGCAACTGGACAGGTATTCTGTTTAAAAAAACCCAATCGCTAAAACAAAGCGTGGTTAGGGAAACGCTGTTACAGCACCAGCAATTGGGGTTCGAATCCCGCGCTGTAATTCTCCCCATGTCTGCGTGGGTTTTCCCCCCAGGGGCTTCAGTTTCCTCCCAGTGTTTGAAACGTTCCAGGGTTGCAGGTCAATTAAGTGGCATGGACCCGTGGGCCGGAAAGGCCTGTTAACGTGGTGTATGTCTAAAACATTTTTTTAATTAAAACTTAAACAACTACAATAGTATGCTTAATTGAATTAAGGAGACAAATTCAAAAGAAAGACAGTTTATAAATATTTACAGTTATCTTAGTGCAAAATAAATGATATTTAAATGGTCCAGACAGTTCTTTAGTAGGGTTGGAGCAATCCTGGGTTAGTGTGGTGATTCAGGTGGTGGGTATGTGGAGAAAGCTGCCAGAGGAAGTAGAAGTGGGAACAACTGTAACTTTCAAAAGATATTCAGACAATTACAGGGATAGGAAAGGTTTAGAGAGGTATGGGCCAAATGCAGGCAATGGGACTAACTTGACTGGCATGGGCAAGATGGGCCGAAAGTCCGGTTGCCATGGTGTCAAACTCTGACTCTATGATAAATAGACCAATGCTAGTTCATTGTCTAAACACAAAGTGATCAAGAGCAGTCTCCACATCAAGTGCCTCAGAATATTTAAATGTACATTTTCAGATACATTTAAAAAGGGTGCCTATAATATTGTAAATTATAGAGTCATTTTGACCTGAAGCTTTATGTATATAATCACCTTTTCATTTGTTTATTGTGTCTAAGTTAAATACTGTGAAACAACTGTCTCAGCTCGACCTGCACCCTCATTAACTTGGATTAAGATTTTTTGTCTTCACAGATCCAAACACTTACCCCATTGATGCACACTTGGGTTTTCATATTACAGAGGGTAAAGTTGTCTTTGGGATCAGACGCTGGGCATGAAGCAATTACACCATTACAAGTTCCTTCCTTGGCACAATCAGACTCATTGCGGCATTTTTCAACAGCAGACTTGAAAGTACAGAATTTGGTACAACACGGTCCTTGACTCGGGCTGAGGTAGGATGCCAGAAGAGAAAATA
Source organism: Narcine bancroftii (assembly GCF_036971445.1). Taxonomy (NCBI): domain Eukaryota; kingdom Metazoa; phylum Chordata; class Chondrichthyes; order Torpediniformes; family Narcinidae; genus Narcine; species Narcine bancroftii. The sequence goes on from NC_091482.1 coordinate 46,355,734, forward strand.
AATAATCTTCCACATCACATGTAAATATTAATGAATCTCAAAGAACTGCAGTTGTTATATTTGTTTGCTTATTTGTTTTGCCCCTGTAAGGCACAGAGTCCTAAGAAACCAAATTCAGTTGAATTGATCACTCTGGTGGCCGTCGCTGGTATCTAGTATGTGCCAGTTCGACCAAGAGCAATCTTGACTGTCCCACTCCCTGTTCCATGTCCATTTGCCTTACAATTCATCAATCCTTCAAATATTTGAAGGATAGTAGCATGGCTAGCACAACACGATGACTGCGCCAGCAACTGGGGTTCGCATCCATTCTCCCCATGTCCTGGTCTTCTCCGGGTGCTTCATTTTCCTCCCACGCTCCAAAACAAGAAAACTTTGGGGGTTAGTAGGTGAATTGGATGCAATCGGCCAATATGTGTTTCAATGGCTGGAATTGACTTCCATCATGTTGTATGTACATTTTTAAAATTTAATTTAAAAAATCAATCCAACTTGCTTTTTGAAAGCAACATTGAATCTGCATCCTCCAGTTATGAAGGGAATAGATAGATTTCTGATCATAGCCACTCAATGATTTTAATAAATCAATCCTGCATATTTCGTATTCCATTGTAAATTTGTTCCTTCTGATTCTTTCACTCTTCCAATGGGATGAGATTCCCTTTATTTTCAAAGCACGAGATGTCAGTCATTAAAATTTGTTAATATTTCATAAAAATGAGTATGAGAATATTCTCATTTAAGATTAACCCTTCAAAATTAATTTTACCACACAATAATTGTTCAGGATAAAAAGATTAAAAGCACCTTATTTTATTTAACTCCAAACCAAATTTCTTCTCAAGTATTGAAAGGAACTAATGTTAGAATTGCAATACGGAAAAGCTTGAAAATTAGAATCCGACACACCACAGGTTCAGTGACTCGACAGGATCAGTCACGTTCCAATAACATCCCAACGTGACGCAAAGATCAAAATGGATCCATTTCCTCATTTCTCAAATTTTCCAGGTGCACGCTTGCACTTCGATTGAAACGCGACTGCAATGAGTGCGAGGCCCACTTTGCTCGATATGACGAGACAATGGCCCTGGCTTTCAATGCAGTCTTTTCTGGTACTGCAGTTTAAAGTGATCCATAGAGCACATATGTCTAAAGTTAAATTGTCTCGTTTCTATTCAGGCATATGTGACAAATGTGAAATTGTTGATACTTCTTTAGTTCATGTCTTCTGGATTTGCCCTGACTTAGAAGAATTTTGGAAAGATCTTTTCCCAAACACTATCGGTAATTCTTTAGTTAAAATTAGAACCTTGCCCTTTAATTACTCTTTTTGGATCTCCTCAAGATGTTGTATCACCGACTCCAACTCAAAGCTGAATTTTATTTTTTACATCATTGATGGCCAGACGTGCAACTTTGATGAAATGGAAAGATAAGGAAATGAAGGGATATTATGTCTTTTTTAACTCTAGAAAAAATTTGATATCAAGGATTCAAATGTTAAGTTCCAGAAGAGCCATTTATGGACAATTATCATCATCTCAAGATGCAAGGAATTTTGGCATGTGCTGTCTCTCTCCAAGTCGGTGTCACATAATTCAGACATGTCAACTTTCAACCTTGCTTAGAGGAAGGGGATTTTTTTTTGTTGATGTTAAATCTTATTGTTCTCATTGTGGCTTTGGATTTCCTTATTATGAGAATATTGTATAATGTTTTTTAAAAAGAATTCTGAATCTTGTACTGTTTAATCATTTTTATCGTAGAACATCAACAAAAATATTTTTAAAATGCCGTCTTGACCGTGAAAAAGAAAATTGGTCACGGGCACTGTCAGTAGGCTGCTCACCTGCAATCCTTCTTTGGTTTCAGCCTGCACTTCTTGTCATCCGCTTCATTTGCATTATGGCAGCAATCATCGTTACACTGGTCACTGTAACCACAATCGCACTGCTCCCCTTCTTCAACCAAACCATTGCCACAGATTGGCTTCCCAGATTCTCAAAAAAAATGAAATTCATTTTCCATATTAGTATCAAAATTCAGAGATTAGATGCAGCATTTAAGCAACTGGGTCACTGAAAGATCTTAAATTTAATTTCTATTTACAGGAGAGCCCCGCATTGAATTGTCCTTACACAATTCAAATTGTTAGCTAAAAATTTGAGACATGGAATAAAGAATTTATAATCATCAATACCGTCTAATAGTCAACCTCCAACCCCCCCTTCAACTTTATGGCCCCAAAATCGGGTGTTTTCGTATGACCCCTGTAAAAAAAAAAAATCGACACCCCAAAATTTGGCCAGAAAAATTGATCCAAAAAATAAATGTATATATAAAAAAATGGTAAACAAATTAACTTCTTCTCTCTCGTTCTTTGTGTCTGCACAGATTACACAGCTTCGCTAGTTTTCTAGGAATGCAACCTGTAATGCTGGGATTGTCACTTTTGCTAAATGAACAGCAAGACTTGTACTGCGTTACCCATTGTTACATCTGAAAATGCCAATGTTCAATTAACTACAGAGAGATTAAATCCTAAGTCCCAAATTGAACAAAAAAAATATACATTTTTCCTCTTTTCGTATAAACTGAAGTAATACACGGACACAATCCTTTATCTAGACATCTAAAATCCAGAAAGCTGCAAAAAGCGGCATTTTTTTCCTGGTGCTGTTACAGCAGAGGGAGAGAGAGAGAGAGACAGCAATGTGACTAGATTGGGCGAGGGGGGAGAGAGGGAGAAGGACGGCAGCGCGACTCGGGCGGGCGGGACTAGAGAGGCAGCAGCACGACTCGGGCGGGCAGGAGGGAGGCAGCAGTGCGACTCAGGTGGGTGAAGGGGGAGAGAGAGACAGCAGCACGACTCGGGGGAGTGAGGGGAGGAGAGAGAGATAGCAGCGCAACTCAGACGGGCGGGGGGGAGCATGACTCGGGTGGGCGGGGGGAGAGATACACCAGCGTGACTGGAAGGGGGTGGATACAGCAGGACAATTCGGGTGGGCTTAAATCTGGGGCAGCTGGCTTTGTTCTGAAATCCGGAAAAATCCGAAATTCGCAACACACTGTCCCACAAGGGTTCCGGATAAAAGATATGTACCTGTATCTGGTCTTCTGATGTAGAATTTCAGCAGAAATTACTTTAAAAAGTTTAATTTACTAATTTCGTAAAGCTGCTGGTTTTTATACTTACCAACAAAACAGACGTGCTTCTTCTTGTCAAGGACCTGGCTGATGTTTTTAATGCTACATATAGAGAATTTATTGTTGTTCTGTTTGTCACCAGATGTAGCTCGTGCATACATAATATAATTGCCTCTCTCTTTCAGCTCCCCTGACTTGGACTCTCCTGGGGTACATTCACTGCCAGAGTCATGCTGGGAAGATAAATAGAACAGTGTGCTTCATATTATTCACAGGTTGGAATGTAATCACAAGCATTGGACTTTGTGTCACGAGGTATCCATAAACACCATAATAAATGGCACAAATAGTCAAGATGGTACAAAATCTCTTTGAGAACCCTGCTCCAACACCAGTAGATAAAAATAATTTTCAAAGTTTACATTTTTCCCCCCACAAAAAGTGTTTTTTCAAATAATTTTGCTTCATAAGTCTCAGGCGGCAGTCAGCATAGAGGTTAACCCAGCGTTACTACGGCTAATTCTGCAAGGAATTTGTATATTGTGTCGTGTCTGTGTGGGTTTCCTCCCACCCTTCAAAACATACGGGGGTTAAACAGGATATTTAGGTGGCACAGGCCCGTGGGTCAGAAGGGCCTGTTACTGTGCTGTATGTAAAAATTTAAAATATAATACTCTATCCAACGAACAATTCACTCCTGCTACAGACGGCTGCACTGCCATCACAGAATCACTCCTTTGGCAGTTGAATATCTGTTAAAAAAAATCAACCATTTCCTTCAACAACTCTTCCGATGGATGCAGACGTGTGCCAAATATTTGGAGATTCAAGCATCATACAGTCAGGCCTGCAAGGAGAAAGCTCAGGAAAAATTCCCTTCGGATGGAATCACAGCCTGCTATATTTTTTATTTGGGAGAAGGGAACTTCTCCCCATAGCCTGGCAGGTATTCTCCTCTCAAATGCATTCTCAAATCAGATCATCTGGTCAGCAAATCCATCATTATCGGCAGGGTTTTGCTGCAGGCAAGCTTGCTGTCAAACTCAGCTATAATATTGAATATAATAATTTTTTTAAAAATTTTTAAAAGGGATAACAAATCATAACAGAGAGGAGTTGACTGAAAGGAAGAGAGGGTGCAGAGATTTACTAAAATGTTGTCTGGATTGCAGAATCTAGAAATCGGAGAAAGATTGAGTAGACTGGGTCTTTATTCATTGGAGCGCAGACTCGATAGAGGTATTTAAAATTATGAGGGTTTTTTTTTTAAATTATGAGGGGAGAAAGTTTTTTCTTTTCATCTTTTTTCCATGCTACAATTTTTTTTAAGAATTGATTATTGTTTAAGAATTTTTGATAATGTTACTAACTTTACTAATTTTTTATATTAAGTTTGAGTTAAATATATGTTTCATCTTAACTCCGTTTGTTAAATATATGCATTTAAGTTTGATTTAAATATGTTTTTTTAAGTCTGATATCTTAGTATTAATTACTTTTCTTTTTGTTAGTATTTTCATCGGTTATGTTTTTTTTTGTAAGTGGGTTTTTCTTTTTCTCACATATATTATTAACTTTATTAATTCTTCACTCTTTATTTTGGGGGGGAAAGGGGGGGTTGGACTAATTTGAGTTGGGTTATTAATGTGTAATAATTATTAGGGAGGGTATAGTTTATTTAGATTACTGATACTGTATTGTAATTTTATTATTTTATTCTTAATTTTTTTTAATGTAATCCTATATGTTATTCATGTTATAAAATCTTAAATAAAGTTTAAAATTATGAGGGGGATAGACATGAACAGGCTCTTCCCCTTGAGGGTAGGTGATGTTGGAATGAGGGGTCATGTTAAGGGTGAGGGGGCAAAAGTTCAGAAATAACATGAGAGGAAGCTTCTTCACTCAGAGAGTGGTGGCTGAGTGGAATGACCTTCCGGAAGAGATGGTTGCAGCAGGGTCAATTTTGTCATTTAAGAGAAGGTTGGGTAAGTACATGGATTTGAGGGGATTGGAGGGTTATGGAAAGGGAGCAGATAGGTGGAACTAGTGGAGTTCACTTAAATCAGTGCGGACTAGAGGGGCCAAGATGGCCTGTTTCCGTACTGTAATTGATGTATGGTTATATGGGAAGAGTACAGAGAAGTCTGGAGCACAAATATACAAATGAAGAATTCTTTTCACATCACAGCAGCCAGGGAATTTTTAAAAAAATGTATTTCCATAACCAGCAGCCAAGAAACAATTAGGTTATCATAAAAATTCATCAGGTTCATAAATGTTTTTCAGGAAGAAAAATTTGCCGTCTGGCTTAATTTGTCATTACAGACCCACTAAATGGGTCTGAGAACTGCTAAAGTGGTGAAGCAAGCCAAAGATCTTAGCCAATTATGGATTGACAATCAATTTCTGCCTTGCCACTGATACCCATGTCTCATAAATAAAGAAACAAAGATGCTCTGTGGTGATGTGAAAGGTGCTGCATTTATGCTTTATGATAGGAGAGGATCTCATTACATCTGCATTCTTTTTTGTTGCCTGTGGAAACTCTGTTCCCCTTTCTCTTGCATTCAGGAGCCAGTGCATCCCACTGAGGTATTGAACAAATGCTGATTGCAAGGATGGGCTTCTGTGGAGACTCTAAAGCAACCATTCTCAACAGGGTCCACAGCACAATGAAGTAAAAGCCTTGCTTTCTTTTCACCTCACAGAACAGAAATATTTTATGGAGTCAGTAGGAGAAGGGCATGGCAGAAACCCAAACAGGGAAGGGGACCCTCAAACTTTGAGCAGAGCTCTGGGGTGGGGGGAGGGGTGGGCTATAGCTGAAAAAAGGTTGAAAATGGCTGTTTAATTTTTTTTTTTAATGTGGTTTACACTTGAGATAGGACAGGTCTGACCACTGAAAACGCACGACCAACCATGCAAGCATGCTAATAGAGAACAGTGCGTACTTGCACAAAATTTCAAAATCTTCACTTCTATCAGCTCCCATACTTACTTATAAATGCATGTACAACAGTTGTCACAAGTAGAACTGACATAATTCAAAGCTTTATGTAGACAAGACACAGGATACCAATTTGTTACACTGAAGTCAAATGTTAGAGCCACAAGTAAACTTAACTTCTAAAAGCATTTTATTTTAAAATGTTTGGAGCAACTGCAATCTGCACAAGTCTAGTTTATTGTCATCCAATGGTACAAGTACAATTCGACAAAACAACGTTCTCCGGTCCTCGGTGAAAAACATGCCCACACATTCTGACATAGCACACATACATAGACAAACAATACATATGCAGGACAAATATTCATCTGTACAAATAAATCAATAGTTTCATGAATAGGAGAGTCTTGGATATCAGATGTGATAGCAACACTTAAGAGGCACTTGGACAGAGCCATGAACAAGCAGGGATTTAACCACATGCAGGCAGGTTGTTCAATATTCTCATTGCCTGTGGGAAGAAGCTGTCCCTCAGCCTGGTAAAACTCTGATCCTCCTGTATCTCTTTCTCAACAGGAGCAACTGAAAGATGATATATGCGGGCTGGAAGGGGTCCTAGGTGATTTTGCACGCCCTCTTCAGACAATGATCCTGGTAGTTCACATCGATGGGAGAAGGAGACTCTAGTGATCCTCTCTGCCACTCTTACAATCCTGTGGATTGACCTCCAATCCATTTCTCTGCAGCAACCATACCACACCAATGCAGCCGGAAGGGCGCTCTCGATAGAGCTCCAGTAGAAGGTTAGGTTCTAAATGATCGCAGGAAGGACTTGTAACTGATCGCGGTAAGATCTTGTCCTAGACCTTTCTGTAGAACAGGGGGAATCATATACCCCTAAAACACTGAAGGTGTTGAGATTAGGACCAAAGTGATGGGCTGATCATGCTTGATTGGACCAAAGCTTTGACTTCACCCCTATCGCCACCCTGCAGAGCTGAGCAGTTTGCAGGTGGCAACTCAGCCTCAGGTGATGGAGCGCGGCTCCACCCCAAACTGTCCTGACAAGTAGCCTGCTGACATTTTATGATAATCCAGATGCAAAATTTAAATATTTAAATAGTTAAGCCAAATATTGAATTTTTTTTTAAAAATCATCTTAAAATAGATGTGATAGCAATGAGGCACTTGGACAGAGCCATGAACAAGCAGGGATTTAACCACATGCAGGTAGCTGAACAATTTAAATTAGCATTCTGGTCAGCACAGACATTGTGGGCCAAAGGGCCTGTTCCTATACTGTACTGTGTTCTATCTGGTGTAAAGTAATTGGGGGGAAAAAAATGACATCAATGCACAAAACAAACAAACCGTCGTTTTCCCCTGCAGATTGCAGAAGGATTATCTCTGACCCTTCAATACAGATTAATTAGTAATTCTCTTTTAACACACAGGTGGATCCAGGAAATGAGCTAGACATCAGATGAACAATCATCTGACCCCCGGGACTTTCCACGATAAGGCAGGGGTCTAAAAGTATGGAATGTGCTGACCGATGAGGAGGACTTTGTAGGTGGTTTGTAAGGATGGCTGAGATTGATGTCTTCAATGTTAACCATACATTCCTCTCCAGGGAACCTCTTCGACATGTCATGCTTCCACCTCATTTTAGTCTAGATTTCCAGTTTGATTGCACTGGATTTGATGCACTTTAATTTTTTTTTTATAATTAAAATGGTTAGGAATATAAACACTTTCTGATGCTAGAAAAAAAACACAGAAATGCTGGAGAAACTCAGCAGGTCAGATTTATTGTTGGAGTACATACATGGCATCATGTTCAACCCTGAGATTCTTTTTTCCTGAAGGCGAGGCATTCATTGGTAGTGTTAAAAAAATTCACTCCATATACACGTGTAAACAAATAAAGAAATACAAACAAACTGATTGCGCAATACAGAGAGAGAAAGAGAAAAAAATCAATAAAGTGCAAAAGTAAGAGACCTTAAACAAGTCTCTAGTTACATTTGTTGTTGAGTCTGAGGGTGGAGAGTCGCACAGTCTCCACAGGTGATAAAGATACTGTACATATCCAATGTTTTGGACCTAAGCTCTTCTTCGAGGTATGGTCGCTGCGTGACCTGCTGAGTTCTTCCAATATTTTTGTGTTTTCACTTCAATAACTCAGCGTCTGCAGACTTTCATGTTTCACTCCTTACAATAGGAGAGTTTGTGATAACTTTCATGACTTCAACATCATTCAAAATAATGAAATCATTTCCAACGGTAATTCCCATTTTAATTTGGAAAAAAAACTGTAGCAGCAATTTAAGAATGATTTTGTAACCAAACTAGAGTCACGTTCGATGGAATACTTACAGGAGAACCAAAGTTGTGGCCGATTTCATGAGCAAAGGTGATGTGCGAGACCTTGGGAGGGACGTGAGAACCGTAGTTTTGGACGGTGATGATTCCAGTGTTCAGTGACTTCTTCTTGCCATCAGAATAAAGTTTGTTTTTCTCACAAATTCCCCCAGAGTTTCCTATTTTGTGGAAAATAGAACAAATGGATCGTGCAACAGATCATTAATACATTAAAAATATGGAACATTTCTGAAGTTGTGCAGACCCAACAAAACCTGACCATCAGGGTGACAGAAACAAGAATGAGTTCAGTGCAAGGATGGAGATTTCCAGACCATCTCTGGGCGATAATAAACAGGAATATTTTTTTTTTGACAATAGATACCCTTATTGTGAGCAGGAACCTAATTACCTTGCTAATTATTACAGCAAAATACTTTCTTTCTTTCAATTTCCCAATAAACTCTCAGTAACCCATGTTAAAAAGAGACCGGATTTCCTTTTAAATGAGGGTTCTTGTTAACCCTCTCATTAAAAAGCAAATTTCTTCAAGAAAATAATTCCAACTAAATATAAACCATTAAATCTACATGAATCGCAGGGGTGTTACAGTTCAGGAAGGGCTTACATAGATATAGTTCAATCTGCTGTTATATATTTTGCTGCATACTTTTCCTCTCTGTACATGCGCAGTTTAACGTTGAGCTTTCATGATCGATGCTCATCTCATTACAAGTTTTATAAAACCTCAGTACCATTGTCCAAGGTCTGTGGGAATGGTGAAGTTGGCTTTCCTTCTCGCTCCCTTGATGCTTCAGTCATTTGGTTTTCTCAGTTATGTTTCCCAAAGCACAGTTCGGTTTCCTTAGAGCCTCATCTTCATGCCAGCGTTACTCATTCCAACAGGGACCGACCTTTTTCAGCATGTATTTAAAATGTGGGCCGGCTGTGGACGGTATGGAATCTTTTGGTGCTCATTACTAAAAATGTATAAAGCTGCTAGTTCCTCTCTGCAATGTCAAAAAATTCAAGCCAACTGTTTCCTGGCAGGATTTAACAGCACTTATCCTGTGGTTGGGACTGGGGGGCTCTCGTAGAGAAGCGGAACATAGCTGAGTTTTTAGAAATATCGCTTGATATTTTCTGGATATTAAAAGAACAAGATCAAGCTAAATAGATTTAAACAATAGATCAAGCAGATTAGGAGAAGAGGGCAAGGGTCACAGGCCTTTTGTGGTTAACTTGCTTATTTCACCATAAACTTCCTTTGTTTGCACATTGCATCTAATTCATTGCAGCTTCTGGAGATGTGCATCCTTCTTCCTGTAATGGTCTTTGCAGTTTTAAGTATCAGGCACACGAATAATTCAGAACTGAGGGCAGAATCATAATCAAGCATTGCGGGTTAGACCAGACCACACCACGTGTTCAGACAAGAAAAGGGCCTGGATGAATTTCTGTTGCCACTGAGGTCAGAGTCACATAGAGGTAGAGAGCATGGAAATAGTTCCTTTGGCCCAATGCATCCATGTCAGCCAAGTTGCCCTTCTAATTCTCTGCTTGACCCACATTAAATGTTAAACTGTCAAATTTAAGAACGTCTGTATCCTGTTAGGCATGGGCTTTAGTAGACGATGAAAATGAGCATGGCATAGGTCAGTTTTCTGCTCAAACACATGAAAGCAGATCAAAATGAATGAAGCACCCAGAAATTCAAACACAAAGTTTTACGCTTTAACAAGTCTTTCTTTTTTAACAGTTTGACTAGGTTTATTGATGCAGTTTAAAATTTCTGATTAAAGCCTTAGAAACTTGTGTAAATTTTCCAATAACCTCCTTTCAACGAACTCAAAGGGTTCCTTTTGCCTGCTGTGTTATAACCGTGCTCCAATCCTGCTAAATGCCCCAGATGAAGGAACGTTTTTGGATCATACACTTCACAGCGAGCAGCTGAGTCAGAGCATGTCCATTATTCCATCAAATCTCTAAAAATGCTTGAATCATTGCAAGTAGCCAATTAATTGGTAATATTGGTACAGGTTGAATCTTTGGCTTGGCTTCACGGATGAAGATTTATGGAGGGGTAAATGTCCACGTCAGCTGCAGACTCGTTTGTGGCTGACAAGCCCGATGCGGGACAGGCAGACACGGTTGCAGTGGTTGCAGGGGAAAATTGGTTGGTTGGGGTTGGGTTTTTCCTCCTTTGCCTTTTGTCAGTGAGGTGGGCTCTTCTTCAAAGGAGGTTGCTGCCCGCCAAACTGTGAATACTTCTTATACAAATACCCAAAATCCGAAATGATCCAAAATCCAAAACTTTTCTCGTCCTTGGTCCCACCAGGTAATACGTAATAGAGTTCAGAAATCCCGACTGGAGAACGGGACATAACAGACATTAGTCGTGCATTATTGAGTGTATATTTTTCAATGTATGTCTACTTCAGTTAATTTGCACATATGTAAATATTTGTATTGTGAATGCATGCATCTTTAAGTCTGAGTGAATGAGTGCTTTTTTTTTTGAATGGTGTTCCAAAGTCCGAAAAAAATCCAAAGAACTTCTGGTCCCAGCCATTTTGAATAAGGAGTATTCAACATGTATATTAATTGGTGGGTGACACAGATAGTGTGATGCTGTTACAGCGCATGCAACCTATATTCGAATCCAGCGCTGTCTCTAAGGAGTTTGTACGTTGCCCCATGGGTTTCCTCTGGGTGCTCCAGATTCCCCCCCTCTTCAAAAATGTACGGGGGGGATTGCAGATCAATTGGGATATTTGTACGGTACGAGCTCATGGGCCGGAAGGTCCTGTTACTGCTCTGTACATCTAAATTTAAATTTAAAAATAAAATTATCATGCTTAAAAGTAGATGGCGATGATAACATTGGGGAAATGTACAGAAGACATGGGAGGCCTCACTGCATGACAAGGATAGGGTTGGGTTTGGTAGGGAGGCGGAAGGGGAGGAGAGAGTTGGAAGTGGAGTGTGCCTCTTTCAGGTAGCAGATCAATGGTTAGTAATTAAGTGGTGAAAGAGGGGACAGGAAAAGGGTTCCACTTCATGGCCGGAGTGGTTGAATGGGTAAAGAGCTGGCTCTCTGAAGGGAGGTGGGAGAGAACTATGACAGATTACATCAAGGCCCAATGGAAGCACATTGGTAATAATGGACTCCATGGCTTGAGATCTGCTGAGGAACGTCCACTTTTAAGAATGAAGCAGAGAAGCATGAGCACCAGCACAGAAACAGTCCAATCACCCCATCTAGACTGTGCTGGACTATTCTGCCTAGTCCCGTAGCACCCCATACTCCTCCCCTCCACGCACTTCATTCACCAGTTCAGCTGGCATCTCGTTCCACTCTCTCACCACTCCCTTTTAAACATTTCACCATTCCAAGGTGCGTCAGAAACACAAAAGAACTGCTGGAAATGTGCTGAACCAATCAGCTAATGTTTCATTTGGACGGCTTTTGATTATTGAGGGCAAATCTTAGCTCTCTCCACAGATGCTGCTGAGTATTTGGAATCTGGTTTTGTCATTTAATTCAAGGAGACCAAGTCACTGTAAACAGCATGAAGTTTCAGATAGTTACCTGCTGGTGCTCCAACCCACGCCAGGCCCAAGACGCCGTCATCAAAGTCACGATCCGTGAACACGTAGGCTAAGCAATAATCATCGTGATTCTGCTCTGAATTAAGTTCGAGGAATTTTTCCACTCCGATGTTTGCAAACCTAAATGGGTTGCTTTTATCTTTCTCATCACTTGTGGTGTTGATCTGAAAAGCAATGTTACTGGTGAGAGAGATCAAGGTAGAACAGCAAGGACAAAGAGTTCTACTGCAACTGAATGAGAGGGATTCCATTCCATTACATAGGAAAACTCCTGATCAAACACACTAGAGGTTTAGTGGTAGTGAATAATTGTTATGCCATCACAAATTACACTCTTAGGCTACTACACTGTAGTCTGCCGGTGAACTCTGGCTGTCAATGGGAGTGCGGGAGCTGAGGCCTTGAGGCGGAAAAGGGAGTCTAGGAATCAGAGAGGGGGTTATTGGAGTTTCACTGTAGAATCTGAGTGCGATATTGCGTGGAAATGGTCCCTTCCGTCTAACTGCCCCATGCCGACCAAAATGACCATCTTTTGGACCATATCCTTGCCGGGGACGGTGGTGGAGGCTGAAACATTGGGGGCATTTAAGAGACTCTTAGACAAACACATGGAAGAAAGAAAAATAGAGGGTAGGGAGGGTTTCGTTTTCCTTTAAAGAGAGGAATATATGGGTTGGCTCAACACTGAGGGCTGAAGAGCCTGTACTGTGCTGTATTGTTCTATGTTCTGGCCCTCTCAATCCATCCTATCCATGTATCCGTCCAAATTTTTTTTAAACATTGCCATAGCACTTGCCTCAACCACCTCCTCCAGCTGCCCGTTCCACACACATCCACCACCCTCTGTATAAAAAAAAAGTTACTCCCGAGTTCCTGTTAAATCTCTCCGCCTCACCTTAAACCCATATCCCCCGGTTACTGATTCCCTGACTCTGGGCAAAAGACTCCCTGTGTTCATCCGATTAATTCCTCTCATGACTGTGTACACCCCTCATCCTCCTGCACCCCAGCCTGCTCAACCTCCCTCGACAGACTTGGCCCTGGGTCGTGGCAACATCCTCGACTATGTGCTCATGGCTTTGCTAATGACCACAAAATTAATGCACTTTCCTGCAATAGTTCCTCTACCGTCAGGTGTCCTGTACACGTATATCCATCTACTCTGATCTTAACACCACTATTATCTCAAACACTTCTGGTATTTGGCATCCTTAAGCTTAACACATAGACACAAATCCGTGTTATATTTAGAAAGAGGATAGGTAAACGAGATCACATGCTGGAGTACTTGCCCAATTTTTAAAATGACAACCCCACTTATTAAAGCTGCAAACTTAATAGACTCCAACCCACTGAAGCAGAGAGACTGCAAAAAATAAAAATGCATCTAAATCCAAGGATTTCATTCAAAGGATATCAGCAGAGATAATTCCAAGGCCCATCCTAATGGAAGTCATTTGGACAAGAGGATCTATTCTTCCCAATTTGGTTTGGTTAACAATCCCACTTCCAAATTACAAAAAGTAGAAAGGCCAGACAGCCGACAATAATTGGAGCAAATTGTGAAATGTAATTTTTAATGACGATTATCAGATGTGAATATTGATCACCTAAAAATAGAAACATGTAACCAACATAACCAACATAGTTTGATCCAAGGAAACACCATGCAAACGTTAAAATAATACTTACTCGCACCCTCTTCACCATAAAACTGATATTTCTAATTCCTTGAAAATCTGTTGTCTGGTAAATTGTATCAATTGCTTTAACGTGACTAGAAATCTGGAATTGAAAATGTAAGTTTTTACTTCCAAACCACAGATACTAAAATAGGACAATTCTCTTGCTCAAATACCTCGGTTATGTTTTTTTTAAAGTTCCTTTTTTAAAACTCCAAGTGTTTATTATTTTATTATATTATATATTACATTATATATTATTAAATTATACATTTTGAAAGCATGGAGTATTTCAAACTGCAGTAAAACCCCTGGTACCCGGTACCTATGGGGATTGGTAGATGCTGGATAAGTGAATTTTCTGGTTATTTGAGACTGCATGTTGCGTGATTGACAAACTAACGGTGAGGTGCTCCAACTTTAAACATTTGTATTTTTTTACCTATTTATTTTTTGAGATTTTTTTTTCCTCAGTTGCTGGAGGCTGTAGTTGCCAAAATTCCAGATAACAGGGGTTTTACTGTAGTTTTAATATAATTTGTCTCAATTGACAATGTGGTTCCATCACAAATCAAACAATCCAAGTTATTGTTACAAGTAGCATAATTAATGAAGGAATATGCATCTTGCATAAAATGGATAACCCCAATACTATTCACCACTTTCAACAAAAACAGTAATTACAAGAGAAAATTAAATCTTTTCAAACTGAAATGCAGTAACAGCTAAATTATTTGTGACTTCTCTAATGGGCACACTTCAGTAATGCCTAGCACCATGGAGATAGCCAGTGGGCAGAACTGTTGCACTCTTTATTAAAGCTCAATGATTCATATCACTGTGTGGTCCTTTGCCGTTTGGGATCCAAAATTAGCTCACTAGCAGTTTCTCACACCTCACTTTTGAAAATAAATTATTGAAGTAAAGGAGTAATGCTCTTCCCTAGATGGAGAAAATTACTCTAAATTTGATCTATTGTGCAAAATTTTATTAACATTAGAAAATACATTTTGTTGCACTCTCTCTTTACCAATAACAAAGTCAATACAGTTGGAAATAAATAACTGACTTATTTGATTCAAACTCAATAGACTCATTTATTTAAATTTAACGCCAAACTGGTCACATACTCTTTCAAACAACTCCAGGGCAAAATTCTGTGTCAGTAACGCAACTTGCTTGTACAGAATTCAGCTCAACAAATGACATTCGTGTTTTTTTTCTCTGAGAAGGAAATTATTCCTCATCTCTTTCATTCTCTACAACCAAATAGCTCGTTCAACTATTGGGAATTCAGACCTGCAAACATCTAATGACAGAACAATACAAATCTTTGTTCTACTTATCATATTTTATACACATCTTGTGGAGTCTTCAAAAATCCATGAATTTGGCAAATTTACTATTCAATATCAAAACATCTAATAAAACAAGTTTGATTTTATTACATGCAAAAATACACAATAGATGAATAAAATATTTTTGAATGGAACAATTTAGCTTGCCCATTCGTACCTGAGCTATTACTGCCTCTCTCGAACCATAATACTCGAAGAACAGATGATCAGTTTGAATGAAGAGCTGACATGTGTTTTTCTCCTCTGACGCTGCCCGACGTTTCCTCAGAATAATTGGTACTTGAGCATGTTCATGTTCATGTTCAAAATCCACAGGCTTCTGCAAAGAAGATTTGGTGACGTCAATCTTCTTGTAACAACAGAAAAATTCTGCTACAGATTTTCAAGTAGTGTATACCAGCCTCAAAGGAATCACCAAGCTTTTCATTTCTTGCAGAATAAAGGTATCATTGTATTTACCGCATTTATCTAAATATGCAGTTTGACTAAATGGAAGAAAACAATAACTTTCGTTTAACAGTGAGACAGTAGTAGATTCAACAAAACCACTTTCATGGGGCGCCACGCTTGGAATAGCGGTTAGTGCAACGCTGTTACAGCACCAGAGGTTTGAACCCTGCGCTGTCTGTAAGGAGTTTGTACATTCTCCCCATGTCTGCGTGGGTTTTCCCCAGGGGCTCCAGTTTCCTGCCACCATTCAAAACATTGTACGAATTTGGCGGCACGGACTCATGGGCCGAAATGGGCTCTATGTCTAAATTAACATTTAAGTTTATAGATAGAAGTACATAATTTTTATACACTTGTCAAATCCAAGCATGAATGCAACCCTTTGAAGTGTCTCCTTGAATTTGAATTAATTTGAACTGAGAATGCAGAAGACAGTATGCCAACTTAGAACATTACAGAACAATACAGGTCTTTCATCCCACAACATTGTGCTGACCTATAGAAACCTCCTCCACAACACTTCAAGTTGTTGGTGAAAATGGGCAGCCAATTCGAAGATCCACAGATATCAGAGAACTAAAGTCAATAACATTAGTTGAGGTACAACAATTAAATCTTCCATGCTTTTCTTTGAATATTACCATGGAACTTCCAATTGAGAAGGTTGCAGGACATCGGGATAACTTCTCATCTGAAAAGATTTATCCTTGGCAGTGCAGAACTTGGGCAGTATTAGGTTCTCATGCTGTTAGAGAAGAAAAGGCTGGAAACCTCTGATTTGAGGTGTATTTTATCTGGATTGCATTTAGTGAAACAAGTGACACATTACAAATGGGATCCAGAGTAGAGATCCAAATTGCTCACCTGTGATGTGGGCTCTTCGACAGAAAGCATCTGGTACTTTTTCATTCTTTCAAAAACTGACTGGTCCGCACATCCTCCTTCTGGCCCATATTTGTGAGGGTATTCTAGGGAAGACAAAATGCACATTCCAGCACATTTAAGTAAACAGGAGATATGCAGGCGCTGGGGTCTAGAGTGGTACTTGCTTTATTGAGCACCTTCGTTGTCTGCTGCAACAGCAAGGACCTCCCAGTGGCCATCCATTTCAATTTCACACACCACTGCAACACTGATACACCTGTCCGAGGCCCCGTGAAATGGCAGGTTGTGGCCATTCATAAACTGGTAAAACACAACCTTATATTCTATCTAAGCAGTCAACTTCTCTAGTTAACTCTGTCATGGCCTCACACCTACATGTGTTTTGTGTAAAGCTTGTCACTACTGGCGACTCACCAGAGGTCATGCTCGGATTTCCAAACAAACCTGAACAAGCCAACCTATTGAGACCAAGAGCAACTTCAAAGCCAGGTGCAAGATGCAGCCAATGCGAGTTTTGATTAATTAATTCGGAATGTAAAGAAGGCTCGCCTAATTAACTAAAGACACAGCTTAATATGGTTTATTCTTGGTTCTGTCGGAGAATTCAGTAACTACAACTGGGATGTTAAGCATGAGGCCACGTCAACTCCCTCTCCCAGTCTCTCGCTTTCCCCGAATTCTCAGACTCCCTTCCTTCCATCCCTCCACCCCCCTTCGCTTCCTTCTCCTATCAAAGAGCTATCATTCACAATCCTCTGGCCCTTATCCTCCTTCTCCCCCTCCCCACTTGTTATCCATCTGCTCATCTGTGCTCCTCCCCCTTCTCTTCCATTCCATTCCTCTCTCCCCCCCCCCCAACCTTATCCACACATCTGCCTTATCACACCTGAAGAGGTCAGGCCCAACAGGTCGACTACCTTTTGCTTTCTATGGATGCTGCGTGACCTGCTGAGTTTCTCCAGCACTTTTGTGTGATGTTCTAGCAAATCTGCAGTTACATTTCAAGAGAGCCCATCTGCAATGCACCACATGACAGATTGTCTGAATGT
Organism: Narcine bancroftii; assembly: GCF_036971445.1. Taxonomy (NCBI): domain Eukaryota; kingdom Metazoa; phylum Chordata; class Chondrichthyes; order Torpediniformes; family Narcinidae; genus Narcine; species Narcine bancroftii. The sequence continues at coordinate 46,373,234 of NC_091482.1, forward strand.
TTTTTTGTAAATCAGGTCAATTTTTAGAATCAGCAGAAACAAAATTTGCACTTATTAATAAATTAAATGTTTTTCCTGCTATTCATTTGTCATTGAATAATCTACATAAATGTGACATGCTTAAAAAAAAACGATTGAATTTTCTTCCAAAAAGATTGTATATGTATACATGACCAAACAGCATGAAAAAAAGTTCCAACTGTGTCACCACATCTGATTCATTAAAACCATATTTTTTTTTAATTTTTCAGTTGTCAAATTTAATTGATGTAAAAAATTGTAATTAATCATTGCATAACGTGCATTTATCAATCTAGTTACAGATATTTAACCAATCCTCTTCAGAAAAAATAAAACCAATATCCACTTCCCATTTAGAATATCTGTTCAAGATTAAAATAGCTTTAGACCCAACAGTATTTTTATTGGGTAGTTTGCAACCTCTGAAAAGCTTGAGATTAGATCAATTTCAACTTGCTTTTGTATATTTAGCTTTATCCGTAGTGAAAAAATGTATTGCTAGTACGTGGAAAGATACAAATATGATTGATATTAATAAATGGAAAAAATTATGTATGTTTTGCATGATAATTATAATTTTTTTATTAATAATGTTGTTATACTCAGAATATTTACATTTCAATTTATATTGATTAGATTTTAATGTATATTTAACATTTTTTTTTAAATATTCTTTCTTTTTTTATGGCTCTCCTTAGGAGAGTTGGCTGAAGTGGGGGGGGGTTCTTTTCTTTTTTTTCTATATTAAAAAAAATGTTCATGTTCATGATATGTCATATATTATTTGTTTTTTGAATGAATAAATAAAGTTTAAAAAAAAAGAACACAAAAGACCACTCCCCACTACATATCAATCCTCAAATATAGATAAAGTGAAGAGCACAAAGTTCTTTGGTGTCCATTTAAAGGATGACTTATCCTGGACCCACTATATTACTCATTAGTCTTGAAGGTACAGCAGCTCCTTTTTATTGTTGGCAACAGAATGCACAACGTAAACTTTTTTCTTCAGACCATAAGACATAGGAGCAAAAATAGGCTATTCAACCCATCGAGTCTGCCCCGCCATTCAGTCATGAGCTGATCCATTTTCCCACTCAGCCCCACTGTCCGGGCTTCTCCCCATAACCTTTGATGCCTTGGATAATCAAGAACCTACCAACCTCTGCCTTAACTGTCCCAATGACCTGGTCTCCACAACCACCTGTGGCAACAAATTCCACTTTGCAGCAAAATGACGTATTACAAATATTCCAGTTATCAGAATCGCCAAGGCCTAGGCAGCTACAATAATGCAGGTATGTGGATTAATAACAATACACCTGTTGCGTGCTGTATGATTTTACCACCATGACTCTAAAAGAACCCATTCTGAAGAAATGATACACGGAAATGGTCTCATCTTGGGCAAACAATATTTTAGCCCAATCTTAAACATAAAATTCAAATTTTAAATTGTCTGGGTGGCGTAAAAATTTAGTTTGAAACTTGTCAACAGGACACATTTTATTTATAGCACAGTCAAAGCAGATTCCAGGCAAATTAACCTCCAACCCCCATATGTTTTGAATGGTGAGAGGGAACCAGAGCCCCCAGAGGAAACCCACGCAGACACGGGGAGAACGTGCAAGCTCCTTACACACAGCGCCGGATTCGACCTGGGTCATTGGTGCTGTTAGAGCGTCACTCTAACCGCTGTGCTAACCAAACCATACAGTGTACAGTGAAGTGGTCATTACAAAATACTAGTTGGGAGACCAAACGTCCATTCTAAGGAATTTGTAAAGTCAAATGAAATATTGACGACGGGAAACAACAGAAGTAAACGCCAATATTGAAGGTGTATAGAAACCATTATAAATACTTCCAACTGGCCATTAAATGCCAGGCTGGTAAGGCTACAGAGCTCTACATTAGAGTCTACAATAGACATCATAACCCTACATTAGACCCTCTTTCCAAAATTAGCTTATTAAATCATCAAAAATATAATTTCTGATCAGATCTCACAATAGTTTGATTGCTGCATATCTATCATTCCAAGAGATGAAAATATATCAACATCCAACTAATTTGATCTTTAAGAAATGTCATGAACCAGTTCTGTCACCCTTAAATGCTTTTGGCAGAGATAACACGGACCCAGCTTCTGTTCCTGTGAAGTGCTATTCTTTCTGAATGGTCCAGCCAGACACCAATTGAATAGCGGTGGTTCAGACCAGCAAGTCACCACCTCCTGCACAAGGAAACCTTGGCAAATGGCTACAGATGTGTCATGGAAAGTGCGCTGACCGGCTGCATCACAGTTTGGTATGGAGGCACCAATACCCCCGAGCGGAAAGCCCTCCAAAAGGTAACAGACGCAGCCCAGCACATCACAGGCAAAACCCTCCCCATTATCGAGAACATCTATAGGGAAAGCTGCTGCCGTCCACACCACCCAGCACACACTCTGTTCTCGCTGCTACCATCAGGAAAGAAGTATCAGGGCCACAAGACATGCACCACCAGGTTCAGGAACAGCTGCTACCCCTCCACCATCAGACTCCTCAATGACAAACTAAGTCAATCAAAGACTCCTTTAAGGACTTTTACATTGCTCATTATTTATTACTGAATGGTCTCTGCTTATCAGTGGTTTCACTTTTCACGGTTTCATTTACCAGCGGTCCGAAAATATTAAATGGAAAATTACAGAAATAAACAATTCACATGTTTTAAATTGTGCACAGTTCTGAATAGCATGAAGAAATCTCGCGCTGTCCAGCCTGGAACGTGAATCATCCTTTTGTCCAGTGTATCCACATTGTATGTGCTACCCACCCATTAGTCACTTAGTAGCCATCCCTGTTATCAGATCGACTGTCTTGGTACTGCAATGCTTGTGTTCAAGTAACATTTTTTTTTAAATATTATTATAATTGTTCTCTTTTATTGTTAATTAATGCTGTTAATTTATTATTGTGTCTAATTTTTAAATTAAACTTTATCATAGGCATGTATGTATAGGGAAAAACAGTCTATGTAGGGTTTGGTACCATCCACAGTTTCAGGCATCCGCTGGGGGTCTTGGAACATATTTCCCATGGATCAGGAGGATGATTGTACTTCTTCAGTATTTGCAGTTTGTTTACATTTCTCTCTTTTGTTCAAGTATCTTTCATCTTGCGTACAATTAATTAAGTAGAAATTCTGCCTGGCTCACAAGAAAAAGAACCTCGGGCTTGCATGTGACGTCACGTATGTAACTTTGAACAAGGGTAATTAAGAACAGATGATAAATGTTGGCCAACGTAGATGAATAATTTTTAAAATATATGCACAGCATATTGCTTCACGGCTTACTTTTGCTGCCAGAAAAAGATGGGAGTCTGCAGCTAAACTAGAGCTGGATGTTTTTAAATCCAAATTAAAATATGAACAGAACTGACAGTATTTCGCAGGCATATTATTTCTGAACACCCCATTATAGTAGAAATAGAATGCCACCTGCCTTGAGGTTAATTATTGCAATGGGTACAGTATTTCAAAGACCTACATACATACCCTATTAATGCATATAACTAAACATGAAAAATGTACTTGTCTTATTGAAAATTAAATTGGAAATGTGTCTTTAACAAGTAATCTATAGTACAGTGGTATTGACCTTTTTTCCAATTCCCTAGCTAAAGGTGAAATTGACTACATTTAACCAAACACAACTCAATATTTGTGCACTCAAAGTATTTGTCTGGCCAGTAATTTGATACAAAACAAGAGAACGTCTACAGGGAACGTTGCCGTCGGAGAGCAGCAGCAATCATCAAGGATCCGCATCACCCAGCACACGCTCTGTTCTCACTGCTGCGAGGTGTGCCACAAGACTCGCATCCCCAGGTTCAGGAACAGCTGCCACCCCTCCACCATCAGACTCCTCAACAACAAAATCAGTCATTTCAGGATTCTGGTTTGTGTTCTTCATTGATTTTTTTTTTTAATTCTCTCTTTATTGCACAAGACTTGTTTACATTTGATGGCTGTTTAAAGTTCTATATCTGTTTACATTTGTACGTTGTGTACAGTTTTTTTAGCACTACCTGTAGAAAAAGAATCTCAGGATTATATGTGATGTTATGTATGCACTCTGACAATAAATCAGAAATCTGAATCTGAAGAATCAAGTAGTTTTATTTAGGGATCCAAACGGGGAACGAGAAGTACTTGTTGTGGAGATAAGGAACGAGCAGCTGAAGGATGAGAATGTAACATCTTATATTCAGAACACAAAATTAGAGAAATTTTAATTTGTATTCGATAACTAGATTTCTACAATTAGCTGCACAATCCAGCAATGAATACAAGAAACAAAATCTAATTTACTCCATTTTCGACAAAATTAACATTTCTAAATGGATGTTTCCCATTGTACAGTTGCACAGCGAAATGGTGCATTTCTAAGGTTCCTGCATCTGATCTCATGTCAATTAGCTTGGAGTTTCCAGACTAGATCAGGTATTGCTAAAAAGTGTTTTATTTCCAAAAGCCAGCAAGTTAAAAACAAACCACTGCAGGACAAATGCTCTGGACTGCAGAACAAATGCATTGCAGAACAAAATATCCATCTAATAAAAACTAATGAAATTGAAATCTCGAGATACCAGATTTACTTTGTTACATATTCAGATTTATTGCTAGAGTACAAACATAGTATCACATACAACCCTGAGGTTCTTTTTACCTTGGGGAGGCAGCAGAATTACCACTTGGTAATTGGTAGGGCAAAAAATAAACTGTGCACAATCAAAAGAACTGTTAACAGGCAATGAATGTTTAAAAAAACTCTCTGCAAAACAGAAATAAAATCAATAAAGTGCACAAGAGTCCTTAAATGTGTCCCTGATTGAGTTTGTTATTGAGGAGGCTGATGGTGGAGGGGGAGCAGCTGTTCCTGGTGGTGCAAGTCTTGTGGGCATCTACCGATACCTCTTTCCCGATGGCAGCAGTGAGAACAGAGCATGTGCTGGGTAGTGCGGGTCTTTCGTGACTGATGCTGCTTCCCGACGGCAGCGTTTCCTGTAGATGTTCTCGATGGAGGGGATGGGTTTTGCCTATAGTGTCCTGGGCTGTGTCCACTACCTTTTGGAGGGCTTTACACTCAGGGATATTGGTGTCCCCATGCCAGACTGTGATTGCAGCCAGTCAGCACACTTGGTACAATTCATTCAGATCAAACTGAATTATTGTGAAAAGTGTTGTTTTCAAGACAGAGCAGGTAATGTAAAATAAAAGAGAAGTGCAGAATATAGTGTGGCAGAGTTACAGAGAAAAATCCAAGGAAACAATGCAAGATGAGCTTTGAGGTAGTTTTGTGAGTGCAATACTTTGTTAGGAGTTTGAGGAGATTTGGGTACATCACCACTCTTGAAACCGTGGAGAACATGCTGTCTGGTTCCATCACTGTTGCTATGGAGATGCCAAAGCAAAGGATTGGAAAAAAATCTCCAGAGGTTGTTAATTCTGGGCTGCAACAATCATGGACCCTAAGCTTCACTCCATCGAGGTCATCAATGTGAGGCGGTGTCTATCCTCAAAGACCCCCACCCAGGCCCTGCCCTGCTACCATCGGGAAAAAGGTACAGGAGCCTGAAGATGAGCACCGAGCAGCACAAGGACAGCTTCTTCCCCTCTGCCATCAGGTTCCTGAATGATCAATGGCACTACCTCACTTTGACTTTTTCTTGCACTATTTTTATCTATTTTATACAGTGGTTTATCTAAATGTTTGCTCTCTGCTGTAAAACAATGCATTTTGTGACATGTTCATGACAATACATGAAGATTCTGAGAATTCCGTGTTTTGGAGGACTGATCGAGATTCTGCCAACAGCAGGAAAGAAACTGTCCTTTAATCTTGTAGTAAGTTTTCAAATTTCTGCATCTTTTGCCCAAACAGAGAGGGGAGAAATAAGTGTGAGATTTTAACTTTTAACCCTTAAATTACAACACCTTCAAAATAACCAATAAAGGTCAGGTTAAGGGTGGATTTAAATTTGTGTATGCTGTGATGTCTGCAAATTACAATGTGGTGGTTTTTGTGATAATGCTAATTTCCTGGTTAGCGCAACACGGTTACGGAGCGAAAAGGAGATCTCAAAGTCATCCATGGAAGCGCTTTGAAGGAGCTGTGAAGGAAACCCTACTGTGACATCCAGGCAAGAGAACAAGAAGCTGCGGCTGCTGGCAGGTCCCCTTGGCGAGCCCTGGGCGATGAGGCCTACACCAGTTTTGAAGCCAGGTGCTGTCAAAAACCGGTGGAAGGCCATGAACAGCGTCACAGAGCAGCAGCCACAGTCATTACGACAACGGACTTCCAGTGCCCCCGTTGTGGTAGACTCTGCGCTTCCAGACCGGGACTGCAAAGACATCTTTGTGTCTTCTTTGAACAGAAGGACTACCAATATATATGTTACAGTACCAATGATCGGGGCCGGGGTTCAAACCCCTCGCTCTCTGTAAGGAGTTTGTACGTTCTCCCTGTGTCTGCGTGGGTTTTCCTTGGGGGCTCCTGTTTCTTCCTGCCGTTCAAAAATATACCGGAGGTTGTTTGTTGGTCAATTGGGCGGCACAGACTCGTGGGCTGAAAGGGCCTGTTACTGTGCTCTGTCAACATTTAATTTTTTTTCTAAGAAATGCTATAGAATAGCTCATGGAAATAGCAGAACAGAAAACAGATGGGTGACTCACTAGGATTCTAAACGCCCTGGTGTTGAGCGGTGGGAGGAAAGAAAAACAAGAAAAGATTGCAGGGCAACAGGAAACAAATCAAGGAAGAGATCAATTGGGTTCTTTGAGCAAAACATTGTCAATATCTCCATGCTCCAAATAGCTAGCTACACCTGTAGTGTGGTAATTCTAAATAATGCATGCTCACAGACACAGATATTTGCAGTTTTATCAGAGCTGTTCAACATGTGTGTCTTCACCTTAGGCCCCATTAAAAAAAAGTAATCATTTTCAAGTTGTAATTGCCCCAAGCAGAGATTTACAAATAGGGATATTCAAAAAGAAATGCAGCAATGATGCTGTACAGAGCATTTATCCACAAAAGTTTCCTTTCAGCAGTACAAAGTATTTCCTTTTAACTTGCTTTAAAAATTTTTTTTAGACATACAGCACAGTATCAGGCCCTTTCTGCCAACGAGTCTGTACCTCCCAATTTACACCCAATTAACCTACATCCTCCGTACTTTTCGAATGGTGGGAGGAAATTGGATCCCCCTGGGAAAACCCACACAGACATGGGAAGAACGTACAAACTCCTTAAAGACAGGATTCAAATTCTAGTCCCGACTGCTGGTAACCACTAGGCCAACAGTGTTCTCCGGGTTTCAGGAACTGAGTTACAGGGAGAGGTTAAACAAGTTAGGATTTTATTCCCTGGAGAGTAGAAGAATGAGGGGAGATTTTATATTTAAAATTATGAGGGGTATAGACTTGAGTAAATGTAGGTTGACTTTTTCCACTGAGGCTTCGAAGGTGAGATACAAACCAGAGGATGTGGGTTAAGGGTGAAAGGGGAAGTTTAGGGGGAACTTCTTCACACAGAGTGGTTGGAGTGCGGAACGATCTGCCAACTAAAGCGGTGAATACGGGCTCAATTTTAACATTTAAGAAGAATTTGAACAGGTACATGGATGGGAGGGGAATGGAAGGCTATGCAAATCAGTGAGTCTAGGCAGAAAAATGATTCAGCACAGACTAGAAGGGCCGAAGGGACTTGTTTCTGTGTTGTAATGTTCAGTCCCAATTAAAATTGGATCAATGCTATAATGTTCAATCCCAATTAAAATTGGATCAATTAGCACATAGTTACGACATTGATGTGCAAATATTAATTACACCAAAAGAAATGACTTCATGAACATGCTATGCAAAGAAATTTGTTGCAGATACGATCATCCATACATACAACTGAAAGAAAAACAGCTGCATGCGTACAATAGTGACTGTCTCTCAGTTGCCATTCGGTAAGCTCGCCAAAGAAGATGATGAACAAGAGGGAAACCATCCCCTGCTGATAGATCTGGCAAGAAGCCGTGGAAGATGCTCGATTTGGAATTGAAAATTAAGGGAATCAATGACTTCTACATGCCGTGCTAACGTACTTCTGACTTGTATCCATTTTGAAATACGACCGGTCGGTCAGAATGGAACTCGGACATATGCTGGAGAATACCTTACACAAGGCTTTACACTCAGGGGTATCGGTGCCCCCATACCAAGCTGTGATTGTAGCCGGTCAGCGCACTTTCCACCAACATGTATAGAAATTTGCCAGGATTTCCAACGTCATGCCGAATCTCCGCAAACTCCTGTAGCAGAGGGGCTGATGCGCTTTCTTCACGATGACATTAGTATGATGGCTTAAGGAAAAGACCTCCAAGATACTGACTCCCAGGAGTGTAAATCTGCTCACCCTCTCCACCTCTAATTCTAATCGTACTCCTCTAGTTTTTCTGTCGTAAAGTCCACAATAAGCTCCATGGTTTTGATTTCATTGAGTGGGAGGTTGTTGTTGGTGCACCACTCAGCCAAGTTTTACATCTCCCTCCTGTTTGCTGACTCATCGCACTTTTTAGATTCATGTCTTTGAAGTAGCTGCTAAATAGAACCTGCCAGCCACAAAAAAAGCTTTCATGACGATTCGACTGGAGTATCATGTCCCTATAGTTATACAAGTAGCCATTTTTCAAGCTACCATTCAAACATACAGTAATTTTCAAGCTTTAACACTTTCAGTCTGGCAGAGCACTACAGCACAGTACCCTGTAAACCCTCTATTTTTATTCTATCCATGTACCTGTTAAGAGTCTCTTAAATGTCCCTAATGTTTCAGCCCCACCACCATCCATGGCAAGACATTCCAGGCACCCACAACTCCCTATGTAAAAAAAAAACTTACCCAAAATGTCTGCCCTCAACTTCCCTCCCTTCTTGATGCTTAATCCAGTAGTTCCATAAAAAGATGAATCAATATAATCTTTAAATTCTTTATAAAATTCAGGTGGAAAACCATCTTCTCCTGACCCTTTATTACTTTGTAATGAATTAATTGCTCCCTTTACTTCTACTTGTGTAATATTAAGACTGAGTTCTGCTTGTTCTAGGTAAATGTATCCGAGATAAATACCTATCTATTTTATTCTCATCTTTTAAAGATTCTGAACTATATAATTTAGAATAAAATGTCTTAAATGATTCATTTATTTCTTGAGGTTTATCACTAACAACATTTAAATCATTTTTAATTACATTAATCATTCTTGATACCTGCTCTGCTTTTAATTGCCATGTGAGTACTTTATGTGCTTTCACCTAACTCATAATATCTCTTGTACCTCTTAGTTCTTGTAATCGTTTTTTCTATCCTATATGTTTGTATGTATTATATTGAAGTATTTTGTTGATAAGTTGTCTATGTTTATCCTAAGCTTCTCTTTTTTTGAAACTATTATTCCTGTTCTCATTGATCTACCACTTTCATATATTCATTTTTAATTTGGACTCTCAAATATGCCTTCAAAGCATCCCATATTACAAATATATCATTCACAGAATTCAAATTGGCATCACAAAATAACTATCTGCATTGTAATAAAATCTCAGAAATCTGACCTTTTTAATAATAATGAATTCAACTTCCAACTATAAACTAATTTCTCATTATGTGGCATTGTAATCATCATTAATAAAGGTGAATGATCAGCCAGAATTCTCACTTTATATCCTGTATCTAATATCCTACCCTGCAATTGTGCTGAAATCAAAAAGAGATCAATTCTGGAATAGAAGTCACGTCTACTTGAATAAAAATAATAATCTCTTTCTCCAAGACGTATTCTACTCCAAACATCTATTTAAGTTCAAATCATTCATTAATATTAATGTGGCTTTTGCTGCTTTAGCTCTTGACGTTCCTCTATCTAAAATTGGAACTAAACAAAAATTAAAGTCTCCCCCTATCAAAATATTCTTACGTGCCTCTGCCAAATTCAAAAAAAGTTTTCTGCATAATTTTTTCTTCATCTACATTTGGTGCACAGAAATTCAAACGAGTCCACAATTCTGAATATATTTGACAATGTATCATCACATATCTCCCCGCAGGATCTGTTACTAGATTTTGTATTTTAATTGGAAGATTTTTCCTCACCAAAATTTCCACGCATCTTGCTTTAGAATTAAACAATGAAGTTTCCACATATTTAATCCAGTCTCTTTGTAACTTGAAATGCTCTTTCTCAGTTAAGTGCATTTCTTGCAAAAAAGCCAAGTCTACTCCCATTTTCTTAACATGTGTCAATATTCTTTCTTTTCACGGTCCTGTTTAACCCATGAACATTAAAATTTATAAATTTGACTATGTTACTCATCCTAATCATCCACTCCTTCCTCCACCCCTGCCTGTGGTTCCTTTCCCCTTAAAGCTCTTATGAACTATCCAAAACATCGGCGTGCACCTCCCCAGCAATCTGGATAAGGAAAAGAAGAAAACAAATCTACTTCTAAAGCACAGTTAATAACAAGTTAATGATTATATATAAACAAGAAGTAACCCCCCCCCCCATCCTCTTCCCCCTTAGACATTGGTTAAAAACAGCCCAACACTAACTCCCTCTATTTTAAGAGTTGCAACTGAAGTCACATTATATTATATGATACAGTGAAAGTTAGAGACCCATCTCCTCACTCAACCCCTCTAGTATATTGATTTTAAACATTTAATATATACAAAAAAAAAGAAAAATTCAAAAAACGTTCAAAAAGTTCCAATAATTTTCAAGAAGCAACAAAAGGAAAAAAAAGTAGACAGCATTTTAAACTAACTTCTCGTTATATATATATCCAAATGATATTAATCATCAAGGCATATCAGTAACCATTCTTCAATCCTTCTGGATAATTGGAAGATTTTTCACAAATTCTTCGGCTTGAACAAAACTCGAGAAAAACTTGTTTTCGCCTCCAGACAAGAAAATCTTCAAAGTTGCCAGTTGACGCAGCACAAATCTGTACCTCTTTTCCCAAAGAGTAATCTTAACTGGGTTAAATTCTCTTCTTCTTTTCAATAAATCAGTGCTTTTATCGGGGTAAAATAAAACTTTACCCCCAGCATATTCAAGTGGACCTTTCCTCACTCTTTCTCCTCCTGCTGCTCGTGTCAACATCTTCTCTCTGTCCTGATACTGAAAAAACTTAATGAGCTCAGAGCGTGGATTCTGATTCGGAAGTGGTTTCGGTCTGAGAGCTCTATGTGCTCTTTCGATCTCTATGGGATTCTCAAAATTTGCTTGACCCAGAACTTCAGGGATCCATTTTGTATTTTTCTACTAAAATTTTCCAATTTATCCACTTTTTGCTGAAGCTTCTGGTTTTCCACAATTAAAGCAGCAGTAGAATCTTCCATTCTGGTAACTCCAACATCCATATGTTGCATTTCATCCTTAACTCTCTTCATTTTCCCATCCAGTTCATCAATTTTTCTTTTCAGCTTATTAACAATCTCCACAACTCTATTTAGATTAAGAGATGGGGAAGTACAGAGAGACCTAGGGGTACTTGTACACCAGTCTCTGAAGGCAAGCATGCAGGTACAGCGGGCAGTTAAAAAGGCAAATGGTATGTTGGCCTTCATATCAAGAAGGTTTGAGTATAGGAACAAGGATACCTTATTGCAGCTGTACAGGGCCTTGGTGAGACCCCACCTGGAGTATTGTGTGCAGTTTTGGTCACCTTATCTAAGGAAGGATGTTCTTGCAATGGAGGGAGTGCAGAGGCGATTCACCAGGCTGATACCTGGAATGGCAGGAATGACTTATGAGGAAAGATTGCGCAAATTGGGATTATACTCGCTGGAGTTTAGAAGATTGAGAGGGGATCTCATAGTGACATATAAAATTCTGGCAGGACTGGACAGAATGGATGCAGATGGGATGTTTCCAATGACGGGAAAATCCAGAACCCGGGGCCATGGTTTGAGGATAATAGGCAAACCATTTAGGACTGAGATGAGGAGGAATTTCTTGACCCAGAGGGTGGTGAATCTGTGGAATTCATTGCCACAGAGGGCAGTAGAGGCAGGTTCATTAAATCTATTTAAGAGGGAATTAGATCTATTTCTTCAGTATAAGGGTATTAAAGGTTACGGAGAGAAGGCGGGGACGGGGTACTGAACTTTAAGATCAGCCATGGTCTCGTTGAATGGCGGAGCAGGCTCGAAGGGTCGAATGACCTACTCCTGCTCCTATCTTCTATGTTTCTATGTTTCTATTTATTTCTCCTCTCACTTCTCATTTCATGAAATTCTTTAATTAATAAATCAATGCTGGTTATATCCTTCACTTTTACTTAAGGTTTTAATTTTGTTTAATACCTCCTCTTCTGGCTTCCTCTTCATCGTCCTCACTGCTGCTCCTCCTGCATTTCGGAAGGCCCAGGTTGTTCGCGCAGTGAATGTAGTGTGCCTGGACTTTCAAAAAGCATTTGATAAGGTCCCACGTAGGAGATTTGAGGGCAAAATTAGAGTGCTGGTATTTGGGGTAGGGTACTGACATGGATAGAAAATTGTTTGGCAGACAGGAATCAAAGAGTAGGAATTAACAGGTTCCTTTCAGAATGGCAGGTAGTGACGAGTGGGGCACCACAAGGCTCGGGGCTGGGAAGCAGCTATTTACAATATACATCAATGATTTAGATGAAGGGATTTCATCTAGGGATAACATTGGCAAATTTGCAGATGACACAAAGCTGGGTGACAGTGTGAAATGTGAGGTGGATGTTATAAGAATGCAGGGTGACTTGGACAGGTTGGATGAGTGGGCAGATGCAGTTTAATATGGATAAATGTGAGGTGATCCACTGTAGTGGCAAGAACAGGAAGGCAGATTACTATCGGAATGGTGTCAAGTTAGGAAAAGGGAAAGTACGACGAGATCAAGGTGTCCTTGTTCTTCAGTAACTGAAAGTAAGCATGCAGGTACACCAGGCAGTGAAGAATACTAATGGCATGTTGGCCTTCATAACAAGGGGAGTTGAGTATAGGAACTAAGAGGTCCTTCTGCAGTTGTGCAGGGCCCTGGTGAGACCACACCTGAAATATTATGTGCAGTTTTCGTCTCCAAGTTTGAGGAAGGACATTCTTGCTATTGAGGGAGTGCAGCGTAGGTTCATGAGGTTAATTCCCGGGATGGCAGGACTGTCACATGTGAAAAATGTGTTGAAGCAGCAGAGAAGTCTCTATGTTACATTTGTTAATCGAACCAAAGCATATGACACTTTGTAGAGGTGGCCTGTGGAAGCTCTTACCAAAATTCGGTCCACCCCCCAAACCTAACCAACATCATCCCTCAGTTCCAGAAAGGCCACATCAATATGTGTGATGCATTGTCAGGCCCATTTCCCATCAGCACCAGCGTAAAACAGGGACGTGTTTTGACTCCTACCCAGTTTGGACTATTCTTCACTGCTGTTCTTCAGGATGCCGTCCTACAAAAGAGGGCTGATGGTGGGCTCCTCAATCTTGCAAGACTGAGAGCAAAATCAAAAGTCAGTAACTTTGTGCCGCATGAGCTACAGTTTGCTGTTGACTGTGCAGTGGTTGCCCACTCTCTCGAAGACTTACAGGAGATCACCAGTGGCTTTGCCAGTGTTGCTAAGAGCTACGGGTTGACAATCAACCTGAAAAAGACACAAGTGTTGTACCAACCGACCCCCGGCTCAAGCTATAAAGAACCAACTGTCCTCATTGATGACACTCGTCTCAATGCTGCCAACAGGTTTTGCTACCTGGACAGCACAATAACATCCTCAGCTTTCCTAGATATAGCAATTGCGTCAAGAACCAGAGAGGCCTGCTTTTCCTTTGGTCAGCTGAAAGATCGGGTTTGGTGAGACTGCTCAAAAACATCTTGTATGGCCAACTGTCCAGTGGTACCAGAAAACGAGGAGGCCAGTGACTATGGTACGAGGATGTTCTGCATCAGAGCCTCAAGGAAGCTGACATTGTTCTATCAACATGGGAGGATCTGGCTCAAGGTAGCTCGCAGTGGAGCAACGCCATCAGGAAATGTGTGGACACTGCTGAGAAAAACCTCAAAGAGGCAATAGAGGAAAGGCACAGGAAACACCACAACGGAGCTGCTGCCTCAGTTGCCCCTCCAGGCCTCACCTGCCAAGTATGTGGCAAGCAGGGCCTGTCAAGGATCTGCCTGGTGGCACAGATCAAATCCCACAAACTGAAAGGAACCATCACCATCCTACAGGATGGAGAACCAGAAGAAGCAGCAGTGAAGGATCACGAGGTATATTCCCCTATGACGGGACTGCCATATGATGAAAGATTGGAGTGACTGGGCTTGTATACACTGGAATTTAGAAGGATGAGAGGGGATCTGATTACAAGATATTAAGGGATTGGACACACTAGAGGTAGGAAACATGTTCCTAAAGTTAGAGGAGTCCAGAACCAGAAACCACCGTTTAAGAATAAAGGGCAGGCAGGCCATTTAGAACAGTTGAGGAAAAACTTTTTCGCCCAGAGAGTTGTAGATCTGTGGATCCTCTGCCTCAGAAGGCAGGGGAGATTAATTCTCTGGATGCTTTCAAGAGTTAGGATAGAGTCCAGGGATATGGGGAGAAGGCAGGAATGGGGTACTGATCGTGGATGATCAGCCATGATCACTGTAAATGGCAGTGCTGGCTCGAAGGGCCAAATGGCCTCTTCCTGCACTTATTGTCTATAGATACATAAACAACATTTTGGGCTTGAGCCCTTCATCCAGGTAAGAATTTCTGTCCTTTCCGGCTGATTTTTAAAAACTGCACTGACCAGTCTCCACCACCCAAGAATAAAATTGCACTGTGAAGGCAGGGAAGGAATCAAGGCAGCTACTGTATCAAAATACTGATTCTTCAGGATTTTCATGGTTTTCACGAGCATCTGAGGATCCTGTGGGAAAGCAGACACACCTAAACAGGAATAATTCATAATGTGTCAGGGGAGTAAATTTCAGAGATGAAGAAGGTCTGCTTTTCCCAGAGGTGGTGAATCTGTGGAATTCTCTGCCCAAGGAAGGAGTAGAGGTCACCTTATTAAATATATTTCAGACACAGTTAGATTTTTGCATAATATGGGAGTTATTGATGATGGGAAAAGAAGAGGCAGGTGGATCTGAATCCACAGTCAGATCAGCCTTGATCTCGGGCAGATGTATTGTGGTTAGTTCAACACTGATACAGCGCCAGCGACCGGGATTTGAATCCCGCGCTGTCTGTAAAGAGTTTGTACGTTCTCCCCGTGTCTGTTTGGGTTTCTTCCCACCCTTCAAAATGTACCGGGGTTGTAGGTCAATTGGGTGTAATTGGACAGCCCGGGCGAGTGGACTGAAAGGGCCTGTTATCATGCTGTGTATCTAAATTTTACAAAAACAAGCCAGATGGCCTGTTCCTGCTCCTTCTTCTTGTGTTCATGGCTTTCCTTATTCATGTGGCAAAAAAAAAAACGGAACTCTGGTGGTATTAAACAGACAGCAGGAGAGGAACAGCGTTTCGTAGGTGAAGTAGAAGACACAGCCATCACCATCTGGTGCTTTTAGTGCAGCCAATAAGCAATGAGCAAGTTCTTATCCATAGCCAGCAAGTCTTACAGAGCTCATAATGTAGCTGCTTTTTTTATTCTCTGCCATTAGATCTATTTGAAAAGCCTGCATCGAATGACATCTAAACTATTACTCTCCTTTCTTTTCAATAGCTAGTCAGGGACAGAGAGGAAGTCGCTCAAGTTGATAATTAGAAAGCCCCATTAGAAATTCCTGCCATGAGCATGGATAGTGCACCATCAAACAATTCAGATTTAATTCGATCACAAGCCGCTTCTGCACATTAATTCCCCCAACAGTAGCCAAAATTCAAATAGAGAGTAGCTGCTGAGGCAAAGTACAATTATGTTGAATTAACCTGGTATCAATATGCATTTTCAGTTCTGCTTAAATTGCAAAATTACAATTACATCATGGGTCAAACATGCCTTGTCCTACAAAGGCTACAAGCAGCTTGCATTCTTCCCTAACTAAAAAATGAATTGTCAAAACCTGTTATTTTCTTTTGTTAAATGCAAAGTTCAAATATTGGCCGTGGTCCAGCAACCTCCAACCCGAATGTATCACAATTTCTCATCCACTTTGAAGCAGCAAAAGACCTATAGTGACCCAAATATCAGTCTAGTTCCTGGTCATAACAGGACCACAATGGTTAAAGATTTTTCAAAAAAATGAGCAGAACCATGTTTTTACTTTCCTCTAAGTGGATGAAATTTTACAACCACAAAATATTGCCGACTACCATTCATGCACAAACATTCTGACCTTCTGTCTAAAAAGGCAAAGACAATTTCAGAAGTTAGGGCAGTAACCAAATAGTTTAACCCCTGACTGAAGCACATTCACACGTCCACAACTCCCCACATTCCAGACTTGGTAAAAGGCAGCTGTTGTGCATGGTTATCTGACTTCATTGCAAATGAAGACAGAACATATTCTTTCCATTATTGACAGCATAATCACATACTGGTTAGAATGCAGCCCTTGTTTCACAAGTGAAAGGCAGCTCATTGCAATGCAACTCATCAGCATTTGGCTCAGTGAGACTAATTGTCAGTTACAACTCGAAAATGACTGGGTGTGTAAAAAAAAATACTCCATAAATAAAAGGTGCAAAAGCAATCCAATTCTCCCTTGAACAAGCAAAGCTAGCAATCGCAAACCAAAGTCCGTTCAAACAAAGAAATATAAAATGCACCTGAAAATAGGTTTAGAATTAGTTCAAGGAACGTAATCAATAATTTGAAATCATATACTTTGAGGACAATTGGGTGGCATAATTAGCGCAACTTTTTACAGCGCCAGCAATCAGGACCAGACCAGGGTTCGAATGTGGTACTGTCTGTAAGGAGTTTGTACATTCTCCCCATGTCTACGTGGGTATTTTCTCGGGTTCCGGTTTCCTCCCACCATTCAAAAACGCACCATAGGTTAATGGGGTGCAAATTGGGTGGCACGGACTCAGGCCGAAATGGCCTGTCCAAATCTAAATATTCAATAGAACTATTTAACATATTAAGCCTGTGAAACATTAAAGTCTGCAGACACTGTGATCGAAAACACAGATGCTGGAGGAACTCAGCGCGTCTCACAACGTCCACTGAATATAACTGACGTTTCAGGCCTGAGCCCTTCTTCAAAGAATGAGTAAAAAACAGGCCTTTTAAAAGCCTAAAAGGATAATGTAAATTTCACTCTTGCCTTAACTATGAACAGAAACAGGATTCAGCCCGTTTTCTTTCCGTTGTCATGATCTAAAGACCATTAATGATCATTTTAAAACATGACAAAAGCTTTTCTTTGCTTTTAAAGAAAAAAAAACAAAAAGGGATATTCCCCTGACTTCATGCCAAAATATAGTGATTTTTTTTTGCCTATTACCTACATACCTTAAGGCATTTGTTGAAAAGATACAGAGTGGTTATCTCACCCTAAAGAAGCGTAGTGTGAGCTGCCTCAACGACTATGCCCAGTAGCACTAACTTCTACTGTGATGAAATGCTTTGAGAGTCTGGTCGTGGCCAGAATTAACGCATACCTAAAAGACCTGCTGCAATTCGCCTATCGTCACCATATCGCTTCAAAGTAGATGCATTATCGCTGGCTCTCCACTCAGCTCTGGATCACCTCAAAAACAGCAATTCATACATATGGCTGCTCTTCATAGACTACAGCTCAGCCTTCAATACAATTATTCCTTCAGTGTTGGTCAAGAAGCTACAAACTCTAAGCCTCTATACTTCCCTCTGCAACTGGATCCTTGACTTTCTCATCTCTCTAAAGAAACAGTCATTTCTACATATTCTAAAATATATTGCTGTCTTTACAGGTAAACATCCAGACTTCAACGATTGAGAGACCCCAGGGAGACATCATACGTGATGTCCTTTACAGAAACTTGGCTAACGCACAGACATTCTAGACACAGCACTGCAGCCCAAAGGCTGCACCCTCCTTCGCGCTGACCGCGTCTGGAAAAACCAGAGGAGGCAACGTTTTGTGTCATCGTCAATTCACCAGGGTACACAAATGTGGCGGTCATGTCCCAGTCCTGCTCCCCCAACCTGGAACATCTGGCGATCAACTGTTGCCCATTCTACCTGCCAAGAGAGTTCACCACCATCATCCTGGTCGCAGTATACATTCCCCCCCCCCCCCCAAAACTCCAGGCTAACACTGGAGCAACTGAGCACAGTGATAAGCAGCCATGAGACAGCACATCCTGATGCCTTCCTGATCATTGTGGGGGGACTTCAATCAGGCCAACCTGAAGAAGTCTCTGACAAACTACCACCAACACGCCATATATGAGATCTGGGGAGCCAACACACTCGTCCACTACTACACCACCATGGAGAACGCCTATCGAGCCATATCACGACCACACTTTAACGAGCCTGAACACCTGGATGTGCTTCTTCTCCCAGCGAACAAGCAGTGACTGAAGACTACAGCGCCAGTGGAGAACACAGAGAATGTGTGGTCGAGGGGGGCAGCGGAGTGTCTGCAGGTCTCATCCATAGATTTGAATAAATATGCAACAGGTGTCACTGATTTCATCAAGACCTGCATGGATGAGTGTGTGCCCACGTGCACACACCGCATGCTTCCCCAACCAGAAGCCCTGGATGAATCAGAGAATCCACCACCTGCCGAGGACAAGAACAAAGGCGTTTAAGGCTAGGGATTGAGATCTTTACAAGAAGTCCAGGTACGGCCTGTGGAAGCCCATCTCTGATGCAAAGTGGCAATTCCGGAGGAAGCTAGAGACAGATACACGTCAGCTATGGCAGGGAGTGCAGGCCATTACAGCCTACAAGCAAGGGCAAACACTATAGATGGCTGCGATGCTTCACTACCCAATAAGCTGAACCTCTTCTATGCCCACTTTGAGAAGAGCCAAACAATGCCTACTTGAATCCCTGAAAAGACTGAGGACCCTGTGATATCAGTCTCTGAGGGCACATCAGAACATCATTCAAGAGGGTGAACCCTCACAAGGCATTAGGACCTGATGGTGCACCTGGAAGGGGACTGAAAACTCCACCAACCAACTAGCAGGAGTGTTCACGGACATTTTCAACCTCTCATTGCTGTAGTCAGAGGTTCCCACCTGCTTCAAAAGGGCATCAACCATCCCGGTACCCAAGAAGCGTAGTGTGAGCTGCCTCAACGACTACACCCAGTAGCCCTAAATCCTACTGTGATGAAATGCTTTGAGAGTCTGGTCGTGGCCAGAATTAACGCATACCTAAAAGACCTGCTGCAATTCGCCTATCGTCACCATCGCTCCAAAGTAGATGCATTATCGCTGGCTCTCCACTCAGCTCTGGATCACCTCAAAAACAGCAATTCATACATATGGCTGCTCTTCATAGACTACAGCTCAGCCTTCAGTACAATTATTCCTTCAGTGTTGGTCAAGAAGCTACAAACTCTAAGCCTCTGTACTTCCCTCTACAACTGGATCCTTGACTTTCTCATCGGAAGACCACAGACAGTACGAATTGGAAACAACGTCTCCTCCTCACTAATCATCAACACAGGTGTATCCCAAGGATGCGTGATTAGTCCACTGCTCTACTTATTATACACCATGACTGTGTGACCAGGCAAAATTCCAATGCCGTCTACAAGTTTGCCGATGACACCACAGATGTCGGCAGAGTCATAAACTGCAATGAGAAAGCGTACAGGAGGGAGATAGATCAGCTCATTGAATGGTGTAACAACAACCTTGCGCTCAACGTCAGCAAAACCAAGGAGATGACTGTGGACTTCAGGAGTAAGTCAGGGGAACACAACCCAGTCCTCATCGAGGGCTCAGTAGTGGAGAGGGTCAAGAACTTCAAAGTCCTGGGTGTCAACATCTCCAAGGATCTGTCCTGGAGCTTTCACATTGATGCAAACACAAAGAAGGCTCGATAGAGGCTAATACTTTGTGAGCCATCTGAGGAGATTTGGTATGTCACCGAAGACTCTTGTAAACTTCTATAGGTGTACCATGGAGATCATTCTGGCTGGTTGCATCACCGACTGGTATGGAGGTGCCAACTCTTAGGACAAGAATAAACTCCAGAGGGTTGTTAACTCGGCATGTGATATCACAGGCGCCAGACTTCACTTCAAGGACATCTACATGAAGCAGTGTCTTAAAAAAAGTCTTTATCTTCAAAAGCCCCCCCATCACCCAGGCCATGCCCTCTTCACTTTGCTACCATCAGGGAAAGGGTACAGGAGCCTAAAGATGAGCACTCACCGGCACAAGGTCAGATTCTTCCCTGCTGCCATCAGATTCCTGAATGATCAATGAACCAAAGACACTGCCTTACTTTTAGTGCAGTATTATTATTTTTCATTTTATATAGTAATGTCATAAGATGGTTATAATATGAATGTTTATACAGTGATGCTGCCGCAAAACGACAAACTTCATGACAATAAAATCTGGATTCTGATTCTAAACTATAATTAAGGTCACTATAGTAGGTCTGAAAAAAGCATTTGACTCTTGAGGAACAGTTCAAAGGACCAGAAAGTATCCTCTGCTACAAGTAACTGTGTCCAACTGGATTAGGATATATAAATTAAAAGGCAATGGTATCTGGTAATGTCAGAATGGATTGAACACTGACTGTCTCATTGAAAACAAAGTTGAACAAATGGGTCCTTTCCAAACAGGAAGGAGGTCACTAATGGAATACCACAAGAATTAGTTCTTGCCCTGCTAATGTTCACTATTTTCATTAATGATTTATAGTTATTATGGAATATTTAGGAGTTCTGTGTTAATCAATTATGTAAATAGGTGAGATATTAATATAACAAGAAGCAGCATTTGTAAAACTGTCCTGACGTACAAGCAGACATCAGTTTAGAAGTTTAAAGAACAGATTTGTCACAAACAGTATTGTCTGCAGAGCACACACTGCTTGCTGGCCCACAGCAAGGGCAGGGCCACTTAACACCAGCCAATAGGCCTGTGGTAAGTGGCTTATATCAAACCAGGTGACAGACATCTTCAGCTAGGTTTAATTGCACCAGTGTAACTGAGATCAGAGATGTAAAAACACAATGGTGGAGAAACTCAGCAGGTCAAACAGTGAGGTTTATTTAGCAAAGATAAAGATACAGAACCAATGTTTCAGGCATGAGCCCTTCATCAAGGTATGGAAAAATTGTAGGCAGGTGCCTGAACTTGGGCTATATAAAGTATACTGTGTTCATATCTTGATGAGAGGCTCAAGCCCAAAACATTGGTTTTGTATCTTTATCTTTGCTATATAAACTACACTGTTTGACCTGTTGAGTTTCTCCAGCATTGTGTTTTACTGCAATCACTGTATCTGCAAACTTTAGTGTTTCACCCTGAGATCAGGAAGGTTCCTGATTTCTGTTACGAGCCCAGGGGATCCCAAAACCCAGCAGCAATAGATATTCACCAAGACAAATGGTTACTTAAACAAAAGTTGCTTTTAATTATCTTTAAACATGAAAACAGAATCACACTTTAACATCACTATTGACTTAACTAACCTAACTTAACCCCCTTCTAATTCTAAGCGAACATTATGTAATGTGTGTGTAAGTTCAGAAAAGTTCTTTGGTTCACAGTCAATCTCACTTCTCATTCCTCCAAGTTCACTGGTTGCAGGCAATTCTTATACTGTGCCCAGAATTTAACATTTATAAAGTTCACCAGGCTTTGGTGCTTGAAAGGTATATGGTTACCGCTCAGGAAGGTTCTTGTCAGTTTTCAGAAAGAGATTTGTTGTTCCAGGACAGCCACAAAGGATTTACTTCCATCAGCCACTTCAGTGTCTTGCTGACAAAACTTGCCCCCTCAGGGTTCTCCAGATAATAACCTCTTTCTTTCACGTCACCACAGCGTGATTTTTTGTTTCTCTTAGGCAGACAGTCCTCTCCTCTTGCATGATCCCCAAGGGCTTTGACCAGCCTGAACTAAGCTCTTACAACCCATCTTCCAAATGGGGTTTTCCGCAAGCTTGCCAGCTTGTCATGTTCCAGTCCCAGCTGCTGTTACTGTCTGTAACACTGTAGAAGTGATCTATGTCTCTCTCGCTCTCTCTCTCACACACACACACACACACACACACACACACACACACACACACACACACACACCACAGACAGAGAAAGCCTGTTTGACTTGCTCTGCTTGCATAACCACATGACACTCTTAGAACAGCAAGTTCACTTTCAGACAGAATACGGCTCCAACAAGCTCTTTCATGTTGCCTTTTTCTAAACAACAATCCATTAATGAAGTCTCTTGGGCACTCTCCAAAAGCTTTTGTAAAGACTCTGAGGCCCTGACATGTCTAGCATTAGCAGAGCTCCAGTATTTCAAATAAGATCGGTTTTAAAGTGTTTGTATGTGACCTACACTAACAAACCTTTCCCAATTTATCTCCCAAAAACATATCTATATATTCTGTCACATTTCAGCGCTTAAGGACCCTCACCACCCAGGCCATGCCTTCTTCATACTGCTACTTTTGGGGGAAAAGGTACAGGAGCCTGAAGACGAGCACTCAGTGGCACAGGGACAACTTCTTCACCTCCGCAATTAGACTTCTGAATGGACAATGAACCACAAACACTAACTCACTTCTCTTATTTTTGCATGAAGCGATTATTTTTAAACGGATTTTTATAGCCATATTTGCACTATATGATTGCTGCCGCAAAACAATAACATTTCATGACATGTTCATGGCAAAATTCTGATTCTGTCATTTAAATAAATTAATGAAAATATTGAACATGCATAAAAAGAAAAAAAGAACACTTACTGATGTCATCTTCATGGTAGATCACAGAGTGGAAAGGAGGCTTTCTGTCTTTAATATAACGTTCTGCTGGTTCAACATAGAAGGTACCCTGGTGTGTCTGGACAAACCCTTCAAACCGTCCATCCAGAATAGATCCATGGCTGAGAGATCCTTTTTCACCTTAAACAAGCAAAATCTTTTTAATTACGCGGTTTGCTATTATTATTCTTGTACACAAAGTCAACCAGTCGCTACTGAAGTGAATTTGTTAAGTAATAAAATTTACAGTCCCAATAAATGAAATATTGACAAAGTAAACAAAACCACAATTTTTAGAGGTAATTTCCATCATTTTCAATTCTCTATCAATTGAAAGTTTACTTCAACGTGCAAAGTACTTAATTCAGGAAAATCAATTATTCTCCAATTATCTCACGAAAAGAAAATATCACCTCCAAACAGAATTGAGCAATTATATCCTGGACTTAAGGCTACACACAGTATTATAAAGTTTAGGAAGGTAAAATTGTACACGGTCCTGGAGGAATACAAAGGCAGTGGGAAAGAGCTCAATTAAGGCATTACCAAGCCCTATCCTTACCCCAACACCTCCTCATTCGTCACAAAGGCACAGCCAACATCTACACCTCCTCAGGAGGAAGAGGAGGGCAAGGCTGCTGGCCCCCCATCTTGACACTTTACAGGAGTATAATGGAATGTCCTGTCCGGCTGCATTATTGTGTGGGACGGTAATGCATCAAAATGGCCGAGAAGATCACTGGGGTCTCCCTTTATTGATGGCATTCACTTTGCTTAAAAAGGGCTCAAAAATTTACTGAGAATTCCCACTATCCATCACACAGGATCTTTGACCCTCTACATTGGGAAAGCAATCAGGATTAATGATTGAGGAAATAGCTTTTTTCTGCAGGCTGTGAAATTGGGTATCTTATAATTTAAATGAGTAAATTATTCCAAAATATAAATTTTTTGTTTTTTTGTGAGAGGGGGAGGGGAGGAAGAGAAAGAGAGAGAGAAAAAGAGAGAGAGAGAGAGAGAGAGAGAGAGAGTAGTATTTTGCATGCACTGTTATCAGGAGAAACACTTGTGTCTGGTTGCATGTGTACTGTCAGATGATAACAAATTTGGGGCAGCACGGTTGGATTAGCGCATCGCCTTCACAGCGCCAGCAATCGGGATCAGGGTTCAAATACCGTGCTGTCTGTAAGGAGTTCTCCCTGTGTCTGCGTGGGTTTTCCCTGGTTCAAAACGAACCAGGGTTGTAGGTCAATTGGGTGTAAATCAGGCAGCACGGACTCATGGGCTGAAATGGCCTATTATCGTGCTGTATGTCTAATCATTTTTTTTTAAATAAAAAAATTTAAAAGTTAGAGGCAGCGTCTTACAGATGCCATCAACGGACAGGAAGTCAGCATCCATGATGGACTTGGGTAGGTCCGCCATTCCGGGTACTCGAATTTCCAAGCCAAGACATGATGCAGCCAGCCAGTACCTCTGTACAAGTTTGATGGAGTATTCGCTGACACACCAAATCTCCTCAGAAAGTCCTTGTCCTTCTTAACAACACTTCATTACAGCCACGTCAAAGGTACAGTATTTGCTTTTGATGGTTTCCTTTTCAAACAAAAATGTTGAACTAATCCATTTGTATTAACAGGATTGAACTCACCTTCCCAATTTAAAAAAATACGGACAAAACTCATTTTTATTAGAACAGATTTTCTCTAAAAGTCAAGCATTTATTTTGATGGACTTCAAGATCCAAGGCAGCCACAATTACAGCAATTGTTTCACACATTATACTTCAGGGAACTTTTCATGTCTTAGCATATGGTCATTTGTTGAACTCAAAGTAAAAACTGTTCTGATGACAAAAATTGGTAAAAATGCTGCTAATTGGTAAAAAAAAAATTAAAGGCAGAAAAGAAACTATCCTGTTCATCTCCCACTGGGTTAACTGCATGTGTTAAGTGATTAATTGAAGCTTTAAAAATGTTTCAAAGCTGTCAAAAATATCTTTAATTTTCAGCCACCACCATAAGTAAAAGAATTTCCTCACAGCCAAATGGTAAAATAGTAAACGGAGACGTGTTGGCTGGTTAAGAAATACGTTCCATAACTGATTTTCCAGTTGCGTCTGGATCTACACCTATTTCACGTTAATATTTCTCACATAGTATTGTATTAAAAGTTCGAAGTAACACTGGGGCTATGAGGATAATGAGAACAATTAAATCAATGAAAATACAATGCAAAAATTAATTTTGCTTCACGAGGAACAGTTAATAAGTCATATGAAGAAGAATAGGCCCAAGAATGAGGCCTTCAGACCTGTACCAACTGAAGACGTTAT
This sequence comes from Narcine bancroftii, assembly GCF_036971445.1. Classification (NCBI taxonomy): domain Eukaryota; kingdom Metazoa; phylum Chordata; class Chondrichthyes; order Torpediniformes; family Narcinidae; genus Narcine; species Narcine bancroftii. Next base: position 46,398,562 of record NC_091482.1, read on the forward strand.
TACTCTTTTACTATCATAATGAAGTTATTAAAATTACGTGGTTATAAAACAGAAACGAAAAGTTAACATTTCACGATGAAGGCCCTTCAGCAGAAGAGTGGTTTCAAATCTAAAATATTAACCATCCAGCTGCAAGGAGGGTGGGAAGGAGGACAAGGCCTGGGGTGCCCTGGAGTCAAAACAAACCTATCGATGAGATGACCTCGTTTACTTGGGAGGGAGTTAGGGAGGAAGAACATGGCCTTTGCACAATGTGACCTGCACTTCCCCGCACTTGCACTAAGCTATGTTATAACTGTGAAGAGAGGTCTCCGTGAGAGTGGGAATGAGAGCCTTGGCTCAGAGCAGCCCCTGCAGACTGAACACAAGGTCACCCTTCCAGACTCAAAATCAGATAGCATGCCTTTAAGCAGCCCAACTATCTTGGTATTAAGCTGCAGGAAAAGAATCTCATGGTTGTATGTGATATCACATGTGTGCTTGGATAATAAATTAGAATCTGAATCTTTACCTCTCTAAGCTGGAAAAGTCCTGCAACCCCACATTTTGCATCACTTGCATTCCTGAGTTCTCACCACCTTACTTCACAACTTTTTAATGAACCATAGGCCATATTTTACCTCCCCAATTGCTTCCATTAAACTATCAGCCAAATTAGGATGAGGGTTCCCGAGTTATTCCTAGGGCCAACCTGGCACAACCTATAAGTATTCCCGTTACTCTATCCATTTGTCCCTCACAGTCCCTGAAGACTGTCCACCTCACAGTTCTTCCACTGTCTCCATTTCCATCGATGCTGATTGACCTGCTCATGTTCTCTTTGCAATGAAATAGTTTCCGATGTTACAATCACGATCTTCATGAGCTGTCTCTGGGATGTGCAGTAATTCCTGCCAAAGCCACCAGTACCCCATCGTCTGAATAACCATCAAGAACAAGATGAGCATGCAATTCCTGAACTAAATAACAGGCAATGCTGCATTTCCGTTGACATCACTAATTGCATTCAATTTGCATTCTAAAAGGTAGGGTTCAATCTTGCTGGGATTCTCCAATGCCACACAATGTGGGGCAGAGGTAAAAACTAGTTCAGGTCGGACACACCAGAGTCTTCCTTCGGGATTCCAGGTCAACCCACAAGGGTGGGGGAAGGTATTTTCATAATTACAGATCTGTGATTTATTTTAATTCAAGCCATTCGCAATGCTTATATGTTTTTATTTTGCCTTCCTTGAATAATTTTAATTATCTACTTCATTTTGAAGAGTTTGCAATGCCTTTGACTTTGAAATCTGACCCGAAACATTGACTGTCCATTTCTCCCTGTGGAGGGAGTCTGACTGCTGAGTTCCTCCATCAATTCTTTGCTTATTTAACTTAAAATCAAGCAGAATTGGCAAAGGTTTGGCCCCAATGCGGTGACAAGGTTAATGCAGCAGTTTTGTTACCAGTGCCAGCAAACCAGGGTTCAAATCTGGCATTTATTCGTTCTTCCCGTGTCTGTGTGGGTTTCCTCCAGGTAATCTAGTTTCCTCCCGCCATTCAAAACTTAGCAAGGTTGGAGGTCAATTGGGTGGTACGGGCTTGTGGGCCGGTACGGGCTTGTTATCATGCTCTATGTCTAAATTTAAAAACTTAACTCACTGCCCATGAAAGGCCAGTGTCTTGTGGGGAAGGACCTCTGCACAACACCAATGGCCTTCGAGTCACAGTTGAGCTAATGCCTGCTGGAATCCAGCTCAGTTATGTGAAGGGACGATGGAAGCAATTCCAGGCATTTGGCCCTATCCGGCATGGTCTGATGCCTCATATCCACTCGAGTGTAAAGCAGGAGTGCACTTGACTGAAATATAAGGTCCTGAGGGGAATCATTCCTCTTGGAAGAAAATACCAAAGAAACTTGCAATAGTTCATACCATAAAATTCTTGATAAACATTTTAAAATGAGGACTTGTCCAGTCAAGGTAGATCAGGTTGAAATTTCACTGAGGTCTTTGGAACTCTCTTTGTTAAAAAGGTAATGGAAGCAAAATCTTGGAATATTTACAAACTGGAGATACTTGATAAGGTAGAGGATGAAAGTTACCATGCGTAGAAAGCCAAGTGGCCTGAACCCTTAATCAAGACTTAAAGAGAACAAGTGGAATTACATATATAAAGGGGGAAAGAAGCTGGGTGAGGGGCCCAGAGGTGAAAGATTATAGAACAGAATACATGGAAGGTGGAGAGGCAGGTAGAGGGAGAAAACATCAGGAAGGAGAGAGCAATAAAAATACAGTAGGAATATCATCGTCGATGCCGTTCGGTTTAAGACTGTCCAGGAGGAACATGATGTGTTGTTCCTCAAGTTTATGTTTGGCCTCACCCTGCCAATGAAAGAGGCAGAGAAAAGTCCTGTCACTTTAAGGATATAGTTAAAAACTACAAAAATACTGGATGAGCTCAGCAGGTCTTGCAGCATGCATAGGAGGTAAAGAAATGTAACCATATTTCAAGCCTTAGCCCTCCATAAGGTAAGAATGGTTTGGGGTAGTTAAAATGGTTGGCAATAGGAACCTCAAGTTCACACCCACAAACAAAAGGCCCTTTTACACTGCCCTTAAAAGACGGTAATTAGCCTCTTCACTTACCTGTGTGAATGCGAAGAACATGGGATGGAGGGGTCATTTTCATCCTGGTATCAGAGCTGATGCGTTTTGCGTCGGCTCCAGTGTAAAAGGCTTACCGCCTTCCCGGGACGCCAACCCTGTAGTGCGGCACATCCTGCCTCATTTTGACCCAGGATGCCGAGGTAAAAGGTTGCCCTGACATGGCTTTTCTTAGTTCAGTGTGAACTAAGTGTCATTCACATGCCAATTACATGGGATCACTATGTAAAAGAGGTAAGAGGTTCAGAGAAGCACTAATCGATGTTCGATCTCACCGCTGAAGAGGCAGCCACACTGAGTAACCTGAATGCGGTCGATCAGGTTAGATGGTGTTCAGGTAAAACTTTGTGTCACCTGACAAGATAGTTTCCAGCCCTGAATGGAGGCAAATGAGGAAATGGAGGGGAAAATTTTACACTTGTTTCTCTATTAGGTATCACCTGATGAGCATGGAGCTACATCTTTAAAGTGGACATCTCCTCCACATAAACCTTTCATTGGAGATTTTGATCAATCTAACTGCTGTTTGTGAAGCAGTACAAGGAGAACTCTGATAATGACCTAAAACACTGTTTAAATGCAACACAACTTTCCAGTCACAGGTTATTCCACTATAAAAGCAGTTGAATGACCTTGATCCAGTCTTAACCTGATACATGCATATCTCAATACATTAATCAGAATGCAATCATGGCTTAGTTAGGCCTTTTGAATGCATTCACTCTTCTTGCTAACGGAGAACAACTGTGAATTAATTGTCTGACCTTCCTAATCATTCATTCTTAATTACCTGAGCAATTAGCTCTCAAACTATTTTGGTCCTAAGAATTAGTGGAGATGATTTATTTCAGCATTTCATTCAAGTCACAGATTTTAAAACGTTTTTAAATGGAAATAATTATTTGAGTTAAAGGCTCAGGAAGATGAAAAGAGTAACAGCGCAAAGAACCAGAGTTAATGGATGAGTCTTTTTTTTTGGAATGCAGTGAAATATGCTGTCTAATTACATTTTCACTGATATACGTACAGAATATTGATCTGGGCCAGCTATTCTCAATTCTCCAGTGGGGGGTGGGGGAGGGGGGGTTGAAGGCACAGCACATTTAACCAAAAGCCTCGCTCCTTTTCATTTCTCATAAATGTTTTTTTATGCAGTCGGTAAGAGAGAAATAAGGAAGAAACCAAAACTTGATTGCTTCACAGGGAAGGGGGTGAGGGGGGGCATAAACTGAGCAGAGTCCTGGGAAGTGGGGAGGGGCATAGCCAGAAAAGGGTTGAGAATGGCTGGTCTGGACAATTCCAAAAGTTCAACAATAAAATTAATATTTTGGAGCTTGGTGCTGTGGAAATAAATGCACTGAAGGAGTTTGAGGAAGATTGGGCTGACAATGGCTACAAGGTGACCCTAAATGGGAATTAAACTTTCAAGGGTATCAGGTGGTGCAAAGAGATAGACAGGATGGTAAGGGAGGTGAGGTTGCACTCTTAATCAAAAATGAGCTCCAGGCAATAGTGAGGGATGGTATAAGTTCTAAAGAGCATAATGCTGAGTCCATTTGGGTAGAGATAAAGAATAACAAAGGGAAAAAATTATCTATCACCCACCAAATAACAATAGTTTAGTGGCACAGGAAATAAATAGAGAGATAAGTGAGGCGTGTAATAATGATACGGCAGTTGTCATGGGGGACTTTAACTTCCACATAGATTGGGAAAATCAAGTTGGTCGTGGGAGTCTGGAAGAGGACTTCATAGAATGTATCCGCGATAGCTTTCTTGAGCATCTTGTTAAGGAACCCACAAGAGAAAATGGTCTCCTAGATCTAGTGTTGTGCAATGAGATAGGTAGAGTAAATGATGTAATAGTCAGAGACCATCTGGGAAATAGCGATCATAGTATGATTGAATTTCTCATTCAGATGGAAGGGGAAATAGTTAGATCTAAAACTAATATATTCTGCTTAACCAGGGGTGACTACCATAGGATGAGGGAGGTATTGGGCAGAGTGGACTGGGAGCACAGGCTAATTGATGAAACAGTTGAGGAACAGTGGAAGATTTTCAAAGAAATATTTTGTAATGCTCAACAAAAATATATTCCGGTCAGGAAAAAGGGCAGCAAGGGAGGGAAAAATCAACCGTGGTTAACAAAGGAAATAAAGGAGAGTATAAAATTGAAGGCGCAGGTGTACAAAGCGTCAAAGAGCAGTGGGAAACTGGAAGATTGGGATAACTTTAAGAGACAACATGGGGTTACAAAGCGGGTAATAAGAAATGGGAAAAAGGATTATGAAAGTAAATTGGCACAAAATATAAACACAGAAAGCAAAATATTTTATAAATATATAAAATGGAAGAGGGTGGCCAGAGTTAACATAGGACCCTTGGAGGATGAGAAAGGAAAACTGGTAGCAAAAAAAATGAGGAAATGGCCAAGGCATTAAACAAATATTTTGTGTCAGTCTTCACGGTGGAAAACACGTCCAACATGCCCAAGTGCAGAGTTAAGGATGCGAATGTTGGGGAAGGCCTTGATAAAATGGTTGTTACAAAGGAAGTAGTGATGGAGAAACTAATGGGACTAAAGCCAGACAAATCACCTGGTCCTGATGATATGCATCCAAGGGTTCTGAAGGAAATGGCAGAAGTTATAGTTGAGGCATTGGTGATCATATACCAAAATTCCTTGGATTCTGGGCAGGTCCCAGCAGACTGGAAGACAGCAAATGTCACGCCACTTTTTAAGAAGGGATGTAGGCAGAAAACTGGAAATTATCGGCCAATTAACTTGACGTCTGTAGTTGGAAAAATGCTTGAAGCCGTCATTAAAGATGAAATAGTGAAACTTTTGGAATGTAAGGGTTCAATCAGGCAGATCTAGACAAGTTTGTCTTGTTTGACAAACTTGTTAGGATTCTTTGAGGATATAATGGGTGCGGTGGATGGAGGGGAACAGGTTGATGTATACTTGGATTTCCAGAAAGTGTTTGATAAGGTGCCGCACAAGAGACTAATCTGTAAGTTACAGGAAAGTGAAGACCGGGGAAGTATATTGGCATGGATCGAAAATTGGTTGTCTGACAGGAGGCAGAGAGTCAGGATAAGTGGGAGTTTTTCAGGTTGGCAGAGAGTGGTAAGTGGGGTGCCGCAGGGGTCAGTGTTAGGTTCACAACTGTTCATCATTTACATTGATGACTTGGAGGAGGGGACAAAATGTGGTGAAGCCAAGTTTTCGCATGACACCAAATTGAGTGGAAGAGCAAATTGTAATGAGGATGTGGAGAGTCTGCAGAGGGATATAGTTAAGCTGGATGAGTGGGCAAAGGTCTGGCAGATGGAGTACAATGTTAGCAAGTGTGAGGTTATCCACTTTGGCAAGAAAAATAAAAGAGCTTAATATTATTTAAATGGTGGAAAAACTACAGCATGCTGTTGTGAAGAGGGACTTGGGAGTGCTTGTGCATGAATCGCAAAAAGTTAGGTTGCAGGTGCAGCAGGTAATTAAGAAGGCAAATGGAATGTTGGCCTTCATTGCTAGAGGAATTGAATTCAGGAGTAGGGAGGTAATGTTGCAACTGTATAAGGTACTGATGAGATCGCACCTGGAGTACTGTGTCCAGTTCTGGTCTCCATATTTGAGGAAGGATATACTGGCTTTGGAGACGGTCCAGAGGAGGTTTACTAGGTTGATCCCTGGGATGAAGGGGTTGACTTATGATGAAAGATTAAATCGTCTAGGATTGTATTCGCTTGAGTTCAGAAGAATGAGAGGAGATCTTATAGAAACATATAGGATTATGGAGGGTATGGATAGGATAGATGTAGGAAGGTTTTTTGAGCTGGCCGGGGAAACTAAAACGAGGGGACACAGTCTCAAGATTCGGGGGAGTAGATTTAGGACAGAGATGAGGAAAAATAGTTTTTCCCAGAGAGTAGTGAATGTTTGGAATTCTCTATCCATGGAAGTGGTTGAGGCTGCTTCATTAAACATATTTAAAATTCGGTTAGATAAATTTTTACATGATAGAGGAATTAGGAGATATGGGGAGAAGGCAGGTAGGTGGAGTTAGGTCATAAATTCAATCAGCCATGATCGTATTGAATGGCGGAGCAGGCTCGATGGGCCATTTTTGGCCTACTCCTGTTCCTACTTCCTATGTTCCTAATGACAGCAATATAACTTGGCTTTGCTTTCATTTTCTTTTTGACCAAACCATTACTTTCACATGCTCGAGCTCAACCTTTTTCTTTCCACTCAGATCCCACTTTAAGTAATCCCTATGCCATCAGTGCTCTGTGATTAGTAAGGGATTGCTTATAGGTGGTATGTGGGTGGAAAGAAAGAGGTTGAAAGCCACTATTTCAATTATACCTGATTGACTCATCATATGCACCATTTCAGAACTCCAAAGGAAATGGGCCATTGGCAATTTTTCTCAAGCACAAACAAATGGGCCTAGACCAGTGGTTCTCAACCTTCCTTTCCCACTCACATCCCATCTTAAGTATTTCCTTTCGAAACACGGAGCACCGATGGCATAGGGATTACTTAAAGCAGGATGCGAGTGGAAGTAAAAAGTTTGAAAATCACTGTTCTAGAGCATCAAGTTTTAAGAAAACAACAAGTTAGACTCCATCACTGAAACAGCTGTCTCTGCATGGAGTTTTGGTCCCACCCACTGTACAATCATTATAGTTTGTCATGAACAATCTTACCGTAGATTACCCCAGTGTAGATGTGGGAGACATCATAATTCAGCACTTCCCCTGATACTTCCACTTTAAAATCATTTGTGAATAAAGAGGTGTCTCGCTTCATTCTCAGGTTGAAATGCCTAATAAGAAAGCAGCAAAATGGGTCAAGTTAACCTAACAATATTGCCATCCCAGAAAGTCAACATCAAGAAACTCTCGTATTAATGTTAAAATCTTTACTTGCAAAATTAGCATTGCTATTGCAGCACAAATGGTGCTTAAACCACCACCCATCATTTAACACCAATAGTCTGTCAACTAACTTCATTATGGGCAGCACAGTTAATGTAGCAGTTAGCACAACGTTGTTACACCACCAGCGATCAGGACTGGGGTTAGAATCCGGCGCTGTCTGTAAGGAGATTGCACGTTCTCCCCACGTCTGCATGGGGTTTCCTCCGAGGACTCCACATTCCCCCCACTGTTTAAAACGTACTGGGGGTTGTTCGTTAATTGGATGTAATTGGGCGGCACAGACTCGTAGGCCGAAATGGCCTACAAGTCTAAATTTTTTTTTAAAGTTTCAGCAAAGAACTCGTCTCTGATGTGCATTGTGAAATATTCATCGTTGGATTTTTAGTTAAGCAATTACATCAAGAATCAGGATTACTGGCAAAGAAAAAAGCCAAGAAATATAACAAAAAACACATACTTTGATTTTTGCCAACGAGTTTTGCAACCTTGTACCAGAAAACACACAGGTCTGAACAAACATGGAATTCAATCAAATACTGAACCTTTTAAAACAACCCCAGAAGCTAAAAGTTAAGCCAAAGTAGATCCCCCCCTCCCTTTACAAAAACAGGTAACACTACTCAAAACTAATTTAATACAAGACATTTGTTATCACCCATTCTCAACATTTTTTGTGGCCCCCTTAGGATTCTACTCAAAGTTTACGGGCCCCTTTCCCTGTGAAGCAGTCGTTTAGTTCTCTCCTTCCAACTACATTAAAAAAAATGATTTCTGTCCGTGCCCCCCCCCCCTTAAATGTTCTGTGGCCACCAGGGTGGGGAAGCATATGGCCTCCATTGAGAATCGCTGATCCAGAGGTTAGATAGGGCACTGTTTAATGTCTCATCTCTCAAAGAGAGGACAATACTTTCTCGATATTACATTCCTTTGCATGTGTAACCTTGCAATTCAGAGGAATTATTTCTAAAACTGTCAGGTGATTCATTTTGCAATGTACATTTTGCAGATAACAATTATTCAGTGAAATAGTTAAGTTTATCAAGGTGAAAATCATGCGGCAGTTGTTAACGGCCATCGTGTTTTGAATTTAGGCAAAAATTTTTTTATAGCATCTTAAGGTCACTGGTTGCAACTTGTTCAAAGCCCATGATCTATTCTACTCTTGGTGATTGCTGATGTAGGCATTTTCCTTCAATCTTCCTTGATTTAGTACCTACATACCAATCTGGTTCCTAATTAGTGCATCAAACATGCAAAGAAAAACCCTTTCTACTTTAGTAGGTTGATTTTGCACGAGGGGATTGCGTGACTCCCTGTCCGCATCAGTAATTCAGCATTAAAAAGCAGTTTTCTGTTTCGAGTAAGAAAGTTAAATACACATTTTACAAACATTTGACTTCTTGCCATTTAAGAATAAAAATGTCTGAAGGCCAACTTCCCGACTGGTCCTGGTTTGAGCCCTCGATCCAGTGAAATGGTTGAGGTGTCTTCCTAGATCTGGAATAGGGATTTGTAAAAGCTCCTGAGTGTACTGGTGGTAGATGGCAACACGGTGAACATCAGCATTTTCCTCTCGTCTAGTTAAATCGCTGCCCTCCATCATTGGTTGCTGCTATTAAAACAAAAAGTCCGACCAGGCCTCCTGCTATGTCTTCAATTCCAGTAAAAGGCCAGTCATCATTTGAATTAAGTCTTCTGTGGAGAGCATTCTGTCTGGTTACATCACTGTCTGGTATGGAGTGTTAAAGCACAGGACAGGAAAAACCTCCAGAGAGTTGATAACTCGGCCAGTGACTTCACAGGCATCAGCCTCCATCCACTACAAGAGGCAGCCAGCCCCCTCACCACCCAGGCCATGCCCTCTTCCCATTAGGAAGGAGGTACAGGAGCTTGTGCCCAGTGGCACAAGGACAGCTTTTCCCCTGCGCCATCAGGTTTTTGAATGGATATGAACCACAGACACGACCACAATTTCACTGATATTTTCTTTTTGCACTGTTTATTTTGGAATGCAATATTCACAACGTAATGTTGCCGCAAAACAACAAATTTCATAGCAGGCTACATAAATCTTCTCCTAAGAGTGCAATGGTATGGTGATCAAGTTTTAAGTGAAATGTAATGGTTCAACACTGGGCAGACAGAATCCCATGTCAGTCAGCCAACATTTGGAACAGACGCCAAGGATCCAGACATCTGCTTAAGTGGAGGGGGAGGTCAGATCCCACAGCACCAATGGAAAAGTAGAAGGGACAGGGAGCAGTGACATGACCGTTGTTTTATTTCTGCACACACACCCTTTCACATACGGTTTGTGGATCCTTAGTAACTATTTAATGGCATCATTGCTTTACTATTGGTGCTAAACATTCTGCAGCAGGCCTTGGGGCACTTCACCCACAGTAAAGGGCTTGTGCAAAACTCAACACGGTCAACCAGTTGACCTATCTCGGCAGCACCATTTCATCAGATGCAAGGATCGACAACGAGATAGACAACAGACTCGCCAAGGCAAATAGCGCCTTTGGAAGACTACACAAAAGAGTCTGGAAAAACAACCAACTGAAAAACCTCACAAAGATAAGCGTATACAGAGCCGTTGTCATACCCACACTCCTGTCCGGCTCCGAATCATGGGTCCTCTACCGGCACCACCTACGGCTCCTAGAACGCTTCTACCAGCGTTGTCTCCGCTCCATCCTCAACATCCATTGGAGCGCTTTCATCCCTAACGTCGAAGTACTCAAGATGGCAGAGGTCAACAGCATCGAGTACACGCTGCTGAAGATCCAGCTGCGCTGGATGGGTCACGTCTCCAGAATGGAGGACCATCGCCTTCCCAAGATAGTGTTATAGGGCGAGCTCTCCACTGGCCACCGTGACAGAGGTGCACCAAAGAAAAGGTACAAGGACTGCCTAAAGAAATCTCTTGGTGCCTGCCACATTGACCACCGCCAGTGGGCTGATAACGCCTCAAACCGTGCATCTTGGCGCCTCACAGTTTGGCGGGCAGCAACCACCTTTGAAGAAGACCGCAGAGCCCACCTCACTGACAAAAGGCAAAGGAGGAAAAACCCAACACCCAACCCCAACCCACCAATTTTCCCCTGCAACCGCTGCAACCGTGTCTGCCTGTCCCGCATCGGACTTGTCAGCCACAAACGAGCCTGCAGCTGACGTGGACTTTTTACCCCCTCCATAAATCTTCGTCCGCGAAGCCAAGCCAAAGAAAAAAAGAAGAAGAAAAAGGGCTTGTGCAAGTTTCCATGAATCAAGACCAGGAATTCAATGCAATGGAATTCACTGCAGCCTTGTCCTTCCTAAACCCAAGGTTTCACATGCAAAAACGTCTCCTCAATGCGTCCACATCCGCCAATGAAACAAGACTAAAACCCCTCCTATCCAGAATTCAAGAAACCAACAACCTCAAACGAACAGCAAAGAGGAGGGAAAATACATATATAGTTAGCTATGAATTGCATAAGGATAAATAAACATTTAAATAAAAGCTTAAAATTGTAAAACCATATAACCACATAACCACTTACAGCACAGAACAGGCCAGTTCGGCCCTACTAGTCCATACCGTAACAAATCCCCACCCTCCTAGTCCCACTGGCCAGCACCCGGTCCATACCCCTCTAGTCCTATATAAATGTTCTTTGAAGTAACACATAAACCTATTCACCCAGTGGAGGGCCTTGGTTGGGCTTTGCTCAGAACATCTGTTTGAATAAAGTTGTGTCAAACAGCAATGGCGTCGACAAAGGATGAAGAGCTGAGGCGACTGTTGGGGCGACTCTCTTAAAATGTCTCCTTATCCCTGCTTAGTAAGTCATCCCAGTCAGAGGCTTTATCTGTAAACTTGGGGGAAGGCAGCTCCATGGAGGGGAAGGAACCAGCAGATGCAGTAGGCCTTTTCATACCGCCATGTAACCCTCCTGTCAACCGGCAGTGTGAAAATGTCAGCCCGGGAAAATTACCTGGGTATCTCTTGGGTAGGGCTGTGGACTCAGGTAATTTTCCTGGGCCACCCTCTGAATTAGCACGTGTGCTGTGTCATCCTGCCATCATTTAAGCTTGTCAACCTCAATTTGCCTTCAATAAACCAGTTCATTCTGCTATTTGTTAATTGATGTGTGTGTGTGTGTGTGTGTGTGTGTGTGTGTGTGTGTGTGTGTGTGTGTGTGTGTGTGTGTGTGTGTGTGTGTGTGTGTGTGTGTGTGACTAAATATAAATACGCACGCACACAGTCTTCCAACTTCCATTAGGACTTCCTGTGAGTGTGTAATCACTGTGAGTAGGATTCCCCCCCCCCCCCCAAATTGCTAGGGAGGGAAAATTACAGGGAATTTGGACCGCGGTGTGAAATACCTGCCAGGTCCTACCTTCCCTGGAATTTCGCCCGGGTACAAGTCGGGTCACTGCTTGCCCACGGTGTGAAAAGGTCTCGTGACGGTTAAATGTTCTCAAAGAATGTGACTGAAAATAAAGTAAAATGCTTTAAGGTTTATATATTCATGCAAATGAAGTTTGTTCAGTGTATGTACAGTATAGTATTTTTATCTTTTAAACTGACTATTCTTAATGCAGATGTATTAGTTAGGCATCGTTCGAGTAAGTTTCAAGCAACCGGAAAATCCACATGAAACAGAAGAACAAAGTTGAGAGATAAATCATCAGTTCGATTGGAAAATGATACTAACAGGATGTCTTTGAAATCTGTACAATTTAAGGTTTCTGTTGCATTTTCAGATATATTACTCTATTCTTTTGAGGTGTTAGATTCTGAGCTTTTAATGCACAAATGTAAAAATAGTTGAAATTTTAATGACTCATTTCTTGGAAGAATTAAATATTTAACAGACATATCTGTTGTGTATTTTAACAGATATCTGAGAAACCATTAGTTTGTTAATAAAAAACATATTCCCACAGCAAATTGCCTATGTATTAGAAATGTCCGCCTCTTAAAAAATTGTTCAAAATTGGAAAACAGACTTTGTTCAATCAGTTGGCCCCCGAGTGATGTGCCAACTATTCTGAAAAGATCATTCAGTATTTATCAATCATTTGGAACCTTTTTATTCAATAAACACTGGTAAATGCTTCCAAGATTCTTAAAACTTATTCAATGCAGTTGAATAAAATGGAAACAATGATCAACAGCTACACTACATTCTTTCATTGCACCCTCAACTTCGCTGACCATAACCCACTATGGAATAAAACTTTAAAATATTTTATCTAACCCCTAAAATCAAGTCTGCAGACGGATAATTTGCACTCATCACTTTGATGCCTACAAGTGGCCCCTTCCCCCCTCCAAGTTATAATCTTTATTGAACAATAGCTAGATTCTAATAAATTGTATGATGAATGGTGCATTTGAAAGAAGAGCAGTTGACGTTGCTGCCTGCAGCATTTCTCATGCGCCTTTGCCTCTCCCACACATTTAGAGAAGGTCTTCAGACCAAGTTTACAATTTACAACAGCCTTTCTGTCCATTCTCTTCTGAGGGGGTGCTTTGGTCAGCAGGCTCAGTGTCTACGTCGAAACCCACACAATTACAATTATATACTACCACATTTATTAAAATTGTTAAAAAGCAGCTTTTAACTCACTGCATGTATTGCTACCCTTATGCAAGCCAAGGTGTTGAAGGCAGGGCAGACCCATGGAAAATGGAATTTATAGATGATTCTTCAACAAAGGGTCGCACGGTGAACGTAACGATTGGCTCAACGCTATTACAGCACCACTGGCCCAGGTTCGAACCCGGCACTGTCTGTAAGGAGTTTGTACATTCTCCCCATGGTTTCCTCCACCTTCCAAAGATCAACATGGGCTAGCAGGCTAATTGGTCACATGGGTTTAACTGAGGGGGGGGGGTCACAGCTCTTGGGGCAGAACGGACAGTTAGCACGCTGCATCTCCAAATTATCATTATTTTTTAAATTAAAGCAGGTTATGTATGATTAAGCCCGGACACAAACAATATTAATCAAGCCTCAGGTAGGATTCAATGTTGAGAGAAAAATAGATTTGCTGCAAAATCTTGAGTGGATAATTTTTTAGTACGTTCTACAATTTCTGTCATCGGAATACTTACACGCCCACACAACATCTCGGTCTCACTCAGCCTGCCCTCCACCCACAACTCTGCAGTGCCCTACCAATTTATAAGATGTTCTCCACTTAATCAGAAAACTAATTCAGTTGCCAATCATTCAGTGTTGTGTGCATTCAAGCTACAGTGTGCTCAATCCAGCTCACCACCCTGCAATATGCCAGTATTTTATTCTTATAACCTTACAAGTTGAGCATTTGCAATCACTGATTGAGGCCCCGAGCCACTTTGTTGGTCCCCATCAATTTGTTTTCAAGTGTCAATGAACAGGCACCTTCAAAAATTGATTAAAATTTAAGTAATTTAAAAATGAATAAAGTTTCAAAAGAAGAAATATTAAAATGGAGAGAAAATAAAACAGTTTTGGTTTTCAACTAATATTCAACAGCCACATTCAAATGAACAGGATGATGGGTCCCAGGACCAGACATGGCTGGTGTTAAGGCAAGAGGCTGAACCTAAAATGCTCCCAGACCTGGTCCCAGTCTGGTTATCTGTTTGCCATCCCTGGATGGGCGAAACATCAGCAGCATTCACTTCTGACACCAGTTCGCTGCTTCTGCGCCACGATGCACAGGTGATGATCGAGATGTTCAAGAGGTGAGGAATGAACCAAGTTGTGCACTGGAGACAAAGGTCTTCAAACGTCGTACAAGGAAGTTTATAAAAATCGACGAAAAAGATAGGATTCACAAGCAATGCAGTTGTCAGAAGAGAAACAATTCAGTGGTACAAAATTTCAAGTTCACAGTCAAAGCAGCAAGAAGTAGAGATATCCAGAGTTTTATCATCTACTTGTCAGGTCAGATGGAATAGAGCACTTGGCTACTTACACCTGTTACATTGATGCACCATCAATAACTTGAAAAGACTGAAGTTGAATGAACTGAGGCTTTTATTAGCTTTAGAACTACAGCTTGACTGTTCTGCACTGGGCAGGGAGCTGTACAATATTCTGGAGCCTGTGGGAGGAGGCACAGATAGAGTTGGCCAATGGGGTGCCCAAACAAACATGTACCAGATTCGCCCCTTGTTTTTTTTTTAAAAAGAGACCAGACGGGTGAAGTAGTGATGATACAGTTACAAATTATGCCCATCAGGTGGTCTGGTTTATCACGGTGACCGTCGTAATTTGGGTTGTGGTGCAATGGCGGGGTTCTGGGCAGTCTGGGGCACCTGTGTGCAATCATCGGCATTGAGCTGGTGGGTATGGGGCGATGAGTCTGGTGTGCCCTCTGTTATGTGCGAGGTAATGTGCCATGGCCCTGGTGCGTAGTGGGTGGCTAGGGGTGTGAAGTGATCAGTGGAGGTTTCCAGGCCACCTGAAGACATCAAATCCCCATCCTCGAGCTCATCGGGGTACACCACGTAGAAGTATTGGGGGTTGGTTTGGAGCCGGTACACCCTTTCGACCAGATGGTCGGGGTTATGGCTCCTCACATTTCCAGAATTAGGACCAGCCCTGGGGTCGTCAGCCAAGACAGCAGCATGGTCCCAGTCTCAGATTTCCTGGGAAAATAAAACATATGTTCATGCAGGGTAGCATTCGTGGCAGCACTTAGGGGAGACATGATGGAGTGGAGTGCCTCTGGGAGGACCTCTTGCCAGTGAGAGACTGGAAGGCCCCTTGACCACAGGGCTAGGAGGATGGCTTTCCAGGCTGTGGTGTTCTCCCTTTCCAATGGCCTGTTTCCCCAGAGGTTGCAGCTGGTGGTCCTGTTCGTTGCAGTGATTCCGGACACAATTAATGTAGCTGGGGAAGCCAATTGGAGTGAAGAAATTACGCAGGGCTTGACGACTGTGGCAGCTGTCATGTCAGAGCAGGGGATGGCAAACGGAAAACTGGAGTACTCATCAATAACATTGAGGAAGTACACACCGCAGTCCGTAGAGGTCAGGGGTCCTTTGAAGTCAACACTCAGGGACAGGTGGTCTTTATCAACTGTTCTGTTGAGGTGGAAAAAGTGTGGGCTTTGACGAAATGGAACAACCTGGTGGTAGAGATCATTGTGAAGGGCTTATAAGTGGTCAATCTGTGCACAGGCCCCATGAGATAGGGCATCAGAAGGCTCACTGTGTTTCCTGGGCCGGTACAGGACATTTTAATTGGAGGTGAACAGTTTGACTCTCCACCTCAATATCTTGTCGTTCTTGATTTTACCCTATGTCAGATTATTGAACATGAAAACAACAGTTAGCAGGGTGAATAGTTTTTCCGGCCAGATAGTGTCTCCAGTGCTGCACTGCCTCAATAATGGCTTGAGCCTTCTTCTTGAGAGAAGAGTGTTAAATTTCGTGGCCCTGGAGAGTACGGGAAAAGAAAGCCATGCATGGTCGGATCATTAGTGGGACAAGGGGGTGGTGGTGTGTTCCAAGATGGTGGTAAAACCGCGAGGTAGCCACATTGTAGGTTGAGTAGGCCTCCATATTCTGGAGGGCCGTTTCCAGCGTACCTTCCAGCTCAACTGCTCTCTGCAGACTGAGCTCCTCTTGCTCCAATAGTCTTTGGGGGATGCAATTTGACCTGATCCCTGCAGTATCTGCAGGTCCTCCATGTACTCTGCAGCCATCACGGCCTTACATTCACAGGCCCTTCTGAGGTTTCATAGGACCCAGAAGAACTCCCCAGGCCGCTGCTTTCGGGTCACCAGGAGATGCCCTGGTGTAGACTTCATTAAATCTTTCATAGGTACTGGCCCTTTAGATTGTCCATGGCCTCCTGATATGACGCGGCGTCCCTGAACATTGAGCATACCAGGGTGCTGACTTGGGAGAGCAGTACCTGTAATTTGTCAGTCTCTGACCACACAGTGGCTGAAAATGAATGCCTAGAAACAGCATAAGCCAGAGTTTGAAGTTGGTAGATGCCTCAGGTGATTAATTTCCAGCTTCCCTGGCTTCAGAACTTGCTCCATTGTCAACCTAAAGCTTAATAAAATTGATGCACCATCAATGACTCCAAGAGACTGAAGATGGACAAACTGATATGCTTTTATTAGCTTTAGAACAAAAGTACATCCACGTTCTGCACTGGGCAGGGAGCCGTGCAATATCCTGGAGCCTGTGGGAGGAGCCACAGGCACCATCGGTCAATGGGTGTGAAGAAAGTACAAAAATCTGGAATGATTCCAAGTTCAAGGGGAAGTTAGGTAGAAAATTGCTGAAAGTGAGGGACATTACAGAAATACACTATATGGGTTACAAACACATCTTACAAGGATATAAAAACACAGAAGGCAAAACGAAAACAGCGATGATCTGGAATTCACACCTCTAAAGTGGAGGCATTCAGGACTTTTCTTTAAAGGCTCCTGCACATGCAGTCATTTACATTAATGATCTGGATGAGGGGATTGGATGTAATATCTCCAAATTTCCAGATGACACTAAGCTAGGAGGGGTTGTGTGCACGGAAGAGGGGGTCAGGAAGCTCCAGTGCGATTTGGATAAATTGAGGGACTGGGGAGATACATGGCAAATGCACTACAATGTGGATAAATGTGAGGTTATCCACTTTGGTAATACAAACTGGAGGGCAGATTACTATTTGAATGGCAATAGATTAAGAGATGGGGAAGTGCAGAGAGACCTAGGGGTACTTGTACATCAGTCTCTGAAGGCGAGCATACAGGTACAGCAGGCGGTTAAAAAGGCAAATGGTATGTTGGCCTTCATATCAAGAGGGTTTGAGTATAGGAACAAGGATCCTTACTGCAGCTGGACAGGGCCTTGGTGAGACCCCACCTGGAGTATTCTGTGCAGTTTTGGTCACCTTATCTAAGGAAGGATGTTCTTGCAATGGAGGAAGTGCAGAGGCGATTCACCAGGCTGATACCTGGAATGGCAGGAATGACTTATGAGGAAAGATTGCGCAAATTGGGATTATACTCGCTGGAGTTTAGAAGATTGAGAGGGGATCTCATAGAGACATATAAAATTCTGGCAGGACTGGACAGAATGGATGCAGATGGGATGTTTCCAATGGTGGGGGAGTCCAGAACCCGGGGCCATGGTTCGAGGATAATAGGCAAACAATTTAGAACAGAGATGAGGAGGAATTTCTTTACCCAGAGGGTGGTGAATCTGTGGAATTCATTGCCACAGAGGGCAGTAGAGGCAGGTTCATTAAATCTATTTAAGAGGGAATTAGATCTATTTCTTCAGTATAAGGGTATTAAAGGTTACGGAGAGAAGGCAGGGACGGGGTACTGAACTTTAAGATCAGTCATGATCTCGTTGAATGGCGGAGCAGGCTCGAAGGGTCGAATGACCTACTCCTGCTCCTATCTTCTATGCTTCTATGTTTCTAAATCCGTTTGCAGCACATGATGTAAATGAGATATGGGACTCTCCCCTAGATGCTAGTACAGACATGAAGGACTGAAGGTCCTCAAGGCAGCAACAAATCCAACCATTCCAAGGTATCATGGGGGAAAGAAAATAGGTCAAAAACATGCTTGCTGATATACTAAACTTTAGTAATCACACAAACAGGCCATACTATTGAGGGCTTGCAAACTGACCAGACCCACATGATTCCTTGAAAAGAAAGCGTCATTGTCTACAACAATGTCAAATGCTACCAAATCTCCACCTCCTCTCCCCTGCATAAAACGAAACACTGATATCCACTGAAATTCTCCATGAAGAATGGACACTGAACAAAAAAACAAAGAAAAATTAGAAACACGATTCCAATATTCATAAGCTAAAGATACATACAAAACAAAAACTGATTATTTACTCTGCACGAATGGGTGTGCCCACTGTCAAAGACCATGAAGAATAGAGATTGGTTAAAAAAAACAAAGCATGCTCTGTTCGAATAGAAATCCTGTCACGTGTCCAATTATGGTTAAGAACAATGATGTTTTCTTGAAGGTGGCAGGAGTTTAATCATTCCGACTCACAGTAGGGTATCATCAGGCCATGTGACAATTCCCAGTGCACATCCTCTCAACCCACTGGGACATGACAATATGACAACCATGCACACATGGGTCACAAAAATCCATGAGATCCAACCCCATCCTTCTGAATAACTTCCACTCTGAACATTAGAACAAGTCAACCAATACACCAAAAAAAGCACATTTACAAAGAGAAAAACCATTAACAGTGAAATCTTAAGCACTTAATTCTCAAGGATTCTATCTCGAGTATTAGAGAGGGCACAAGTTGGAACACTGAAGGGAAGAACTTTCCCAAAACATATGTAATCATCTTCCTAAATCTCAACTCATTAAAGCAAATGAAAAGGATTAAAATGCCGAAGTTTAATGCTGTAAAAATAAAGTTTGTGTTTAGAAATTAAATCAGGCTCAGTAGATACATCTATTCTTTCTCTGGTATGCTTTGCAAGCAGGACACAAAAGGTCAGAGAAAAACTAAATGAAACAAGCACTCCTTGAGCATTTTGATAAAACTGCACAGAAAATACAGAAACATGGAAGAGTGAAGTATCTCATTTTAATAAGGCAGTTCAAAATTTTACTCTACTTTCAGTAAACATGGATTACAACTCATCTTTATTCACTCAATAATTACTATAGGGCCAACCATGGCTCAGTTTCCACATCTAATTTGCCTGGAGAAAAATCTGAGGTAATACAACTTGCATCGTCACCTTTCCATTCTCAATTAAACCAAAACATTGGGAAATACTGACAATGGCTCCAAGATGAGAAATCACCCGATAATTGGGTGAGTTTTAAGAGGCTCAAGCTCCTACGGTTGACTTGGATGACAGACTGGAAGGCTTGCCGAGTCTTGGCTTCTCAAGATCTGACAGCCATTTCTGGGCCAGCCATTATTTTGCTGATGCAGGATTTTTACAAAGAAAAGCAGCTGGTGTGGATTTGTTGCCGCCATCTGTCCAGGGCAAAACACTGGTCAACCTCCAAGCCCACGTACAGAGCATCTGACCAAAGGCCCAAAGTTATCAATCTGCCATCTTCACCCTCTGTTTAAGGTGAGATAATGTACTATGTATATGTGCATGGTGTGTAGTACTCAAGCGGTGGCCAAAAACTTGTTTACAATTCCAGCATAAATTTGCTGCATGTGTATTCTATGCATTGGATAATGCAGGGAAAGATTGATTGCTTTTTTCAAATTCTCTCATTGACCTGCCCTTCTGTTTTGAAGTGTCCATGGATATGCAATCCATACCACTCAATATCCTTTCAGCTCGTGAACATTTCTGTTGTGTAGCATCTCTCCAAAATGCATCACTTTACAAATGTGGACTAAAGACTTTTTGGGACTTTTCTGTGTCAGGCCATTTTTTAATCACGAGGTTTTCTTTCCTCCTCGATGAAGCACACAGCTATCAAGAACGCCCAAACTCTAGTCGCGCGTCACCTTGTCTTGGGGGTGGATTCATATCCTGGTGGTGATGTACACCTCATCATTACAGGGTCTAAATCCTGGAATTGCAACTCGAATCACCTTGTGGGAGCACTTCACCAGAACTGTAAGAATTCAAGGCAATTATGAGGAGGCAATAAATATTGGTTTTGCCAACAATGCAGATGCTGAAAAATAAAAGACCAAATCATTTAATATATAAAACACAAATATTGGCCATATGGAACCTCTCAAAATAGACTTTCAATCACGCATAACTCTATTAACCATTAGTGTGCTACTAAGCCGATTTTGGATTCAGTTGTAACATTCCCTCAGATCCCATTTTAAAACCAGCCTGTCATATGGAATAAAACATGAAAGTCTGCAAACACCATGAATGAAGTGCTGGAGAAACTAAGAAGGTCTTTGTTATTTACCAATGCTTCCTTTATTAATGCCCCTTATTTAATTTCAGTACTCTCTCCCTCCTCTTCCAGTGTACCTCGTATTGACTGCCACATGGGTTCCCTTTTTCTACTACCCTATATTGCCCCTACCTTCGATGTGTCTCAGAATACAGGGGTTCTGGATTAAATGACCTTCCTCTTTTGCTTCGTGGGAGTATTTTGCTGTGCTTTAAATTTTATTTCTGGCAAGTCATAGAAACGCGAACAGAGCATCTGCTGAGTGGTGTAGACCCTTGATGTTTGCTGCTGCTCTTCGACGGCATCAATCTCTGTAGATGTTCTCGAAGGTGGGGAGGGTTTTTACTTCTGATGTACTGGAGTGTCCATTCCCTATAGCTAGGCTTTCCACTCAGAGGTATTGATGCCCCCATACTAGGCCACGATGCAGCCGGTCAACACACTTTCTGTACCAGGGCATCGATGTCATTCTAAGCCTCAGCAAGCTCCTGAGGAATTCAAGATGCTGACATCCATTCTTCACGATGACATTTGTGTGTTGTGACCAGTAAAGGTCCTCCAAGATAGTGACTCCCAGGAATTTAAATTTGCTCACTCTCTCCACCTCTGATCCCCCAATGATCACTGGATCGTTCACTTTTGTGGATTTTTGTCAGGGGAAAACCAATCAGCTGCTTTGGTGACATGGAGTGCAAGGAGGTTGTTATTGGTGCACCATTCAGCCAGGTTTTCCATCTTAATCCTGTGTGCTGACTCATACCTCCTTTTATACAGCCCACTACGGTGATATTGTCAGCGAACTTGTAGATGGTGTTATTGTCATAACGAGCCATAGTCATAGATGTAAAGTGACTACAGTAGGGGGTCTAAGAACGCAGCCCTGCGGTGCTCCAGTACTGATGGAGATTGTGGAAGAGATGTTTAACCAGCTGGTTAAA